>NC_080760.1:52963893-53571393 GCF_020826845.1 Diceros bicornis minor | reverse complement strand
TAGTTGAAGAGCAGGATCTTTGGAATTTTTTCTAGGGCGGAGGTCAACACACTTTTTCTATAAAGGGCCAGAGAGTAAATATTTTAGGGAGGACAAGAGGCAAAATCAAGGGTGTTATGAAATACTTATATAACAAGAGACAAGACAAATTTCCACAAAGTTTTCTGTATAATGGTTGGCTGCAGTTTTTTGTGATACAGGTCTACTCATGAGAAGAATGGAGTTCCTTTTAGGGGGAGGGATGACGTTTCTTTTAATTGAGGTTCAGAATGAGTGCACCCTGTCATCAAAATCCGTTGCAGATGTTGATCTCTCAATGCTAATCCATGAGGAGATGTTACATATTTCTAACATTTCATCTTTGAAAGTGTTATCACACTGATGGGTACTCTCAGATACTGCTATCAGTCCCTCAGTTAGTTTAGTTGAGCATAATCATTGCTTAGAAGACATTTATAGAATTCTATTAGATTCTTCTCTTTTTATTAGACTTTAAATATATTATTACTTTGCAGATTAATTACTTACAGTAGAGGGGTGGAAGCACTTCATTTGCGGAGTTAAATGGATTTTGAAATATATAAATTTTCTTTGCCTTTGCCTTGAGGTCCACAAAATGCTGCTGGGCCTGTAGTTTGAGTTCAGAAAATATATGCATTGTAAACTGGCATGGGAATGGATATCTCCCTTCTTGTTTTCACTTCTGACAGCGTGGCAAGGGCGTAAGGCAGCCTGACATTCTTGTGATGCAGACAGTTGTTTCTTCAAGTCCTGTCTAAGTGCTCGTAGATTATATAAACTCTTCTTAGTAGGGGACTTTTATTTCTTTAAATAGTTTTTGGTATTACTCATTTTTATATCCAGCATCTAGCATAATTATTGACACAGTGCATATAAAGTATGCAGAAGGCACCCAGTAAACAGTTATTGAATGAATAAGTCTAAAATGTATTCTTTTAAAGCAGCATTATTTTTCCCATTCCTTTTTATTGTAGGTGAAGAGCGATTATATGTTAGAGATAGCTGATCAAGTGGACCAGGACATTGCTTTGAAGTTGGGTTGTCTAGAAATACGGTAAGATGATCACTGTACACTGAGGTCTTTATTCATCAATGTTTTCATTATTATTATTTTTTGTTTGTTTGGTGAGGAAGATCAGCCCTGAGCTAACATCCGCTGCCAATCTGCCTCTTTTTGCTGAGGAAGACTGGCCCTGGGCTAATATCCATGCCCATCTTCCTCCACTTTATTTGGGATGCCACCACAGCATGGCTTGACAGGCGATGTGTTGGTGCACGCCCGGGACCGAACCCGTGAACCCCAGGCCGCTGAAGCGGAGCGCGCACAGTTAACCGTCGTGCCACTGGGCCAGCCCCTGTTTTCATTATTTTTGAAAATTATCCAGGTATTTTCCTTTTCCTTATAAAGATTATTGATAAAATTTGATTAAAAATTTGAAAATATTCTGAACTAGGTTGACATTGCTAATTTTGGAAATCTTGGAATCTTTTAAAATGATGTTTCATTATATTTAAAATGAAATGATTTATACAAGCATAAGTGTGTAAGTAAGTGTAAGATAGTGCTCTCCAGTAGAACCTTCTGAGATGATGGAAATGCGCTTTGTCTGTGTGACCCCATACGCTAGTCGTGAGCCAGAGGCGCATGCTAAGTGCTGAACTGTGCCTAGTGCACGTTAATTTAAATTCAAATGTGAACAGCCTCATGCGGCTGCTGACCACTGTGTCGGACAACACATTTAAAGGGAATGGAGGTCTGAGACTATATTTCTTATTTCTGATAACATTTGTCACCGTTTGTCATATATTATCTTCTATGCCACCATTTTAAATTTTGAATAAAAGAATATTTTACCATTGTCAGGTATAATAGTAATTAAAATTACCTTGGGCTGCTAGTTTAAGATGAGTTGGTTTAACTAGCTAAAATTCGATTATGTATACTTAAAACACTTTGTGATAATTTTCCCCAGAGATACTATTTTTTATATTGCGTAAGGCTGTTAAATAATAGTTCCTACAAGGACCAAAGATTATTAAGTATAACTCTCAACTCTTCATTAAAATTTGTTTTCAGCCTTAATTATCTCTCTCTCATTGGTCTCTTCATGTTCCTGCTACCTCTCCCGGCCCTCTTTACAGTTAGCTTAGAAAGCATCCTTGGGCATTCTTTTCCTACTACAAACAGTACTATAATGTATTACCTGGAAAAGGAGTTGGGAAGCATGAGTTCCCATGTGAATGGCAGTGGTTCCTCTCTTGGTTCTAAATGACTTTTTTCCTCCTTCCTGCTCTAGACTCTCCCATGTTATATTTATCCCTCTCTTTTTTATTTTTGTTTGGCGTCAGTGATTCAAGTTTTAGACTCTGAAGGAAAAGCTTGACAAATTAGGCACCCCTCCACACCCTCCCACACCTGAATAGAAAGCAAAAGAACAAATTAAGTGATCCTTTGGGGCCATTTTTTATTTTTCATCTAAATCCAGTACATTCCATTTTAAGTAGGCCAAAGGAAAAAAAAACAGTATTTATATTATTAC
Source organism: Diceros bicornis minor (assembly GCF_020826845.1). Taxonomy (NCBI): domain Eukaryota; kingdom Metazoa; phylum Chordata; class Mammalia; order Perissodactyla; family Rhinocerotidae; genus Diceros; species Diceros bicornis. The sequence continues at coordinate 53,568,832 of NC_080760.1, read as the reverse complement.
AGACAGATTTGAAACAAAGTCTTGTTGATTGTACATTCTCCTATAAAATTACTTCAGATGATTTGTAATATCCATGTATCCCAAAGCAGCTCAAGCCAAACCTTGTCTTTTGTGAGATACTGTGTACATGCGGAGAGAATCCCACCCACTCGTGGCAGGTTTTGTAGAAAAAGGACTTGGTTCCAGACCTGAAACTGCTTGAACATGTAACTTGGAATAAAAAGATAAAATGCAGGTTGTAAGCATTCGGAATGGTAGGCAGCACTTATTCTCCAGGAGCCTGACAGGTCTGTTGTGTGGACTAGCCTACTTTGATTCCTGTCTGACACAGTTACCCTTAGTGACACCCGCACCTCCACAGGAGGAGGTGTGATGCACACCTGGCCACAGCAGCAGTCTGGTGTCCCTATAGCTGTTCTGCTTGTCTCTGCTCTTTCTTGAGAAAAGATGCAGTATAACAAGTAGTAAATGTAGCTATTCTCTTTTAGAACTGGAATCTTGTTTCTCACCTTTATGAAGAGCCAGGCCTGCTTCAAATTAAAAGGGAAAAGGTCTGTGTTAACTGACTTATGCTTTGTTAGGATATAGGAATAATGCTGTGAATCAAATTCTTTCTTTATTCATAATCTATCCAAATGTTTGTGGTTGAGCTGCAAAGTAGTTAGGTACCCCCCTTGCAGTTTTTATTATTTAACAACATAGACGTTCCTTATACATACATATAAATTTATATCTTTCCTGATTTTAGGCGATCATACTGGGAGATGCGGGGCAATGCACTAGAAAAGAAGTCTAACTATGAAGTATTAGAGTAAGTATTACATGTCTAAGCTATACCTGCAAATATTCAGAACTAAATCATTCTTCCAACTGTAGTTTTTATTGGTTTATCTTTACATAAAATTAAATATTAAATCTGAAACACTACTGTTTCTAAAACTTTTATATCTGGAAAGGGAAAGTTTTATTAAGAAAAGAATTCTTGATGACATTAATTATATAAGCAAACATTTAAATTTGTTGATAAATGTCTTAAAGCCAATAATGTCTATGGTATGTTAACACATACAAAATAAACTTTTTTGTCTCTGTAGATTCAATCATATTTGGATGAAAGTTTCGCTTCTAATTTATATTGAACTCTAGAATTGCCTGTTATTATTTATATTCTCTTTATAAGCTTACTAAGGAATTTTTTTCTTAGTAAAAAAAGTGGAGATATGGGAGTTATTTATTGCTCGTGTATCAGAAAATTTAGAATAACTGAAAACTTTTCCAATAATGAGATTAATTTGTATATTAGATTGTTATGCCTATAACCTATAAGCCAAGCTAGAGCTTATGTCTTGGGATACTAGAAGTTCTGCATTTCATCTTTTGAGAATTGATTTAGCAAAAGAGAGTCGATATTTCTTATATCCTAGTAAAACTCAGTTTTATTTTTATTAGCAATGGTGCAACTTTTTGCCGACACTTTCTTTTTCTGACCGTATTATTACTGAAATTCTTGTGCTATTTGGAATATGTTGGTAAAATAAAGTGAAAGATTATCCATAACTACTCTACTGTAATAGAGACTTTATGTGGCTTTGGATTTTGTCTGGACTTTCTGGGTCAGTCCGACTACCATCATGCTGTGAAAATCTAATATCCCACCATTTTGAAAACAAGATTTTGCAGAGGAGTTATGGTCATTTAAAAATAAAAGAAATATTTTTGGAAATTAGTTACAAAGCAGGTACAGCCATTTGAAATAATAACTGGTAGTAGTAGCCATGATGGTTATTTTTTGTAATTACATGAGTCTCCTTTGTGCCAAGTTGTGACAAGTGAATGAGTATGGCCTAGGCAGTCTGTCCTGTCTCAGTATACTGAAGGCTAATCCATCACTTGATTTCTGAGTGTAATATGTTGGGCTAGCACAAGGCTCTTGACAGTGTGCAGCACATGGTAGACACTCACCAAATACTTGTGATTGTGTGTTTATGAACATGTCTGTCATGCGTGCTGTGCCTCGTAACAGATTACATAAGGACAAAAAGGAATGGTTGGAGTTGAATGAAAAATGTTAGAGATCAACTAGGAAATCTTACTAGGCGGAATTATTTTAAGTAGAATTTTCCCTGCCCTTCAGTTGATGGCATAGAAGTAATGATACCATTAATAAAAAAAAAAAGGCAAAACAAAACTATCATTCACTGTGGTTTAGATTTTTGTTTACAATGGACACATTCTTCAGCATGAAAGACTCTTTAGTGCTTAAAATATAGATTATCAGAATTGAAGGAATCATCAAAGGTCTTGTCTTAGATGAATACTGGGTCTGACCTCAGTTCAAAAGCAGGTTCAGGAAAAACAAGAATAGTTTTCCCTGTTTGGTTATTTGATTCGTTGTCTGTTCTTTTGTCCATTTATTTCTTTATTTATTAGTTCATTTAACAAACATTATTGAACATCTGCTGAGTCATTGGCAGCTAAGTGCTGGAGATTCAGAAATTAAGTATACAAAATTTTCATCCTTAGGAAACTTACAGCTAGAAGGGAGACTCACAGAAGTAAAATTAAGCAATAATATAAAATAATGTACTAGGAACTAAAGTAGAAGTTTCTAGAGGGTGTGTGGGGGAGGATGATACCTGATGTCTGAGATGCTTTCTTGGGGAGATGTCATCTACCCTGAGTCTCAGAGGAGTGTGGGCAGATGGGGGTTACTGCGCATTCGTGGAGCCAACCCGGAAAGAGATCAGCATTTGTGAAGGCCCCGAAACGTGGATGATCAGATAACGGCTAGAAAACCATCAGTTCGTTATGAGTAGAACGTCTTGCTTAAAGGAGAGAGAGGGGTATGTGTGTACAGGGGCTGGATCATTAACAGTCTAATACAGTCTAATTCAGTCTTCAGAAGGACTTGGTCATTGAGCACTGCTGACTCATTGAACCATTTTAAGCAGGACAGTGATATGAGATTTGTGATTTAGAATTCCATATTCATGAGATTGGAATTTTATTAAAGAAGGTTAAAAATGGAAGCAGGGAATCAAGAAATCGTTGCATCTTTCCTTTCCACTTGAGAAAGAAGGAGGCTCTGTCGTAGACACCATAGCAGTGGCAGTGGAGACAGAGATTACCAGAGTCAGAGTCTGCATGGCCGGCTGGCTGGTTAAATTTGGGTGAAGAAGCCAAGGGAGAAGGAATCCAAGGACTCTTGGTTTTCAGTCCTGGGCCAGCAGGGCTGTCAGTCACAGAAAGAGTTGCATGCTTAAGGGAGAAGAGGATAAGTTGTTTGGGGCATGTTGATTTTCAGTACTGAGGGAACATTTGTATCTTCTAAATGAAAAAGGAAAGAGAAATGTTGGTTTATTTCATATGTTATAAAGTCACTAATACCAGCAGCATTAAAAATCTCTGATAGTAACCAGTGCCTGGATCTTGGTTTCTAATATCATTCTTAAATAAAACGAACCAGGGCTCCTTGGAAAAATGCCTGATTTGAGGGAGGGGAGGGAAAATATAAGATGAGCGTAGAGCATCTTGTAGTGCTAGAAAGGAGGAAGTGCTCAAAAAACCAAACGGTGAGGCTCTGTCAGAGGATTGCAAGAGCCAACTGAAGGAGCTCCCGGTGACTAATCTGGGACAATTTAAGAAACAATAAATAACATAGTTTTAGATTACAGCCCAGAGTATAGAGTAAATGTCCGTGAGTCCATACTAATATAAATAATAAATAATTGAATAAATAAATATGTGGAGGAGAAGTGACAAATCTCCTTTACAGAAGAATTCCAAACAGTTTGTGTAGCTGCAGCACCGAAGGAGGCGGAGCATAAAATCTCACCCCTCAAGCATGGGCTATACTTAGTGACTTGTTTCCAGAGAATGGAAAAGGGGGTATGGGGAGAAAGTAACTTGACAGTAGGAGAAATCCGACAGACACTACCTTAACCGGGTGATCCAGGTCAGCATCAACAATGGTAAGTCATGTTGATGGGACGTACCCTTGACAGGATCTGGTGATATGAGAATGGCACTTCACCTCTATTGGCATCCTCCCGGAAACCCATAACCCTGATCTAATCCTGAGAAAAACAGATAATTTCCAGTTGAGGGACATTTTACAAAATTGGACCAAACTAGTAATCTTCAAAACTGTTGAGATCATCAAAAACAAGGAAAGTCAGAGAAACTGATACAGCCAAGAGAAGCCTAAGGAGACGTGATGATTACATTGGATCCTGAAACAGAAAAATGACAATAGGGAAAAATTAATAAAATCTGAATAAAGTATAGAGTTTGTTAGTAATAATGTCTCAATATTGATTTATTGGTTGTGACAGATGTACCATAGTAATGCAGGATATTAACAGTGCGGAAACCTGGGTGGGGAGTATTCGAGGATCTCTCTGTACTGTCTTTGCAACTTTTCTGTAAAGTCTAAAACCATTGTAAAATAAAAAATTTATCTCAATTAAAAAAAAAAAATGAGGGGCTGGCCAGGTGGCATAGTGGTTAAGTTCATGCGCTCTGCTTCGGCAGCCCGGGGTTCACAGGTTTGGATCCCAGGCACAGACCTATGCACCGCTCATCAAGCCATGCTGTGGCAGGGGTCCCGCATATGAAGGAGAGGAAGATGGGCACGGATATTAGCCCAGGGCCAATCTGCCTCAGCAAAAAAAAAGAGGAGGGGGCCGGCCCTGTGGCTTAGCAGTTAAGTGCCCGAGCTCCGCTACCGGCAGCCCAGGTTCGGATCCCAGGCATGCACCAACGTACCGCTTCTCGGGCCATGCTGAGGCCGCGTCCCACATACAGCAATTAGAAAGATGTGCAACTGTGACATACAACTATCTGCTGGGGCTTTGGGGAAAAAAAAGGAGGAGGATTGGTGATGGATGTTAGCTCAGGGCCGATCTTCCTCAGCAAAAAGAGGAGGATTGGCATGGATGTTAGCTCAGGGCTGATCTTCCTCACAAAAAAAAAAAGAGAGAGAGAGGAGGATTGGCAACAGATGTTAGCTCAGGGCTAATCTTCCTCACACACACATACACACACAAAATGGTGAGAGAACTGAAGAGGCAAAAAGCCAGTGGGTAGTTAGAGATGACGATCTAAACGGTCCAATCCATGGTGAGTAGTCGTGTGAAGTCAGAAGAGGTGGGCTAGGTCAGTGACCTGGGTTGTAAATCGAGGGGCAGAGTTAGAGTCACAGGGTGCCGGGAACAGCTGTGCTCGTCTTCTGGGTCACTGTGGAAGCCTGTCCTGCTGTAGGGACTGGGGAGGGAGAATGGTGTGAGGTGTGTTCTGCCCTGTCTCTGTGAGAGGCCGAGGTAGCAACGTGAGAGAGAACTGAAAGTGTCTGTGAGAGCCAGAGGTGTCGCGGGAGTGAAGCGAGCCAGAGGTACTGTAAGAGGCACAGAGTTACAGGAAAACGGGCCTGAGTGAACTCTCCATAGATAATGCCTTGACATGTTTTTAGCAGCAAGAACGGGCAGTTAAAAGAAAAAAGATGAAGAAGCATGTATTCATCAAGGAGGGGTCGTGGATGGGATGTTTGGAGAGAGGAGGATGTGTTTGAAATGCGAGTCAAAAATTGCGTTAAAGTTGGTGTGATTTTGGTTTATTTTTAGAAATCACAGAAATTGAGGCAACAGGAGAATAGACATATAGAAGAGGACAAACTGGGATATTAGTCAGTGCCTCAGAAACCTCAGAGTTTTCGTGGGGGTCAACAAAATGGAGCATGTGGGAATTACCGTACATCAGTCAGGGCTTGCGGTGGTTATTACCTGCAAACAGGAGAAATAGAGAGAGTGTGATTTTGTCAGTTAGATGCCTTCTTAGAGGATATGGATGAAAAGTTGAATTATCTAGGTTTTTTTGAAACGACTGTTTTATTTTAGTTCTTATATATTTATGGTATTTAGGTTAAGTAAACATGGTAGTTAAGGAAAAGAAGGGGGAATTTAAGAGATTTGCAGTTCCAGGATATTGCTGTGCTCATTTTGCTGTACTTCCTTTCTTATAATTCCTGTGCTTTTGCCTCACTGTAGTGAGTCTTTGTAATGGTATAAGTTGTGTGAATTCGCTCCCCTGTCTCTGGATGAGCGGGGGTTTGTGGAGTGGGCTCCTGCAGCACAACATCTGGGTTCAAGTCCTAGTTCACCCTGGACTAGCTCTTCCATTTGCTGACCTGGGGCTGGTAAGCTCTTGGTGTCCGTTTCCAAATCTGTGAAGTGGGGATGGTGTCTACCTACGTATTGGGTTAGCGTGGGGGGTTACAGGGGCTAATCCATGCTGAGAGCTTAGTATGGTGTCCCGCACTGAAAAGGTGTTGCCCGTAATTGTCACTGTGATCATTATCCAGAGGAGAGAGTGATTGTCAATCATGATAAAAACCAAACTGTGTAGAGTTTTCTCGAAGGTATTTTTAAGAAAAAAAAATCATATAAAAGAATGTCAGAGTTCTTCTATTAACTCAGTTTTGAGCCCTTTTAAAATAGTTTTTAATTTATTTGTTTAGAAGGGTGATAATATATTCTAGCTGAGAAAATTGAAACTACACTGTCAGGTAGGGAAAAATGTTCCAATCCCATCAGGTAGTGTTAACCACCTTCACAGTCTTCATAAATATTCTTTGAGCCCCCTTTTTAATACACATATGCGCAAGGCAATGCGTAGTTTAATATACGAGTAACGATACTAGACATGCATCCTGCTTTTTTGTTCAACTTTATGCCAAAGAGATATTTCCATGTGACTAAATATAAATATACATTAGCATATTATTCCATCAAATTGATGTATAATACTAAATTTAACCAGTCACCTAATGGCAGACACATTCAGGTTAATAACAGTATAAGGCAATGTCACCATTTTTTTGTTGTTCGTTTTTGCCTATCTGATAGGTAACAAATAATAGCTTGTTTTATTTATATTAATTTGATTATTCTTGATATTAAACACCTTCCCATTTATGGGCCATTTTATTTTTCTTTTGTAAATTGGCTGTATTTTTCATCAGTTTTTCTAATATGGTTATGTTTTTTCTTATTAATATTAAGAAGTCTTTGTCATATTAATCTTCTCTGTAGTATTTGTTCTATATGTTCTTTCCCATTTTGTCTTTGTCCTTCAACTATGATTATATGGCTTTTCATCATGAGAAGTTTTTCTTTTTTTAATGTAGTAAAATCTATCAGTTATTTTCATTTTGTTTCTTGAGTTTCAAGACATGATGTTTGTTCTAAAACTTCTGTGGATTCATTTCTATTTTTACATTTCCAAATTTGTCGATTTTTTAAAACATTATCTTTTTAAATTAACTTTTAGCTTAGTTGCATTATAATCAGAGAGAGTGGTCTGTGTGATAAGAACTTCTTTTGCTTTTGTTGAGACTTTCTTTATGGACTGGTATAAGATCATTTCCCTCCAGTATCTTATTATGATAAAATTCCAAACATACAAAAAGTTGAAAGAATTATGCAGTGAACACGTGTATCTACCACCTAGATTCTACAGTTATTAACATTTTGCTGTACAGTGAGGCCGCTTTAACGATGGGGATATGTTCTGAGAAATGTGTTATTAGGTGATTCCATCGTTGTGCGAACATCACAGAGTCTACTTACACAAACCTAGATGGTACAGTCTACTACACACCTCAGCTAGATGTACTAATCTTATGGCACCACTGTCATGTATGTGGTTCGTCGTTGACCAAAACATTATTATGTGATACGTGACGGTATTTGCTTTGTGTGGTCAGTTTTTATAAATGTTTTAGTGTGGTTTAAAAAAATGTGTTTTCTAGTCAAGCTTGTTAATTGTCTGTCTTTACTGGTATTTTGTCTCTTGACATATCAATGATTAAGAGAGGTGTGTATCTCCCTATATAGTAGTGGCTTTGCTGACTTTATCCTGTAGGTCTATTAATTTTTGCTTTATATTTTCAGGTTTTTGATTTAAACATGCAAACAGAACGCTTATATCTTCTTGGTAAATTGAATGCTATGTCATTATTTAGAGATCCTCAGTATGCCTGATAATATTTTTTTGTTTTGGGTTTTTTTTCCCCTGTTTTAGTCTGTTTTGCCTTCTTTAGATTAGCATTGGCATAGTTTATATTTTCCGTTTTTTACTTTCAATTCTTTTACGTCCTTAGATTTTTTTAGGGTGTGTTCTCTCATAAATTTCGTAGAGCTGGATTTCTTAAATCCAGTTTGCCAAGTCTTTCTTTTAACTGATAAGTTTAATACATTTGTATTTATTAGGTATGAACAATTCATTAATTTATTTGGACTGGCTTGTGTTATCTTTATTTCTAGTGCCCTTTTTTGTTTGTTTTTGTTTTTGGGGTGAGGGGCTTGTGTATATGTGTGGTTTGGGTTTTTTTTTTTTCTTAGTTGGTTTTCTTATTCCAAGTCTTCTTCTCTATTGATTTGGAAATTTATAAACTATTTCTATTCTTATATTAGTTAACTTTACATTTTAACTTTCTACATCAACTTAAGAGAAGTTTTAAAATTATCTTCTTTTAAACAACACAAGAACTTTGAGATATCCTAACTCTCTCCACCTCCTTCCAAATTACTTGCCATTTCTCCCATTATTTTAGTTCCATCTTTCTTGACTTAACCCCAAGATATTAGATATTATTATTTTATACACACATTGTTTATTTGGCTATCCTTGCAGGTTTATCATGTTCTTTCTTAAACATTCTTTTCCTTCAAATACATTGTTCAGATTGTTGCATTTTCTCTGCACTCTAGAGATAACATTCTGTTACAGCTGTTGAGAAGTCTACTAATGTGTCTTTGGGGTTGCTCATTCTTTTAAGATCAGCTCCTTGGTTTTGGTCTTTTCTAGTTTCACCCATGTCTTAGACTTGGATTTCTTTTCATAAATCCAGCTTGGAACAAAATGTGCTTCTTGATTCTGTGAATTCATGTTTTTCATCTGGAAAATGTCTGCCGTTATCTCTTTAATTGTCAACTAGGTATACTTGCAACTTTTGTATTTCTTAATATCTTGCATCTTTTCCATCTGTATTTCTCTCTGTGGCATTGTGTGTATAATTTCTCTGAATTTGTCTTCTAAGTCCTTAATTCCCCTTTAAGTAGTGCTTTTCTCTCATACTTTGTCCCAAGTTTTCATTTCCCATTTATATTTTTCATTCCTGGAAGTTCCATTTTTTGTGATGTCATCTGCTCTTCGTTCCTGGTAACCTCTTGTAGCATGCTCGTGTATATGGATGTGGAGTTTATTTCTTTGAGCTTTTCGTGCACAGCTGTTTTATGTTCTGTATCTGACAGTGACTTTAGGGCACCGAGAGTGTCTCAGTCTGCTGTTACTCCGACTCACTCAAGCCCGCAGATGGCTTGAATCCAAACCTGGTGGCCCGATATAGGGCCTGCAGGGCTCCTGAGGGGCTTCGTTTCTGCTGCTGTGGCTTCTGACGAGAGTCAGGGAATGGCACAACTCCAGCCTCCCTCAGGTCCAAGCTCAGTGCCAGAGTGCCAGGTCCATCATCCCCACCTTGTAGACAGCCTCGGGTCCAAATCCCCAAGTAGGTTCCCTGCGGCCGGTAGCCCCAGTGCTCTTCACCCCCAGACTTAAGGATGTGTTGGGCAGGGTCCACAGACCTACCTGTTTATCACTGTGTTGGTTAAACATTCTTTGTTGTAGCTCAGTGTATCTTCTAGTATCAGTTTTTCTTTTTCTTAAAGTATATTATTTAGAAGTTCCTTTATGTATGTCTTTTGGTGATAAAATTCTGCTTTTGTCATCTTGTAACTTTCTTTATTTTATCCTTGTTTTTGAAAGGTAGCTTTACTCCATTAACAATTCTAGATTAATAGTTATATTTTCTCAATACTTAAAGGTTTTTAAAGCCATTCCCTTGGTTCTGTCTTCCACCGCAGCTGTTGAAAAGGCTGACGCCAGGACTTGAGAAGTGGTGCAGGCTGAGGGGATAGTCTGGCCCTGCGTATGTTATGGCGGTCCTGCTGCAGGAACCCGGCAGCCCAGGGCCTCTGGGGGGCTCAGAATTACTCTTTCCTACTGGTTTTTGCTAGGAACTTGGAGCCATTTAGAAATTTACATGTTTCTTCAGTACAGAAAAGAATTATACATGAATGCAGAATATTACTTGTTCCTTATTGGTTTTTTCAAGGTTCTCTTTTTCCTTGATAATATGGAGAAAAATAATGAAATAATCCATATAGTTGCTTAGTTTCTACCAGAAAATTTAAAGGCAGTCTCAGTTATTTACAGCCTAATGATGAATACCCCTTCAAATTGACCACGTTTCAAAATAACTGTTTTGAATTATGCTAAAAATAATCAGGCTCAACTTTTGAGAGCAGGGAAAACACTGTCTAGAAACTTCTGTATTTTTTTCTTTAAACCAACTGAAGAGTTAATCAGTCTTTCTTTCCAACCTTGGTAGAACTAAGGAACCTTTTCTGGAGGCAGAGGGGAGGTGATGGCAGTGAATTCCCCTGGCCTCTATCCCTGGAACTTTACCAAATCCCGAGGGCTTCCACTGCCAGAGAACAAACTGGAGTGCAACAGATGAGACTTGCATTGACATCTTTTGTAAATCAGAGGCTTGGGGGAGAAGAAGGAGCTATCCCAGGAGGTCAGATCAGATGTTTTAAGAAAAATATTTGTTATCAAGCTTAAAAACAGCATTGCTGATGACAAATTAAGCAAAAATAAGCTACTAATACAGTATTAAAATTGTAGTTCCTAAGGTGATATTGCAGAAGGAAGAATCTTATATACCAACGATTCTTCTCCAAACTACAGAACTACAGAGTGAAATTATTTTGAATGAACCGCTTAACTTTTTAATTCTGCTTATTTCCTTATTAAGTGGTTTGCTTTTTTAAAAAATTCATTTTTAATCATCTTTATATGTAATGTATTTTGCTGTAGTTGTTTGTATAACTGTCTCTCTTCTCTGCTAGAATGTGAGCTACATCAATGTGGGGGCCCCCCTGTACTCCCAATACTTAGCAGGGTGTCTAACGTTTATTACCTATTCCATGAATATTTCCTGAATGAATAAATTCTTGATTTAAAATTAGCTGAGGCTAATTATAGTTTTGTATTGTTTTCATTTCATTTTTTTCATTGTCTTTGTTGTCAATGGTAATCCAGTACTTTCTTTAGATACTTATATATCAAAGAAGGGGATCCTGACAGATTTGGCACAAATTGACAGTGGCTTAACTAAGATAGAAGGTCATTTCTCTTTCATACAAAACAAGTCCTAGGCAGTCAGTGTTTCTCATTACCAGGGTGCCAGGGTCCTTTAATCTTGCCATTCCGTCATTTGTAGCAGCCTAGGATGGCTGCTGGGTCTTACCCATCACATTTGTATTCGAGCCCCAAGAAGGAGGGAGAGATGGACCCACCCCCCCGCCCCGCCCAAGGACACAAATGTACATATGATCCTTTCCCTTTGAGGGACATTAGCTGAAACAGAGTCACGTGACCACACCTAGCTAGGAATGCAGTACTGAACCTTACCAAAAGACAACTTTTTATTACCCGGTGTGAAGGAGAGAATATCATTAAGGAGCAAATAGCAGTCTCTATTGCAGAGAATTTTAACACTTATCAGTTTTTAAGAGGCTTAAAATATCATTTAGAGGTTAAAGTACCTCAGTGGTATTTTTAAATTAAAGATACTCAATTCTGAGAGTTTTGAGGTGAGGATAAGATAGGGAAACTACATGAAAATGCACATTTTGGTTATATTTTAAAGTCAGTTTTAGTTGCTTTTTCACCTGGGCTTTAAATCTTTGAGGAATTATGTTCACAAAGTATTAGTTAAAGCCAACAGACAAGGCCGGAGTCTTCTCAGAACTGTTGCTGAAGGAGAAATAAACTTATCCTTGACATAAGAATTCACTTATAATAAGCTTAATTACTCTTTAACATATAAATAAAGCTTATTCCAACCTCAGGCCTGTAAAGCCTACTATATTATGGGTTTGTGGACATGAACACACACATGCAGGCCAAGGCCACAGACTGGGCATATCTAGGCAGTCCCCAGGCGTGCTTCAGAGAGCTCATGCTGGTTCACGGGGGAGCCTGGGGGGCAGGGAGCAGCTGCAGTGGTGGGCACGGCTGGGCAGGCGCCCTCCTACACCTGGTGGAGGGAGCAACGCCCTCTCACCTGGACCAGAATATTCTGAATGGCAAGTGTGAAAGGGGGGTGCAAGGACGTGCACAGTCGTCAGCCCTGAGACGTGGGAAGGCAAGGTTTGAGGTTGAACAAAAGGAAAAGAAAAGGAAGGCCCCTCAGTCAGCAATGGTCTAAATATTTCATTTGAAGGACAGAAGTAAATTAAACGTTAATTTAGAGAATTCTGGTTAAAGTGATCACAAATATGATTTGAAGTCCCGGAAACCCAGCCATCACCAAGGACAGGTGTTGGTCTTGAAAGCTTGTTACCTGACGGCACCTTTCGCACTCCTGTGCAGTCAGTTGCTTGTGTTAGCATCTCTCCCTGTTGTCTAGTGTGGGGCCAGTAGGAGTAACTAAATGAGTGCAGGCTTGCTTTCTTTGAAGCTGCAAATCAAGATGATTTGAATCTTAGATACTAGATGTTAGAAACCCGTTTTGCTCATCCTGAGAGAAAGTAGGAAGAATAGTAATTAGAAGCTCTCTGCTACTTGTGGACAGGCCACCCCAGCTCAGGGCTCCTTGTCTAACTCACAGCTCCCTCCTGTAACATCTGCTGCCTTGCTGCTGCCTCATCGTGGTGGGATAGCCTCCTCACCCCTTCCAGGCCTTCTTCCCAGGCTTTCTGAGCAGTCTGCAGGAACCTTCTGTGGTTATCGCCGTGGTGACTGAGTCCCTGTACCCAGCATTCCATCCATCTCACCAAGCCCTGCCCTTACTGAGGAGCCTTCGGGCCCACAGCGCTGAGCCCTGGAGAGTCAGGGGCCTGAAGTCCTAAATTCATTGCTGTAAGCCAATGCTGCCCAGTGCAGCTTTCTAAGTGTTGGAAATGTTCTGTCTGCCCCAGTGGCTACGGTCGCCATTAGCCACATGATCTACTGAGCACTTGAAGTGTGGCTAATGTGATTGGGAACTAGACTTTTAATTTAATTTTAACTAATTTAAGTACAGATAACTTCATGTTGGTACTGTAGTGGGCACTGCAGCTCTCACCTGATATTAATATCTTGTCAGCTGTGCAAGGGTTTAAAAAGATTCCCTTTGGACTCATGTGGGAATCTAACAACCTGGTGCTTGGGTTTGGGCATTGAAGTTTGGCAGTATTCTAAAGCTTTATATAAGCTAGTTTTTTGTCAAATGAGTTTGCATGCAATTAGGATCTACCCTTTGACAATTATTTATATAGTAAAGAATTGCCTTATAATAAATGTATTTTGTTTATGATGTATTCGTAGTATTTATTGTTTTATTCACATTATCTCACAGTTTTGTAGAGGTTGGGCTCAAATGAGGTTTATGCCACATGAAGCTAAAAGCTGAACCACTGCAGAGGAGAGTGCACATCATAAACCAGTAGGACACACACAGCACAGAGAGAGGCCACCTCGTATTAAAAATGGGACAGCCTGCATGTCCCTGCTTGGGGTCCTGGGAGAGGGTTTAAATTTAGGTGTCTATTAATAATAGGCTCTCCTTCAGACTGTGAGGAGTGCCTTAGGTGCTCCTCAGAGTTTCTCAGCGTCCTCCATCACGAAGCCTAAAGTAGATTGGCTTTTCTTGATTAAATTAATGGAAATGTGTTAAGGGTAGTGGTGTTCGTGAATTTTGCCAATGATTTTGTGTACTTTAGCCTCATTTTTATTTTCTCACTTGGCAGGTGTCCCATTTAAGAGAGTTCTAATATATGGACAAATTATTACTTAAAAGTAGTTGGAAAAAACTAAACTGCATACTTGCTAAGCATTAGTTGGCCTTAGCTTTTTTGTTCTCAGATGGCGTTGTCTTCGCCTTGGAAGTAAAAGTAACACCTAGTAATAGGCTTCATTTTCGCAAAGAAATACGCTCTCATTTTCCTTGAAACATATAACCTTGGTCTATCATCAATTTTCCCATTTGTGACAGAAGTGAGTACAATAAGTTCTTTACTTTCCACTTGACTAAGAAAAATAGATGTATAACCAGGCTGACTGATGGCAGCTGCCAGTCTTGTGGTCGGGAAGAGGACATCGCCTCTGCCCTGGTCTTGCCCCTCATCCAAAGACTTGTGCGGCGACCGCCTCCTTGAAATCCCTACATACCTTGCTCAAACCCCACGTGTCTGAAACAGACTCTTGGTAACTGCCCCACACCCACCCCCAGCCTTCTTCTCGGTACATGGCGTCAGCATTCCCTCCATCATCTTTGATCCCTTTTCTCTCACGTGTCCAGCCGTAAAGCTCTATGTCCAAAACGTCTGAATCGCTCCACTTCTCACTACTTCTGCTGCCCACCCTTCCCACCGTCTCTTACCTGGGCCCCTGCGAGAGCCTCCTTCCCACCTCCTCTTCCAGCTCAGACCCTCCTCTCCCCATTACAGTATATTCAGCTAATGGCGGAATCAAGTCACACCTTGCTCTGCTCGAAACAGTGGTAGTCAGGCGTGTGGATCAAACTCTCACCAGACAGGAGAGACATCTGTGGTATTTTTGGAGGAAAGGAAGCTACTCTTCGAGTTCTAGGGACTTAACACATTCTTATTTCATCCTTAGCACCACCGTATGCAGCAGGAATTAGCATTCTCTTTGTTTACAGGTATTAAGGAATAGCCAAATCCATCCTATGGCAAAGCCAAGATTCCAGTCCAGAACCCTCTGATAGGAAAATAAGTGCTTTTTATTATGGAAGAGTTGCCTGAAAAGGAAAACAGAGAAGAGAATGCTCAGGAATAATGCCTTAAAGATTCTCAGGTGTTTTTCTTTTGTGTGCTTATTTTCCTCCTTCCCATAGTGATTAGCACCAAAATTCCAAACATGCGAAGTCCTTGTCTGTTTAGGAGGCCACAAGAGAGGGAAGAGCTTGGGTGGCCGCCCCTTCACATGCTATGTCGCAGTAGGTGGTGCAGCTCTGAGAGAGTAAGGGAGGGAAGTTCCAAACAGGTGTTTGTGTGGCTGGAAAAGTACAGGGAAAACTGGGATTTATATGAACTGATAGGTAAAAGCAGAAAGCAGTATGTCGTAGAAGCCGAGAAAGAAGTTTATAAGGATGTAGCGAACATAATAATAATAATAGAATAAAAAAGAATGAGAACCGAGACTAATTTTGGATTTAGCAAGGTTGTCATTGGTTTAGGTATTAACTGGTAGTCAGCTTATAGAATAGAGAATTAAAGTGCTTGGAAATAGGATCAACCATGGTAAACTCTGACGTGATTTCTGTGGTTTTTTTAATAATGCCAGCTAACTTTCAGTTATAGATGAAGAAGTCACTCGTTTTATTATTTTTTATACTTTATATTTAGTTTATTGTTTCCTTATGTAATTCTGAAAACATACCTGTATTTCACTTTTCTCCTTGATCTTTTCCTATTTTCCACGTGTCTCCTGACATTAATGTCTATAAAGGCTTTATTTCGTTTTACCAGCACACGATTGCCATCTAGTGGCCGAAAACCCTGGGTCACTTAGTCCCCAAAGTAAGTAGGAAAAAAGAAGCTATTCTTTCCAATCTATTTCTTTGGCCAGAATGCTTTGAGGCTTTTGATAATAATGATTAATTTTGTAGCCTGATCTAAAGAAAATCGCTGGAATTTCCAATATTTCCACACTTTCAGCTTTTTGACCTTAGGCACATCACTTAATTTCTTTTATTTGCTGTATGAAACTGAGATGATAAACCTTGATTAGGTGAATGAATATCTTAATCAAAAAAGTTTGTTTTAAAAAATAGTCGACTGGGGCCGGCCCTGTGGCGTAGTGGTTAAGTGCACGCGCTCCGCTGCTGGCGGCCCGAGTTCAGATCCTGGGCGCACACCGATGCACCGCTTGTCAGGCCATGCTGTGGTGGCGTCCCACATAAAGCGGAGGAAGATGGGCACGGATGTTAGCCCAGGGCCAGTCTTCCTCAGCAAAAAGAGGAGGGGTGGCATGGGTGTTAGCTCAGGGCTGATCTTCCTCACCGGCCCCCCCCCCCCCAAAAAAAAAAGTCAACTTTTAGGGGCCCGGCCCCGTGGCATAGTGGTTAAGTTGATGCGCTCTGCTTCTGCATCCCAGGGTTTGCAGGTTCAGATCCCACGCGTGTACCTACACATCGCTGGTTAAGCCATGCTGTGGCAGTGTCCCACATACAAAATAGAGGAGGATTGGCATGGATGTTAGCTCAGGGCCAATCTTCCTCACCAAAAAAAAAAAAAAGTCAACTTTTAGGATTAATCCAAGGGATTTTTTTTTTCAAACTTCCATGGTATATCCCAAATCTTTTCCTAATCAGGCCAGTCTACTTTCTCTACAAATTGGAATATTACGCAGTTGGAACTGATGTTTTTAAGGCCAACCTTCAAGCAGTGTTAAAAAAAGAATAGTTTATTTATGTGTTGTAATTTTCAAATAGGCAATATTTTAGAAGAGTTTTCTACAGTAAAGTTTAAGACAAAGACAAAAGACTTTTTCCTTAAACCAACTTGTGTTGATGTTTCTGCACATATCTAGAAAATGATTTGTCCCACTCCTTCCACAACTATGCTGGTAAATTGGAACTTCTTTATACTTATTTCCTTCATGAATAATATGTGGAAGAATAAATAATTTAAACTGCTTTTGTGTTCTTGCAATAATGTCATTGTATTAGTTGATTTGGTGGTGTGATTTGTTAATATGCTTCTTTTTATATTTCAGAAAAGATGTTGGTTTGAAGCGATTTTTCCCTAGGAGTTTACTGGATTCTGTCAAGGTAATTAGAGTCTGCTTTATCATAATCAGACGACCACATTATGCAAATACCTTCCCCGTGGTGACTGCTTTGGGAAAACAAAATGATGTGGTTTTCCCCCTTACGTGTAAAAGTTACAATTTTAACTTAGTAAAAAACTAAGAGTTATTCTAGTCATATTAATGGCAAGTAGATTTTTCTGGGTACAGCGTTCTCCCACAAAACCATGGTTTCACTTCTTGCTTGTGTGTGATACTCAGCTAAGTACAAAACTAAGAAAGTTGCGTGCGCAGTAGTCCTCGTCCCCTGGGTCTTGGTAGTCTCAGGCATTTTAACACAGCAGTACGCAAAAGGATCGTAGTGGTAGCTGAAGTGTGTGTGTGCGTGTGAGTGCATTCTGAAGATCTGTCTTCTCCTATTTCAACTACATGGACCCTCCTCCTCATTAGTAACTTTGGCAGAGCCTCTGTTCTTATCCGTGTCGGGATGTTCAGGTGTGGTGGGATGACACAGACTCTGGGTCAAGACCGAGTTCGGCTCATCTGAGCTCAGCCATTTACCAGCCTCACGGTCTTGGGCCTGGTTTCTTATTTCTACAATGAAGAAAATAATATTTTGTAGGGTTGGTGTGAATATTTAACAGATTAATGTATATATGTTACTTACCACAGTACCTGTCACAATGCAGTTCATAGGTGGTGGCTGTTACTGCTCTCACGTTTTATCACAAAAGTCATGTTCTACACCAGAACCGCCACATGAAAGACCATCCCGTGAACTGAGGCCCAAGCAGGATAAGATGTATGTCATGAGAGATGTAGCATAATGGTTCCAAATACTGACTCTGAAGCCAAACTGCCTTGTGAAAATTCTGACTTCATCAACTTGAATTGCGTGGGACTTTAGCCAAGTTGCTTAATCTTCCTGTATTTCAGTTTCCACATCTGTTAAGTGAGGATAAAACTACTTTCTGACACATGGAGTTCATGTGAGCATTAAATTGGTTAATTAGTGTAAACTCTTAGAACAGTGATCACAGAAAGAATTCAATAGATGTTATCTAGTATGAAGAGGAGGGTGAGCATCATCCTTATTACTAAGAATGATAAAATGCCAAATCCAGCAGTTTTTATTGCATTAATCTGAGGCACATTTCCATACAAGAGTTTCTTGGAAAGTGTGCTGTTATTGTCTGTTCTCTACATGTGGTCAACTCTGTTTCGTTGTCTGTCTTTGGGTCACAGTGTTGGTATAAAATGCAGTCTGTGACAAAAGCCCTGTGTTCAGATGTCTGGGTTCTGCTTGCTCTTGTCCCATCAAGACCAGGACTGTAGGGACTTGTCATTGATTTTCCCCGAAACCTATCTACTCAGCCTAAGTAATGATAGCCCTCCCTTTCTGACATAGCTTCTTGATAATCTAACGGGAAGTGAGTACACAAGTGTTCATTTTAAAGTATACAGTAGTCTACAAATATAGTAAGGCGTGTTTAAGAACTGGAGAGGAGAAGTGTACTCTTCTTTAATGTGTCAGGCCCTTTTCCTAGTGTCACTACTCTGCTTCTTTATTTTCATTAACATCTCCTGATCTGTTGATGAAATGCTGGAGTGAACTGTGGGAGAACCAGCTCTTCCAGCACATGCCATGCAGTTGGTAAAGGCTGGGTACAGAGATGGGTGAGACACTGTTGCAACTGGCAAGTAGCGCATAGACCACTGGCATGAGTGAATTGGCTCGGGTGCGGCAGTCAGAGGACAAAGAGCTTCAAGTGAAGTTTGCCATGGTGGGTTGGAGGTGAAATCCAGAGTACTTGGAGGAACATGAGAATGGCAGAGTGTGTCCTTCCAGAAAGTTATGGGTGCCAGGTGGCCATACTCTTGGAGTTGCGAGGACAGAAGACTCAGTTTGATATGGAGAGTCCCTGCTGTGGGTACCAAGAAGGCATGGGAAGATCCTTGAGTGGAAGGGATACCTCTATGCATAAATCTGCAGTTTGCTGGGGGGTTGGGTGTGGAGCAGGCATTCAAACAAGCATAAGACATAGTTCTTTAGTGCATTTATGTTTTCATTGAATAACATAGTGCACTACCCAATGCGAAATTAAAAAGCAGAAAAGTCTCTGAAAATGACTATATCGTATTAATAGTATCATCAGTAGTTCTCAAATGTGAGGACTGTGGTGGCTTCAGAATTACTGCAAAGTCTCCTCAAAGCTATATGTAGATAAGCAGTTATCACGAGAGGTATGATTGCTGTCATTTGGGAGTCCAAGAAATTATTCTACATTTAAAAAGGATCCTCGGGGCCGGCCCGTGGCACAAGTGGTTAAGTGCGTGTGCTTCGCTGCGGTTGCCCGGGGTTTGCAGGTTTGGATCCCGGGTGTGTACCGACGCACCGCTTGTCAAGCCATGCTGTGGTAGCGTCCCATATAAAGTAGAGGAAGATGGGCACAGATGTCAGCCCGGGGCCAGTCTTTCTCAGCAAAAAAAAAAAAAGGAGGATTAGCATCAGATGTTAGCTCAGGGCTGATCTTCCTCACACACACAAAAATGAATGAATGAATGAATGAATGAATGATCCTTGCAGTCAAAACAGGGCACCCTGGGTACAGGTCACAGGTGCCATGGTGTAAGTGTAGCCAAGGTGACACAGAATGCCCTAGCAGGTTTGTCAGAGGACTGGCCTGACCCTCGTCCATGGCCTCGGTCTCCCCCATGACTGGCTCTTCTGAACCTCAGCTTCAGTGCTCTCTCATACAGTCTCCTCACCACCCTAAGTAGAGATGGAGAAATGTTCTTCTCTATCTTAGGATCTGCTCAGTATCTTAATTTTTAATTTTACTTTCTCAGTTTTTAATTGCATAATTATTTACTTGTTTGCGTTTTGTCTTGCATGCCTCCACTATATGTGTAGATCCATGAGGGCAAAGATAATATCTGCTGCATTCGCCACTCTAAACCCTGTGTTGGGCACAATACGTGGCATGTAGTAGCATTTGGTAAACCTTATTTAAATGAAATGAAATGAGTAAATGAAAGAATAAATAACTTTAAGGGCAACTTGAAAGATGACTAGAATTACAGAGACATTTTCTAGGTAGAGGGTACAGTGTGAAAAAAGGCATCAAGATAGGAGGAGTCAGACTCTTTGAGAAGATAGTAAAATTGTGAAGCTAGAGAAGTTTGCTTCCCTGGGTATGCTGCCGCCACTCCGAAAAAGTCCCCATTCCTGCACAGGATTCGTTCCCTCCAAGTGCCTTTCAGGCTGGCCCTGGGGTCCATCCCAGTTGGCCTCCCTGTCCTGACACTTCTGCTGATTCTCATGTGCTGCTCCCACTGCCTAGAGTTCCAGCCGGTTCTCTGGTCAGCCCTGTCTGTGTGCAGAGCTCAGACAGTGTGCGATCACTGTGGGCAAGCGGTCACTTTGTGTGGCTGAATACTGAGATCAGAGCACTTAGGGCCACTGGGGACTCATTGCAGATTTTGCAGCAGGAGAGGGACATGATCACTTTTCGGATTTACCTTATAAATCTGACAGCAGCACGGAGGACAGACAGAAAGCAAAAAGACCGGAAGCAAGAAGAGTTGGAGGTGATGGAGGTGAACGAAACGTGCAGGGAACAGGCCTGCGTGCACTGGCTGCCACGCGAGTGGACAGGATGGAGTTGACCTTGGACAACTTGAAAAAACTTTTCACAAACCAAACACGTAGCAGTTGTGTTTTTTAAGTTCAGTTGCTGCTGATTTTGATGCAAGTAAGGGAGAATAAAATTAACGTTTAGCTACTATTAGGTACAAATTCATCTAGTGACTGATAAATAAGGTTGGTAGAACTCATTTCTTACACGCTTTCTAACAAGAAAGGAATCATTGTAACTTTGTAAAACAAATAATGTATATTTGGCTGCTTAAATAGCTTAATCAGTTCATATCCTTAGGCCAAAATTTCTTCACCTTCTACATAAATTCTTTCAACATTGCACTGATTGCTGTCAAACTCTTTTGGGAAGTGGTACCCATGTAAACATATGCCCTTACAGTGTGTAACAACTACAATACAAATTAGGTTGTGTTCAGACAGTCCCACTATTGCCAGTGAAAGTTCAACTAACAAGAAATTCACACCAGCTTCTTGTTTCTTCCAGAATAACCCTATAGAATGGCTAGATCCATTAATACATGCTCTTCCAAAGGCAATTTTGTTTTAGGTGCCTTTTCCTTCATATTTAGATTTCTAGAGGATTGTTTGTAGTTAACACTCACATTGAAGGGTTGAAATGAACTTAAATAAGTTATGATTGATGGCAAAACAGAATCAGGATGTATGTGCCTTAATACTAAGAATAATTTATAAGATATTTTAAATTTCTGTCTCTTTGGTCTTAGTAGTACCAGCGACACATTTTTTAAAACATTATACTAGTAAAATTAACAAGTAAGACCCAAATTGAGGCACATTCTGCAATATTCTGATCCTTAATCTTGAAAAGTATCAAGAAGCTGTCACGGCTGGAGGAGACTGAGGAGACTTGAGTAAAAGCAGTGTGGGATCCTGGACATGAGTGGACACACTAGTGAAATCTGTGCAAAGTCTGTAGTTCAGTGACTAGTACTGTAGGATGGTGGTTTCTTAGTTTTAACAACTGTGCCTGTGTCATGTAAAATGTTAACTTTAGGGGAGCTGGGTAAAGAGAATTAAGGGAACTCTGTACTGTCTTTGCAGCTCTTCTGTAAATCTAAAATGAAGTAGCAAGTCGAAGTAGCCAAATTTCATTTTATCTGAATGTAACTCACAGTAGAAATCTAAATTCAGAACTAGAAATGTTAAGAGATCAATAGTTGTCAGTTTTTTGAAGTATCTGGACAATTCCCAAGTGATAAAATAAAGCCGTTTCCTAGAGTACCATCAGGAACATTTAGTTTTATTCTTGGAGAAAGTAGTCATCATTTTCATTTCTACGATCAGCAGGTGCCCATTGCAGACTTAATGTTTTTGTCAAGCACAGGAATGCCTGGCTTAGTAGTCATTCAGCAGTGGGTGCCTGGCATCTGCTGTGTGCCGGAACTGAGGGGGTGCCAGGGGGCAGGAAAGCTGTGTCTGCAGGGGAAGTTTCCATCTGATGTAGTGCCCTGTAGAGAGGGTGGAAAAGAAGCACACTTTGAATGCACTGTTAACATGTCTATATTTAGCATTTAATGGGTGGGCAGATAAGATAATTCCTCAATTAATATATTCTCAGCCTATTATTCTTTCATCGCAGATTTTCTTTGGCTTTATATTATAACCTTTTCATCTAGGAAGCCTAGGAGTCCATTGTTGCTAGCAGCATCTGATAAATATTACGTTGACTAATACTAAATTATTTTTGTAGTTCAAAATGGCTGGATCGCAGCAATTTCTGATGATTCAACCTAATAATACTGCTTCATTTTGAAGAAGTACCACATTCTGGGTAGTTACCTCTCTGTATATGAATTGGTTTAAAATTGAATGGCATGGATAGACAGATGCCTTGTTTCCTGAATCTGGGCAAACACAAAGCGGATGATGAAACTCTATAAATAGGGGTGAATTGCAATGCAAAACAATCTTGCTGGTTCCTACCAGTCTGGAAATATATTGATTAATATCGAGAGATTCTAGAGAGGTAGATGTTGTGGAATTCTTTCCTCGCTGGGAAAATAGGAAAGAACTGATGCTTTCTAAGGCATCCTTCCTGGTAAAACGAATCTGGGCTCTTTTCAGACAGCAAGGATTTTCTGGTTCTTGTCCAGCGTTGGATTCTGTGGGCTTGGAGCTCACAACCCTCTTGTGAGTACAGACCGTGAGAAAGCTCTGGCAGTCACTCCTGGCCAGGCTTATTTGGTTGGTGGGGAGCCAGAGGGTTGTTTCTGTGTCCATAGGAAACTAGCCCTGAATGGATATTGTTCCCTGCTCCAGCTGCTTCAGCTCATTAGTTTTTTTCTGCTGTTGTTCCTCACTGTGACTTCCTGCTGCTTAGCATGGTAGCATGTACACACAGGATGAGCGTGTCTTCCAGGAGTCTTGTCCTCTGCCCTCTCTCAGCCTCTTACACTGGGCTTCACCTCCAGTAACTGCAGCCCCTCTGTAACTGCATGTCTCACTCTCTGTGGTGTCCCAGATCCAGTAATCCTTTGACCACACTGGGACCTTCGAACCACTCCAGGCAGGCTGTCGCCTCCGTGACCCCACCAAAGTATGCCACTCCCTGCTGGTTCCCCTCCTACATGCCTCAGCAGCCACACCTTGGCCTCAGCTCCTGGCTGCTCCCCATCTCACTGACCTGCTAAGAGTAGCAGGCTGCTGCAGGCTTCCATCTCCCTCTCCCCTAGTCCTCTCCTCTTGGCTTTGATTCCTGTCTGTGTGCATCTCACGTTTAGGTTTAAAGTGGGCTCCTGGTATTCTCTGAGACCTTCACCTGCCGCCCTGCTCCTCCACAGTCTTTCCCATTTCAGTTCAATGGTAACTCTTACCTATCAGTATATCTTGTTGGTTCTCTTTTCAAAATAAATCTAGAATATGATTTCTCACCCCTTTCTGCTTCTACACTTATGCAGCATCCTATGAGTCTCTCCTCCCTTCATACTGTTCACAGCACAGGGGCCAGAGTATTCCAGTTAAAACCTAAGTTGGATAACGTCACTCCTACTCAAGGCTGCCCAAGGACTTTGCGTCTCATCAGAGTGAAAGCCTAGTCCTTACCATAGCCTGGCATCCTCCATCCCGTCTTCCTTAGACCTCATCACACATCCTTTGCCCACTGGCTTCCTCGGGCTTCCTCTGACACCCCACGGACTTTGGGCTTGCTGCCTGGAGAGCACTTCCCTCCAGTATCCAGATGCTCACAGTGCGTAACTAGAAAACTCAAATAAGCAAAAATGGGCCAGAAGATTACATGTGATCCCACTACACAGAAAAGAGAGGTGTAGTTGGTTTATCTCCCTCACTGTGCACTGATGCGTGTGTGCTGACACCTGTGCTCACACGTGTCTGTGTATGAGTCCCATCTCTGATGCTCTCCTTTTAAAGGCATCTGTACTGTATGTACAGGTTGTTTTGTCATATTTCTTCATGTAACGTTTTGATACAGATTTTAACGTCAGTAAATTAGTTCCACACAAGAGTCTTGAGGGCTGCACAGAACATTGGGTAGACAGACACCATGAAGTGTGTAACCCATCCATGTGTTGCTATGAACAGTTCTGCAGTGAGCCTCCTTGTTGCTGAATCTTTGTATAGTTCTGTAATCATTTCTAAAGAATAATGTCCTTGGATTTTAATTTCTGGATCAAGAGTTGGGGATTTTAAGATTTTTGACTTGTGTCGCCAAATTGCCCTTCAGAAAGGTTGTATCGACTTAGCCTCATAACAGTGGAATGTGTGAGTGCCTTTGTACCTTCACCTTGGCCAACGCCCCATCATGTGCACATACAGCACATATTTTTATTGCCCAACTTTTTAACACATCTTCTAATAAGCAAATTATTTCCTTACAAATTTCTATTTAAGAAATAAAGCTCGAAACCACTGAATTGTACACTTAAAAATGGTTAAGATAGTATACTTTATGTGTATTTTATTACAGTTATCTTAAAAAAAGAAATAAAACTTTGATAAATATGACGTGTTGTAGTAATGTGAACATAGGTGGTATTAGGTGGTGGGTAGGAAAGAAATCGTTGATGCTAGCTATTATTGCTGTGCTCTTTACTCATTGCTGACTCTAAAAAGATTTTTATAATTTTATCATGCAGGCCAAGACACTAAGAAAACTGATCCAGCAGACGTTTAGACAGTTTGCCAACCTTAACAGAGAAGAAAGTATTCTGAAATTCTTTGAAATCCTCTCCCCAGTGTACAGATTTGATAAAGAATGCTTCAAGTGTGCTCTTGGTGTAAGTATGGGGACGTGGAAAGAGTGGATTAGGTGTGATTTCTTTTGCTTTTTCTTATCCGCATATGTCTAAAATTTCTGATTGAAATCTAGTTTGTCACATTTTACCAACATGAGAATATTATTTTGTCATTTTACAGTGGGAAAAATGCAAAAAGAAAATGATCAATGGGAGAGTAAACTCGTCTTTCCTTAGTAGCATGCCTGTATTCATAATTAGATTTCTTCAAATCCAGCTTAACAATTCACTGATTAACTGTTCTCTAAGGGCTAGTGTACCTCTTTAAGTAATCTTTCCAAAGAAGCCGTTAGGTTCAGACCCACTGGAATGAGCACAGTTTATCTCTGTCTAGGCTCAGCAGATGCTGGATTAATGAAGTGATAAATATTTTATGTTATTTGGTTAGATGGATTCATAGCAAGCTAAGCCAGCCCGTCTTTGATGCTTTAATGTGTCCATGGCGTTTATCTGAAATATTTCTTTTTCCTTCTGGTACCTCTGTCCTCACCTGTTTCACTTTCAAAAGTCAAGCTGGATTATTTCAGTGGAACTGGCGATCGGCCCAGAAGAAGGAATCAGTTACCTCACGGACAAGGGCTGCAACGTAAGTGTTTTGGGGCAGACCTGGCAGCTGCCTGTGCCCTGACACACACGTCGTGTTGCACTGGCCTGTAGACACAGAGGACTCAGATGGAGGAGATGGGGCATTTTTTTGGAAAAGACATCGTTCTGCAATTAAATCTTTCTGCTTCACAGTGGTTGTTGCTCAAGGTGGAGAGAGGAAGAGAAAGTCTAGGCCCCTGTTGAAATTCTTCAGAATTCTTTAGGTTTGGAAGGAAATGAATCATACGAATTGTATATATGTTCATGAGATCTGAATAGAGTTGTTACAGTTTTTCTGGAGATGTTTTAAATACTGATTTCTTCATTCAATTCTGTATCTGATTTGAGTATATTTGTACTTGTATCATATCCTTTGAAACAGCCTCTTCCGGCTATTTCCAGAAAAAAAATATTTCATTCTTTCACAGCTCCATGCAAATTCCTACTACCCCCGTTCACCTTACTGAGAAAAAAGTCTCCCCTACTGCCACGCCAGGCCTTGTGCTCTCTTGTGAGGGAACTGCTAGCCTTTTCCTGTTTATTCCTGTTGCCTTCTTTCAGCAAGGAGTACTGAGCACCGGCTTTGTGCTGGGCACGATCCTGGGCTGAGAGATGCAACAGGGAACAAGGCAGACGGAGGTCCTGGCCCTCATGTAGCCTACAGTCAAGTGGGGGAGACGCTTAGTAGACAGGGGTACAAAATGAGGATGTAATACTCATATGCCATGTGATGTTAGTGCTGTGACGGAAAGTAGAACTGCACAAGGGGTGGTGTGCTCCCATTTTAGACGGAATTGGGGAATAGGATGCCGAGAGGCTTCTTCTCAGACCTTGCACCAGCAAGTGTTGTTTCTCACTCAATGTATTCATACATGTACCTGGATCCATAAGTCTACGTGAATGCATAGATGTGACCAAACCATATCTCACCATCCCTGCTTTTCACCCGGGTGCTGTTTTCCATTTCCTTCTCTGCCTGGCTCCTTCCTCCCGCTTCCTTTCATTTGAACCCTTCCCTGGGCCTTCCTATTAATTCTTTCCCTTCCCCTGTGCTCACAGGAAAATGACCCAGTAACTTTCTCTTGTGTTTTGTTATTCAAAAATGGGGTCATCATGGGGCGTCCTATCCTTCATCGTGGTCTCGCTCAGTGAAATGTGGACGAGATCCCTTCAAGTCCACCCTGGCTCTGCACTTCTCTCTGGTGGCCGGGTGGGATCCCATGAAGGGCACTTAGTTTGCTTACAGATTTCTGCTCCACAGACGGTGATGTAATCAACATTATTTTACATGTGTCTTTATCTTTATGCACTGCTGCCTTTTCTCCTTAAGGAAGAGATTACCAGGGGATGGAACTGTAGGATCCCTCCAAATAGGTGTAATTTTAAAAGCAGCTATCAGATTGCTTTTCAAGAAGGCTGAGAAACTTTACATTGTCACCAGCAGTGTATGAGACTGCTGCTTCCCACTCACTTGCTAGCGGCAGTTTTTAAAGCTCTTCTAATTTTTCTATATTAATAGGTGTAAAGTGACATTTTCTTGTTGCAGTTTTTGCTCAAGGGCTGAGAGAGGCTCATATGTCGTTTTCAAACCATGATATCCTGGAGTAGTAAAGGGGGCATTTGTGTGTGTGTGTGTGTGTGTGTGTGTATATGTGTGTGATAAAATTTTTTTTAGCATTTACAAAGTTCTTTATGCATATGTATATTTTCATATACATATATATAATAAACATACATATATATACACATAGATACATATATAATATTTTTTTTAGAGAAGTTTTAGGTTTACAATGAAATTGAGAGGGAGATATAGAGATTTCCCATATACCCTCTGATATGGTTCTCTTTTTCTCTTCAATTTGTAAGTCTCTTTACACATCAAGGAAATCAGTGTTTTTTCCTTTTTCTTTGTTGCAATTTTTTTTTCTTTTTTGACAAATCTCTCATTGGCTCTCGAGCTTAAACAGACAATCTGTGTCCCCTCATGCCCCTTTTCACTTACTAGTCCTGTACCCCAAGGGTGACTGCTGTCCTGATTTCTAGCATTATTGATTAACTTGTCAATAAATGCTGCTGAGTCAGCTCCATATTCATAGAGGAAAACAGAATGAATTTTTTTTTTTTGAGGAAGATTGGCCCTGTGCTAACATCTGTTGCCAACCTTCTTCTTTTTCTTTTTTCTCCCCAAAGCCCCAGTACGTAGTTGTGTATCATAGTTGTAGAGTTGTAGCTCTTCTATGTGGTACACTGCCTCAGCATCACTTGATGAGCGGTGAGTAGGTCCGCACCCAGGACCCGAACTGGCGAACCCCGGGCCACCGAAGCGGAATGTACGAACTTAACTGCTATGCCACCGGGCTGGCCCCCAGGGTGAATTTTGACTTTTATCATACACCATAACAAAAATCCATTCCAGATGGAGTATTGATTTACATGTGAAAGGTAAAATGATAAAAGTTTTAGAAGAAAACGTAGGGGAGTATCTTTATACTTTGGGGCAGGCAGAGATTCCTTAAACAGGACACAGAAAGTGCTAACTCTAAAAGAAAATTTTGATAAATTAGACTGCATTGAAATCAAGAACTTCTTTTTGTCCAAAAATAGTAGAAAGGCAAGCCAGGTATTTGCAATAAATATATTTGACAATAGACTCTTAATCCACACAAATCATTAAGAAAAGGGCAGACAACCCAATAGAGGATATCCAAATAGTCAGTAAATAGTGGAAAGGGGTTCAGCCTCATAGTCATCAGATAAATGCAGTGTATACTGTTACACATCCCCTAGAATGGCTAAAATAAAAAGATGTATAATACCAAGTGTTGGCAAGCATGTGGAACAGCTGGCACCTTCATACACTGCTGGTAAGAGTATAAATTGATATGACCTCTTCAGAAAACTCTGTGACGTTATCTATCTTTTCTTTCCTTACTTATGGATTTTTTAGTCATGGCCCTTAGATTAGATTTGTAGCCTCATATTTTCTTGCAAGATTTTCTTTGTCTTTTTACATTTATGTCTTTAACTCATCTGGGATTTTGCGTATGGCACAAGATGGGAGTCCCATCTAGATTCCTCAGGAGAGCAGATTAAAGGTGGGGCCTGTAGTGTGGTGAAGAGGAAAGCCTCTGGAGTACACGACCAAGGTTTCCATCTTGAGTCACTCCCATGCTAGCATTGTGACTTTGGGTCCATTCCTTCATAGTCAGCTTGTGTTTCCTCATCAGTAAAATGGCAGTAATAATTGCAAGTACCTAATAGAGTTGGTAAGAGAATTAAATACGTTAATAAATTTGAATTGTTTAAATCATGTCCTAGCACATAGGAAACACTTGGAAAATGTTGGCTGTCATCATTATTACATTCTTGCTATTATCCATATTCCAGGTTAGCAGCCAGCTGTGTCCACACGGTTTATTAAGTAATCTAATCTTTGAGCTCTGAATTGAACCTTACCCTGCTTTTGTAAGCCACTTCTGGGCCTCCTCTTCTGTCCCAGTGATCTGCTTGTCTCTTTCTGCAGCTGTTCCACACTGATGTGAGTGCAGTGGCTTGGTGCTACATCCCCAGGGTCATCTTTTTTTTTATACTTTCTTTATGTATCATTTCTTCTTTTGTATGTTTTCCTAGCTATTCCTGGTTATTTAGTCTTTCAAAACCAAAGTTATAAAATTAACAGAAAATTCTGTTGAGATTCAACTTCTATGTTAATTTTGTGAAATTTCGTGAAAGTGGATATTTTTGGATATTAAGTTATCTGTCCAAGAATGTGATATGTCTTTCTATTTGTTCAGGTCTATTTTTACGTCCTTCAATAAGATTTTGTAGTCTTTTCCATATAGATGTTTCATATTAAACTAATTCCTATTGTACAGTTTTTGGACTTATTATGAATGGATTATTTTTGGCCATTTCCCATTTAAAATTCATTCTCTAAGCATAGCAGAATATACTTGATTGTTGTTTATCATATATTCAACAACCTTATCATTCATTTAATGTCATTTTTTATTAGAGTCTTAGATTTTATAGGTATATAATCATGTAATCAGCAAAAAAGAGAGTCATTTTAACTTTTTTCTCTGATCCATACAATTTTTTCCTTTCTCATGTTTACAGGTACCTCGAAGATCATGTTTAATAATGGGTGGTAGAGGATATCCCTATCTTGTTTTAGATTTTAATTTATCAGTTAAAAGTGTATCATCATTTAGGATAATGTTTGTTGTTGAGTTTTAGTAAAGTGTCTTTTATGTTTTTAAATTATGCGCTCAATGCTTAGAATTTTTATTAGGAGTGGCTGCTAAATTTTAATGCCTTTTCAGCCTTTGTTGGTATGATCTTGGTTTTTTTTCTCCTTTAATTTGTGATTATTTTATATTATATTGATGAGTGTGCTGATATTGAGCCATTAAGTAACTCCTGCTTGGTTATACTATATTGTTCTTTTGAAATATTGATTTATTATATTTGCTAATATGTAGAATTTTTGCAACTTGTTATAAGTGAGATTAATCTAGTATTTTTATATTAGCTTTATAAGGATATGATATTAAAAGTTACACTAATTTCATCGGGTGAATTAGGGGGCTTTTCATGATTTTATGGCCTGAAGTATTTTAAAGTAAATTGGAATTGCATGTTCTTCAAAGGTTGGATACAACCGACCTATGTACCACATGGTGCCTTTCTCAATGGTGGAGGTTCAGAGGTTCAGCCACCTTTCCAGTCTCTTCAATAGTGAAAGCTCTATTCCCGTTTTCCACTTCTTATGTCATTTTGGTAATTTATTTATATTTTATTAGCATATCATCTGCTTCTCTACATTTTCAAATTGTCTCCAAAGAGTTGCATCTCATAATCCTCTTATATCTTTCCAGTAACTTTATTTCTATATCCTCTCTCATTCTTAAGCTTGTCTGTTTGCATTTGGCTCTTTTTTCAGACTTGCAAAGGGTTTATCTATTTTAGCTGTCTTTGAAGAACAAGCTTAGGGATTAGAGTGATCGTATTTCTATTTATTTTCTATAATTTCAGTATTTATCTTCACAGATTCCCCTTTCCTAATATCTTTTGGTTATTTTTTTATATTATTTTGTGTGTGTGTGAGGAAGAT
This sequence comes from Diceros bicornis minor, assembly GCF_020826845.1. NCBI lineage: Eukaryota > Metazoa > Chordata > Mammalia > Perissodactyla > Rhinocerotidae > Diceros > Diceros bicornis. The sequence goes on along the minus strand of NC_080760.1, from coordinate 53,538,312 downwards.
TAGCCCTGAGCTAACATATGACGCCAATCCTCCTCTTTTTTGCTGAGGAAGACTGGCCCTGGGCTAACATCTGTGCCCATCTTCCTCCACTTTATATGGGACACCTCCACAGCATGGCTTGACAAGCAGTGCATTGGTGTGCGCCCAGGATCCGAACCCCAGGCCCCCACACCGGAGCACATGCACTTAACCGCTATGCCACCGGGCTGGCTCCGCTTTTGGTTATTTTTATCCTTCTGCTATTCCCTTTAAGGACTTCTTTAAAATTTATTCTTGTTTACTTTGGAGGCCATTTTCTTGTACAACTTTTAACATATCTTACCAATTTTTGTATGTAGTATTCTTTTCATTGTATTTTATATAGTTTGAAATTTCGTTTTTACTTTTGTCTTTTGTTATAGCATTATTTAGGAGAATGTTACTTAATTTTCAAGTAGCTCTGGGAGTTTTATTTTTATTATTTCTAATGTTATTGGCTTATGAACGGAGAATATGGTTTTTAAACATTAATTATTTTGAATTTGTTGCTCTCTTTTTTAGAGCCAAGCATATGGTTGGTTTTTGTAAATGTTCCACGAAAAAAAATGTATGTTTTCTATTTGAGGTTATAAGGATCTCTATACCTCTGAAATAAGAGTTGCGGTTGTGTAAAGTAGAAGGAAAATAGGATGGGGCAATGATGAGAGAGCCTCCAGAAGTCCCCGTAACATCTGCCCTTCTTGCATTTCTGCCTGCCACACCTGCCCTCTTCCTTGTCCTGTACCTTCCGTGGGTGAACTTCTCTCTCCTGGAGAAGACCACCCCTCTGCTTGTGTAACGGCCCCCATTCATCTGACTTGCTGTCTTTCCTGCATCAGTAAACGTATCTACTCTACTGGGTCATTCCTGTCAGCACAGAAAAATGTATTTCTCCCATCCTAAAAATGTCTTCTTTCAACCCCATATCCCTTTCCCTCTCCCTCCCAGGTCTCTCACATGTTTAGTCTTTCCTCTGTTGCAAACCTGCTTGACACGTGGCTATTGAGCACCTGGTGGTACGTGTCTAGTCCCCACTGAGGTTATCTAATTGCATTGGCCTGTGATTCTTCCTGTTCACTCTTCATCCTCCTCCACTCAGGCTTTCCCTGCCTACCACCATCACACCACCACTGTCCGCCCAAACTGCTTTGGTCAGGAGTGCCAGTGGCCTCATGTAGCCCATCCCACTGGGTACATCTGAGTCCTTGTCTACTTCACTTGGCTTCTAGGTCAGCTTATTCTCCAGTGCTGTCCAGTAGAAGTAAGGTGCAAGCCTCATGTAATTTTAAACATTCTAGTAACCACATTTAAAAAGATAAAAAGATAGGTGAAATTAATTTTAATAATACATCTTATTTAGCCCAGTATATCCAAAATATCATCATTTCAAGGTATAATCTCTATAAAAATTATTGAGATACTTTATATTCTTTTTATCATACTAAGTCTTTGAAGTTGGCATGCATTCAACACTTCTGGCACATCTCAGTGTGGACTGGCCACGCACAGGTGCTCAATAGCCACACGTGGCTTCCAGCTACCATATTGGAGAGCACAGTTCTAAGGAGAGTCTCCTCCTTGAGCGCCTTTTCCCTCTCCTTTTGCTGGATAATGACTACTTATGTGCTTTAAGTGTTACTTTAGTCAGTTTGCACGTATATTTGTGTAGCTGCTTTGTGCTGGGCGGTGAGCTGGATTCTAGTGGCCCAGTACAGAGTGAAATCAACATGGTCCTGTCTTCATGGAGCCCAGGTCTTATTCCTTTATTCTCTTTTCACTTTCCACTTTTTCTGAGGCCCTCAATATTTCCTCCCTTAACCCCCAAACAAATTAGATATATTTTCATACAGTACCCTCTGTTGCTGTGTCGTAGTCCTTATCACAATCGTAATTAAATGCTTACTTGTGTGATTATTTGTTTACTGCCTGGATTCATGTAATCCTTGTTCACTACTGTATCCCTGGTACTTAGAGCAGAGCCCAGCACCTAATAAGTTCTCCAAGTCCATTCATTCACTCCATCCTGTGCCAGGTATGGCCCTACTTCCTTGTGATACAGTGGTGGACAAGATGGACGTCCACCACTGTATCACCCTCGTGGGGCTTTCAGTCTGGTTGTGAGATCGAATATAAAAAAGAAGATAAGCAACAAAAATAATCTGATAGTGAAAAAGGGCGACAATAGGATGATGTGAGAGAGAGTATCTAGTCATCCAGCATAGACTGGATGGTCAGCTCGGCCCCTCCCAACTCTATCTTCTTTATTTACTACCCTTTTGCTATCCTGAAATTAAATTACAGAGTATGTCATATACATAGAGTTTCAAAATATCTCTTTCAATATGTCAATGCTCAGCGCAAACATTGGCAGACATTATGGAATATTCAGATAACTTGTAATGAAAGTTTTAATTTGAGAGAGTGCAACTGAAAGTCATTCCTTACAAGTAGTATAGGGAAGTGATGAGGAAAAGTTATGTGGTCGACCTTGGGGGATAATGTCAGAATGAGGCAGAGAAACAATAGGTTGAAAAAAGAAATAAAAAATAATTTCAATATAATAATTTCCATAAGTTAAATTTCTTATTGTGTTTTGGAAAAATTTTTTAAATTATAAGATGGCAATAATAGGAATGTTTTAATGTAATCCTGTACTGAAACTGAGATATCCCTCATTTCATATGTCACTACCAACTTAATAATATTTGGTTCCCAGTCTGTTAGAAGACGCCTCGGATCTCTTGTATTACATATGTGTGTGCAATAGCTACACATATGGTGCTACACAGATGGGTGCATTGTGTCAGCAGCTCAGATACCAAACAAGCATTGATTGCCCTCAGTGATGTCATTTTCCAAGATGGTGAGCAACTCATAGTAAAATTCCGAAGATAGCAAAGTATAATATCCCCTGAATTACACATCAGTTGCATTCCTGGAAAATTCAGTGCAGAATATACTTTGTGTTTTAAACTAGCCTTGGGTTCTAGACTCAGATGTTTCACCAACATGAATACACACCTGGACATTTGGCAGCCATTCAGGACACAGGGCAGTTTTTCATTGTGAGAGAATTTCCTGCACTTTCTATGATGTCTCACAGCCCTAGTCCTCATTCACATCCCTCATTCTTGGGTGAACCAAAAGCAACCCACCAGGGAATGGTTTTGCCCCGGTGAGACTAGAGTGTATCCCATCAAGACGAGGTCATGGTAGGAGATCAGGTCCGAGAAGCAGGCAGAGTCCAGTTCAGACAGGTGTTTGATTCCTTTCTGCTGGCCCTGTACCTTTATAAGCAGGGGACTGATAGGACCTGATTTACGTTTTAAAGTACCTCCCTGGCATCCAGGTAGGGGCAGTCTGTGGTAGGGGGACAAACATGGAGGAAGGGAAACCGGTTGGGGAATAATTGTGTGATAAGATGCGGTGGCTGGGACTAGCGTGGTAGCTGTGGAGACGGAAAGGAAACACACGGATTCTGGATGTTTAGAGCTAGGCCGGGTATGGGAGTAAGGGAAAGAGGGGGTCAGTGATAATGCCTTCATGTTTTGGCTCAGGCACCGAGTTGAATGGTGATGCTTTTTACTGAAGTGAGGAAGACGGAGGAGGAACATGTTTTGAGGGAGGACCTGTGACTGTGCTAAGTTTGCAGACTGCCTGATGTCCACGTGGGATGTCATGTAGGGAGTTGGATACATGAGTCCAAGTTCAGGGCTGGAGGTGGTACTTCTGCCATGGGACTGGATGGTATTCGCTGGGCCATGCACAGCTGGGGGAAGAATGGGGCCCAGCACAGAGCCCTGTGGCACTTGAACATTTATTGATTGAGTAGGGGAGAAACCAGTAAAAGGAACTGTGAAAGGGAGCCAGAGAGGTAGGAGAAATCCTTTGAGGGCAGATGCCACAGAGGCCAAGAGAGGAGAGTGGGCATAGGGGGCCATGCTGCATGCTGCCGGAGGCCTAGGACGGGGAGAATGGAGGACTGCCCTTCATCCCATGTGAAGGCAGGGAGGCCTTACAGAACACACGTATGTCTGAAAGCAAAGCTGTAAAGATGTTTTGCTGTGAAGGGGAGCTGAGTATGACTCACTTTCTGGGCCATAATTCCGGCTCAGTCTCAATGGCATAATCTTTGCTGAGTGGGGCGCTTGGCGGGGAGAGGCTAATACTTCGTGATATTCTAAGAGAGTGGAATATTAACTAGGCTAATTGTTTTGTGTAAATGTGCAGGAATCCTGACATGCAAAGTGATCATTGTCGTGAAATGCTAGAAAAGTAAAAGACAGATGGGCATATTTTGTCTTCATAAGAAGAAAAAAAGAGTTTATTCTACTTGGAAAAAGGAATGATCTCTCTTGGCATGTCTGTATGGAAAGGGTCCTTTGGATACCTACTGTCTCCCTAGCTCCATTACTCTCTAGAAGTTCATTAAGTTTCAGAGAGTTATTCTAGCTCACGGTGCATTGGGATTGAGCCTGGGTCCCTCTCTCTGTGGGACGGGGAGCAGAATGTTCACTTCGACCAAGAATTTCACACCATTCCCCCCCAGGCCGGCACATGAATCAAGTCAGGGACTTCCTTCTACTTCCTTCCTTTCTCTGTCGTGTGTTTTCTCTCTCTGTGGTACCTGTAATTCACTCACCCAGACCCCACAGGTGGAGTGCTCCTCGCTGGCCGTCATGAGCACAAAGAGCAGGCACATTCCTAAGCGTGAAGTCAGCAGATGGCTCCTGGCGATTCCCCAGCTGCTCTGCAGAGGGAGGAATCCCCACTGGGGGCTACACGGACTAGCAGTTGTCCCCCCAGACATCCAGTGTTAAGGAGAGTGGGATGGGGGTTTGGACCACAAGCATTTCACAGAATAGTTAACATGAGTCTTTTATCTGTCGTCCAAAGTTTTTGCCTTTTCTTTCCAAAGCCAACACATCTGGCTGACTTCAACCAAGTGCAGACCATTCAGTATTCAAACAGCGAAGACAAGGACAGAAAAGGAATGCTACAACTAAAAATAGCAGGCGCACCCGAGGTAAGGAAGACTCAGGGAAAACTAAAACCAAGTGGTATTTTAGAAATGATGATTTTGGGGGGATAAGGATGAAGTTTTCATGGATCATCAAAATCACAACTTTTTCTTACATAGTAAGTGTTACATTATGAATAATAATGATTAGATGCTCCCAAGAATAGAAGAAGAGACAGATTTAAAAATCAATCAGGGGCATTATTGTGAAGATGATTGAAGATTATTGTGAATTACCAAGAAAATCAACTTCTTAGAATTATATGAAAATATTTATATATTCTGTAAAGTGTGTTATTTTCCAGACTGTGTTGTATGTGACATTCTCTGAGTGGTAATAATTATAATAATAACCACAGCAGCTACTTCCTGTCACATGTGTCACCCACTGTTCCAACACTTTACATGGAAGCCAAGAGCAGACTGTGTTATTCTCAGAACTTGTGGAAGAAGAACTTTAGATACTTTGGTTATGTCCATTCTGAGGCTCTAGGAAGTGCGTTTTTTTCTTGGAATTAAATGATACCATAAAATATTGAAACTTTTTTACAAATTGAAATTTCCTGAAAATATCTCAGTAATGTTCTTGTTTGGCACCATCATTTTCAAACTGCCTGCCTTTCTTTTTGCTGTCGCCCAAATAATATTTAGGATAATGCAGGTGAATAAGTTGTTCATTTAGGAGATTATGAATACTACATGAATTAGGACACACCTGTATTTGAAAGTAAAATACAACTTTGATTATCTCCTGGGTAATGTTTAATGATAGGTCTTGAGGAAGTTTATCACAATTGCATCTTGTACATTGAAAAGAGTGATTTCTAAGCTTTTAGGCAGAACATGCTTTGCATGCTAAAAATAATGAAATTTTACTAATTTTCTTTAATGTTAGAAAAATTGTGGTGGATGGTTGATAAAAATTTACTCCATGTTAGTCTAGTTTCTCAGATGAGCCATACTTGACTTACTCATTGTCTAAATTCTTCCCTTAATTAGAGTGTGCCAAAGGGGCCAGACGTTCTGAAGGAAAATATTTTTTTACCTCCTTTTGTTCTGGAAAGTGAGTCTCAGTTTAAGTGATTTTTCTGTTTTCATCTGGGTTTGCCTTCTGTCACATTTTCTAGGAATAACAGCCTTAAATATCAAACTTCCTTTTTCACTCAAACCTTAGGACAAATCTTGTTTCCACTCCCACTCTTCTCTGTTTTCAAGTGTATCTAGGGATCTGATGTCATAGCACAGCTGTCCCTTTGATTATTGGAAAGAACAATAACGGCTCTTTCTTGGTCTTTTCCCCTTTTTAGCCTCTGACAGTGACAGCACCATCCCTAACCATTGCAGAGAATATGGCTGACTTGATAGATGGATATTGCCGGCTGGTGAATGGAGCCACGCAGTCTTTTATCATCAGACCCCAGAAAGGTGAGGTTCTGTTTCTGTTTGAGCATTCCCATTAAATTGTTAGATGAGCTCATCCTCAACAGCCTGTAATCTTTCTTTTAGATAACTTTGTAAACGTGAAGACTAAACAAATAATTCAGCCCAGTAAATCTGTATTCTTGTTTTTGTAGGGAAGTGATCCAGCTCACAGCTTAAGAGCTGGATTTGAATAGAGCTTAAAGAAAACATTGTTTGTGTTTAGACTATTGTGTTTTGAACACCATACTTATTTTCTAGGTTACCATTAGTATTTTTAAATAAACTTTTGGGATTATATTCTGGGTTTTGTTTTGTTTTGTTTTTTTAAAGTGTCCCTTGTAACTGATATTAAATAAAGTCTCTTTCCTATTTTTCCTTATAGATCTCAAAAGCTTAGAACAGTCAAAGAACAAAAATTAGTTCTAAGTCATGATGTAAAATCAACAATTAGAATGAATAACTGTCCTAGAAACAAGGCTGTATGACTTCAGAAATGATCTGGGGTTTTGCAAGGCAGTAAGAAGGAAAGTTTTAGAGGATTGGGATTTCTGAAATAATCAAATGAAAATATTCCCAGCAGGATAATAGCATAGTGGTAGCAGGAGAAAACTGGGCTTTTGGAATTGTATCAACTTGTGGGTTCCAAGCATGAGTCCTCTGTGCTTCCATCTGTATGTAAATTAGTTAACCTTTCTGTGCCTCAGTTCTCTCATCTGTAAAACACGAAGAGTGGTACCTATCTTCTGTGGTATTGGGGAGGACAAATGACCTCATATATGTAAGAGGCTTGCAGCTGTGCCTGGCACGTACAGTATTCATAAACTTTAACTGTTGTGCCTGTCAATGCAACTAGTTGCAGTGTGATCTTGACCCAAGGTATGAACCTTGACTTTGAAATTCCCCATCCGTAAAAGAATGATACTAACTTTATAGTGCGGTGGATGGGTCCACAATAGCCCCCATAAAGCAGCCAGCTTGGTGGCAGGTTGATGCAAGATCCCTGACAGTATGCATCTGTGTGACTAGGACCATTACAGAGGAAGGAGTCTGGAGGGGCCGAGTGGTGTGTGTCCGGGTAAGCAGAACTGGGTTGAATAGTGAAGAGGATGTAGAAAAGCACAAGCAAAGCAAACGATGAAGTGCTGAGCTCCTGGTGTGGACACAGCAGGAAGCCCTGCCTGCCCAGCAGTTGAGGACTCCGTGTTGACAGAGCAGTTGGAAGGAGGGGTGGGGGTGGAATACGTCTGTGCGCGCGTGCATGTGTGTGAAGCAGAGGAATCATTGAAACCTTTATTTAAAAGTTAGTGTCGTGATGTGCTCTGAAAACAGTAGCTAAAGCCGTAAACCAAAAGGCCAGGAAGTAAGTGTGTGGATCCCAGGACACGGCTGATCTGGCAAAGATGTTTTCCCACTAAGATCAGACCAATAAAGCCTATTCATTTATTTTTTTTTCTAAAATATAGTGTAAATAAAATAAAATAGTGTATATTTTATCATAGCTTTCTTTATGTGAAATATAGTAATGAAATTGCTTTTAGAAATGTCTAAAGGCTACTCTCAGTTAAAACTTTTTCAGCCATAAGCTCTTAATTTTTCACTTTGTGCTTTAAACGAGTTTGTACCTTACAAATATTATTTAATTATATGTTTTGGGAGAATTTCTTCACAGAAGGATTGTATTTTGTGAAAAATGTTAAATGTGCCATATTGTGAGGGAGGGGATGCATACTTCTAATCATGACACAAAACCCAGAAGATATGAAGAGCAAAATTGATGGAGTTCATTGTATAAACATGAAAATGCTTCTTGTAGTAAAAGAACATGTTTTAAAGCCGTAAGACAGAGGGGAAAACATTTGTAACACAAGCAATGAAGAATTAGAATCTCTTATTTTTCAAGTGTTCTTCCAGCTCTTTTTTTTTTGCTTGAGGAAGATTAGCACTGAGCTAACATCTGTGCCAATCTTCCTCTATTTTTTTTTTTTGTACGTGGGACCACCGCCACAGTGTGGCTGGTGAGTGGAGTAGGTCCATGTCCGGGATCCAAACCCATGACCCGGCCGCTGAAGCAGAGCGTGAGGAACTTGAACCACTCGGCCACTGGGCTGGGCCCTCAGCTCATTTGAATAAGGCAACTCAGTATAAAAATGGGCACCTCATAGAAGAATGGACATACAAATGTCCAGTAAACATAGGACACAATGACAGATGCCATCTTATGTTTATTAGATTGGTAAAAAGACCGACCATACAAGACTGTTGGTAAATGCACTCTCACGCTTTGTTGGTATCAGTGGCAGTTGGTACAGCGTTTTCAGAGGACAGTGTTGCAGTAGCTCCCTGTCCAGTAATCCACCTCCTAGAAATCAGTCCTGCAGAACCACTGACACAGGATGTTCACCCTATGCTGTTTATAATCGCTCAGAATTGGACACAACCTAAGTGTCCACAGGCTGGGAATTAATAAATAAATGAGGGAACATGCGTACTTGATGCAATACTGTGCAGCAGTTCATAATGATGATAGCACTATTTTGGGGTTAAAAACCTATGTGCACAAATGTATGTATATCCAAACCTGTGTATGTGAATTTATAAGCATGAAAGAAGTCTGGAAGTCTGGAAAGTTAAGTGCCCAGCTGTGGACAATGAATACTTCTAAGGAGGATGGAATTGTATTTGAAGCAGGGGAGGGAATCTTCAACTTTTTCACTTTTTTTCCACGTTATATACCTTTATGATTTCGATTTATTACAATGAATCTGTACTAATTGTTTAAATAAACAATAGATAAACACTGTTATTCAAAAATTAAAATTATCATTTCTAAAAATAAAAATAAAAATGTAAGTTAATACAAAGTTATGTCCTTATTCCTAAAGAATTTATCCAGAGAAATAAGATACAAACCATGTGAATGACATGAAAAGTCATATATTATTCATTCAACTTATAAATTGAAAAGAATGTTAAAAATTAACTCCTAGAATTGGGCATTTTAGTTAGTGAGTGTTTATGTTTTTTATAATGCTGCTGCTAATAGTGTCTGTTACCATTTTTCTCAATATTCTGTTATTTTTTTGCTTCCTGAAAATTTACTCTCTTAAGATCCTTCAGTTGTTAATCACCTCATTTACAGCCTTCTTTCTACTCCTGCCCAAGCTACTTAGGAAGTCTCTATTAACCAAATATTTAATAACTGGTTTCTTTTTCTCTCCAAGGAAGTAGAAATTTCAACAAAGAGTGCGAACAGTTAGAAATCACAGATGTGTCATTTGAAAGGCCATATTATTAATTAACAGTGTTGAGTGTGGTTAAGATGGTGGTAATAGCATTCATGGGACAGTAAACTAATAATAGGATTTTCCAATTATTCTGACTTTGGTCTTCATGGTATAATAGGTTATTTTGCTTGAAATTTGGATGTCAAAAAGTCAGAGTGAGGAAATTTGGATGGAATTCCTGCAATGTATTGGATATTATGCAGTGGTTGTATATATTCTATGTTATTTAAGCCTCACAACTATCCCTGCAAGTTAGGCAGCACGATCTCTGGGTAAACAAACAGTTGTTCAGAAAGTCACTCACTTGGGGTCCGAGGCTGATTTAATTCTTCATTTACCAAGCAGTGGTCTGAGAGCCTCCTGAGTGCCAGAAACTCTGCTAGCTGTTAAGGGACACCTGTGGGCAGGTTAAGTCTAACCTTCAAGTAGTCTGATACATAGGAAGTGCTCTTACATATGCTAAGCAGAAGCACAGGAGGGCTATTCAGAGCCACTTGGAGTGTTCCGGGAAGAGCTCCTGTGAGGAGATCATGGTTGAATTGAGCTTTGAAAGGATGAGAAATGATATTTCCACCAGAAGTAAGAGCGGGTGGAAGTGTGAAGGCAGCATGATGCATTCAGGGACATACAATATGCAATCCCAAAGGATCAGGAAACAGTAGAGAATGAGACTGGGGAGACCTTGACAAGGGTAACTTCAGTGGCCTGGGGGGTGGAGGGAACTGATGGGACTGAGTTCAAGGGCAAATGAAAGGAGAGGAACCATGGACAGCAAGGATGACTACGCGGGGGTGTTAACAAGGAACTGCCTAGGAAGGTGTCCGAGAAATGGATGGTAGATGGGCACCTACCCACCTGCACCCCACAACCCTACAGACACACCCAAGGATGGGAGACAGAGCAGCGTTGTGTGCCAAAAGAATCAAAGCAGTGCTTTGTGGGATAAGCTGAGGTGCTTAAATTTCATCCTAAAAGCTATCAAGAGACACTAAAATTTTAAGCAGGAGAATGACTTGATGAATTTGTATTCGGGGAAGGTTATGCTGGTAGTAACTTAGCCCAGGGATGAGTTAGAAGAGAGGATTGATCAGTTAGGAGCCTGTTAGATTAATCCAGATTAAAGAGATGAAACCAGAGGGGCTCCAGACTTCCTGGTTCACAAAAGGCAGAGTAGGGAGAGAGAGTCCCCCAACCACTGAACAGAGTCCTCAGCTTCGTCCGGCAGGAGGCAGTCACTGCGCCCAAAGTCACGAGGCCAGCCCAGTCGTTGGTGGGGGCTGACCACCATCGCTAGAGGCTCCTTGGCACACTCTCCATGGTTGTGTTCACAGAACTCCTCAGGTCACCACTCTGCAGGCCTGCTTGGTTCCTTGGCTCCTCTAGTACGTGGGTTCTTCTGGGAGCTGCACATCCTGTGGATTTGTTTTCTTTGTATTTCTCTGTGTTTACTGCATAGGTTTTGCTGTCGCTACTAGTGAGCGTTTTTATCAAAATGCTGAATGTTCAGTCCCTTGGTAAGAAATGTTGACTTTGATCATAAGAAATCCTTCATCTTTTAGAGTCTCCTGGGGAGGAAATCTCTTACCAGTTTATCACCATAGTGCTTTGTTTTGATTAGGCAGTACCTTTTAAACAATATGCACCTACAGTCAGTTTATGTTTGTTATCAATATTGAAAATAAAATCACGAAAGCCTAAGATAGACATTACTTCCTTTAAAGGTTATTGCTAAGATACTAGAATAGGACCCATCCTTCCCTGATTTCTACACATAAAGTCTTTTCAAAAGGAATACAAGGAACCTCATCTCTTTCTCCTTTTTTTTCCCCAGAAGGTGAACGGGCTTTGCCATCAATACCAAAGTAAGTGCTGCTTTGTGCATGTTGTTATTCGGTTGTGTTAGAAACTGTAAGGAAATCACTGTGCTTTATAATCCATTTGCCTGAATCATCACATTTCTACATATATGATTGGGGAACTAGAAAACAAATATTTCCAGAAAGAAATCAAATCAGTTGTAAATCATGTTTATGTATTTGGGTTTAATCAAAAGTTTAAAATGAATTTTCTCTTTAAGTTCAGTAGGGAGCTCAAGAAAAGTCATAGTGATAATGCTGTGGAGGCCTGTTGCTAAACAGTCACATTATAGTCATCGCTAATCTTTATAAGAACCTGAAAATAGGTACCATTCTGGCTGTTTTACAAGTGAGAAAATTAAAAATAAGAAACTTATGTTTTTACTTGTTTGTGTCATGCATTTCATAGTAGATGTGTTGATATATAAAATTAAAAGAATTAAATAGTAATGCCAAAAGAACTTATTTAGTAACTTCTCTGTTCTCAGCCAGTGTGCTAGGAACTGGGGACCATTTGAAAGTTAAAATCTAGACATTCAGATATACAGGTAAACAAACAATTATAGCTGTGTGCTGAGTGCTCACCGGCAGAGAATACTTCACCTCGAGGGCCCTGGGTATAGGGTCAAGAGGGTGAAACCTGAGCATCATTTCTGTTCTGTTGCTGTCCCTCTTCTCCATCGCCAGTTCCCTCATTTCTGCTTCCTAAATCTATCAGATCAGCCACTTCTCCACCTTCCCACTGTCCCTCCCGTTTTTACTATTGTTATCACCTCTCTGGGCTACTCCAGCAGACTCAGGGTCCCCAAGACCACCCCCAGGTTCAGTGATTCTCTAGAAAGAACTCCTGGACTCAGCATATAGTCATGCTCACGGCTGTGACGTGTTACAGCAAGAGGATACAAAGCAAGACTGGGGAAGGCGCAAGGGGTGGAGTCCAGGGGAAACCAGTGCACGCTCCCAAGAGCCCTCCCAGTGGGCTCACACAAGACACACTCATTTCCTTTAGCAATGAGTTGTGATAACGTGTGAAATACTGTCTTCCAAGTAAGCTCGTTAGAGACTTAGTGCCTGGGGGTTTTATGGGAGTCTGGTCACGTCCGTACTGTTGGCCTGGCATGTACAGTTCTAGATGCTCAGAAGGAAAGCAGAGGTTCAACATGAACTCTATTGTTTGTATAAACAGTTTAGGTACAGCAGACCACTCTTATTAGTTAGAGGATGGTGGGAACCCTCCTAAAATCCAAGTTCCCAAACACTAGCCAAGGGCCAGCCTCAAAAAATAGCAGTCTCAGGCCCACTAGGTTAACTTTTTTTTATTTTTTTGGTAAGGAAGATTAGCCCTGAGCTAACATCCGTTGCCGCTCCTCCTCTTTTTGCTGAGGAAGATTGGCCCTGGGCTAACATCTGTGCCCATCTTCCTCTGCTTTTTACGGGACACCTGCCACAGCATGGCTTGGTAAGTGGTGCATAGGTCTGCGCCTGGGATCAAAACCTGCAAATCCCGGGCCGCTGAAGCAGAGTACGCAAACTTAACCACTGCGCCACTGGGCCGGCCCCTACTGCTAGGTTAACTTTTTTCTGCACACCTCCTACCCATCTTCGTCTGACCAGTTTTGCCCATCGTCCATCCATTCTTTGTACTACAGCGTGAGGGAGCTTTCTTAATTAAAGCCATTGCGTGACTTGCTGTTGCACTGAGGATAAATGCAAACACCCTTAAGCTAGCTGGCAGCATCCTGCACGATTGTTCCCCTGCTAGCTCCTCCAGCCTCGTTTCGCCACTCACGCTCTGCTCTTCAGCTACATTGAACTGTTTTCAGTTCCTGGAGTGAACTGTCCTTTCTTTCCCTCCAGGTCTTTTTAAACGCTCTTTCCAGCATGACCCACTCTTCCTCCATCCCCCTTGTCCTCAGTTAGGCCCTGCTCATCTCTCAGGTATCATCCTTCATCACTTCCTCTGGAAATGATTCCCCAGTCCTGGAGAGCATCCCTGTGTGTTTTCCCCTAACACCTTCTACTTTGCCATAGTACTTATCACACTTTAAAAAATTACCTCTTTGCTTGTCCATACCCCTGTGGCCTCGTTGATGGCCAGGGTCATGTGGCATTGTAGGCCTGACACTGGGCAGTATCTGGCACATAATAGGTACACAGTAGCTGTGCAGGTGAGTGGAGGGATGGTAAGACCAGCTTTCTCTTAGCTTTTAGGCAGTGTGTTTCACAAACTCAACAATATTTAATAGATATTTATTAATGTCCCACATCAGGCCAGGAACTAGTGCTCAGAGTATCTTCAACTGTGGAAAGTCTTTAAGAGATGACTTTTGAAGATTAAAACATACAGGAATAATAAAATAGATATAGAAGTGAGTGAAGAAGGTAGTAAGTTAGAAGTGCTAACAGATACTAGAAACACTGAATAAATAAAACAAACTTTAAAAGAGCAGAATTTCCACAAATCATAGAGCAGCAGTTATTATTGCTATTGACCAGAAAAGTGGAAGGCCCTCATACCTGAAAAAAAAGAGGGAGGAAAGGGTTTACAAAGCCTTGAGCAAGGAGATAAATAGGCAGACAAAATCAGAAAATTGCAACTCTCTATCAGAATAGATTAGCGAACACTTAATTATAACTCTAAAGATAAAGGGAAGGAGAACATCAAAAATAAATATAATCACTTCCTTTTAACCACAGCTGCACAGCACATAATGGAATAAGTTGTGACAACAGCAACTTAGAAGGGGAAGGGGAAAGGAATGAAACCTGCTTAGACTAAGGGAACAAGAGGCTATCAGGGAATGGACTATCTCATCTACGAGATCTTTTATACAAACCTCATGGTACTAAATGAAAAATCAGAACAAAGACACAAATGATAAATAAAGAGAAAACTGAGAAAACCATCATAGCCACCAAACTGAATTGGCAGTCCGAAATACACAGGACAAGAAACAAGGGAAATACCGAACAACTGAAAAGCGATAAAACGGCAGCATTAAACCCTCATGTATCAGTAAACACTCTACATGTAAGTGGATTGAATTCCCCAATCAAAAGACACAGAGTGGCTACGTGGATTAAAAAACAAGACCCAACAATTTGCTGCCTCTAGGAAACACATCTCAATTCTAAAGACAAACACAGGCTTAGAGTGAAGGGATAGAAGACAACACTCCAAGCTGATGGCAAACAAAAGAACGCAGGTGTTGCCATATTTATATCAGACAAAGCAGACTTCAAGATAAAAAAGACAATGAGAGACAAAGAAGGACAGTATATAATGATAAGAGGAACACTCCACCAAGAGGACATAACACTTATAAATATATATGTACCTAATACAGGAGCACCAAAGTACATAAAGCAACTATTAATTGACCTAAAAGAAGACATTAACAGCAACACGATAATAGTAGGGGACCTTAACACCCCACTGCCATCAATGGATAGATCAACTAGACAGAAAGTCAACAAGGAGATAGTGGAACTAAACGAAAAACTAGATTAGATGGACTTAATAGATATATATAGAACGCTCCATCCAAAATCAGCAAAATACGCATTCTTCTCAAGTGCACATGGAACATTCTCAAAGATAGACCATATGTTGGGAACCAAGGGAAACCTCAATAAATTTAAGATTGAAATCATGTTAAGCATCTTTTCTGACCATAATGCTATGAAACGAGAAATCAACTACAAGAAAAAAGCTGGGAAAGTGACAGAAAAGTGGTGAAATCCACGCGGTTGTGAGAAGGTTGACCCACAACGGCATACACAAATATGGTGTAGTAGAGGGACACACCCATGTTTTGGCAACAGGATATGGAAGCAGACGACGTAAACTGCTTATGAATGTGTACCCTGTGGCTTCCCAATAAATATGGTTCAAAGATAGTTATGATAAGTCATGTAGCTGCAATAGAAGAGAAACTGGTGAAGTGTTAGAAAGCTACTTTGGTTAAACTTAAAAGATATAAGATTTCAAATACTTAAGGAATTCAATAAAAGGAACACAATTTTACAGCTTTATGCTATAATCGTTAATTATAGAGGCTGTACAGTTGCATATTGAATATTTCTAGTTCTCAAAAATGATATGCTATTTTAAGTTCCAACATTTCCTAGTATAAATTCTATATACTAAGAAAAATTTCTATTTACTACTTCTGTGGTAAATGCTTCTGTATCTGGAAAAAGTTTTCTTTTATAAAAAGATCAAGGTAACTGACATGTGAAGACTATGGGGTTCCTTTTTTCTCTGTGTTTTGTGCTTTCCAAAAATTTTAAACTGAACTATGCTTGCATTTTTTAAATGTTGCTGAAACTTCTGGCCAAAATTTTATTTTGTGTGGGTGCATACGTAAAACTAATGTTGTTGCATCATTTCATGAAACAAGTGACCAGATACATTAAGCTTACCTCTTTCCAGTCTGTAAATAATAATAATGTATATTTAATGTATTACCTGCTTCTTTACATGCTCTAAATGTAAGAAGGACCAGTCATACCACAGTATTTCAAATTATGTTTTAGAGAGCAAATTTCAATTCCAGAGGTTTTTTCCCCCTCTATTTTGTAACTTTTGGGCAATCCCTTGCAGTCTAGCATTTAAATGTAAAATTTTACCCAACCCATGTACACCACATTAAATAGTTTGCAGTGTTGTAAGTGGCTGTCGTGAGTTGCTTTCTCAGAGCAGTTCAGCGTTCCTTCCGTTGTCTGTCTTAATTCTTGATCTTGAAAACGTGACGAAGTCTGGTTAAGTGCCTCAGGGAGTGGAGTCCGATTTTGTAAAAGTCACCCTCTACATTGTGTAGTCTCCATGGGAAATGGCGTGGTCTTCCTGACTCTGGGCAGCCCCGTCAGCGTGAGCATGGTCATCTGGGCCCGAGTGCGGCGCTCACAGCTCTGCTCCTCTCTTACAGGCTGGCCAACAGCGAGAGGCAAGGGGTGCGGACACACGCCGTCTCCGTGTCAGGTGAGAGGCTCAGCCAGAAAACCTCACAGCGAGCGGCGGGGTAGACGCGTTTGCGCCAGGTGTGGTAGGAGGATCCCGGTAGATAGATGTCTGTGTGTTGTTAGTGTGGTCACTCCTAGAATAGCTTATACAATTTAAACAGTCTGACGACCCCAAGGTGCATAACTTGACCACCATTAAATACGTTTAAATCTGGCTCATAGGTTTCTTAGACAAGATGTGTGTGTGACACCAGATTTCTCACCAGATTATGTAGAATTCCAAGTTATTTTTCAGTTTTAATGTCATGTTAATTATATTTAGAGTGAGAATTTTTAGTTTGAAGTTGCCATTATAATTTATCTTTGTAATTCAGGAGAATTTAAGAGAATATGCTTGTATATTTATTGTTTTTTTTGAGTTCAGGAAATGTGAAACATTTTCAAATGGTTTTTGTCTTTCACAATGAACATAAAATGGTGTTTAAATATTGCTTTTTATAAAATACAGTTAAGATACTGGCGTAAGCAGCATCTTAACTATTGCTGGTGTGATGAGTCTGTGTACTTTGCTCGGTATGTTTTCAAAATATATGTGCCTTTTTTCCCCATTTAAACATGTGGAAAATAGAGGAAAGGGGGGGGGAAAGGCATCTTCTAAGGACCCAAGTTTGGTATCCTAAAATACATTCAGTGTGTATACATACATGCAGATATACGTGTATATCTGTACACACACATATATAATCTGTTCTTAGATGTATATGTTACATTTCTAAAATAATAAGTTCCTAATAACTCTAGTATTTGACAGTCTGACTTAGAAGAAACCTAATTCCTCTTAGTTTAATTTACCTTGAGTTAATTTTTCCTGAAATTTAGTTTTGTGTTTTTGCCTAGTTGATGACTGGATACTTTTTTAGTATTCTTACATACAAATGTTACTGCTTATGTTTTTATTGTGCACAAACATCCCACAAGTGCTCTCTCAAGAAATATTTGTGCTTTTATTTATACACTGAGCACAGATGCTCTAGTGATGAATTGTGTGCAACAGATGTGTGTCCGAGTGCCACAGCCTAAGAAGTCATTGTTGGCTTCCTAACGGGGTACAGAGGAGTTGTGAGTGCTGGAGCTTGACCTCTCGTACAGTGTCAGACGCCCGCGGGCTGCGGGGTGCCCAGCATGTTCTGGAATCAGTGGTCAATCATGCTTGCCCATGGCCGTCTCTGGACCCTCCTAACCCCAGCAGTGGCGCGGAGGCACTAAGTGGTGCTCAGCGTTTGCCCTTGTTGGTCTCATCCCTTGTTCAGTCCGTGGTGAGACAGGAGGTTCGGCAGACGTAAACCAGGCCCTCAGGGAGTTTGTATCTAGTTGGAGAGAGAAAGGCCGCCGAGTGCCAGCATGGGGAGTGTGGGGAAGGATTCTGTCTGTCAGCACAGCCTGAGTCCAGAGGAGAGAGCGGTTGCTGGGGGCCAAAGGACGTTCTGTAGTGTGTTCTGTGGAAGAGGTGAGATTTGAGCCAGTGTTGAATAATTCCTGGTAGTGCTCTGGTCCATCTCCTTACCGGGCTGAGAGCAGTTTTAGGAGTGAGGCCCAGGAAGCGCTAACGTCCTTTGCTGCCGTGTGTGCCTCGAAGAGGTGCCACAGTCACTCCAGGTGGAGGAGAGAGCCAAGGCGGCCTCTTAGGTTCGTCAGAACTCTTCAGCTAGTACTGAAGTAAAGTAGGTCCTCACAGAACCTTCAGATCTTGCTCCTTCCCCCTTTTTCCTTATCCCTTTTAATCAATGTCCTCAGTTCTTCAGGTTTTAAACATCAGAGATTTTTTAGCAACTGATCATCATCAAACCTCTGGAATTTTACCTCTCCCAGCCAACCCCTCTCTTATGATTCTGCCTTCATTATTTCTTCCTGCTTATCCCTTAAGTAGAAGTTCATACTTCGGTCCCTTCTCTGTATCAATTAGTTTGATTGCTACCACATGTATTTAATTTAAATCGGCATTCTCTGGTCAGAAACTTTCAGGAACAATTGACAATCCATCAGACAAAGTTTAGGCTCCTCGGCTCGGCCCTCAAAGTCCCTCCATCATCTGTCCACAGCCTCCCTTTCCAGTCCTCCCCTCCTCCCTTCTCCACATTGGTTTTCATCCAAATGCAGCTGGGAATTTTGCTCCCTCCACCCACCTTCTTAGCTCTGTAGTTCTGCTCAAGCTGGTCCGTTGGCTGAGATGTTCGTTTCATCGTCACATGTCTGAGTCTTTCCATTCTTCGAGGTCAGTAATACTGTTTCGTATGTGACTGTCACTCTGGTAATTTACGGATACAGGTAAGGGAAGAACACGCAGTGTGCAGTGGATGTGTAGTGACGGCACTGATTTGTTTAGATGGCTGTGGACGCTCACTCACTCCACCTGCTGCTCACTCACTTCGGTGGAACTGGACTAACAATCTTTATATTTTCCACAAAGACTGTAGAACATAACATCTTACCAGCCTGGTCAGCCAGGAGCCTGTGCCTTAGACTTAACCCATCAGCTATTAGGTTGATACCTAGAAAACCAGTACTGTTACTAAACCCCAAGGTTGTTTCTTTACCCAGCAACCTGGAAACCCTGCAGCATGTGGGTGTGGTACTGTCACTCTGAGGGAGAGAGCCCCACTGCTCCGGATCCCTGCGGAACTCCGCATCTGCTTCCCCCGCAGAGAGTCTGTTCTGTCTCCAGGCTAGTGGGGTGAGGCTGCAACCTGACTCTATGCCTGCCATGATTATATGCTTTTCTGTCATGCTGCGTCTCATTTCACCTCTAACCAACCTTACAAGATGGATATTATTCCAATTTTACATGTCCCATTTTATGTTAATTCAGTCGA
The DNA here is from genome assembly GCF_020826845.1 of Diceros bicornis minor. Classification (NCBI taxonomy): domain Eukaryota; kingdom Metazoa; phylum Chordata; class Mammalia; order Perissodactyla; family Rhinocerotidae; genus Diceros; species Diceros bicornis. The sequence goes on along the minus strand of NC_080760.1, from coordinate 53,518,877 downwards.
CAAACACTTATGGGGCCTGTTGTGTGCCAGGCACCATTCTGGATGCTGGGGTATGACAGTGAATAAAGCTAAGCCCGTTCCTTTATGGACTTGACACTGGGGAGGAGATAGGCCAGAGACCCTGAATAAAAATAAAGCAGGTACATCGAGAGCAAGGGGTAGGGCCTGTTTATAACTGTGGTCAAGGAAAACCTCTCTGAGCAGGTGACGGGCGGGCAGGAACTGAATGACGTGAGAGATGCAGTCGTACAAGTCCAGGCACCAGCAGGGGTAGTGGAGAGAGCAGAGGTGGAGGGCTAGAAGTTGCAGTGGGCAGGGTAGTCAAGACTCAGGAGCTTGGCCAAGGTAGCACACAGCCAAGAGGTGACAGGACTCTTCATTAAGCATTCGCTGTGGTATGCGCGGGAGGAAATATTATCTTGATTCATCCCTGTGACAGCCTCACCAGGTCTTTATCATCCCCCGTTTCACAGGTATGAGGAACAGACTTCAGAGAGTAAACAGACTTGTTCAGTGTCACACAGCTTGAAAATGATGGACCTAGGATTGGAACTCGGGTCCTTATTGCCCTCTAGGCCATGTTGCTCAATACCGATTAAGGGAGTTTACCCTAAGTGCAGATGAAGAAGCATTTGGGAAGATGGAGAAAGTGGGACTTGTCTAACTCCCCTGTTTCTGTTCACAACCGAAAAGTTCTTACCTGATTCTTCAAGACCCGGTTCAGATGTTACCACCTCCTAGAAGCCTTCCCTGCCTACTCCAGGATTCCTTCCCCAGAGTTCTCTAGCCCACTGTACATCTCTCTATTGTGGATAATCTTTAAATGGGTATAAGTATTTTAGAAACTTTCTGTCCACTGGACCACAACCCCATCATAGGCAAAGACATGTTCTCTTTGTCAGTTTATTGTCTGGGACATAAGTGCTTAGTAATTGTTTTTAAATAAATCAGTGAATGCCTGAGCAAAGTGTGGAGCTGTGCTGGGACTTAGGGGAATGCATTCCAGGGGTGAGTACTGAAGGAAGAAAGGCAGGGATACTCAGAGCTAGCAGTGGCTTTAAGAGTCACTGGACTCTCACATGATTCCCTCTGAGCTTATCACTGTGAATTGTTCTGGACACTTTCCTAGGAGGTTTTGGACAGGGGGCGTGGAGGCTTGCCAACAGGAAGAATGAAAGTCTGTATAACTTTAGACAGTTTTCAGCTCTTGCTGGATCCTTGGTTGGGAAATAAAGCAATATCCTTACATTCCAGAGACAAGATACCAGGCTCTCATTCATATTTCATTGCAAAGTAAATGTAGTGATTAAATCATCTTCAGTGAGATCACAGTTACAAATGATGTTGACTATATGGAGAATTTATCTTTGAAATCTAGACTAAGTTTCTCTATAAAAGTAAGTATAAGATGAATAGATTTACAAAAATATGTAATAAAACAGTACATTTCCTTGGGCACATTATTCTGAGAGCCTAAAGGAATTTTTCATCCTCATTATTAAGTTTGTAGGAAACTTGTGCTTATTGTAGGGCTCAGGTAGGACTTGGAGCTGAGAGGCCAGTGCTTGTGATAAGGAGTCTGTCAGTGTGATCAGAGGGGGTGGCCTGGACCAGGCATGGGTGCTGGAGCAGTGTTTGTTGTATGGGTGAAATTTCCCCAGGCGTACAGATACCTCCAAGGAAAATCAGTGAATAAAGCTGAATTTTAAATGTTTCGAAGGCATAAACTCTGGTTTTTGGTTGGTTGGTGTTTGTGTTTTAGGGTTTTGTTTTGTTTTTTAATAACCAGGCCCTTAAGCTGTAAAACCTTAAATGTGACCGGAAATACAGGGTAACATGTGATGATAATGCCGATACGTGGTGCATATGGCTCTTGTTAAGTGTTTGAATTATACACGGTAGGAATGGAGATTGAAAACCATTTTCCCTTTTGTATCTCTGTCGTGGAGACCAAGGTAATGACCTTTTCTGTCAGTAGAAATGTTTGGTTTGATTGTTTCTGCTGAGCCCTTTGTGATGAACAAATAAATCCACCACTTTGTGATGATACTTTTTCAGTATTTGTTGCAAATTTAACAAAAAATTTTTTTTTACTTTGTAACAGATTCTTTTGGTTTAGTTGTTAATCATGCAGCATCATTTCGTTTATATGAGATTACTTATAGGTTTTTGAAGTTAGTGACTGAAAATTATTCTAAACTAAAATATGCTTAACAAAATAAATATTATTTGCATTAAACTGCTTCATTACAAATTCTAATACAACTACTTTATATAGGCAAAAGTAGTTTTTAAACTGTCAAGCTCTGTAAAATACATGGTGGTATGTATACAGTCCATAATAATTATTGTATTTTTTCTCTTTTTTCCCAGGGTCTCTGAAATACTAGGGCTGTTATTCATTCATGGCTGTGTCACTGCTTTGTAAATATAAGTAGTTATTTGCCTATGAATGAGCTCAGAGAGTATGCCTGGCAGATTCACATGCATTATCTTGTTTAAACCTCAGGACAGTCTTCCTTGTAATATTTCCACTTTACAAATGAGGAATTAAGAGTCAGAGATGAGGTGGCTTGGCCTGGTTCATATAGTAGTAAGTAGTAGAGTCTGATTAAAACCTAGATCTTGGGCTCCAAAACCCTTGTCTTTACATTAGACCACACTGAATCATTCGGAAAGCTTGATGACGTTCATGTGTGGAAAGGAGGAATACCTTGGAAGAGTTTGGGTGTGATTCCATTGTAATTTTTTCCTCCATTTATCAGGAATAGCATAGTACTGACTCATTTCTGATGCTCTTCAGTTAAAATTCAAACGTCTGCCCTGTATTCAAGCTTGAAAGAGTTTCTTTTGTCTGGTGTACATCCTAGTTTCACTTTTGATGATGTTGTGATTTACGAGGTAGTCTCTGTCTACTGCTGAAAGCTTGATTGAAACGCTAGCTTTTAGGAATAAAAAAAAAATTAATCAAATCAATGCTACTGATTACTTTTATGTGCACAAAGTGGTAAGTATTGGGGGGTTTTGACATGTTACTGGAAATTCTTCAAATTTCAACAGTCATAAGTAGGATTCTGTAGTCAATCCAGTGTTAGGAGAGACTTTAGCCGCTGATAGGCTTACAGCTGTCTCTGTGGGTGTGGACGGGACGGCTGATCGTGCTGTGCATGAATACAGAAGTGAGTCATCAGAATACCCCACTGTGCTGCCTCCTTTCTCCTAGCCCACCCTCTCCCACCATTATTACATCGTTTGAACTCTCTTTGCCTCTGTTGAGATTTGAGGGAGCTACTTAATCATGTCCTTCTCCTTTCTGGTTTCTAAAGGAGTTGAGAAAAATACTCTGGAGTCACATAGGTACTGAAATAGCTACATCCTGTGTTATAAAGTAGCATCCCCAAGAAGGGCCCAGAGCCAGACTGGCTTCCTATTCCTCACCCGTGAATTGGACTTAACCAGTCATTGGCAGACGTGTAGATAGACTCTTGGAGGCCCCCCCTGGCAGGGAGCAGCCAGAGACACTCAGTTGAAAAAGAGCCCAAATGAAAAGCAGAGCAACAGTGAGCACAACAAAAGTCTGAAGAGCATATTTATTTTTACAACTCTCCAGGCTACACAAATCTGTTCCCTGAGCCCTGTGAACTTGGTTCCCAGAATAAAGAGTATGCCCACCTTCTCCCTAATTGCCCCCACATAATAAGGGGCAATACACTGCTTCTTGAGAGACTTTGAACAAGAGTGTATTTTTGTCTACATGAAGTTATGCTTCACAGTGGGCAGTGTTTGGGTATACTTGGCTTATGAACCTTCTTAATCCTCTGGCTAACATTATTAACACAATAATGAATAAACGTTAATAATTTTTTAAAAATCTATTACTAAAATACAAGAACCCCAAGTATCATCTTGCTAAATATAAAAACAAATGTGCTAACATCAAAAGGCCCACTTATTTTTTTCTTCACAGAGAAAAATTTTAAAGGAAGACTTGAAACTTTTAAAATATAAATTCTAGAATTTGATCTCAAGGCTCTTCCCCCCTAGTTTGTAGCATGTCATGGCTGCATAATAATTGTGGAACTTATTAAAATCAAACCGGGGCCGGCCCCGTGGCTTAGCAGTTAAGTGCGCGCGCTCCGCTGCTGACGGCCCGGGTTCGGATCCCGGGCGCGCACCGACGCACCGCTTCTCCGGCCATGCTGAGGCCGTGTCCCACATACAGCAACTAGAAGGATGTGCAGCTATGGCATGCAACTATCTACTGGGGCTTTGGGGGAAAAATAAATAAATAAAATCTTTAAAATCAAACCGCATGAGTCAAGACAAATATATTTGATACTTTTACCAGCAAGAAGCCATATGAATGAATGGATATTGTTATGCTTCTGAATTTTGAATTTCTTTAACTTTTTGTCGTGGGAGATTTCAAACATATACGGCAGTGGAGAGAATACAATTGTATAATGACCCTCCAAGGACTCCTCACCCAGATTCTGTAGCTACAAACGGACGGCCAGTCTTATTTCATCTCCACCTCCGCCTGCTTACACAAACACATGTTCCCACAGTGATTGTTGTAAAGCACATCTAAGGCATATTTCATCTATAAATATTTCTAAAAGATAAGGACTCTTCCTAACAATATTATCATATTGCAAAAAGTTAACAGTAATTCCTTAACACCAGCTATCCAGTTAGTGTTCCAGTTTCCCTGATGACCACATTTTCACACTTGGTTTCATACAGTCAAGAGTCAAACAAACAGGCTGGTTGAACTTGGCTTGCTGCATCTCCTGTCTCCCCCTATATCTGTCAGCTAGGTCTCCTCCTTTTTTTTTTTCTTTTTTTTTAATTGCAATGTATCTGTTGAAGAAATTCTGTCACTTATCTGTTGTTCCCCACTCTCTGGATCTGGCTGATTATGTCTCTGTGACATTGAGTTGAATGTGTTCCTCTCAGGGCCCTATATTCTTGTGTTTCCTATTAGCTGGTCGTTAGGATTGAGAGAAGTTTGATTAGATTTGGGCTCAATGATTTGTTTCGTTTTTACAAGAACATACCATAGGTGATATACATAACATCTGACTGTCTCTCTTTGTGACATTAGGACTGATTGGTGGATTTGGTCAGTGTGTGATCCATCCATTATAAAGTTCCTGTCAGCGTTTTACCTGTTGGCTTTAGCAGCTACTGACATTCATGCCTAGATTTCATTAGGGGCCACAAAATGGCAACATGTGAGTTCTGTCATGTCTTCTTCATTTATTTGGCTATTGTACTTCTAAAGACCACTTTCCCTCAGCAGCTGTTCAGTTACCCTGAGGAATTGTTCCTACTGGAAAGACAAGAAAACTGCCTTATTCTTTTTATTTGCCAGTTTTTAAAATAATGAGTTGCCTCCCTAGCCATATGTTGTTGTTCTGTGGGGTTTTCTTCTTTAACCATCATTATGAATCTGTGGGTTTTTATCATTGTAGGTGAGGGGGTTCCCCTGAGCCGCCTGGTTGGGTGATTTGCTGGAAGGACTGTTTTCCCAGAACACAAGTCTCACCCTTCCAGGGATCTCATTGTATTTCATGCCCTAACTATGCTGGTGACTTCCAAGCTGTCGTCTCTGTTCTGTATTCTTCCCTGAACTCTAGACTCTTGCAGCCAACTGCCTCCTCACCCTGTTGGCTCTCATGTCTAGTGAGCATCTCAAACTTAACATATTCAAAACTGAGCTCCTGATCCTCCCTCCAAGCATGATTCTCTCACTCTTCTCCTCTCAGGAGGCAGCAGTTCCTTCCTTCTGGTTGATCAGACCACAATGTTTGGGGTTATTTTTGATGCTACTCTTCTTTCTCCTCCCGTATCCAATCCATTGGCAAATCTCGACTGGCTCACAGGGCCGGCCCCGTGGCTTAGCGGTTGAGTGCTCGCGCTCCGCTATTGGTGGCCCAGGTTCGGATCTGGGTGTGCACCCACTCATCGCTTCTCCAGCCATGCTGGGGCGGTGTCCAACGTACAGCAGCTGGAAGGATGTGCAGCTATGACATACAGCTATCTACTGGGGCTTTGGAGAGAAAAGGAGGAAGAAAAGGAGGAGGGTTGGTGGTAGATCTTGGCTCAGGGCCGGTCTTCCTCAGCAAGGAGAGGAGAATTGGCATGGATGTTAGCTCGATGGATGTTAGCTCGGGTCTGATCTTCCACACAGACACACAGACACACACACACACACAATCTCGATTGGCTCAATCTCCCAAATATATTCACAGTCCATCTTTCCATGCAAGTACCCTTGTTCAGGTCACATGACTCTCCACCTGGATTAGTGCAGTTGCCTTGCAGTTCTCCCTGCCCACCTCTGCAGAGCCCACCTGTGTTTCTGATGTTTGCTTTGCCCCAGCTGGTCTTCTCCGATTGTGCCCCGCCCTCTCCCTCTGCTCCTGGAAGGCTTTTTGTGAATGATCCTTCGGTATTTAGAGTTGCAGCCCCAAAGGAAAACACTCCCTGGCCCACTTCTCCTGTTTTTCTCCATAGCACTTATATGTTGACATACCACGTAATTTACTTACTTTGTTTATCATCTCTTCCCCATCCTAGAACATAAGCTCAATAAGGTAGGAGTTTGAGGGCCTGTTGCACTGCTGTCACCCCTGCATCTACACGGTGTACCTGGCTCATAGTAGGTGTTCAACAAATGTCATTCATCATCTTGAATAAAATAATTTATCTTGAATAAAATAAAAGAAGGGTCCTAACACCTTTTTTTATAATGTGGAATAATGTTCTTGGTATTACTCAAGAAAAGTTATATTTTTAAAAAAATTATTTACTTTTTAAGTTAATGTAAAGAATATTCAGCTCAGTTTAGAAATAAAATAAACAGTAGAAGAATAGGAATAGCTGCCACTTACAGAGTGGTAGCCCTGTGCCTGGTGTCCAGGGAGTCCTCTCTGCAGCCCTTTACTTAAGGAAGCTTATATTACCTCATTTACAATCAGAAAACAGAAGCAGAAGTTGGATAACTTTTCCAAGGTCAGAGAGTAAGTAGTGGAGCCAGCAGTATCCGAATCCAATACATGCACCTTGTATTTTCATTTTTCCGTAAGTTCACACTTAGAGAATGGTTGTAAGAAGAGTAAAGTGAAGTCTTATACATTCTTTACTCAGATTCAGCATGTGTTGATTGTGGCCCACTTGCTTTATCCTTTGATCTGTTTTTTTCTTTGAACCATTTGAAAGCAAGTTGCAGACGTAGTGTGCCCCTTTACTTATAAATATTTCAGTGTATATTTCCTAAGACCAAGAATATCCTCTTATACAATCACAGAGTAATTATCAAAATCAGGGAATTTAATACTGATAGAATGCCCTTATCTTTTCCAAGTCCATGTTCTTATTTCATCCCAACAACGTCCCACATACAGTCATGTGTCCCTTAATGACGGATACGTTCTGAGAAATGTGTCATTAGGTGATTCTGTGGCTGTGCAAACATCACAGAGTGTGCTTACACAAACCTAGATGGTACAGCTTGCTACACACCTAGGCTGTATGGTACCAATCTTATGGGACCACCATCATATATGTGGTCCATTGTTGACCGAAACTTCATTATACCACACATGACTGTAGTCTTGCCCCCTGCCCCCTCCTCCCCTGCAGTCCAGAAATCCATTTAGTCTGACACAGTCATTCAGTTTTCACGTTGTTAACCAATAACCACAGAAAGCTGTAGTCTCTTGAGTCATCATGTAGGAAATTGAGTATGTGATTAGGGTGGCTTTTCAAATCGAGGGAGGAAGATGAAATAGTAATTAAATGTGGTTGGAATCACAGCATACCATTTGAAAACATTACTAAATTGTATGTTTCAGTTTTTCTCGTTTGTGCTCCTAACATGTTGATAATCTCCATAAGTTGTTGTCATCTTGATGCTGACCTGTGCTCCCCCTAGGCCCACACCTAAAGTCCTGATCTTTCTTGATGGTATCCTGTGGATCTGCGGTTGAATTCTGCATGCCACCTGTGTCTTTTCTGTCACATGTTCCGTGCATCCCTTGTTCTGGCTTCGTTTTGACATAATCCGCTGTGGCCCTTTCCATGCTGTAACTGTTGCTTCTCTGTTTACTGAGCTTTGTGCTCCTGGAGGGCTGGGACATGTCTTGTTGATCTGACAAGTGCCTGCTATAGAGAGAGTTGACTTTCAGATGAGTTTTAAGTATATGAATGAACAACCTGTGTATTCAGACACCTTCATCACCAGGTAATTTATTTAGGGTCTATGAGTCTGTCTGTCTTAATGATTTGGGGCAAATTGCTCGTAAAGCTCTTTCACAAATCAGGATCTGCTAGTTTTCTGCAATTGTTTTCTTTATGGTTGAATGTTAGATGTTCACAAGAATCTTGAATTATTTATTGGTCTCTGTTTTTGTCTTATTTCCTTTGGTTTCAGTTTGATTATTTGTAGAGATACTTGTACCTTCACTTGGCTGCCTCTGCGGAGCCAGAAAACTCTCCTTATGTCTTGCTAAAAAGTTTCTATATCTAGTGCTAATCGTTGGTAAAAGAGGAAATTGCATTTTAAAATATTAATATGTTTTTTTAAAACTCAGGTCAATCATAGTAAGAAATTGTGTGCCAATGGTCAAATAAAAGCATTGCAATTTTGTATTTATTTTTATAGATAATGCCTTAAAATGTAACATATGTTTTCTTTTATATTGAAATAATTTGTTTCTATTTTTCTCTTTCCTCCTCCTGCCTCTTTATAAAGGAGTCAGTCACTGCCAGCATAAAGTTAAGAAAGCTAGGCGCTTTCTCCCTTTGGTCTTCTGTTCCCATGAACCTCCTCCTACGGGTACTGCACTCATATTTGCCCAGGCTCTCTTATTAACCAGAGCGCCCCAGGCAGCGGATCTAACCAGATGCTTGTGGACTGTTCTGAGCAGAGTATACCTTTATTGAGTGTCGGTGTATGTGCTATCCACTGCCCAGCAGCGATACGAGGGGGCGAGGGTTTGCGCTGACTGGGCTGCTCTCCTGATAGATAACGTTTTGTTTGCCTGTTTGCTGGTTTTTAAATGCATGACTGGGTGAGAAGTAGCTTCCCAGTTTCATTTGTCTCAGTGGTTTACCCCAGGGGCCAGCAGGTACCACATTTGCATCATGAGTTTCTTAATATAGCATGCAACTGAATGCTAAATGAAGAGAATGGTCAGAGCGAGCACCACTGGTCTGCTTTCCACGGTTTGGGAGCAGATATTCAGGGATGCTGCAGAATAGGGGCACCCAGGACACTTGGAGAGTTTTCCAGGAAAGCAAAGATTATTTGTAATAATTGAAATAGGAATTTCTCCAAACACTGTATAAATTTAAATGGAAATTTGACTCGTCAGCAGAGCTTCAAGTGCTGTCCTCCTCGAAGCTTATGTGCTGGGCCTGGCCTACCGCTGCCTCGTGCCAGAACCCCAGCGGCTGACGGGAAGAGCCACACTGAGGGCTGGCCCCTGGTTACCATTTATAGTGCACATGAATGACTTGTTTGTTTTCATTTTTATCTGAGAGGATACAAATTACCTTTAGGGAGGTAGAAGCCGTTTTTAACATTTAATTGTGAGAGACAATCCAACTAATTTTGCTTAGTGTGCTAGAAACCAACTTAAACTCTGCAGTGCTGCTATGTACCTTTGTATAATGTGTTGATAGCTTAAAACTCAGCATAATGCCCTTACATCAAGTAAACACGCTTACTACTACAATCTTTCTTTTGCCTTTTGAATTAGAGCTTGGGGGGTAATTTTTTGTTTTCCTTACGCTTTGATTTACTTGTCATTTTAATAGTGTGTTTCCTCTCTCCCCTCTTCCCTCTCCTCTCTCCTTCCCTCTGTTCCTACTGCCCCCTTTCTTTGCATGCCACCTGGATCTGCAGATGAAATTAGTGGGGACGGTAATATTTATTTTCACATTTGTGTTACTAATGTGAAATAATTATTTATTGATATAAATATAGTTCAGTATTAATGAAAGGCAAAATGTGGTTTTGATCCAACAAACAAGTGTGAAAAAATGATGGTGTGAACAAATGACCTCTTAAAAGTTGTTTAGAGCTTTGACATGGAAAGGATAACTGTCAGTTTCTTTATCACATCTCTGTGGTACATTTGAGTTGTATATATTCATAGGGAATTTTTTAGATTTCATTATTGAAACTTTAGAGTTGTAGAAAAATTGTCAAAATGGAATCATTCAGCAAAATTACTCATATTTGAAAGCAGTAAATGATAGAGATCTATACACTTATTTCCCATGAACAGTGTATATATATAATAATTCTTGGTTTGAGAGTGAGGTAGTGGAAAGGAAAGAATGAAAAGTGATTTTTAAGAGTCACACAAACTAAAGTAATTAGAGAAATATCAGCAATAGTGATAATGACTATTTTTCAGGCAATTGAGAAAAGCACTTCATAAGCTAGAAATTTGAAAGTCACGTGAGCGTCTTCAGTTTCCCACTTACGTCCTGTACTGCCTGCATGAAACTTTAGTCTCTTTTATGCTAAAGGAGTAAGATTTTATAAACTAAAATTGAGGGGGAATTGCATTTTTTCCTCATGATTAAATGAAAGAATGTTTTTACTGACAATTTCATCAGTGCTCATTCTTGTGATAGGATTGGTAACTTGAGCATAATGAGCAAAGCACTTGCAGTGAAAGATCCTAGCTAAATATCACTTTGGGAAAGTGTTTCTTCTTCATGGGACTTGCACCAGAAGATGTGAGCTTCATTCTGGGCTGACTCCTTGGTAGTAACTAGTTAGCAGCTCCTCTCATGGAGAGTTTCCTGGGTGCAGGCACTTTACCAGGTGGCTCATAATTCCCACAGCAGGGCTGCAGCATCACTGGGGCTTGTCTTCACTCTTGTCAGGTGAGCTAACTGAGGATCAGAGGGTGGAGAGACCAGATAGTCCAGGGCCGCTGGCGATGAGTGGTCAGGTCTCGGACTCCAGCCTCACGCTTTCCCCACCGCCCCATCCTGTCACCAGCTGACTAGTTGAGTGATCTTGAGCAAACTGCTCCTGTGTCTTCATCTGTAAAAGGAATCAGTGGTTGTTGTGAGGATTACTATAAGAGCATAAAAATTTAAACAAATGTCTATAAAACAAGTGGTTATTACCACATTATTTATGTAACAAAAACACTCGTACATTTTCCCCACGTTTGAATTTCCCAATACTATGAATTAGACAGGGCAAGTATTATTATCCCCATTTTACAGAGGAATGAGCTAAGCCATAAGGGTTTATTTAATCACTTGCTCTAGGTCAGGGGTCCACAAATAGGCCCATGGGCCAAATACAGCCCACTTCCTGTTTTTATATTGCCCTTTGAGCTAAAAATGATTATTACATTTTTTAATGGTTAGGGGAAAAATCAAAAGAAGAATAGTATTTGTGGCATCAAAACTATATGAAATTCAAATTTCAGTGTCCCTAAATAAAGTTTTATTAGAACCTCGTCACACCAATTTGTTTACATGTTGTCGTGTCTGCTCACCCAGGGTAATTTGAACAGCAGAGTAGAGTGGTTGCAGCAGAGACTGTATGACCAGCAAGATCTAAAATATTTACTGTCTGACCTGTTACAGAGCGTTTGCCAACCCCTGGTCCAGGTCGTATTGTTAGCTAATATTAAAGAGCAAATGTGGGCCCTGCCTGGCTTCCTAGGAAAGAACTCTTCTCACTGCTTCCCGATGCCTCTGGGGTTAATGGTATGTCTCAGTTATCTAGGTGGTTGGATAAGAAGCTGTGAAATTGGTTAGTCCCACTGAATTACCTAAGTAATCTAGTCACTGTAGAGATATTACCATGTGGGATGATGACTCATTCAGACTGCCTGAGGGCAGCAAGGAGGCCGCTGAGGAGAACAAGTCGTTGGAATTGCAGGTGTCCAGGCCAAGGCACAATCACCACTGGGGGAAAGAGCCACCATTTCTTATGTCTTGCCAGGCAAGTAGAGGAGATGTGGCGACAGAATCACATTGTCTTCCCCTTCTGTGGGAAGTTTGGCAGGTTGTTAGCACTTGAGAAGTTTGTGAGCCTGATGGCTTTTGTGCTGTTCCTTTAATTTACAACCAGGTGATGATATCCGTTGTCCACCGACACATCCCTCCCAGACTCCCAAATGACCCTCTTCACAGTGACTTCAGAGGTATCGGGCTCTTAATGTGACAGAGCGTGAGCCTTTGACGTCATGTGTGCGTATCAGTGTGTTCATTAGTGACTTGACTGTGTCTCTTTTCACCTTGCTTTAAAGTGAGAACTTAGTACTTTCCTCTCCTAATTTCTGAGCTATCATTGTCTGTCCTTTTAATGTCTTCCTGTCATTTTTATTTTACCGCATAATGTGATACCAAACCTTTCAAATTGTAATGTTGTGCAAGGTTTTAGAAGTCTCCTTTTTTTTTTTTTAATGTTTATTTTGAAATATGTAACTCATGGACCAGGCATCCTTGGAGATGAAATTGTCTCCCAAGTATGCAGGCCCACATGAACCTTCCTGTGAGCATCCCTGGAGCAAAACTGTGCCCATGTTGGGGGGATGTCCCAAAATATCCCTCCGGGAACGTTCCCTAGTTGCGTAGCATAGGGTATCTGGTCTCACAAATACAAGTCCCCGTAAACTTTGTGGAAGATAATAAAGAATAAAGCATGGAACTTCACATTCACAGCCCAGGTCTGTGCTAGAGTGCTGTTCTGAATACCAGCCCACCACTGGCTCTGGGACCTTGAGAAACTTCCGTAGCCTCTGGGTGCCTCAGTTTCCTGCCTTTGAAGCAAGGATGATGGTAACAGTACCACCTCATAGGATTTTTCTGAGAATTAAATGACAATATATGTAATTGTCTATAACAGTGTCTGGCATGTTTTGGTAAGCTCTCGATACTATTGGTTGTATTCATCTTTATTAAGTAGAGAATGCAGATCTAGCTTCCTTTATTTGCACCCAGATCTTTGAACCTATTTCCTTTTTCTTTTATATATTTTCCCTCTAGCATGCCATTATTTTGGGGGCCCAGGCAGTTTCAGGCTGGGCTCCAATTTTTCAGGGGCCCTTGAGTATGTAAAAATACCTCTTATATCAGTGTTGTACAGTTCCATAATCCTAAAAGCCAAGAAAGAAAAATAGAAAATAGAACCAAATCAATATCAAGTGTTCTTGGAGAAATTTGCCAGCTGTTACCACTTGAGACTCCTGTGTAGAAAGTTACAGTAAAAGTTTTGTAGGTCCATGTTTCTTCAACAGTGTTGACTCTGCTCTGTAAGAACCAACTCATGAAGGGCACAAGCACCCTTGCAATAAAAATTCTCTGTTCATATTATGTCACAACACATATCTACACTCCAAATATTATGATAATTCCTAGATGGCTTTGACTATCCCCAAAGGTTTTATATAGAATTCACATAGCATAAAAAGAAAAGAATTATATGGTCTTTTTTGTAATTTTACGAATTAATTGAAGTGTAGGCAACTTGATTTTTCCCACGTCAGTTTTGTGTGCTAGCCTGATATATATATTAGCCATTTTATTTTTACTCCTTCAGAATTGTTTCAGAGATTGGTATCTCTACTGAGGGTTTTATAAAAAGAGGCAATCCTAGAAGCCATTACAGTCAAACCAAGTAGGCTGATGGAGAGTCTCAGCAGGCGGGTTCCTTCCAGAGAGCCCTCAGAAGAAGCCAGACAGCAAGGAGCTACCGTTTCTCGATCGTGTTATGTGCTGGGCCACACCTCAACTTGATATGCATCTCCTGTAATCCTCATAACAACCCTGCAAGGTGGATGTGTTCTCATTTACACATGAGGGCACAACTAAAGCACAGACAGGTGAAGAGACTTCTCAGGGTCAAGCAGGACACCCCCAAACATGTGGGTGTGTGCCTCATCCCGTGTGTTGCAGCTCTGCCCTTTCCCGTCCACGCAGCCTTGCACAGGCTACTTGGCTTCCTGGCCTCAGTTTCCTGGCTCTGCAGTCCCCTCACTGCATTGCAGTGCACTGGTTCTTTTTGTTTAGAGAGTATTTACTGAGGTCTTCTCTGTGCCAGGCACTGTTTTAGATGCTGAGAACATAGTGGTAAACAAGACACACAAGGGCTCTGCTCCCATGGCGTCTCTGTCCTGGAGAGAGTGACAGACAGTCGACAAGGAAACAAAGGACTGTCAGACAGTTTGTAGTGATAGGTACCAAGGAAGATAAAATAGGCAATGTGATTAGGAGTAATAGGGGTGGGGGAAAATTAGTTTGAGACGGGGTCTCTCAACAGGTGACACTTTGGCCGAAACCGGAATTGGCTCTGAGCCAGCATGAGCTTTAGCACGTGGTCAGCCCTTAGTTTAAGAGGTCACTGCTTTGCTGTCAGGGCAGTTTCCTACCCTTCTCCATTCAGGCAGCAGGCGCCTGTTACCCGAGGAGGCTTGTGGATACCGGCCCCTGACAGCCATGTGAAGCTTCGGTGCCTGTAGAGTAGATAGGTCCATAACATCTGCTTAATAAAGCTAAGAGCCAAGGGCAGGAGTTGTTGAAGATTCTTGAGCAATTCCGGTAACAGGGCAGCTGCGAGAAGGGAAGCGGAGGAGGGAGGTCTGAGCAGCTTTTACTGCCAGCATCCTGCCATCTCAGGGTCAGCTGATGTGTTTTGCCTCTAAAGATATGTGCATTGTATGAAAGAAGGCAGTAAGGGTGGCATCTGTTGTTTCTGGAAATTCAAGCTTAGTTGCATTAGCTTTCTTAGTGGCATGAAATTGAGCTTGTTAAATGATAGAATAAAGAGAGTAAGTGGTTAGCAAGTGTCCATTTGGATAACTTGTGTTGCCTCCACTGACTTAGCTATTAAAGTGGATCCCCCCCCCACTTAGTCCTTTTTCTTACAAGTGCTTTAGTAGCTCCCTTCTGTTCCCAAATTTCATTTCACAATGTCTTTTGTTAAGCCATCTTACACAAAAGCAAAGCTTATGGGCCTAGAACATGCCAATTTATTGTTCTTAGTATTAAGTGAAAGCAGGATAAGAGGGAGAAGCATAGGAATAGAAGAATGTGAGGTCTGGAGTAGATTACATTTCTTTCTTAAATCTTGTAAGTAGTAGTATTTATAAACATGTAGGAATAATAGTACGTTATCTATCTGTCATATAGGACTTATAAATAGTTTACATTTGCTAAGTGTTTTAAGGAGAATTGATTTATTGACTTTACATTCTGCCAGCCAGCTGAAATTTTTTTTACTTTAGTCACTTTTAATGATTACAAATTAAGAAACAAATTCCTCCAGTCACTCTCCAGCAGTATGTGGAACGGTTGATATCCTAGTGACTGTAAACTATATATATTCTCTGTTTTCTTTGGTTTCTATAATTTTAATATCTGAATGAAGTAATAATGGCAGCATAGAAGAAAGAACTTTTACCTTAGTTTCTCTGGGGTTAAAGGTGGATGCCAGGTTAAATTTTCAAAATAGAGCTCTCTTCAAATGGTAATTCAGAAAGTACTGCCTTTCCTTGCCTGGCCCAGCCACTTAAATCCTTATGCATGGAACAACTAAAGGTTTTCCTTTTTCCAGAAAGAGAAAAACAGACAAGACTTATATGATTTTTCAGCGTAATTGTTAGCCAAGTGAGTGGTTGTTTCCTTTAGGTGGGTTTTTCCCCCATTAACATGGTGGTGGGGACCGGCCCGGTGGCGCAAGTGGTTGGGTGCACGCACTCTGCTGCAGCGGCCCGGGGTTCGCTGGTTCGGATCCCGGGCACACACCGACGCACACTTGTCAAGCCATGCTGTGGCGGCATCCCATATAAAGTGGAAGAAAATGGGCACGGATGTTAGCCCAGGGCCAGTCTTCTCAGCAGGAAAAAAAAGAAAAAAAAAAAGAGGAGGATAGGCAGATGTTAGCTCAGGGTCAATCTCCTCACACACACAAAAAAAAAAACCATGGTGGTGGATTTTTAAGTTACTTACTGAAAGGAGTAAGTAGAAACATTGGGACTCCTTGACATTACCTCAATAAAGAACTGATTTTCATATGCTGTTTGTTCTCATTTTATTCTTTTTGGTAGGTTTTTTTACCCTGTGACATTAATGTATACTCTTCAAATGTCTGAGTGAAAAAGTTATGAGAGAGAAATTCCTGGGTTGCTTTCACCCTGAACAGATGAAATAAGTTGGCCCAGTTAATCTCTTCAAAAATTGGGATGCCGTTTTTGTTTTCTAAAGGAGAACGTTCAGATTATGCTGTAGAATCTAATTATGAATAATATCAGATACTATGTTTTTGAGATACCAGTCTTGTTTGGAGAAATCCCGGTAGACAACAGTGTGGTTTTCAACATGGATTTGGTGTGGTTGAGGGAGTTTTGTAGTCAGTACGGATTGGTGGATTTGAATCATATACACAGTTGTTCATGTCTTTCTGTTTTTCACAAGGGCTTTCTGTGTTGGCTCTGTTTGCTCTCTGAGAAACAAGTCTGTGTATTATAACATATTGGACCATGATGTCACTTTTATTTCCATAAATGACTCATGTGTAAGCAAAAATTGAGTAATAGTGTTTTAGGAATATATCAGCATGGTAGGGGATTTAGGCAGATCATTTTCCCTTTTCAAATTATGTTAAAGGCCAGAAGGTCAAATATTTAACCTCTTCCAACATGTTTCCCTTCCTACAGAAACAGACGATTATGCTGAGATTATCGACGAAGAAGATACTTACACCATGCCCTCAAGTAAGTAAACTTCCAGCTTTGTTCTCCTTCAGATTTGACAGATAGTTAACTTTTAAATATCCTACATATGAAAGTTTTAGATGTTTATTGTCCTTTTAGAACTATTTTTAGTACCTCACTGAGTGCATAACAGAAGTATTCTTTTCAACCTTTAGAATTCTATATTGTATGTGCCACTCTAAGGTCAGAAGACTAAAACTCAAATATGTATAATTAGTCGGTTCAGTTACGGGATTTTTGTAATCATGTTTTCTGGCTTTATGATAATGTAACCTTTATTAATTACTGTATTTCCTCTCTGTAGAAAATTAGTACTGTTTAGAGTTGAATATATATACACATATATATTCAATTCTTTGAATATGCATACACATATATATTCAATTCTTTGAATATGCATATTGAATATTTGAAATTTTGTTCTTTATTGCCCTTGACTAACCGATTACAAAGAGTTTCCTGGGCCGGCCCCATGGCTTAGCAGTTAAGTGCGCATGCTCCGCTACTGGCGGCCTGGGTTCGGATCCGCGGCGCGCACCTCCGCACCGCTTCTCCAGCCATGCTGAGGCCGCATCCCACATACAGCAACTAGAAGGATGTGCAACTATGACATACAACTATCTACTGGGGCTTTGGGGAGAAAAAGGAGGAGGATTGGCAATAGATGTTAGCTCAGAGCTGGTCTTCCTCAGCAAAAAGAGGAGGATTAGCATGGATGTTAGCTCAGGGCTGATCTTCCTCACAAAAAAAAAAAAATAGAGTTTCCTGTGCCTGGTCCATAACAGCTCTGGTGGGATGTGTGGAGAGAGAGAGAGACTATTCAATGAACTTCCTGCAGACTAGAAATGTCAACATTCTGCTTCTCTCTGCTGTGCTGCTTGTTGATTGCAGAGAAACTGGAAGCCCCAGATCTCATGTTGGAGTACATAATCTCAGATCTTGAATTGGAGATGCCCTTGAAATTTCATTCACATAAAAAATAAACTTTAAACCCACCTCTTAAAGAGGCCTAAATATGGGTCCACCCTACAGCCTCAGAGGCCTTAATAATTCAACCTTTGATGCCCTGATTTCAAATACATGTTTGTAAAATAAATGTTTCAGATGCTTTACCCAGTTGTGAAAATATTTTAAAAGATGCTTCATTTAGATTTACTATATATGTTGAGGAAACTTTATCAAAATAAAGAGAAACAACCCACCCCTCTCAGGCAGGCATTATCCTGTGTGGGCCCCTGAATCCACTTTCAAGAGCCCCTGTTAGAGAGCGATTCGAAACAGAGGAAGAGCTGAAACTTGTGTGTACTTTTTGACTTAAAATAGCAATTTGGAAAAATGTTTAGGTTTAACTTTTTGATTAGGCATTTAGTCATTTGTACATTCTTGCAGAGAATCCAAATTTTTATTTGTATATTATTCATAGTTAAGTAGTAAACGTCCAACTTGGCTAACTTTTATCCAGACCCCTCGAAAATGAGCTTTCATATAGGAATTTATGGGATAGAAATTTGAAGCATTGTTTATATCCCATTGAGTTAATGTGTGGATGTTTAGTTGGTACTTGTGTTTAGTCTTTTTTACCCATATTCGTTGTTAAAATGTTTAACAAAGTAAATATTATTGAAATGTACTCTCCGAGTTTGTGTTGTTAACCTAATTGCTGTTAGTTATTTCTAAGCAAGGTCTTCAATTTTTCTCTCTCTTAATTGCAATACAGAAAGCTATGGAATAGATGAAGGTAACAGGATTCCTTTAAAATAACTGCGTTTGCTTGCAACTGCAACCTGTGGAATGATATGGGATGTTTCAGTTTTCAGTTACCTTTTATTTTTAAACTATTTTTCATTGGTTTACTCTTGTTAAATCAATGAAACTACTAGCTAAAGCGATTTTAAAGAGGAAAATAACTGTCCAAAATTTGGGTTGAATTTTCTATATGATTTATAATTTGATAAGCCAGGGAGAAAGTTTAAAAATATTTGGCTGTTTTATTCCAGTGGTGATTACACTATTGGAATATATACAGTATGGGTTATGGGGATGTTTCCTCACTGGAAGAAATCAAAATACTAAGTAGTTAATTGGAGTAGAATCAATCTACTAGGTTCCTAATGGGTATTTTCTTTCCATGTGCCTCAACAGCCTACTGAATAATTGGTTTTGTATAAATCACAATTTAATACATTAATTTGAGGCAAATACTTTCAAAAATATAAAATACTCATAGTTTATTATGTGATGTGTTCAACCTTGATTTCAAGTCGTCTAGTTTTGGAATTAGCTTTTAGAAGCTACCTCTTTAAACTCGTTTAGCTCCGTCAGTAATATAGAGATAGGATTATAAGAAAGTGGAAAACTCTCAAACTTTTAAAACATAAAGTTACTCATGACACAATTTTTTGTTGCCTCCATATTTACAAACTTTAGTTATTTGTAAAATAATTGCTTTAAATAACTGTGTTTTTTAGCCTTCATTTATTAATACCTGAACTAATAGCACTTATTTAATAGTTGGAGAAATTATTTAGAGAACTATCAATTAGGTGTAAACTAAATCAGACATTTAAAAATATGAAAAAACTCTGCCTTTAATAGAACTCATCGTTTTGGCAGCCAATGCCATAACATTTACAATAAATTCCTTTTAAAATACTGTTTAAGAGAATTCCACTCTATTTAAAGCATTTTCATAGATGGTGCCACCAATGAAATTTTTACTCGTGGATGAAATGAAATATGTTGAGTGTTATTTTTACATTTGGAATATTGTACTTAAGTATTTTTTGATGTGTGGATCATGTTTTACAGCCAGGGATTATGAGATTCAAAGAGAAAGAATAGAACTTGGACGGTGTATTGGAGAAGGCCAATTTGGAGATGTACATCAAGGCGTTTATATGAGTCCAGTAAGTCCTTTAAGACTACCAAACATCTGGACTACTTCTGACTGTTTAAATTTAAATGCCTCTTTTTTGTCTTCATGAGTCCTTAGTTCTTCGAGGTAGGTGCAGTTGTCTTTTATAGAGCTCATCATATATGTCAGCTTACTTGGTATATTCAGAAACTGAAAAATGGCAAAATTATCTCCTAGAGGGCTGAGTCTGTCTTTCATTTATTTTAATCTTTCAGCCTTTGTTATCAATAAGAGATTCTAGAGATGATTGTTCCAGTGGATGAAATTGACAAATAGATGACCAAGGTCAACAGTGGTTATCCAGTATTCCCAGTTACCTGCGGTTTCAAGAAAAGAACATTAATTTGCCCCAAATTACCCTCCAAAAGAGATCAGTGAAGTTTTTAAATTATTTATTTAATAATCACTTTGTTGTTGTTAGCGCTGTCGAGTTGATTCTGACTCCTTTTGACCCTGTGTACAGCAGAGTGGAACCTTGCCTGATCTTTTTCACACCATCGTCTCATCTTCTGGGGCTGTAGTGGACAATGGTCTGCTGCTATTCACAGGGTTTTCATGGTCAGTTTTCCGGAAGTGGGTGGCTATGTCCTTCTTCCTAGTCTGTTTTGGTCTGGAAGCTCCGCTGAAACATGTCCACCATGGGTGACCCTGCTGGTATTTCATATATCAGTGGCACTTCTTTCAGCATCACAGCAACACTCAGCCGCCACGGTATGACGACTGACAGACTGGTGGTGTGGTTCCCTGACCAAGAAATGAACCCAGTGAGAGTGCCGGATCCTAACCACTAGACCATCTTGGCTGGCAATAATAGCTTTATTGCTATGTAATTCACAGACTATAAAATTCACTCTTTTAAAGTGTCTAATTCAGCGGTTTTTTAGTATATTCACAGAGTTGTGCAACCGTCACCACAGTCAATTTTAGAACATTTTCTTTACCCCCAAAGAAACCCATATCCGTTGGCAGTTCCCATTCCACCCTCACCCCAGCCCTGACAGCCACTCATCTACTTTCTATTTGTATAGATTTGCCTATTCTGGACATTTCATATAAGTGGAATCATACGATATGTGGCCTTTTGTGATTATTTTTTTTCAATTAGCATAATGTTTTCAAGGTTCATCCGTGTTGTAACGTGTAGCAGTGCGTCATTTCTTTTTATTGCCAAATAACATTTCATTGTATGGATAGACCACTTTTTATCATTCATCAGTTGATAGTCATTTGGGTTGTTACCACTTTTTAGCTATTATGAGTAATGATGCTGTGAACATTCATGGACAAGTGTGTGTGTGTACATAGTTTTCAGTTCTCTTGAGTGTATGTCTAGGAGTGTAATTGCTGGGTCATATGATAACTATTTAACTTTTTGATGAACTGCTAAACTGTTTTCCAAAGAAGCTGCACTGTTTTACATTCCTGGCAGCAATGTATAAGAATGCCCATTTCTCCACATCCCCACCAATGCTGTTGCTGTATGTCTTTTTTATTAGATCAGTAATTTTAAAATGACATTTTAAGATTGTAGTACATACTTGCTCAAGAAATTTTTTTTAACTACAGTAACAACAGGTGTGCAGAGATGGCTCTGATAAAGAAAGAACAGCACCGATAATTGACCTTTTGTGATATCCCTGCTTTGGAAACTGCGAATGGCATTTTTCCCCCAGTAACTCCATATTTATCAATTTTTCATATCTTTGCACATATACTAGTGATATACTGATCATTACTTTTATAATCAAAGAACTATAAAAGTTTTTTTTTGTCAGGAACAACAGATAATTGCCACCATGTAGCTAAACAAATTAGAGGTTCTGTTTTTTCAAGTTCAGTTTTGAAAGCCTTTACCCTCGTACTTATATAAAATTATATCATTTATTATGTATTTTAGTTGTTAACTCCTCTTCCAGTTGTTTTTCACTATATCTGTGTTGTTTATCTTCCTAGTTCTCTTAACTCTGCTCTTTGAGGCAAAATGCAATAGAAAGAGGCTCTGGATCTAAATTTAGTCAAAAGACCTAAATTTTAGACCTGGCTCTACCGGACTCTGAGATGTAGGGGAGGGGAGGCTTCTTGACTGTAAATTATTACGGTTGTACCCAGTGGTCTCTGAGCCTCCTTCTGTGTCTCACCTTCTGGGTAGGCAAGCATTCTGAAGTTCCCACAGCACGGTGACTTACCAGGGTCACACCAACAGCAGGGCTGGTGGACTTGATTTCGTTCACTTTTAAAATAAGTAACCCGCTTTAGTTGTGAAAATACAAGAGAACAATTTTTTTTTAGTATCTGTAGTTCAGTGTTTATTAAATATTTGTTGAATAAATCCCAGCCCCCAGGAAGATACCAGGGTTTACATTTTTTGTTGACTGTCTTTCTGAAATATATTATACGTGAATGTTTACTTTGTTTTTAATGTAGGAGTCTAGTTTTATAGTGCAAAGGAGTCTATTCGTTTCTCTGGGTTCCTATTAAAAATCCTTTTTCCAGATTATGCTCTTTAGTGTTCTGTAAGATCAAATAACGTTTTATCAAGAATTCTTAATAATTGGTCAAATTGTAACTCAGCATAGATTTCATTGGTTACTTTGAGAATCAATTAATTCTTTCAGCAGTTATTTATTGATCATCTACCATGTGACAGCTAAGTGGTGGGGACATAATAATGAACAAAATAGGCAAAATTCCTGCTCTCACAGAACTTAAATTCTGTCTGAGACACAGGGGACAGGCAAAAACAAATACACTACCCATCGAGTGGGGAGTCACTGCTCTAAGAAAACAAAGCATGGGCAAGAGGTCAAGGCGCCCTTCCTGTGAGATGGTCAGAAAGGCCTTCTGATGAGTGACATGGGAGCAGAGGCCTGAAGCAAGGGAGGGGACAGTCCACCAACTCTCTACCGTGGGGGAGTACCCTGGGCAGAGGGAACAGCCCATGCAGGGACCCTGGTGGAAGACAGCAGGCTGCAGGGAGGCCAGTGTGCCTGCAGAGGAGGGGAGCAGGAGGAAACCAAAAGGAGGTGAGGCCAGAAGGGCCACTGGGGCGCTGTATGGGGCCTGCTAGGCCTGGGGTAAGAACTTGGAGTTTCAATCTATGAGTCAGTCAACTGAAGTTTATCTAACGGCTCATTTTGTTGTTGTGTGCTGTCAAGTCGGCTCCAACTCCTGGTGACCCTGTGAGTGAGTGATGTCCACACTGTCCTGTCCCCACCAGCCCTCCTCAGCTCCTGTAGACTCATGCCTATGGCTGCCTTTATGGAGTCAGCCATCTTATATTTGATCTCCCTCTTCCTGCTGCCTTCTACTTTTCCCAGCATTATTGTCTTTTCCAAAGAATCCTGCCTTCTCATGGTGTGCCCAAAGTAGGACAGCCTCAGTTTTACCATTTTTGCCTCCAGCGATAGTTCAGGCTCAGTTTTTCTCTAGGACCCACTTGTTTGTCTTTCTGGCAGTCCAGGGTATCTGTAGAGCTCTCCTCCATCATATTTCAGATGAATCCATTTTTTTCCTGTCAGCCTTCTTCACTGTAGAGCTTTTACACCCGTACATGGTCATTGGGAATACGAGGGTGTGGGTAATCTTGGCCTTGGACTCTAATGAAACTTCCTTACTTTTTTTTCCTTTGTTAGGCAATGTTATTGGGCTTATTTTTTATTTGTGCATCCGTTGATCACTTGCACGATCTCTCATCATTATTATCCTAGCCTTAAAAAATTGGTTTTTAAATCTGTTTTTCTCTTAGTTCATCCCAGAATAGTCCGTCTCTAGATTTATTTGTTAAAACCTTATAAATATCTGCCAGCTGTTATTAATTCAGAGCCTAATCATGTATCTTTTATGTAGGCATAGTGGACACCAATGTGGCATTTTCATAGAACGTTGAAAAACTTCTTTTCCCCCCTAAATGTTGCTTGTATTTTAAAGAAGGTTTTTAAAATCACATTTTGAGCAGTTACCCAGATATGTTTGAATCTGCCTCTTTTTAAAGATTTTTAGAAAAAACGCTTTGCTGAGATTCTCTTCTTGCTTGCTTTGAACTGACTGATTCTCCAGCATTCAGGTCTCTGTGACCAGCCCCTCTGATGGCTCAGCATCCCCCAGGCCTCTGCTGTCCAGTTTGGGGGCCACTAGCTGCAGGTCCTAGTCCATGGACTGATGGCTGAGCCCCATGATCTGCTCACGTGTGGCCCTTTGTACGTGTGCTGCCCGTAGAATCTTAGGCTTAGCATCCATTTGAAACTATGAGTCTTTAGCAGTATTTTTTTTGCATTTCTTTAGACTTTAGACTTGAGACTTTTTTCTTTAGACATGTCTTAATAAAGTACCATGCTCAGTATTTGAGTATGAATTGACAAGATTGATAGTAGTTTTATGGTCTTACAGAAATTTCTGTTGTTATTATTTAGATCTCCTGTAAAATGGGCATTTTGTGTCATTTCTAAAGTATACCAGTCAGTCCTGTGTTTAGTTAGAAATAGAATTCATTGTCCTGGTCCTAAAGAGGTTTACCATCTAGTTAAGGAAAACAAAGACTAACTCATTCAAAGCAAAGTGGTTACATTTTCGCATGGTATATGGCTAGTGATTCTAAGAAGGCTCTAAGCTCAGACATTCAGCAGACAGGCCGTCTGTGCTCTTGTTCACGTTCTGTGCCAGCGAGCTACTGTCCTCCAGGGACCAGGCTGCCATCACCACCTGAAATCCTGCCGTGCGGGCATGCTTCCTCTGCAGATTAAGAAAGGGGCTATGGTCCCCTGAGTCTACGTTCCAGTCATTTTGCCATTTATATTTCTCTTCTTTAAAAATGTTTAATTTCCTGGAATCATATAGTGTGAAATCTCAAATAAATTAGTACAATTTAAGATATTTTTAAGATATGCCACAGCTGACTTATAAGTGAGTCTCTCCATTTAAAAGAAGGATATTAATAGCGTTCATGTATTCCACAAATATTTACTGAGCATGTACTATGAATTAGGTGCTGTTCTAATGGGGATTTTTTGACAAACAAGACAAGTTACCTGTTTTCTTGAAACTTACATGTTAGTGATGGCAAACAGATACTAATAATGTAAATGACAATGTATATTATGTATATATTATAATATATAGAATAATGGCGTTATAATAGTGTGAGAGACAATGGTCATGTAAATAATGACTCAGTATGTAATAAATGAACATACTTGGAGATTGTGGTGAGGGTTATGCAGAAAGGCAAGGAACTGGATAGAGTGAAGGGCAGGTCATTGGGCACTGTCTGAGGTGGAATGGTCTGAAAAAGGACCTCAGGGCAAATTTCTGGGGGAGGAGCATTCCAGGCAGGCAGAACAAGGAGGAGGCCACAGGAAAATGATGTTGGAGAATAGAAAATGAGGCTAGGATGAGAGATTCGGGTGGAAGAGTGAGCTTGTGGGCATGGTAAAGGGTTGGGCTTTTATTCTAAGTATAACGGGAATAGAAGCCTTTGGAGAGACATAAGCTGAGTCATGAGATGCCTCGTGGAGACTGAGTGGCAGAAGGGCAAAGTTGATGTTGCCATTAGGGTAGGAGCATTGGAATGAGGTGGCAGTGGTGGGGGGGGGTTACTGAGCTTACAGCAGTAGCGGGAGCCAGGTAGGGCAGATTCTGGATCTATGCTGTAGGTGGGGACCATAGGTCCTATTCCTGGATTGTTGGATATATAGGGGATGAGGGAAATGGAGGAATCAGAAATGGTTTCTAGGTTGTTTACCTTGAGCAATTGTATGAATACTGTTTCTTTAATGAGATGGAGAAGACTCAGGAAGAAACAGATTTGATAGGGGATGTGTTATTTGGGGTTCTCCAGAGAAACAGAACCAGTAGGGATGGGGGTTGGGGGTGTTCTTAAGATTTGTTAGGAATTGGCTCACACAGTTATGGAAGCTGATACTCCTAATATCTGCAGTTGGCAAGCTTGAGACCCAGGAAAGCGGATGATGTAGTTAGTTCCAGTCTGTGTCTGAAGGCCTGAGAACCAAGATAGCTGTTGATGTTTTCTAGTCCAAAGCCTAGGAAAAAAATGATGTTCCAACTCATGGCAGTTAGGCGGGAAGAATTCCCTCTTATTCAGGCAAGGGTCAGCTTTTGTCTTTTTCAGGCCTTCAGCTGATTAAGTGAGGCCCACCACGTTAGGGAGGGCAATCTGCTTTACTCAGTCTATTGATTTACATGTTAAATTCATCCAGAAACATCCAAGATAATGTTTGACCAAGCATCTGGGCACCCCATGGCCCAGTCAAGTTCACACAAAATTCGCCATCACAGTAGGATATCAGGAGTTTTGTTTTGGTCATATCAAGTCTAAAATAACTTGGCCAGGGCCGGCCCCGTGGCTTAGCAGTTGAGTGCGTGTGCTCCACTGCTGGCGGCCTGGGTTCGGATCCCAGGCGCGCACCGACGCACCGCTTCTCCGGCCATGCTGAGGCCGCGTCCCACATACAGCAACTAGAAGGCTGTGCAACTATGACATACAACTATCTACTGGGGCTTTGGGGGGGGAAATAAATAAATAATTAATTAATTAAAAAATAAAAATAAAATAACTTGGCCACATCCTAGTCAAGATAGGAAATAGGTAGGTTGGCTTATATGAGTCTGGGCTAAAAGGAAAATTGAGGACTAGAGATGTAAGTTTGGAAGTCAGCATAGAAGTGGTACTTGTATCCCTTGGCACTAGATGAGATAACTGAGAATAGAGTTGATCCTGAGATTAAACCCTGGGATGTTCCAGCATTGAGAAGATAGGAAGTAATATCTTGTCTTCCCATGTCTCCTCTAATACTAGTCTTTTCTGCCTGAGGCTGCTATTTATGTGGACAACTACCCATGATTCAGTAGCAAGGATTCTTCTGAGAAAGCTTAGCATATTCAGGTTTCATCAGCACTCAAGAAACGAACTATAGGCACCATTTCAGAGCCAAATCTTGTGACAAGTAGCAGTTCCATCCCAAGCTGCTGCCACTCCCTACTGCTTGTCACAACTGTGTACTGCCCTCAGTCACTCTTGAAGTAATGCACTGTCACAGAAGGGACATGCCACTTACCAGCAGGATGACCTTGGGTAAGCCACTGAACCTTTCAGCCTCTGCTGACTCATCTGTAAAATGGGTGTCCTAGACCCTTCTGTACCTTCTCAAGAGTAAGATAACCTGTAGCTTCTAGGTTGTCTTACAGATTACCTGTAAGCCCAGTGAGATAATTTACATAAAGAACAGAACGTTCAAAACCTATTGAGAAGACCAAAAACAGCAAGACTATACAGCCCTCCTCAGGGACCAAGTGGCTGGATACTCTTCACTCCTGTGTGATGGTGACGCCATCTGGCCACTCCCAGGGGAGAAAGAGGAAGATTAAAAACAACAGCACCCACACGGTTTTCTCTCTTCCCTCCTGGAGCTGCAGTGCCTGCTAGTTGATGTCATCGCCCCTCAGGATCCTCTGGGAGAAACGGAGCTGGGGACGGGGAAGGAGTCAGGGCATAGCAGTGGTGGCGCAGTGTTTCTTAAACCTTTGTCCCCTCCCTGCTGGTTCTCCCTGCTTTTTTTCCCTTCCCTCCTTCTCTCCTCCTCGTCTTTTCTGCCTCCTTAACAGAATGTGAAGCACCCTACAAAAACATTTAGTATGAAATAAGATGAATAGATGGTTCTGGCAAAGACAACATAAAGCCAAGAAAAAGATAAGCACATAAGTTACTAATTAAAATCATCCATGGTATTCTTTTGGTTTGCTTGAAATAGCCTCTTATTTCTTGTTCTTCTTAAGCTCTGTCTTTTTAACTTGTTTGAGAAAAGATCAACTTCCCTCGCTCCCAGAACAACACATTTTCTTTGTTTTTCTACCCCCTTGCTGGTCACCCTCTCAGGGTCCTTCGCATTTCTCTTCTCCCTGACCTCTTCATGTTGTAGAGCGCCAAGGCGCCGTCCTCAGACCCCTCTGTCTCCCATGGGGTTTCATCTAGGCCCGTGGCTTTCAACTCCACCCTATTGTGACTTCTTCCAGATTTCTTTGTCTGGCCCAGACTCTCCTCCTCAACTCCAGTCACAGTGTCCTACTGCCCACTCACCTGTGTGACTCAGCTGTCTCAGAGCTAAGCTTCTGATCTTCCCCTTTCTCTCGCCAAAAACCTGAACTCGACTTCTCTCAGACCCCTTGCCGCACCTCCACTGCTCCCAGACTTGTCCCAGCCGCCATCTGCTGTCACCTGCACCTTCCCTCACTTGCCTGCAGCCGTTTCTCAGTACCACAGTGGAGTACTCCTCTCCCCAAACCCTGCACTGGTCCCATCTCACTTAGAGTGGGAGCCTGTCTTTCTCCTGGCGTAGAAGGTGCCACGTGGTCTGGCCCCTCCATGGCCTCTCTGACGTCTCCTCCACCCAGCCTCACACCCCTGCTCCAGCCGAGGTCCGTGCTCGCTTCGCACTCTGCCGCCTCAGCGCCTTGACTCCACTAGGGCTGTCCCCCTGGCCAGCCCCCTTCTTCCCCTCCTCCACTTCTTTGCGCTCATCTCATCTCATTTCAGGAGGTCTGCCTCGCACAGCAGCACACCCCGCCTCCCACATTCCGATGTGCCTCTTCTCCTGTGCACAGCACTGTTACCTTCCCTTGTACCACATGATTAGCTTGTGTATCATGTTTGTTGTCTGTGTTCTTCCCTGGAGCGTAAGCTTGAGCAGAACAGGGATCACTGCCTCTTGTTCACTGGTGATCCTAAGCACCTAGAAAAGTGCCTGACGTAGCAGAAAATAAATGTTTGTAGAACAAATGAATAAACGAATTGCCTGCAGCATTTTACATGCATGTCTGTGTTTTCTGAGGATTTTGTACAGAGTATTTTAAATGTTCTCTCACTCTTAAGATTTTACAGTTCTGATTCTGTCTGGTCCAGAATCCACATAGTTGCAAAACGAACAACTTTTCATGAACGTGCCGTTGATTCATATAGAGGACTTTTTTGCACGTGTGTGTGATTCTATAATTTCCCTAACACAGGAGAATCCAGCTTTGGCGGTTGCAATTAAAACATGTAAAAACTGTACTTCGGACAGCGTGAGAGAGAAATTCCTTCAAGAAGCCTGTAAGTTTCTAGAAATTTCTGTGGTACTCCATTTGACTTTCTATCTCTGAAAGCCAAACTGTCTATGAAGAAGTAAGAAAAATAATGTCTTCACTTTTATGAGACAACTACATTTATTATCTTGCCTTGCAAATTAGTATCTGTATTTGTAGAGGCACATATCCACAGACTGTTTCAGGTAAAGCGTGATGTTTGGGGTATAAAGGTAGATTGATTCACTGTCCCTTCATCCTTTGGTACCTGTACCATTAAATATCTTCTCACTGGAATTGGGCAGATGTAGAAATGATCCGAGCCCAGATGCTGCCAGGCCCTAGAGTTCGGAGGTGAGCAGGACAGACACTGTCCCTGCCCTGATGGAGCTCAGAGACTAGCTAAGGAGCAAGGACCGTGACCAGTGCCCTGGTCCTGCTACAGAGCCATAGCCTGGTCTGCCTCTCAGTTCATACGTCCCATGACGAAGCTGCCTTGGGAGAATCATGTGTGAATAGCTCTTCTCTGCTGAATGCAAACTGTTGGAGAGCCAGATCTTGACTTGTCCATTTGTACACATCAGGCTCTTTCCCTCCTGCCCTCAAGCTGGGCTGTTCTTCCTCCTTTCATGTGGCTTGTCCCTTCTCTTCTGACCACAGAGACAAAGTAGTCTCTCCTTAGGCTTTGTCACAGGACCGTGTTCTTTCCTCCTAAGTATTCGGAATAAAATATACATTGCTTAAAAATTATTATTGTCTCTCCCTCCCTCTAGACTTTAAGCTCCTTGGGGACAAGGACCATGTCTGTTTTGCTCACTGCTCAGACCCAGTGCCCGGCTTGGGCTTATTTTAGCTTAACCCGTAAAAAGCACTCAGTAGACTTTGGTTGTAGGGATGAACCTTGGTGTCCTTCATTACATGTACATCGAATGAATGCCTTCTCCTTTCATTTCAGTAAATATTTGCCACCCAACAGTCCAATAAATTAGTAAGCCATAGAGTAAATCGTACCATAACTTCATCAGTTACGTCTAAGTTATATCCTTAATCCTGTTCCTTTATCTCTGACTTAAGTACAAGACAAGGGCTGGCAATGACTTCTGTCTCAACTAGTTTATTTCTGCAGAGCGTCTAGGCCAAGAAAACACAGAATAGCCATCATTACGTAACACCCTATCGAAAGAATAACTCTGGACAACTGTTTTTCCCTAGTAACAATGCGTCAGTTTGACCACCCTCATATCGTGAAGCTGATTGGAGTCATCACAGAGAACCCTGTCTGGATCATCATGGAGCTGTGCACTCTTGGAGAGGTACCATGATCCTTAGGCTTGACCTATTTTGGGTGGACTGCCAGCCCATTTGGTCACAGTGACTAAACAGTAGTGTCATGCTTAGTAATTATTCAGTCTACACTCGATGTTTGATATCCTTTGTTTAAGAAAGGGGAGTGTATGATGTATACCCTGTGGTTTTGGTTCAGGGAATATGGGTATAACGTCTTCATCATTAAATTCCCAAAATCCCCTAACTCGGTACTGGCAGCAGTATCTTCCCCAACCCCAAGTTGTATCAGGACTGGAAGCAACAGGTGACCAAGTGGTTCTTTTTTTCCTCTCTGGTGCTGTTGCCTAGAGAACTAGCCCAATGATTTGAGAGTAAAAGAAGCAATGTTAATGGAGTTTGGGTAAATTAACACGGAATTTAGGTAAATCTAAACAGCTCCTTCATCTTTTTTAAGAATTCACTTTGCACTGTCTTTCAGACCAGCTGATATTAGTCACAGTTTTCTTTAAAAATGTGAGTAACAGAGTATGAACAGGTCTCCTTATTTGACTTTCTCCGGAGCGCAGAAAATCTTTAATCAGTGTATCCCTATCACCTGGAAACTTGGTAGAAGTGCAAATTCTTGCGCCCCACCCTAGGCCTGCTGAATCAGACCACTTCAGCAGAGCAGGTGTGGGCCCAGAGCTCTGTTCTCATCTGCTGTCCGCTCTGTAGCCTGCCTGGTTGGGGATAAACACAAGTCAATTTTCCAGATGCCTACACTTGACTTTCTGGTACTAAAACTTAGTGATTTAACCTTCTAAAACATTATACACATTTCTTCTTTTTTTAAATGATACCAAACACAGTTTTGCTTTTAATGAGTATTGGGATTTCCAGTTACCAAGAATCAGAGAGTAGTGTGGGTCCTTCCTCCTCTTCATGACAGCATCAGCCCTCCCTTCCATTAGGAAAGGTCCCTGCCTAATGGATCCCCAGTGCGCTTCTCATCTGCACTGACAGCAAAGTTTGGTGGATGAAATATTTTAAGGCCTCCACAACATCTCTTCTTCCTCTGCTCTACCTTTCCAGATAAAAGGGAGGGTTTATGGATATTTTTTGTTCATGGTATTTTTCTGCTTTTGCTTCTGAAGGATTTGCTTAAATTCTTCTTAAAATTCTGGGTTAAGGGCTGGCCCTGTGGCATAGTGGTTAAGTGTGTGCGCTTCGCTGCTGGCAGCCCAGGTTTGGATCCTGGGCACGTACTGACGCACCACTGTCAGGCCATGCTTTGGCGGCATCCCACATAAAGTGGAAGATCGGCACGGATGTTAGCTCAGGGCCAGTCTTCCTCAGCAAAAAGAGGAGGATTGGCATGGATGTTAGCTCAGGGCTGATCTTCCTCACGAAAAGAAAAAAAAATTCTGGCCTAAGAAACTATTGCTAAATGTTTCTCTTTTATGTATTGATTTTATAGAATTAGTTAAATTCATCTGCCTTTCTTTAGTCACGCGTTGCTTAACGACAGGGATATGTTCGGAGAAATGCATTCTTAGGCAACTTTGTCACTGTGTGAACATCATAGAGTGTGCTTACACAAACCTAGATGGTACAGCCTACTCCACACCTAGGCTGTATGATACTAATCTTATGGGACCACCGTCGTATAGGCAGACCTTCGTTGGCCGAAACGTCGTTGTGTAGCACATGACGGTATTAGCGTTTAGCTGAATTAATGATGGACAGTGGTAGTAAGGACTGGTAAGCTCAACCGGGTAAATACCCAACACGTGACCATTTTACCCTTCTGCACCCAAAACTTCGTGGAGGCAGAAGGGAGAACTGCTTGTTGCTTCCCCTTCCTCCTCATCATCTTATCCTTAGATCTGCCCAGAGACACAGTGAGGTCTGGAGTGCAGGTGAGCTGGCTGTGGTTGTATAGTAGGCTTGTTTGAATGGTAATAACGAGATCTTTTTCTCCAAACTATTGTTATTCAGCAATATTTTATACTATGCTTCTATTCATTCCCTAGAAGTATCTTCTTGTCTTTTTTCAGAAATTTGTCTACTGTCATGAAGATTTCAATTTAACAGTAGGATTTAAAATAAAGAATGATTAACCATAATTTCTGAACTAGTATGTTTCATTCGTTACACTTTTTTTCTTAGGGGAGAATTGAAGCAATTCTCACAAAAATACGTTTGGAAATGGGCACCATTGTTGTTGAATGTGGCTCTTTTGTATTGATTTCTATTCTCTGTCAATAATTCTTTTTCTTTTTTATCTTGATCACTGTTCCAAAGCTGAGGTCGTTTCTGCAAGTAAGGAAATACAGTTTGGATCTAGCGTCTTTGATCCTGTATGCCTATCAGCTTAGTACAGCTCTTGCGTATCTAGAGAGCAAACGATTTGTGCACAGGTAAGATCCAGTCATAAAGATGGTAAGCTGCCTTCTGAGCAGGGGGATGGGCAGTGGAGAACTTGGGAGAAGAGGTGCTGTCCGTGCCCCGAAGCCCTTCCTACCACTTGACTCTGTTGTACACGGACGTACTAGAAAGTTGTGCTGCTTCTGTCCTAGCCAAGTGAAGTGCCACGGCATGTTGATACACGTGTTTAAAGAGCTTTTCCTCACGTGCAGTTTGAAACATTTTGTGTTACTTTAAGGTCAGTTATTCCATCCACAAATACTGTTGAGAGCCTGTACATGGCACTAGAACAGTGAAGATATGGACCTAAAACAGATATTGCCCTGAGACTTTCCGGGACACCACAGTGTCGTGAGTGACATCTGTTGGCTTTCTGTGGAATTTCTCTTTATAGTCTGGGTCTCTAGTTTGAATGCAGGTGGAGCCCCTACAGTTTGTTTGTTTGCCCGGTATTGTGTTAGAGTTCTGTTATCCAGCATTAAAGCAAACTGCGTCAGCAAAATCATTTACTGGCGTCAGAAGATAACTTTCATTTTGTTTAATGAGATCTCTTGGTAGCAGCATGGTTACAGACCCTGGTTGTATATCACTGTCTGTCAGTTAATGCAGTTGGTAATATGATTGTATGAAAAGTAATAAGCAGTTTCATTATTTGAGAATATACTTTTTCGTCATTCAAAATACTAATCATCATATTAATGAGTAAATATCTGCCAAAAGGAATATATTTGAAGTAAAATAATAAAAGTATCCTTTTTTTCAGTGTGTAATAAATCTCCCGTTTGCACTGTATGTAAGCTGTCTTTCAAAGTATCTATCAATATGTCTTTATATAATATAGATGAGTTTGTGGGTTTGTTTTCCTTGTATTAAAATTTGTTGTCCCAAATTTTTCCTTATCAGGGACATTGCTGCTCGGAATGTTCTGGTGTCCTCAAATGATTGTGTCAAATTAGGAGACTTTGGATTATCCCGATATATGGAAGACAGTACTTACTACAAAGGTAAGAAATTAGAGCAGTAAATAAAAATAGGCTCAGGATCTCTAATGATTTTTATTTCTTAAAAGGGTATGTTCTAATATGCTCAGCAAATTTTTGACAGGTGTACAATGGTGCAGGAGCAGTTGGACATCCATAAGCAAAAAATAGACCTCAGCCTAAACCTCACTCCAGATTAACTCAAAAGGGATCATAGACCTAATTATAAAATGTAAAACTATAAAACTTTTAGGGAAAAAAATGGAAGTAAATCTTTGGGATCTAGGGCTAGGCAGAGTCCTTAGACTTGACACTAAAAACACGATCCATAAAAGGAAAAAATTGATAACTTGGACCTCATCAAAATTAAAAATTTTTGTTCTACAAAAGACCCTATTAAAAGGATGAAACAACAAGCTACAGAGTGGGAGAAAATACTTGCAAACCACTTGTCCAACAAAGGACTAATATCTAGAATATAGAAAGAACTCTCAGAACTCAACAGTAAAAAGAGAAACAAAGGATACAGTTAGAAAATGGGCAGAAGATATAAAGAGAGATTTCACTGAAGAGGACATACAGATGGCAAATAAGCACATTATCCATTAGGGAAATGCAAATTAAGACCACAGTGAGATATCATTGCACACCTATCAGAATGGCTAAAATAAAAAATAGTGATAACACCAAATGCTGGCGAAGATGCAGAGAAACTAAATTACTTATAAATTGTGAGAATGTAAAATGGTGCAGCCACTCTGGAAAAGAGTTTTTCAGATTCTTAAAAAACTAAATGCAACTACCATATGACCCAGCAATTGCACTCCTAGGCATTTCTCCCAAAGAAATGAAAACTTATATTCACACAAAACCTGTACTCGAATGTTCATTGCAGTGTTATTTCTACTAGCCAAAAATTGTAATCAGCCCAGATGTCTTTCAACCAATAGACATAGTTAGATACCTCCCAGCAAATGGGGTTGGATGCATGGGCTCAGAGAAAATGATCTGACTTACAAATCTCTAATCTGCTAAGTCCAGAGACTTTGATCCATTAGTTTTGGAACTAAAAACTGCCTCGTGATTTTTCTTTAATTTTGCCATCTTGGAATCAGATTGACTTGGTTCTTCAAATTATTATTGAACAAATAATTACTTTGGAATAATTTTCATATTCCTAGTACTTCAGCTAAGGTATGAATTATAAATTCATAGTATGCTATTAGTATATATTCTAATTATTACTATTATGTTGCAAAGGCCAGTTTTCTTCCTAGTTTGTTTGATTTTGATATTGTAGCAAAATGAGCCCAAATTTTTCCATAGTCTCTTTCATTTTATACTATAACTCATGACTAGTCCCTTTCCTATGCTTTCTGTATACTATAGCCTGAAACAATTTTAGCAGTGAGCCTTTGTTGTGTGAAAAGAAAATTCTTTGGTTGTTTATTCATTTTGGTTATTTACTCATTTAACTTAAAAACAACCAAGTAAGCTTTCCACTGTTTTAAAATACATTTCATATCCAGCTCAAATCCTAAGTAATCCAAGTCCTAGAATTCCAATAAAGAGCTAAACTCCCAACAGTGTAATGGCCGAGGTTCTGCTTCATTTAGACCACATTGGAAATGGGCAGTTGACAAATTCACGCATATATTATCATCCCAGAAAGGTCAGTAAGTATAGATTCCCTTAGGCTTCAGGAATACAGCCCCTACAGGTTAGGGATTCTTCCGTTCGGAGCACAGTTGTAGAGTAGTTTGTCCTGAAGGAATCAAACAAGATTTGACCTCATTAGTTGAGCAAATGCTTGAAGTTAAATGGAAAAAAAATAAATGAAACAAATTTAATTGTCTCCTGATTGAAAGTCCTCGAGGCACTCTTAGCTTACAGAAGGAAGTCCAGGCCCTTGACAAGGCTGGCGGGGCCCAGGTGCCCCTGCTCTGGGCCCCTTGAAACCTGCTCTTTCCCCTGCCGTTGTATCTATAGCTCCTCCTTGCCCCTGTCCTAGCAACTCTGATCCCCTGTCCCTTCCCCGAAGCCTTCCTGACCTGCCCCTTGGTCACTGTTCCTCCATACTTCTGTGACACTGGGCATGTAGTCAGTGTCTTGGTTATACCTCGTACCATGTTGGAGTAGACTCTGTTTCCACCTTTGAGAGTTAGAATTCCTTCAGGAAAGGTACTCTAGGGTGTCATCTTGTAACCCAGCAGTTGAAGGATGTTTAGTGAGGTGATGCGTTGTTTCCTGTGTGGCACAAAGGGAAGTTTTTAGGCCTCTAAAGAGGGACGATTTCAGGCTTTCCTTTTCATTGCATCGCCCCCTCCTGCTCGTCACATACTGATGAAAGTACAGTCAGTCCTCATTATTTGTGGATTCCGTATTTGCACATTTGCCTACTGGCTAAAATTTGTAACTCCACAAATCAGTACTCACTGTGCTTTTGTAGTCATGTGTGGACATGCACGGAGCAGCACAAAATTCGCGTGTGGAGGACAGAGGCGCGTGGGGGCGGTACAGCACCGTGCAAGCACCTCCGCCTCTGGGCCAGCTGGACGGGTTTAAATCCCATCTCTGGCACCTGCTAGTGGGGCAGCCTTCAGACTAAACACACCTGAACCTTGTTTTCTAAAGAAAACAGAACCTATCAGGATAAGTTGTTTTTGGTACTTAAGATTAGAATCTATGTGAGAAATGCCTATATATGTACGTATTTCCCCTAGGAGCAGTGTTGCGTGTTGGTGGCAACTTTATTGAGCATGACTACAGCGAATGCGAATCGAGCGTATGTCATTAGCAGGCCATTTCTAAAGCAAGGTTCCACCCTATACGTTAGGGTCCGTTTGGGGAAATTGTGAAGCCTTTCATAACCGAGCTGCAGGCTAATACCTGCAGTTAACCAGGACTCCCTCTCACTTCCCTGCTCCCTGCCTCTCCACAGAGAGAAGGACATCAGTGTTTTATTCCCTACCCCAGTCTAACTACTCATCACCCCAAAATGACCTCAGAACATCAAGGAAATGAGAAGTAGTTCTCCCAAAGAAACGGAAAGTCCAAGGAGTCAAATATTTAAAAGTTTTTATTTTGATGCCAAAAATCTTAGCTAGCTATAACTATTAGATTCTTTAGCAGATAACAAGGAAAATTAACTTTCTAAAATTAATCTTCTAGCTTCCAAAGGAAAATTGCCTATTAAATGGATGGCTCCAGAGTCAATCAATTTTCGACGTTTTACCTCAGCTAGTGACGTGTGGATGTTTGGTGAGTATTTTGAAAAGTTTTGTGTTTTTTTAAATTATATTTCATGTATTCTACAAGATAAACTTAGCTTTATCCCTCTTGAGAATATGGGGTTAATTCACCTTGCCTTGCCTGACCATCTCTTTCACCAAACTTCCTCTTTGGTGCGTTTGACAAATAGTCACTGAGCATACACCGTGCACCAGCTTCCAGCTGCGGCTGCTGTAGTGCTCCGCTGTTGTGAATTTCCAGTGCCTTCTGTCACTCTTCCTTTCTGTTTCCCTGTGCCATCTCTTCCTCCCTCACAGGGAGATACCTATTTCCTTCTTTCTCTCCTCTTTTTGCCATTTCATTCGTTCCTTTTCTGTGAATGACTTTAACTAGTTAACTTGTCCATCTGTTTCTGTGATAGCTCCTCAAATCCAGAGTAACTAAAATTGTACTTCCTCTCTTTATTCTGGAATCTGACCTCCTTCCTGACTTGTCTCAAGGCTTGAAAGTTTGATCCTTCGTCTTCTGTAGCTTCTACTTCTTTGATGTCTACTCTGTCCCTTCCTGCCTGCTCCAAGTCAGTCACTGTCATCCTCCTCCTTCTGCTCGGTAGCTTATTGCAGTACCTCCCAGCTAGTGTACAAGTGTGGCTCTCATTCATTCTACACTACTTACTTCAACTACTTGATCCAGATTTTAAAGACACTCACTCCCCTGCCCCACCTTTGCTGATGTTACTCCTTCTACCTGGAACACCTTATCCTTACACTCTCTCCTCCAGTTGAAATTCTGTCTAACCTTCAAGGTCACCTCAAATGTCCCCTCTTCCCTGAAGCCCTATGTAGCAGGTGAATCATCCGATATAAACTTCCTTTCTCTGCATTCTCTGTGTTTTCTCTTTGTCATAACACTCACGTGTTGATCTTGGGAATAGTCTTTTGTGCGTATTTTCTCTGCTAGATTTTAAACTACTTCAGAGGAGATGCCCTGTTAAGTTTATGTACCTTTTTTTCCTATAAATAAAAATAACTTTATATACATTGTGTGTGTTCTTATTTTTTCTTCTGTTTACTTGCTGTTGATTTTTAATAACCATTTAGTGCCCTAATTGGTATTAGGTGAAAGAAGGAACTTTTCAGTAGAGCAGGAAATAGCGTGACATGATTAGAAAAGGCTCTGGAGTCTAATCAATGTGGCTTTAAATTCTAAGACCTGGCTTATTAGCAGTGTGACCCAGAGAGCGAGACTTATCCTCTCAAGGAAATTTCATATTTCAAAGTTTAAGATGCCTGTTTTTTCACATTTGAACATTTCTGAAACTGAGGTGTGTTGTAAAGCAGTGGTGTTTTGCAGTTGGTGTTAGTTGGGGCGTGTTTTGTGTGTTCACCTTGCCAGCCCTCATGTGGACTTTGTTTTGTTCATATTGATGTTGCTTTCTTGTCCGAATAAGTGTGAAAGAGCTCTGTAGTAAGAATACAATAATTCTAACAGGTAACAAAGGATTGTATCATAGTTTAGTTGGCAGCATTTTCCCTCTTTTTTTGGTCATATAAAATAATGGTGTGTCTTATAATCAGTGGCATATTAGATAGGATAAAATACAGTATTTTAAAAAATGTAAACTGTGAGGATTAAGGAAAACATATGTAAATCTCACAGAACGGTGCCAGAGACATATTAAGGTCTCAAGAGATGATACCCAGTGTTATTATTACTGAAAATGTTGTCATAATTTCTGGTGAGAAAAGCAGAACTCAAGACATTATTTTTGTCATTCACTCTTTACTTTGAAATTACTGGACTTTTGGCTAATTTCAGAATCTAATTCACGTTAATATGATAATATGCCTTGCCCCCTTTGAGGCACATACCATTTCAGGTACTGAAGATGCAGAAATAAAGTCACTACTCCTCTCCTCAAGGCACCAGTTACACAGTGTACATCTATGATGGAAGCAGAGATGAGATTTTCCCAGGGGCGAATCAGGAAAAGCATTATAAAAGAACTCACCAATGTACCTAAAAAGAGGCGAGTTTGTAAAGAAGAAAATGAAAGAGCGTTAAATATAGAGAATTTAACACAAGCAAAGGCATGTTTGTGGCATGTTCGGGGGTGGCAGGATCTCCAGAGGGGCCAAAATGCCAGGTGACGACGAGAAGCTACGAGGAGAAAACCACTGGCCGCGGATGCCAGCCTGCTTTCCTAGTTCCCTGGTGGTTGTGTTATGTGGTCCTGCCTCTCAGTTTTAGGTTTTGTTCACTTGTTTCTTTTAAAGGGGAATGCACAAGTATTATTCAGAAGATACTGGGAAAGTCTGTGACTTACAAGGGGAGCATGCGAGTAAACTGTTTGAGGGTGATTGTGGAGTTTGTGGACACAGTCACTGCAGCCCAGAGAAGTCCCAGACTTTCCTGTGGGAACCATTGTGACTGGTTAGTGGATGAGCCAGATACTGAGGCCACTGTGCACGCTGGGCAAGGATGGGCCACCACTGTTAAGGGAAATCTTGACAGGAAACTGAGTGTTGTAAAAGTGTAAGACTTAAATTTTAGGGTTTTCTGTGTTGGGCCTCAGGTCAGCTGCTGTAATCATAAGCAGGCTGGATTGAAGTGGAGTGAAATCGAAAATTTATTGAGGTTTTTTGAACTGGCTCATTTAGCGTGAAGCATCACTGTAGCTGGTGGGTCATTTTCTAATAGAGAACTTTTAGAGAAATAAACCTCTTAGAAAAATTGTTTTTTTCCTTGGTAATATGTAATATTTCACCATTCACATCATATTAAATTAGTATGGCTGTTCTCATTTTATAACAGAATGAATTGAGTGTTGCTGTGTTTAGCTGATTTGCCCACAATCACACAGCTGGTTCTCATGCCGACTGTGAAGTGATTCCTGAAACATAGGAATTACACTCTTCCTGCTAAGTTCACTGCTGTGTTTTCATTCCCGCTTCACAGGTGTGTGTATGTGGGAGATACTGATGCATGGTGTGAAGCCTTTTCAAGGAGTGAAGAACAATGATGTGATCGGTCGAATTGAAAATGGGGAAAGATTACCAATGCCTCCAAATTGCCCTCCTACCCTCTACAGCCTTATGACGAAATGCTGGGCCTATGACCCCAGCAGGCGGCCCCGGTTCACTGAGCTCAAAGCTCAGCTCAGGTAGGAGTGGGGGGAGAGAGGGCCCGGGGCTGGGGCAGGCTTATGCTGCTTCTCCTCTGTTGCAGTAATAGTGTTTCCAGGTCATTTTATCAGTACGTCTAAGGCTAACCTATTTCTTGGGCAAACATCACTTTTTTAATTGATTTGCATTTATTTATACCTTGCTAGAGTCTTGAGTAGATTATATCTTAAAATCTTAATAAATTTCACATTATGATTAAATCTCTCTCCTCTAACTTCTAACTGACTTAGCATGGCTTACAAGGTCTGTAATAATTTAGTCCCTACTTACCTCTCAAATCTCTTCTCACACAACTCCTTCATCCCCCCGATACTTAAGCTCCAGCAACACCTAACTACTTATAATTCTCCCAGCACAGCTCACTGCCTTTCACGTGCTATTTTCTCTCCCAGAAATGCCTTCCCCACCTTTGCCGCCTGATAAACTCCTATTCCATCCTCAGAATCCAGCTCAGATGTTACCTCCTTCAGGAAACTTTCCTAATCAACCCTACCCCCAAAGAGATAGCCACTCCTTTGGCACCTTTTCAGTACTGTTATTATAGTTAAAACATCCACATTGCCCATTCAGCTGCCATTTTGTGCCTCCTACTTTGTGCCAGGCGCTGTTAGACCCAAACCTCTAGTAGCTCCAAGTCCCCCAGAAGGAATGCACAGGGACTTAGTGCACTGAACCCCTCAGAGTGTCTGCACAGTGGAGCCTGCCTCCTGGCCTGGAGAGTTTCTTGTTTGCTTGTCTGTGTCCCCAACCAGACTCAAAGCTCTCAGTGGGCATCACTGTGTCTTACTCATTTCTGTAGCCCTAATGTGGAGCTTAGGACCAGGCACCTAATGAGCACTGAATAGACAGTTGTTGAATTGAGTTGAATTAAAGTCTAGATTGAAGCTTAATACTTTAATGAACAAGATATTTTAATATAATATGCATGGAGAGGGCTGGCCCCGTGGCTTAGCAGTTAAGTGCGCGCGCTCCGCTGCTGGTGGCCTGGGTTTGGATCCCGGGCGCGCACCGATGCACCGCTTCTCCGACCATGCTGAGGCCGCGTCCCACACACAGCAACTAGAAGGATGTGCAGCTATGACATGCAACTATCTACTGGGGCTTTGGGGGAAAAAAAAAAAGGAGGAGGATTGGCAATAGATGTTAGCTCAGAGCGGGTCTTCCTCAGCACAAAGAGGAGGATTAGCATGGATGTTAGCTCAGGGCTGATCTTCCTCACAAAAAATAAATAAATAAATAAAACTGTTTAAAAAAAAATATGCTTGGGGAGCTTAATTATATAACCAGCCAACCAACGCCATGGTTTTAACATGTACTGTATCACTTGTTTTCATATTTGGGATACTTCCCTGATTTTATGTGAGATTTTTTTTTTTTTTTTTTTTTTTTTGTTATGCCATTACTAAATATCGGGGTCCAGAAGACCCTGAGAGCTCAACTAGCCCAACCATATCTCCCAGTGCTTGGACCCTCTCTAAACTTCCTCTAGCCTCACCTCATCTCGGGCAGCTCAACCTGCTAGACAAGTGTCCTTACAAGGAGAATGTTTCAAGAAGAGTTAAAGCCAATAGTTAGAAGTAGAAGAGATTCGTCCAGTCAGCAGCTGTGTGCTAAGTGCCTGCTCTGTTCTGAGTGAGGTTCTGTGCGTTCAGCAGTGAGCAGAGCACAAGCCTGCCCCAGGCTTTAAAGTCCAGGGAGAGACCGGAGTCAGCACTTGTTCACCGCACAGGGAGAGCACACTGTGAGAGAGGGCGCCTTAGACCCCATGACGCTCACCCGCCAGCCGGGTTCCGCTCTCGAGCGCCCCACAGAACAAACTCTGCTCTGCGTCTCACATGATAGGCCTTCGAGTATTTCTAGACAGCTTTTTTCAAGCTAGAAATTTCCCATTTCTTAATTCTCATACAACTTAATTAGATATGCTCTCACTATTAGAGCTGGATTTTTGAAGGTGCTTTGTTTCATGTTTTGCTCATGAATGTTTTTTGTTCCTTCTTGATCTTTCCTTGGAATTTGACAGGTCTTGACCTTGAAATTTCTTCCCTCTCTGATCCCAGTTCCATCTGCTTGCCTCCCTGACATCTCCTTTATCTTACCGACCCACTGTTTCTCCACCATTACTATGAGTATTGACCAAATTTCTATTCTCAGCCTCCTCCTTTCTCTCGGTACTCTTCCTGGATTACCTTAACCATTCTTGTGGCTTCACTTCTCACCTCTGTCTGTCTTTTGCTTCCATCCTGCCCTTTTCTCACAAGTCCCAAACCTGCGTTTTAAATTGCATCATGGGCATCATGTTTATCCCTAAAGCAAATCTGTTACCATCTCCTCTCAGCCAGCTCTTGCCCCTCACCTTCTGTCGGTTACAGTGGTGCCTTTATCTTCGTCTCCATCTTGGGATCCTCAGGAATTCCTCGCTTGCCCCAACCAGCTGACTAGCTGGAGAACCCTCTCTGCAGTGTCTTCAGGGCCACTCCCTCT
Source organism: Diceros bicornis minor (assembly GCF_020826845.1). Taxonomy (NCBI): domain Eukaryota; kingdom Metazoa; phylum Chordata; class Mammalia; order Perissodactyla; family Rhinocerotidae; genus Diceros; species Diceros bicornis. The sequence continues at coordinate 53,476,558 of NC_080760.1, read as the reverse complement.
CCACTGCTTCTCCAGCTGGACTCTCCTTCCGTCTGTCCAGCATAGCTTGTTAGGCAGTCTTCCCGAAACATCAGTATGGAAGACTAACTCCTTTGCTCAAAACAACTTTCAGTGGGTTCCTGTTACTCCCCGTGTTAGGGAGAGGCTTCTAGAGTGGCATTTAGGACTCCTTCCATTATGGCCTGACGGTGTCTTTTCCATCCCTTTCTCACATTATGGCCAAACTAACCCTGTCTCTCAGCCTGGAATGCTTCCTTCTCCACCTGGTGAAATCCTACCCATCTTTCTTGGCTTCTTTCATGTGCTGGCTCTTCCGTGACTTCACAGCTGACCATCCTGTGCCTTCAGTCTCCAGAGCACTTTGTTCTTGTCGTGCTCATCCTGTGCTGCTGCAGATGGCTGCGTGCCGTGTTCACTTTGGTTCCCCACACACTGTGAGACCACGATAGCTGAGCCTGGTGCTAGTTACTGGGCAAGATGACCAAAACACTTTTCCTGCCCTCGAGGAGCTCACAGTCTAGTATGTCTCATCCCCTACTAGACTGAAGCTCCTTGAGGACAGGGATCGTCATACTCACCTCGGTGTTGCCTGCACCTCCAGGCCCGGAGCCTGGACACAGGAAGGGTCCAAATAGTCGCTGAGGTCATTGCTGAGCGCAGATAAGTCTGGTTAACATTAATTTAAAGACTGTTTTATTAAAGTAAGTTAGCTCCAAAAGCTATGCAAGATGAAGTTTTAGAACTAAACATAGTTATTTTATATATGTATACACACATATATATATAAATATATATAAATATAATATAATGTACTTAGACTATAATTTATGGATATCTTCTTGTGACAGTTAGCACAGGTCATTGAGCATTAATTTATTCTGTATTCTGTTTTAATCAGAAATGGAGTTTAACTTTGCATTTTAAACATGTATAATATGGCTACCAAATAGGCCAATAAAATTTAACTTTATAATATAATAACTTACCTGGACATTTATATGTAACAATGTATCACAATCAAATAGTTACTTTTATTGAGTTTTTCAAAATCTTTATTATATCCAAGATTTTAACAAAGTAATAAATTTTGCATAGCCCTTACCCCAGCCAGGGCAGTTAAAAACATTTCCCTAATCCCATTCTCCTTATCTACCTTAAAAGAGAAATTGCAAATAGAGTCAAATTACTGTGGAATTCCATTCTTCTTTGACTGGGCCCTATATTTGTCTTTACTATATTATAGGTTGAGAAAGTGGCTCTCAGGATGAGCTTCGTTAGGCCAAGTCATAGAGTACTCAGGTCATACTTTCATGGGTTGATCTCTGTGACTCAGAGCCTGTCCTCCCTGCATCCGGTTTTCTTATTCACAGATGTGACTCCATTGAGAAGAAGAATGAGATAAACCCGTAGGTGGCCTATTAGCAAGTGTAAAAAATTCCTCAATAGGAATATTTTACAGTCACCTACAGTGAAAATTTCTCATAATGTGTACTCTGGCATTTTGTAGTATGTGACTGACAGGTTATAAGAGTGCACTAAATATTTTTTGAATGAAAAAAATCATTTAATCCCTGTTTAATTCAGTTAATTCTTTGGTAGATACTGTGCCAAGGAAACCACAATAAATGGCTTGAGTATCTGCCTTTTTTGGAGCTTATATTGTACTCAAAAATACTATTTCCCAGCAGTACTCTGCTTGACTAAGTTATTTGTGCCACTATAAAAAAAAGACTTTTGGTTTTATCTCCCAGTTTAGGGAAACGTTTTAAGTTAATGTGCCGTTTCTTAAATCCTTTTTAGACAAATGAGGTCAATAAACAGATTTATCAATTTAAAGTTTTGTACCATAGTTTTTGTATTTTTTTAACTCTTTATTAACATCCAAAGATGTGAACGTATAAACATGGCAAGAAGTGAACAGCTCATTGAATTTTCACAAATTGGGCACATCCATGCAACCAGCATCCAGAGCAAGAAAACAACACTGCCAGCACCCCAGAAACCCACCAGATGCCCCTTTCTAGTTACCGTTCACCCTCCAAGCGTAGCCACTTACCATAGATTGATTCTGCAGATTTTTGAGCTTTATGTAAATGGTATCATTCAGTATGTACTTTTTTGCTTTTGGTTTGTTTTGCTCAACATTTAGGGTAAGATCATCCATATTGTTGAGGTAGTAGTACTTCATTCTCGTTGCTGTATATTGTACCGTTGGTGAATATGCCGTAGTTTATCCATTCTACTATTGGTAGAAATTGGGATACTTTCCAGGTTGGGGCTGTCAGGACTCTTACTGTCTGAACATAGTAGTGAGTGTCTTTTGGTGAGCATTTCTACAAGAAGTTCAGTTGGGGTAAATCCCGAGTCAGTGGGGATACACAAATTTAGCTTTAGTAGATGCTGCCCGTTTCCCAAAGTGGATATTCCAGTATATTGCTCCCAGGAGTGAGTGAACGCTCCAGTTGCTCCGACCATAGTTTTTTTTAAACGTTCGGAAATTTCTCCTTGTTTCTAAGCACACCATTTTCATATATGAAGGTTGGATAAAAGAATATAAGTGATATGTAAACAATTTACCTGAACTTCTCTATTCTAAAGAAGACTAACCTAGTAAGTATCACCTTGGAAGGTGCTCCATGATTTTCAGTTGGTCTTCCTTCACTGAGCTCTTTAGGAAGACCTTTAGAACTAGTACCATGTTCGTTGATAGCAAGTCTCCATCCTCTACAGTTAGCTTTACTAGTTAAAACATTAAAGACGAAATTTACTGAGTGCTTTCTGTTGCCAGGCATTGTGCCATAAACTGTCACGCATGATTTCATCTTAATCCTCATAGTCCTTGGCGGTGTGGGTAGTATTATCATCATCAGTTTACAAATGAGGAAACTGAAGCTATGAGGTTAGGCAGCTTACCTGAGGTCACAGAGCTGGAATTCAGATCAAGTCCTGAGTCCAGGGCTCAAGCTGTCAGCTATCATGCTGTACACCTTGATTTGAGACATGGCTAGAAGTCATTAAGTACTCCATTTTAGGATTATGATTGGTGACCAAGTTGTTAATATTGTTTGGTTAAAAAGGAAAAAGAAGAAAGCAAAGAAAAAAAATACTATTATAAGTAATTCTTGCAGCTGGTTTTCTCGCATTTGTTTGAATATCAACCAAAGAAAGTCCCTAGAAAGAATGGCAGTATCACCAGTATATGTGTGGAGGCCCCCAAACAAGACTTTGAAAGGTGACATGGTTTCAGTGTGTTAGCTTCAAAATATTTATCCTATTTGTTTTATTTGTCTTGTCCCATGTTGAGTGTGTTGCATTTTGCTGCTGTGGCCCTCTGGAATTCCAAATATAGTGGGGAGCAGTTTGAGAAGTTTTCCATGAGGCTGCATCTCTCCAGGGGTGACCTGAGGGAAGCTAGAGGCAAGCCATGCCAGTGTGTGTTGACCTGCTGTGGACTCATACTGTGTACATAATACATAGCCTTGTCTCCAGCTTGGGTCTTGTTGGGGCTGGGGGTGGGGTGGATTTGGGGGTGTTGTTTGTGTGTTATTTTAACTTAATATTGTCATGTCTGCTTCTTTATCATACAGAGCTGGCCTTTGCAAGGGCTGTTTGGTCAGGGCTTTAAGTTAGCTTGGCGTGGCTGCAGCCACAAATATTTTTTTTTTTATTGCATCTCAGTGTCATACCCAAGTGAATTATAAAGCATCTCAGGACACAAACTGTATTTCAGCTGATCTGTGAGGCTGCTAGTTCAAGCCAGCAACACTTTTAGAGTAAATGGGGTGTGTGTATGTAACCTATGTAAGTAAAAGCACAGAGAACACTTAGTTTGGAGGAATTTAACCTGGTGTTTAGAGTTACGTATCTTGTATTATGAAGGTTAGAGTTTAAAAAGAAGTTTTAAAAGGCTCTGTGGCCTTGGGCAAGTGATTTAGCCTCCCTGCAAGAGCGGGATCACAAACCCTGCCTGTGGTCTAGTTTTCAGGGTTAAAGGAATTCATCGTCCATGATGCTTCCAGTCGGGCGGGGCTAGTGGCGGGTACACACCTCGAGAGCTGCGCTGGTAGTAGTAACAGCAAAGCTTCTTCTGAAGATCCAGAGGAACCTGAAGATCTTAGGGTACAGAAAAATTATCAGTTACTGTTTAGAAAAATCTGGTTATTTGAATTTAAAAGTGTTAGCTATTATTATCCACATACCAAATACCCAGGACATTTTTTTGACATTTTATAGATGTCTTACGGAGACATGGAATTTAAATTTTTAATCTGTGAACAGCATCTTAAAAGTTTTTAAAATCTTTTTTGATTCTTTGTTTATCCTAAAATGTGAACTCGAAATTAAAAGCTCTAGGTTTGACATGGATAAGGAGAACAGATTTGTGGTTACCAGAGGGGAAGGTGGGGGGAGGGCAAACAGGGTAGAGGGGCATATTATGTATGGTGACGGATAAAAACTAAACTATTGGTGGTGAACACGATGCAGTTATACAGAAACTGAAATATAATAATGTACACCTGAAATTTACACAATATTATAAGCCAGTATCACCTCAATTGAAAAAAAAAAGCTTTAGGTTTGATTAATGACATGAGGATACTTGTGCTTCTTTGCTATGTGTTTTTTTCAAGTGGTTTTGTATTAGCTTCCAAAATTCCTTTCAAAGGTGGTGTCTAAATTCCTCCTTAGTCATCATCCCAGTATTTTCCTTCTCATTGCTATCCTGTTTGGTCTAGATAATATCTGGGAGAGTAATCTGCTTCTCAATTATCCCTGTATACATCTTAAAATGTTCACAGCATCTGAACTTTAAGGGTTTTTTGAGGGGGGAGGGACCTTAGCCTTCCCAATAGTAAAAAGTAAGTAGTAAATCTAAATGTAATAGGAATTTAATATAAAATTTAAATTGTTTCCACTAAAAATTATGTCTTAAACGTTTCTTATCTAAGGATAGTTCTGATTCATCATTGGTTCCCACCCACACATAGATGATCAGAGCTTTATATGTGCATCTCGGTTGTAGGTGCACCTCCACAATTTGGTTTTGTGTGAAGTAAACAAATTTCTAGTGAGATTTAAACTTGCATTTCATACAAATTAGACCGTTGTGCTTACATGCCTTCACAGATCCTTTTCACATGGATTCGCTTATTTGAGTTCATGACAGTTCTTAAGGATGAGTTATTATTGCCCTTTTCTCTTGAGGAACCTGAGGCTTAGACAGTCGTATGACTTGCCCTGGATTGTGCAGCTAACAAAGGGTAGATCCAAGATCCTGGGCCCCTGTCTCTTAACTTGAAGACCCGTGTTCTTTCTTGTCTCTTTAGCACAGTGTGCCCCCTCCTCACTGAATGGGTCATTGACTGCCCCCATCCCTCCTGTATTTCTCCATGCTCTGTTCACTTCCCCTCACTCGTCTTATTTTATAAAGAGAGACCTCTGACTAGATGTTTACATTTCAGCTGTAATTCATATGTTTACTATTTAAAATCTGATCCCCACCCTCAGAACCCACAGTGAAATCCTCAAACTTATCCCAATAGCTACCATAATTCCTTCCCTTCAATTCTGTTTCTGTTACCATTTTTGTTTTCTCTCTAGTTGTTCTTAATTCCCCTTCACTGAATTTTGTCTCCAGGATTGTTATCCCTAAAAACATCAAGGAAGAGTGGAACAGACATGACTGTCTCTCTTCCTCTCTGGACAATGAAGGATCAGTGGCTCTAAGTGGTTCCTCCTCTATTTCCCTTTACAGAGGGACAGGGAAATGAGGTTGGATGGAGAGATGCAGGAAACAAATGGAGAAGCATTGGCTCCACATCAGTTAGAAATTAAGACGCACCTGAAGCCTAGGTGGGAGAGAAGCAGAAGTCCTCTATGGTCAGTTTATTAGTTCTTGGCTCAGCGGGATTGGCACTTTGAAGCCAACAGCTTATCTTCCGCACCTCTTTCTCTCCCTTAACCTCCCACATTTGCATTTTAGCAATACCTTTTGCGTTATATTTTTAGTGATTACTCTAAGGATTACAATTTCCCATCTCTAACTTTTCACAGTCTAAGTTATTAACTGTACATTACTTAAAATGTAGAAACCTTGCAACCGTGAAGGCCCATTCAGCACCACCTCAGTTCCTTTATGCTCTAGATGGCATTTATATTACATTCATATATGTTAGTAACCTCACAAAATAAGATTATATGTTGTGTTTTAAATAATATTTTAGGAAAAAATCTCTTGTATTTAACCCCATACAGTGTTCTTCATTCTTTCCTAAAGATCTTTTTTCCATTTGGTTTCCTATCTGCCTGCAGAACTTCTTTAGCATTTCTTGTGGTGTAGATCTGTTGCTGGTCAATTCTGTTTGTTTTGTTTTGTTTTTTATCTGAAAATGAATTGAACTTAACTTCATTGGATATAGAATTCTGAGTGGACACCATTTTTCTGTTTTTTCTTTTAGCGCTTTAAAGCTGTTCTTCCTCTGACCTCTATTGTTTCTATCTACCTGACCTCTGTTGTTTCCAATGAGAAGTCACTGGGCTTTCAAATAATTGTTCCTCTGTATGTAATGTAATGTGTCATTTTTTTTCTGACTGCTGCAATGATTTTCTCTTTGGTTTTTAGCAGTTGAACTAGGATGTGCTTGGGTGTGGTTTTCTTTGTAAGGATCATACTTGGGGTTCACTGAACCTCTTGAATCTGTAAATGTCTTTGACCATTATTTCTTCAGATGTTTTTTCTGCTCCATTTTCTCACTTCTTATAAAACTCCAGTTCCATGTATGTTAAACCTTTTGATAGTGTCCTTCAGGGCCTAGAGGCTCTGTTCTTTTTCTTTCTTTACCCAGTCTTTTTTTCTAAGTCCTTCAGATTGGATAATTTTTATTGACGTACCTTCAAGTTCCCTGACTCTGCTGCCATCTCCATCCTACTGATCATCCAATTCTGTGAAGATTTTGTTTCAGATATTGTATTTTTCATTATAGAATTTTCATTTGGCTCTTTTTAGTAGGTTATATTTTTCTGTGGACATTTCCTATCTTTTCATTAATTATGAACAAACTTTTCTTTATGTCCTTGAATATAATAGCTCTTTAAAGTCCTTGCCTGCTAATTCCAACTTCTGATTCATTTTTGGAGTAGGCCTCCTTTAGCTTTTTTCTTCCTCTTGAGAATGGATCACAGTTTCATGTTTATTTGTATATCGAGTAAGTTTAGATTATGTCCTAGACATTGTGATCGATAGGTTGCAGAACCTCTGGATTCAGTTATATTCCTCTGAAGAGTGGTTGGTTTGTTTATTTGTTTGTTTTAGCAGGCAGTTAACTTGGCTGGTCTCAAAATGTAAACTCTCTTTCCGTGGTGTGGGCAGCAGCTCAAATCTCAATTTAGTTCTCTTAGCCTTAGCTGGGCTGCTTGGCACATGCCCTATATGTGCATGGTTCTGGAGTCAGCTAGAGATTGGGCAGAATTTGTACTCAGAATTTGAGGTACCCCCTCTCTGGCTCTCTTCTTCCTGGGATTCCCCCCGTCACTTTCCACCAGCTGTGGTGACCCAAACTCAGTCATCTGGTTCTTCAAGCCAATATGACTAGAGCCGGCTTTCTGGCTAATGGCCATTAAAAAGTGAAGACTCGCACAGTGCCGTTCTCTTCCTCCTAGTATCAGCTCCCTCCAGAATCTGACTGCTCTGGCTTGCTCTCTTGTGCTGTCACAGAGTTGTTTCTTATGTCCATTGTCGCTATCTGCAAGGGGGTTGGTCAAATAGGAGCTTCTTGAACTTGCCAGGAATAGAAAGAGGTAACCATTTTAAAGTAAGATTTTAGTATAAATCACTTTTTTTATATAATTTTGAGGTGGGTAACACCACAACCGAACAAAAGTGCATTATTTCCTACAGTTTGAGATACATAATAGAGAAATGTGGTTTTGATGTATTCATCAAACTAGATGTCCAGTCTGCTGTGCCTGTTTATAAGAGAAAAAGAGGGGCCGGCCCCGTGGCTTAGCAGTTAAGTGCGCGTGCTCCACTACTGGCAGCCCGGGTTTGGATCCTGGGCGCACACAGATGCACCACTTGTCGGGCCATGCTGAGGCCGTGTCCCACATACAGCAACTAGAAGGACGTGCAACTATGACATACAATTATCCACTGGGGCTTTGGGGGAAAAAAAGGAGGAGGATTGGCAATAGATGTTAGCTCAGAGCCAGTCTTCCTCAGCAAAAAGAGGAGGATTAGCATGGATGCTAGCTCAGGGCTGATCTTCCTCACAAAAAAAATAAAGAGAGAGAAAAAGAGCGGAGGCATATATTGGAACAGTGTGGGTATGGCATTTAGCCTCTAGGTCAGCCAGATACAAATATGCCATCCCCAGCTTCATCTCAAGTCTACAGACTTGTTTTCTGCAAAGATACAGGGAGGTTTTTTTGTTAAAAGATCACTTCCATTCCTTTCTGGTGAGGCAATGTTGGGTAATTATAAGAGATTAAGTTGCAAATCTGGTATTCCCATGAACTTGCCAAAACAAGCCTTTTCCCTCTCGGCTTTTTTTCTTTCTGATTTCTTCCTGCTTTTTCTCTGGATAGTTTCCAGATTAGCTTAAGTAGCTATGAGCCCAGACTGATTGTTATGTCCAAAGCAAATTTTGTGATGTCATCATAAAATTATTATGTTTAGGGGATTAAAGTCCAGTCTTTAAAAAAAAATAAAAGTTATTTAAGCAAAGAGTATTTCTTACATTTAAAAAGAAGAAATGTTTTATAGTTTAAAGAGTTTATTTATTTTCTTTCCCCCCAAAGCCCCAGTAGATGGTTGTATGTCATAGCTGTACATCCTTCTAGTTGCTGTATGTGGGACTCGGCCTCAGCATGGCCAGAGAAGCGGTGCCTTGGTGCGCGCCTGGGATCCGAACCTGGGCCACCAGCAGCAGAGCGGGCGCACTTAACCGCCAAGCCACGGGGCCGGCCCAATATAGTTTAAAGAGAAGAATAGTAGTATAGTTACTTTCAGGAGAAATGCTACAGAAATGAAATAGATAAAAATAGTCATTTGTTTCCTAGTAGTATATAAGGCAGGTAAAAGTACAGAACTAATGTTTACTTGAAGGTTTTACTGGCTCTTTCCACTTACTTTATTTCTCCATCCTAACAATGGCTAGGACAGGCAGTCTTATTCTCGTTTATGAATGAGGAAACAGGTTGAAAATAGGCGAGGCGCCTGTGGTTACACGGCACAGCAGAGACGCAGCTCGCAGCTGTTGCTCTTTCTTGTGGGAGAGCTTGAGTGGCCCGATTATCAGCCACTCAGGGCTGACCGGCCTTTCCCACTGTAAAACTTTCTGTTGGAGATTTGTTTTTATATCTTAGCTGGGGACTAGAAACAAGGAACTTATTAGAACACTTTCTTGCTCTCCGTGAAAATATCTTAGAAGTGAAATCACATTTTGTTGCTCCAGAACGGAAATTGAATAAGATCTCTCCACGCTAGCTCATGGAGGTTGTGAGACCAAGTTTCTCAGGGAGTGCTGCAGGCCAGGAGGAAACAGTCAGAGCAACCCTTACAATTTTTTATGTCCTTTTCCTCTGAATTGATTACTTGGATGACTTTTTCTGTTAAAGTGAGGGAAGTAAACTAACATTAAATAAAGTACTCCTTTCACTCCTTCACGATGCTCTTCCTAGGTGGACCTCCTGGGTAAACAAAGACATGATTATCACGTGTTCTGATGTTTGTTAAATAAAGTCTTAGCTTTTATTATTTCATCGGTTTGCAAGTTTAAGACTTAGAAACCACCATCCCAGGAAAAAACATGAGGGCTCGTTGCCAGTTCCCATTAGGCAGCTAAAAGCTTTCAAATGGAATGTATTGCTACTAAAAATATTTGTAGTTTGGGAAAATATGTTTAAATTTGACCTCCTTGACACTCTGCACATTCTAGTTGATTGCTCTGGGTTCTTCAGCTGCTGTGAAGAGAAAAGTGCAGCGATCTCTCCATGTGCGCTCTTAGTCCGTCTATGGAATGGTCTTCCCATTGTAAAAACAGATATTTCCTGAGTTATTTATATTCTGGACTACTTTGAGCAACAAATTATGATTTCTCAGAAGCATTTTGACATGTTGTTTTTGGTATGAGAATGAAGTGCTGAGATTGAAGGAACTCGCTTCCCGGTTATCACTGCATTCTTTGAGGAACAAGACTGGCATGTTCAGTTAAAGAAATATTGAAGTGCCTATCGTGTGCAGATACTCTACAGCTGACAAGAGAAATTGGATCCAAGTCTGACAACCGTGGGAAGTTCACGATCTAAGTCCCATAAAGCAGTGTGTGTTATTTATACATGGTAGTAGGTGATGAAGGGCTGAAGTGAAGGCTTCAGACAGTAAATTCAGTAGGTCAGAGAGTAAGGGAAAGTGAATGTGGGTGGACGAGTCAGGGCAGATGGAGCCTGAGAGGGGCTTCTTGTGGCAGAGGACCTCAAGTGACCTATTTGGAGGTTTCTCTGGATAACAGTAACGGTAAGATCAGGGTGGCCCAGTTCACAAAACAACCCCAGTGAAATAAATTGCCTTAATGAGGCCCATTTAAAACATAGTTCCCATTGCCTTAAAGAATCTCACACGTGGCCTTCTCATAGCTTGCATGTATTTTAATTATTTGAAGACTTGGGAGAAAAGGAAAAAAACTTTTTCTTGATTTTTATGGACTTTTCAATTGCTTAAAACTGTGGAATTTTTGGAAATTCTGATTGAGGATTTATTATTTATTTTGAGGCTCAGGTGATTGAGAGCAGGGCACTGATAAACTCCTAACCAAGGATGGCCCCTCCCTCAGGCCAGTGGTCTCAGACTGGACTCCTGCTCCCAGTGGCCATCTCAAAGAAAGTGGCCTACAGTCCTTCCTGCTGAGAGTTCAGGCAGCTTGGTAACGGGCTCTTTTTCCCTGGGCAGTGGACTGATTGTGGCTTCACTCATCCTTTTGCCTGTCATTAGTAATACATATTGCGACCCACGATCTGTGCTAATTCCTGGCATGTGAGAGTGGGCTGTCAAGTAGCAGCTCGCAGCCTCATGGGAGCAAAGGTCAGGCAAACAGACATTCACAGTGCCTTTAGACTAGAGTTACAATCCTTGGATGGCGGGGCCGGATTCCCAACAGTCCTGGCACGGCGTGCACCCCGCTGGTCTTGAGGGTGCCACTGAATTCTTAAGTATCGTTAAAGTTTCATGTTGTTTTCTCAGCCATGGTCGTCTAGCTGGAGCAAGAAGAAAACCAAATCATATTTTGAGGAGAGGGTAGAACCTTTTGAGGAATAGCTTTTCCCTAAAGTGCTAATGTGATCATTAAGGAAAACGTTCCCTTTCCTTTTAAAAAAAACAAGCCCTTATGTCTGTCATAATGGTTTGCTGATTCAGGGCAGTTATGAAATGAATTTTATCTGTCTTTTCCTGATTGAAAAGGTGATTGCATGAGTTAGGTTCTGTGAGAAACAGCACGCTCTAGCCTCTAGTCAGGCAGGAATGTCTTTTGGAAACAGTCGAGCAAATTCCCAGATTAGAAAGGGTCTGGTGCATCTGACCTCACTGTTTCATGAGTAATTCTGGGTGGTTATTTACTGCACTCTACCAGGAGGCTAGAAACTGTGAATGAGCTTCAGTATTAGAACCCGAGAGTTGCAGGCATGTAGGAAAGACCTGTTTGCCACAGAGAGGACGAAGGTTTCAAAGACCCGCCGCCCGCTAAGCCCTAGGGAATCCGTGTGGAATGGAAGTTAGCAAAGGCTGGCTCTGGCTGCATTCTCGGTAGTTTATATGCTGGCAGACGTCCAAGACTAAGAAGCCGCATAGCAGTCACTGAGGAGCGGCGGCCGCAGCGGCCACAGGATTATGTGGGACGGCAGGATAGCCTCTGAGTAGTCAAGCGGTGGTAAGTAGCAGTGTTACTAACTATGGTGTTTCTAGTTTAAAGCAACCAGTATTTTCAGAAGTACTTGTAAATACTGTTGCATATTTTCTTATTTTCCTGCTGAGATAATGTACTGGTTAAGCTGAAAGTTAGTAGGAAGATTGTAGTGAGCAGTTTAGGAGATTGTTAGCCGGATTGCTAATTTGTCACATAATGTGCTGATGTGGTTGCATTATGTGGGGGCCTGTGTTCATGTGAAGACTCTGCCTGAGACAGGTCTGTGCTTGACAAAGTGCTGCTTGGGATTTCTCAGGGTGATTCTGTTCTGCTCAAAGTAAACTTTGGCGTGCACACATTCCATCTTGCCTTGTCTTTGATTTTCTACAACTTCTCCTTGTCTTACCAGCTGTCCTTTTCTTACCTATGGCTGTGCTGTAAACGGACTTGCTATTTGGACCAAGGCTGTTCTAGAATCATTTTGTAAAGAGTTAGAAACCTGAACTTCTTTCCCTTTCTTTATCATCATCTGCTTTTAGCCAACTGGTGCTCCTTTGATAAGTCAGGGTGGGGCCTGGTGTGTGCTAACTCGCTCTGGTTGTCAGCTCCCCTTAAACCATGTATTGTCTCTCTAGCACAATCCTGGAGGAGGAGAAGGTGCAGCAAGAAGAACGGATGCGGATGGAGTCCAGAAGACAGGTCACAGTGTCCTGGGACTCCGGAGGGTCCGACGAAGCGCCGCCCAAGGTAGCAAAGGCCCCCACCCCAACTTTGGCATTACTCTTACTAACTTTGGAGGTTTATGGTGGAGGCAGCTGCTGTGTATGGAGAGAAAACCAAATATCAGGTTACGCTAAGAGCAATCATTATAGCACCAACTGTTGTTTCTTACTTGCTCCTCTGCATAGTCCCCTCACGTGCACTCATTTTCCTGATTTGCATTTCAGCTCTAGGCTGTGTAAGTAGTGAACGATTGGATTAGGTGTAATCTTGACATGCTCTTCCTTGTCATCCTCCACACTGCTCCCCCACTCGTCAGCCATAAATAGCAGCCTGGCTTGGGGAGGTTTTTCCTTGGTTGGTTGTCAGGGACTTTGCTGATCATCAAGTCAAGATTAAAATATCAGATGGACTAAAACCAGGCCATGAATACTTCACATTTTGCTTTATTTTAAAATGAGTCACATTCCACCTGACCCTGTTCCTTTGGGTTTTATTTCATTTTGTTGAGAAACTGGTGTATATTTTCTGCCTTTGTCTTGTCTGTGGCTGGTGGCTGGGTTGTTGGTGTGGGAACTGGGAGCACATTGCATTAGCTTGTTAAGATCTGCCGGCAGCATCCTCAGGCCTTGCCCGGCCACTCCCTTCACATCCTTGACCTCCATTCTTCTGACCTCCAGGAGGCTGCCAGAGCCTCCCCTGGTGCTCACCTATGCTGTGACTGGGAGTCTGGGCCATAGCTGGCCCTTAAACACTCTCGTTAGGTTAAGAATTCTTTGTACACCTTTTGCTCTTGACAGGATGGTATTTTCACACACTGGCTTACTTGCCACAAAAAATCCAGTTCAGATTGTTTTCTGGAAAGTAAATAGATAACAGCCTATATTGCAGTTAATAGTTACCTTCTGTTTGATATTTCGTTAGCTAAAAATATATTAAGAAACTTTGACAATACTTCATTTTCTTTTTGAAAAATGTTCAGAAAGCTGTTATCACAAAGTGCTATTTAAATATCGTACCCATTTTTTTTATCATGATGCCTGAAAGCTCCTATTTTCTTGGTCCGTTTTAAACTGTGTAGCAGTAAACATTATCACACATTTAAAGTGGATGCAGATGATTGACACAGGTCTTCAGAATTTTAGAGGTGAGTGAAGGGTTCCGTCGTCCAGCCCCTCAACAAATAGGAAAACGGAGGCCCAGAGAAGGAAGGCCACGTCACCTGTCCATAGGTGTAACTTTGAGTGATTAGCAATGAAACCAGAACGTTTCTCTGTCTCTCCTAGTTTAACAACAACAACAAATCCTAGGTTACCCACAGAAAGACTTTGAACCCCTCATCTCAGCATCTAAGGCCCTATACTTTATATATACAAGTTTGCTAGTTTCTTAACTCAGTGACAAATGCAGAATAGTCCAGTACTGGGAAGCAGGAGAGTCTCAGAGTTAATTCTCAGGCCTAGAGGCCAAGTGGATCTGTTCACATGGGGCTCTGGTGACTGGGCAGGTTACCTGCCTGTTCCGAACCTCACTTCCATCCTGTAGTGACAGGAGACTGTTACTCTTCCCTACCTCTTAGGAGGTTGTGCATTCTCGGTACTCTAGGTAGTCACCGAAGTGTGAGGTACTGTAGTTATTTGGTGATGAGCACCAACTAATGCAGCATTCCCCTAAAACTCACAGAATTCAAGCACTTTTTCCATCTAAACATTTTTCTGTATCTCAATCTGTAGGATTTTTAATTTAAATTTTTTAATAACTTTGACTTGGCTAAATTTTGAAAGCTATATTAGATTTGTGGGTGGAGGTGATTAGGCTTTTTTCGTTTTAGAGTACAAAGACGAGTTCTGCTTAAATTTTTAAATATCCTCACTTTTTCCTTTTTTGAGATGTTTTCAAAGTGCGTATTTTGAGGCTGTTTTGTATAATCAGAGATTGTTCTACCCTTTAAAACAAGGGTCAGCAAGCTGTAGCCCACTGCCTGTTCTTGTTCAGGTTTATTGAAATGAACTCACCCTCACTTGTGTGTTGTCCACGGCTGGTTTCGCCCTCACAGACAGAGGAGTGGTCCCGTGACAGTGTGGCCCACAAAGATGTACATATTCACTCTTCGACCCCTCAAGGAAAAGGTTGGCAACCCTAGATTAAAAGTCCTAATGACTAGAAAGTCATCTCTAGTATGAACACACCGATGCTTGATGACTGTGGACAGATACACTAATTCTTCCACTCCCTTGCTGGTCAGAATCAAATCCTGCTTGCAGATTTTACCTTCTCCATATTCATCTTGAGAATCAAATTCTGCTTTTATGGTCACAGCATTTGACAAGTCTAAACTGAGTCCCTTGTTTCCCAGATGGCAGGCCAGTATTTCCTCTTGCAGTTTCTCTGCCCTGTGAAGTGGAAACTCTGGGTCCTTGTGAGTGTTTATAATTCTGCCTGTGGTATCTTAGGACAGCTAAATTCCACCTAGATTTCTTTAATTCAAGTAGAGTCTCAGGCTTTTGTAGATAAATTTTGTGTACTAATAAATAAAATGTATAATTAGC
This sequence comes from Diceros bicornis minor, assembly GCF_020826845.1. Lineage (NCBI taxonomy): Eukaryota > Metazoa > Chordata > Mammalia > Perissodactyla > Rhinocerotidae > Diceros > Diceros bicornis. The sequence goes on along the minus strand of NC_080760.1, from coordinate 53,461,392 downwards.
TTAATTATTTTTTTAAAGAAAAATATTTTTCTCTCCCCCACTTGAGATTCAAACTTAAAAGCTTAATTATACTTAATGGCAAAAGCATTATAGCCACAAAGCTAATTATTAAAAATATGTTACTATCTCTTCAACAGTACTGAATACCAATTTTTTTCCCATAATAATATTTGGAGAAGAGCCTGGCGTGGGAAGGGTCCCATTTAAGCCTCATTTCATTCATGCAAGTTGTCATGCTACAGATTCCCATTAGATCAATGGAGAGCCTCAGGATAAAAAGATCTCGGGACAGCAGTTTTCAAAGTGAAATCCTTGGTCCTGGGGTCCCCAAGCCCATTTCAGAGGGCCATGAGATCAAAACTTGTTTCATAGTGATGTTAAGATGCCATTTGCCTTTGTCCACTGTGTTGACATTTGCACTGATGTTGCAAACGTGATGGTGGATAAAGCTGCTGTCACGTTGGCACAGATCAGGGCAGTGGCACCAGACTATGCTACTCGTCACTATATTCTTCACCATGTGCTCACACGATAAGAAAAGATGCCAGTTTGCTTAAGAGTGACCTTGATGAAGCAGTGAAAAGCTTCTGTGTGAGGAAATAGAAAGAACACATAAGGCTCTTTGCTGCACAGCAGACATGAGGCGTGTCTCCAGGGAGAGCTCTTGCTGTGTGACTGAGTGGCTAGCTACACTAGCCACTGTTTTCATGGAAGACCAGTTCTACTTAAAAGAAGAGCTGGCACACATACTCTAGTTGTTCAGAGTTGCACATTTGGTAGACATTTTCTCAAAAAAGAAAGATGTAAGACTGTCTCTTCAAGGAAAACAACTGATCGGATTTGTTGCGCATGATAAAATGTGAGTTTTCAAGCAAAAATTAGAATTTTGAAAAACACATCCATCACCATGACCTTGACAGCTTCCCAGTTATTAGACTTTTCTGATGAGTTCAGGATGATATTAACAAATGTGATTTTTTTTCATGTTGTATACTAAAATGTGTCAATATTAGGAAGATCTGCATAACTCAGTGATCCCTGTTTTCCAAATGATCGGTCAGGATGTCACAAAATCACACTTGGGTAAAAGGCCCGTCTGCAGTACAAGACAGAGTAATGGATTATAATGTGGCAGAGAACACTCAGATTCCACATTGCAAGTCCTCTCTCAGAAGCTGCCACTTGTTGAGCCTGGGTGTAGTATCCAAAAACAATATCCGCAGTCGTGCCAAGAAACTAGTAAAATACTCCTCCCTTTTCCACCTGCAAAGCGGTGTGAAGCTGGATTTTCTTTGTATGCAGCAGCAAAACAGCAGCACATCACAGCAGACTGAAAGCAGAAGCGGATACGAGAACTTGCTGCCCTGAATTAAGCCTGACAAGAAAGAGATTTACACGGGCTGGCCCAGTGGCGCAAGTGGTTAAGCGCATGCGCTCTGCTGCGGTGGCCCGGGGTTCGCTGGTTCGGATCCCGGGTGCGCACTGACGCACTGCTTGTCGAGCCATGCTGTGGCTGCGTCCCATATAAAGTAGAGGAAGATGGGCACGAATGTTAGCCCAGGGCCAGTCTTCCTCAGCAAAACAGAGGAGGATTGACATTGGATGTCAGCTCAGGGCTAATCTTCCTCACAAAAAAAAAAGAGAGAGATTTACATAAATGTAAAAGGTGCCACCCTTCTCATGGATTTTTTTAGTTTTGAAAAATTGTTTTTTAAACATGGAATTAGTTTATTTTTGTGTCTTTTAATTTCTAATAATATAAATATTGGTAGACATATTCCAGATAAACAAAAGCTCTTGGAGTCCTCAGTAATTTTTGAGAATGTAAAGGGTCCTGAAAATAAAATGTTTGAGAGGAGCTGCCTCAGAACAGTGTTTTTCAACCCTAATTGGACCCAGCCCTCCATTTATTTAACAGATATTTTATAATGTCCCAGTTACTAATCCTGAAATAAAATACATAGTAAAATGACTTACTGATTTCAAAGTACCAGTACTGCCGGGAGACCACTAACTACACAAGAGAAATACAAGTAATTTTTAATAACATCGTGCACACACGTGTATAAAATACTCAGGTCTGATTACACTAGGAGGCATGGTGAAATAACCAGGTGCTCGCACCTGTGTGTGGACTCACCATGAATACAGCAGCTACAAATGCAGACCCCACAGCCGCAACTGAATATGAATCTCATCCGTCTTGGTGATGTGATTTTGTAGCACGGTGAAAAGTCTTGGTAAAGTTCAAACAAAACAGTAAAATTGTCCATCAGTATACACAGTAGTTGCTATTCTGAAAGTTCAGTGTCTGATAAACTATTCGAAGTATGATTTGTGTTCATATGTAAAACAGAGGTGGTTCTAGGTTCAGATGACAGGACTTGTTGAATCACCTACGTGAGGTTGGGGGAGAGATCTGAAAGTGGAACAGCTCCTGTTTGGACCCTGCCCGCCACCCCAAGTGCCGCTCGTCGTGATCATCTCGGGCACCCTCTCACAGACCCTGTACTCAGTCAAGAGTACCGCCACCCGGTTGAGAGCCACTAGTTTAGGATATTTCAGTTTTTCCTTTGTCTCTCCTCACTTGGGAGGATTTCAACAAAAATTCCCTCAGCTCCATAGTTTGCTTTGTTAAAATCCAAGTTTCTGTCTTTGAGGAGGAGATGTAGTGACCCTGCTAAATCGTAGTACTTAAGAGCAGGTGACACTTTTGGATACTTGGAAGCCATTCTCAAAGAACTTGACCTATGTTAGCTTTATTTAATCTTCATGACGGCCCTGTCCCTCTTTATCGTTGAGGATATGGAGGCACAGAGAGGTGAAATGCCCTCGACCATCTGGTTCAGAGCCTGCCCTCCTGACTGCCATGCTGAGTTCATATTTGTAGACAACAAAAGCAGAACTGTTTTAGCAATATATGTGCGTTCTCAAATACATTTGCTAATCTCTTGGTTAGCAAAATTTGATTTTGTAGTATTCTTTGTGCAGTAGTTTTGTCTGCCATAAAACGTGTTTTCATCTTTTTACCTGTTATTTTTATTTTGAAATGGAACCTTACAAGTGTTATCATTTGCTACCCATTTAAGTGTTTGACTCACTATGGGATGTTGTATAGAGATGTTGCCATTCTCTGATCAGTTCCTTTTGTATTTTCCTTTTTATTTGCTGAGTCAAAAGTGCACTTGTCATAGAGTAGCATCACCACACAGCAGATTTTGGAGTCAGGCAGTTCTGCCATTTCCAGCTGTGCAGCCTATTCACGTTACCTGACTTCTCTGAGCCTCAGTTTTATCCTCGGTAAAATGGAGCAATAATATTGCTTGGTAGTCTTGCTCTCAGAATTATCAAATTGTATGTAAAGTACCTAGCTGTGCACACAGAGATTTAACAGGCCCATAATAGCAGGGCTAGAGCAAGTATAGAAGTAACTGCAGTCCAAGTCAGGATTTGAACACGGGCTATGGAGGAGAGCAGAGGACCTGGGTTTCTGTTAGGTGGGAGAAATCAGGAGCCACTCCATGAAAGAAGTAACGTGGGAGAGACTTAGGACAGGAGGTGATCTACAGGTTGAGGTAGGAGACACTCCAGGCAGAGGGGACAGTGTAAGCAAAGCCTAGGGGAAATGAGACTGATTTAGAGACTCAGACTTACTCTGACCTTAACTCAAGCAAAGTGTGTGTTCCTCCAGGACCGTGTGTGTCCCTGGGAAAGAGACACAGGCACTGGGTTTTCTTTCCTCCCCAAGGCTTGCTGGGACCTAAAGCCACTTCCTTTCCTTCTGGTCTTAATTTGGTTGGCAAATAATGGGTTTTCACTTTACCTCAGGTTTAGAAGACTTGATTGACTTATCTGCTATTTCAGACTAAACCGTTCTTTTGCTATGAGCTTTAAATTCAAGTGTCTCACAAACAGAATGAGAATTTTAGAGCTGGAAGTGACTTTAGAGTTCCTCTAGCTCGGCTCCCATTTTGTGTATGAGGAAATGGAAGCCAGTCAGTTTACTCACTAGCCCGAGGTCACACAGCCAGTAAGTAGCAAAGCAAAATGAGCATGCAGCTCACCACACAGAAAGCATCCAGATTTGCATTCCCGTGATTACGAATGGTGTTGGGCATCTTTTCGTGTGCTTATTGGCCATCAGTATATCTTCTTTGGGTCTACTCAAGTCCTTTGCCCACTGTTTGATTAAATTGTCATTTTATTGTTGAGTTATATGAGTTCTTTATATATTCTCGATATGAATCTCTTATCAGGTATATGATTTGCAAATATTTTCTTCCATTCTGTGAGTTGTCTTTTCCCTTTCTTAATGGTGTCATTTGCAACACAAAAGCTGTTAATTTTGATGAAGTTCAGTTTATCTTTTTTTTTTGTTTTGTTGATTGAGGTTTTGGTGTCCATTGCCTAACCCAAGGTCACAAAGATTTATTCCTGTGTTTTCTTCTAAGAGTTTTATAGTTTTAGTTCTTACATTAGATCTATGATCTATTTTGAGTTGATTTTTGTGTATGCTGCAAGGAAAGGGTCCAACTTCGTTTTTTCACATGTGGATATCCTGTTGTCCCGGCATCATTTGTTGAAAAGACGATTTCCCCCATTGAAATGTCTTGACTTTCCTTATCATTCTTTCCGACTAAGCTCTTTTAGAAATATATCTTTTTCTGTTCTTTTCAATAAAACATAAATTTACCAAAATAATCAAAATACTCATTCATATGATGCTCTGTTGATTTGTTCACAGCCCAGCAGACCTGGTTATCCTAGTCCAAGGTCCAGCGAAGGATTTTATCCCAGCCCACAGCACATGGTACAAACCAATCATTACCAGGTATACCAGTCGTCACAGATATAAGATGTATTTTATTCTTCAATACATTTGGGGGTGGGGGGGGTTCAGTGTGTATATTTGTATTTTTTTATTTCTGTACTTATGAGTATGATTTGGCAAGCAGAAAGCTAAGAAAGTAGTCAGCCTCTTAATTGTCCAAGTGAATGATGTTTTGACATCCCTGTGCAGAGGGCTATAGTCACTCAGTCTTAAAGCCATTGGGGCAAGTGACACATCTCCCACAGGTCTCAGGTCCCTTTTCTTCCTCTCTTCTGTTAAAGTGCAGGGCAAATCCCGTGGGCACACCTATGCAGAGATAATACTAAACTGGGTGGTTTAGTCTTATAATATTTGATATGATATATGATATGATAATATGATATAATAATATGATAATAAATTTGAATAAAATTCAAAATTACCTTAAAAACCAGATGAGTTGCCATATGGAACTGTGTGGAAAGAGTGTTACAGTTATAGACAAATAGCCTGTACAAATTAGAAAAGACTATCCTTGAAAGAAAGGACCAGAAGCAAAGTCAGTAGTTTTTTTTGTGCCCGTACTACAAATTGTTTATCCATAATAATGTTATTTTGATAATTCAAAAAAGAAATATGTCAAATAATTTACAAGAAATAAAATCATCTCTTGTCATTTGTGCTGGTTATGGCTTTATTGTGGCAGAGTGCCTTTTATAGCACTGGGCTTCCTGCCCATCGATGTTCATAGCTGGTTAACTAGGTTAGTTGTGATAACCAGAGTTTAATAGAAAGTGGGTGACTGAAAAATATCTAAAATACAAATAAATAATATATGATTTGTTGGTGATGAGGAGCTAAATAAAATAGGACTTAAATTAAGGCCTCTTGGATCAATATGGATCAAAATTCTTAACTGTTGGTACTAGAGTACTGGGGGAGAATGTAGGCCGTTGCTTACGAGAAAGGAAAAGACCTTGGTGCTGGTGGTAGTTTAGAACATTGTTGATGGTTTAGAACATATGTTGGTGGTAGTTTAGAACAGTGAAATTGGGTATACGTCAGGCTCTTTACCTACTTGACTGCCTCCAAATCCCAATCTCCTAATTCTGAAGTGGAGCCCAGGAATATTACATTGTTTACAAGCACCCACAGGTGATTCTGGTGCATGACTAACAGCTCTGTCTTGGGAGACACTGTGCTGAGAAACCCACTTGCCTGGGGGAAGGTGTAAATCATTTGGATTCTCCAAGGCAACTCATCATTCAGTGAGCTGGCATTGACTCTTCATCCCCTCTGTTCCCAGCACTGTTCTAGACACTGGGAACACGAAGATGAATAAGGTACTGCTCCTGTGAGAGGAGGTTTCAGGGCCCCTTGGTCAGCCTAAGTCTAGATTAGTGATTCCCTCATGCTGTGGCTCATCACCACGGGAATGGAAGAGGCAGAACCCTGACCCAAGACAGTGGTCAGAGCAGCTGGAGGTGTGTGGGTGGCCTAGAGAGAGAAGACTCACGTCTGTAATCGCTGAGACCCAGAGCTCCAGCAGACAGCAGAGGAACCGGGGCAGTCCCAGGGTCTGTGCCTGGCCAGAATAGGAAGTAGAGCTCAACGGGCTCTGAGTGGGCATTGGGTACCAGAATTGTTCAGAGAAGACATGGCAGCACCTGCTGTTGGCAGAAAGAGAATGCACTCTGTGTCCTGGCAGCCTCGCTGGGTCCTGGCCCTGTGACTGGGGCACGTCAGTCCCTAGCACCTCCACGACTTGGGGCTCTGGTACACGTTGGTCAGAGATGTCTGTCCCCCTGGAGTGGAAGGCCCTGAGGACAGGGACTTGGCTCTACTTCAAGTGCCTCGAACAGTGTGTAGAACAGAGTAAGGGTTCAGTGAAGAGATGGAAGCATTCGTTTTCTCATCAAACAAATGAGTGATTAACCTCTCCCAAGCCCCAAGTTTCCTTAGCTTGTAAATGAGAACAGCTGTAGGACATTTCCTGGTGTTATTTCCTGTTCCTTTTTAGCCTAAAATGCCCATTTGATCCTCCCACGTAGTTGGTGTTATGGAGAAAACTGCCTTAGCTCATCTCTTTGAAATCTCTTTGTTGTGAAAATTCCTAAAAGTTCTCTGGCAGTAATATATCCTTTCTGACAAAAAATAGTCATGATACAGCATTTTATGTTTAGTAGAATTTTTTATTATTAAAATATTTTCATTCAAGTAAACTGTGAGCACTATCTGTACATCTTATTTGAAAGTTTATTAATTACATATTGTCAGTATGAAATTTTGGTATAAATCAATGCCTAGAGACCTAACAAATGCACAAAATCTTTGTTGAAGAAGGTGTTGAAATTTGAAATATGGATTTGACTCATTAAAAAATTCACTGACAACCCTGGCCATCCAATACTAGCCTGATGAGTTATGGAAACAAATACTGATTCTGTTCTCTCTCTCTTGAGTGATGGAGGGAACCAAATAAAGAAATTCCTCTTATTTTCCTTCTGCCTTGAAATTTTTGTCCATGTCCAACTAAATGTCTTCTCTCTGCCTTAGTCATCACTGTTAGAACATGAAGGCATGGCTTCTCCCACCATCAGCATCGTTCATTAGAGGACAAACATTTGGGAGATTGTTTGTTTGTTGTTGGAGGAGTAGTAGCAGGTTGGGCGGGAAAGAGAATTCTAGAGCAGTGCATGGTTTAGCCATGTTTATGGGCTCCTGTTGCTTTCACATCCAAGGATGGTCTGCTCTCAGCGTTGAAGTAAGTGTAAGATTCCAAAGTAAATAATTTCTGACTTTCTAGTCGATGTTTGCATTAGTTGTCTCATGCAGCCATAACAGATTACCTTTCTTGAAGCTTTAGTTGAGAATCCATTTCCTTGCATTTACTAGCTTATAGAGGCCGCTTACATTCCGCGGCTCTTGGCCTCCTTCCTCCATCTTGAAAGCCAACAGTGTTGTATCTCTGACCGTTCTTCGATAGTCACATCTCCCTTTCTCTCCCCTTCTGCTTCCTTCTCACACTTTTAAGGCCCCTTGTGATCACGTTGGGTAATCTCCCCATCTCAAGATTCCTAATTTATAATCACATCTGCAAAGTCTCTTTGCCGTGGAAGGTACCATATATGCAGGTTCCAGGGATTAGGATATAGGCATCTTTGGGGGGCCATTATTCTGCTACCACAGTATTCTCTGTAATCTTAGTTACTTTCTTTCACATGGGAAGCAGAACTGTGCAGAAGTCATATTGTGTCAGAACATGACTCTGCCACCTCACTCATCCGCAGGTCTCTGGCTACCCTGGTTCACATGGAATCCCAGCCATGGCTGGCAGCATCTACCCAGGTCAGGCATCTCTTTTGGACCAAACAGATTCATGGAATCATAGACCACAGGAGATATCAATGTGGCAGCCCAACGTGGAGGTAAATTGGATATTCTTAGGCTTCGGTATGTTAACTGATGAAGCTTTGCCCAAGGTACCTTTTATTTATAAATCCTAAGATTTCTTGATTGATGACCTAATTCTAAGACCAAGATACTCCTTTTACTCAAATGCTTTTTGGTTCTGTGAATCTTTTTTACAAAAAAGAAAGGAGAGATGCTACCATCAGTATCCCATTCATTTGAAAGGCAGAGCCCTAAGTTGAACATATTAATATATACATGAGGCCAAGGAAGAACTGGGAAGACTGAGCCACCAGCTCTGTGGACCATGTTAATTTTTACTAAATTTTCATGGTAAAACCAAGAGCCACTCCTATAATATTAAAAATTATTTCTTCGAATCTAAGAACATCTATAGCTGTCTGCTATTCATGTTCTTTTCCTTGGAGTAAACATGTTTGATGACTGCTTCATACTCCATAATATATATCTATCATATTTAATCCTCCTCCTGTTATTTTACTTCCAGATGGTTTCCAGTTTTGTACTATAACTAATGATGCATTCTTTGCATGTATCTTGGATTATTTCTTTAGAAAAACTCCCTTCAAGTGGAGCTGTGAGCTAAACGGTTGTATCTGTTGTAAAGATGCTTGGCACATGTTAACTTGCAGCTTCCAGGAAAGTTGCTCCTTCATAAACAGGGCATGAGAGACCCTATTTCCACCACCTTTGCTGTTTTTCTTAGTTTTTTGGAAAGATACACAGAAAACAGTAGGAGCATCATAAATAGACTTCTGAGAGTGGATGTGCTGTTTTTGCCTCCTCTTCTAGGACTCCGCAGCCCTGGACCTGCGAGGCATCGGGCAGGTGCTGCCGACCCACCTGATGGAAGAGCGGCTCATCCGACAGCAGCAGGAGATGGAAGAAGACCAACGCTGGCTGGAGAAAGAGGAGAGATTTCTGGTAATTGTGTTTCAGAAAGGTTTCTTCCACTTTTTAAGCCCTGCTGGAGTCTACTATATTGCAAATGATCGCGAGAGTCCATTTTTTCCAAAGCACGAGAGTTAATAGTTTACATCTGGTCCCTAAAACTTGCAACATGGGTTATTTGCTTTTCTGGAATTATTTTTTCAGGATAAATTTCTAAGATTTTAGCGGTGGCATTATGGGCTCAGAGATGTGAGCATGTCTGTGGGTTTTGCATTACTACAGTGTTTACACAGAAACAACTCCCACTAAAATGTCGGCTTGCACATAAAACTTTGTCTTGCTGCTGCAGGATGTGTAAACAGACAGCCAAGAATCCCAGGGTTTGCCTTCCTGGCATTCCTCTTCCTTGTCGTCTGTCAGATACAAACCTCCTCCCACGTGTATCAGGAGTTGTGGGTGGGAAATGTCTTCCTCAGACAACTCTTGTCGACAGCCTCTCAGAAGTCCCCTGGGGACAGAGAGAGAGCGTTCTCTGTGTCTCACTTGACACAAGGGCCCTTTTGGACTCGTGGCCCCGCTACCAAGCACTTCTGTGCCCTCAGCCTCAGAACCCACTCCCCCATCACCCCACATGGCTGTTTCAGTCTTCCTGAAGTAGGCTGAAAAGAAAGATAGCTGAAAGGAACCAGGATTCTTACTGTTTCCACAAAACCTCGAGTCAGTAACTTTACCTGGATAGTCCAAAGCCAGTCCCTCATGTGCTGATTGAATAAACATCCCCTGAGGCCAACTGTGTCAAGCTCTACACTGAGGGACAAGATACCAATGAAGATAGGATACAACCCTGTTCTTCAATCGCTTAAGGTCTTACACAGAAACATTTAAATCAACACTTAATGGTATTATAATACTGGTTTCAAACTGTATTCTGCCAAATTCGTCAGTATGTGGTTCTGATTTCATTCTTTATATCTGGCTTTCTTATCTTAAACTGTAGTTTTAAACAAAGCAAGCTCCACAGTCAGACTTGGTGAAGCACATTGTTGGAGAGGCCAGTGCCCCCACTGCAGGACATACTGGGGCTGACCTCAGCGAGCCTGCCATCTCCGTGCACGTGTGTGCTCACATCAGGAGGGAGCTCTTTCTTGCCTTTTTTTAATTTAGGCCTACAGATGTCACCCCCCACTCCACACTAAGTGCACTACCAGACGGAACTGCTGCACACTTACACTTACTTAGCACATGCCCTTGTTGCGGTCCAGCAGTTAGGATAATACATAATACCACATGTCAGTCACTGTCCTATGTATTTCTCACATAGAAAGTCGTTCAGTCTTCACAACCATCCTATGAGGAAGAGACAGGACCAGAATCCTTTATCTGAAACTCTTAGGAGTTCTCTGTTCTTCAGAGTTCACTGTGTTTTTAACTTTAGAAAGTTAAACTACTATGATACATGTGCTATATATGATGTAATACTCCAACAGCACCCCAGAGTTAAAAGCACTAATATTCCTGTAGTAAAACACCAGTGTTCACGTTAGCAGGTATAAAGACAGACCTCATCAGCTCAGGTCAGGTTTTGCCACCACATTAGTTTGCTTCACATGTAAAAAAGCAAACAAACTTCTCACTCTTCAGTGCTTTTTAGATTTTAGAAACAAGGGTAAAGGAATGTGAACCTGGCCCTTTATTATCCTCATTTTGCAGATGAGGAAATTGCCCAAGGTCACTGGCTAGTGTGTGGCAGAGCCAGAATTCACCCCAGCAGCCCCCCCCCAGGGTCTGTGGTCCTAACCAGGTCTGCCTGCTGCCCCTGGCACGTGCTCTCCTGCTGCAGATAGTGTGACCGCGCACTGAACCTGCCAGGCGTTCTTCTTCACATATGTTTGCATTAAGGTATAGGAAACGTTGAGAGACATTGTGAGTGATTTACTTTTGGAACAAAAGTTTTATACTGTACTTTCAGATTTCTAAATTAGTTACTTAAAGCAAATCTTGAGATTGTAAGGCAAGCTGCAAAAGATGGTTATTATTTACTACTACTAATCCGGGTGCATCTGTTTAGGTATTGAATCTGTTCTAAGACTATAACTGCTGTTCTCTAGCCCTACGTTTTAAACTTTTTGTCTAGACAGCCTATTTTCTCACATCGATTTGTTTTAAAAAGTAAATGTTACAGATTCTCCAAACTAGAGTTAATATTTTTAAATGTTGGTGTCTTGTGTACGATTGCATTTGGACAAAGGGTTCGCTACCAAGAGTGTGGAATGTGCAGCAGTGATGTTGCTCTGATGGAGTGCAGCGTGCAGCGAGAGCAGAAGAGGGCCCGGGAGTGCTTGGAGGAGTTGGGAAGGCTCAGAGTCGAGATCACGTTAGAGCCAGGGCTTAAAGAGGAATTGGAGTTTGCAAGGCAAACAGGCTCGGGAAATACATTCCAGGCAGAGGGAACAGCGTGTATAATGACACAGGTCGTAAGACTGTTCTCAGAACTGCCCGTGCCGGCGTGGCTGGAGCTTGTTACGGGAGCACAGTGGGCAAGTTCGAGCTGGGCTTGGTCTTCTGAATAAAAGGCTCAAGACGTGCATTTACTCCACTGGCTGGTCAGTGGTTGGTTTTTTTCTTTTAATTGAGATAATTTACATACAGTAGACTGCACAGATCTTAAGTGTACAGTTTGATGAGTTTTTTTAAGTGCGTAAGTCCATGTAACCCATACCCCACATGTAGAACATTTTTGTCACTCCAGATAGCTTCCAAATTATGTTCACCTATGAAGTTGTATGAAGTACCCCAAAGGGGTTCTGATCAGTGCCACATCACGTCTGCGGGATAACCTAAGTGGGGTGACATCCCCCGTGTACTTGTCTGCTTGGCTCAGAAGGACATTCCCCATGTTTGTTCCTGAATTCCTTTATTTCTCCCATATAGCTTTTATAACTTTAAGTACACGTCTTACTTCCCTTATTAAATTATACCCGTTCATTTAGAGCTTCCTGTCACTGCTATAACGGTGTCTCATTTTCATTGAGCTTTTTAGTTGTGTATTTCTCTGTGTGCATATGCAGTTGATTTTTAGGAATTTATCTTGTATTTTCCAATATTTATCACATGAAATCTTTTTGGCTGATTTCCTTGGATTTTCTGAATGCACAGTTGTTGCTTTTTAACACATTTTCTTTCTTCGTTTTCAGTATTTGTTATATACCTCATATTTCTCTCCTGAAACATCTCTTGTCAACTTTATATTAAATAGCTCCTTGCCTGCTTTTCCTACTTTTATTTTTAAAGCTACCTATAATAGTTTTCTCCATTAAGTATAATACTGACTCTATATTTTAAATATAGTATGTTTTTTAAAAAAAACTTTTAGGGACCGGCACGGTGGCGTAGTGGTTAAGTTCGAGTGCTCAGCTTTGGTGGCCCAGGGTTTGAAAGTTGGGATCCCAGGTGTGGACCTACACACCGCTCATCAAGCCATGCTGTGGCAGCATCCCACATACAAGGTAGAGGCAGATTGGTACAGATGTTAGCTCAGAGACATCTTCCTTCTCCAAAAAAAAGAAAACTTTTAAAAGGTTTAACATGATGCGTTATGTGGGACATTTTGCTTGGGTTTATGCTAGTCCTGCATTCCAGAGATAAGTCCCTCAAGTTGTAATTGGTCATTCTTTTAAGGCTGTGTTATATTTTGTTTGTGATATTTCCTTGGAATTTAGTATTGATGTTCATAAATGAGAATGTTTATTTATTGTCATTGGTGGTTTCAAGATCAAAACAATATTGGTGTCATAAGATGAGTTGAATAATCCCCACCCCATTTGATTTGGGTATTTGTTAGGTAGATGTTGTAGGTGGTGGGACTAGCAAGCAAGCGGTCAGGCTGGGGGCCTGCTTCCAGCATGAGTAACTGGGCAGACGAGTCATAACTTCACTGACAGGGGAACGAAGGCCAGGAGATGGGGGACAAGTAAATGCAAACATCCTGCCCGGGGCATTTTAAATTGGGATCTCTCTGAAATATTGTCCCCTCTAAGCTGTGTTTTGTGCCACAGCTGCAGCGATATTTCTAAAACTCCAATCTGATCTTGTCATTCTCTGACTTAAAAATCTGCCAGGGGCTACCACAGGGTGACCTGGCCAGGGTCCTCCAGGCCTGTGAGCTGACCCTCCCAGCCTCCTTCTTGGCCCCTCTATTCTTCCTGTCCTCAAGGTCCAGCCCTCCTCTCCAGCCCCTGATTGTGACAGAGAGAACTGAGCACAAGAGGAGAGACACAGCACACAGGGCCATCAAGGAAGGCTAAGCAGCTGAAATGACAACAGGGGCCCAGCCCAGGAAGATCTGGGGAAGAACATTCCAGGGAGAGGGCACTCCAAGTGCAAGGGCCCAGGGCGAGGTGGGGAGGAGCCAAGTATGTCTGAGGATCAGAAAAATAGCCGCAGTGGCTGGAGTGCAGTGAAGGAAGGAGGACAGCCCTAACAGGGCCCTTAGGCCATGGCTGGCTGGGGGGCCTGGGAAGTGGCAGGAAACAGAGCAGGCTGCAGCTCTGCTCTCAATGATTCTTCCTGTCCTGGAGTCTCCTTTTCAAGGTGTTACTAGAAAGAACCTAGACTTTGAAGTCAGCCAGAGAATGAAAAATCCTAGTTCTTATGACCCTACATAAGTTGTTTAACCCCTTCATGCTTTAATTTACTAATCTGTAAAATAATAATATCCTCTATAAAATACAGGTAATACTTTTGTCATAGGGTTGGCTTGAGGATTAAATGTGTAACATGTAAACAGTGAAGGGAGTAGGGAATACACAATTAATCTTTTCAGAGGACTTTTATCTCCTACTCTGTTATCCGTAGCAGCCACGCGAGCTGCATTGATGAGAAGCTAGACTCCTAGATCGTATACCTCGTGTGACACAAAGTTCCTGTGGACAGTCCCAGAATCCCTTTGGGCCACTCCTGACCCAAGACTAATATAATAGATCGAGTGAGAGGTTTTACCACTTTCAAAGGGACTCTGCAAAGGAGCATTGCAGGTATCACTCAGGAGGTGAACATCTTTTTATTGGATTTTCTTGTTATAAATAAACCTTAATTTGTTTTTGCTATTGTTAGAGCTCCCTTAAGTGTATTATTTTCAGCTGTTAGCTATCAAGGTCCCTGGTTGTGTGTGAATGCAGTGTATTCCTCCTAGGATGCAGAGTCTGTGTGCAGGAAATGCAGCCTTTTAGGCCGAGGCGCTTTCCAGTGCAGCTTCTCAAGCTATCAGAGAGGAAGGGCCCATTTCTGGGTTTTTTCTAAACCATTGTAGACCTGATACTTTTGTAAAATAAAGTAAAAAGCAGTTACTAGAAAAAGGAAATTTTGGGGCTGGCCCCATGGCCTAGTGGTTAAGTTCGCACGCTTCGCTTTGGCGGCGCGGGTTCGAGGGTTTGTTTCCTGGGCGCGGACCTACACCACTCATCAGCAGCCATGCCGTGGCGGCAACCCACATACAAAATAGAGGAATATGGGCACAGATGTTAGCTCAGGGCGAATCTTCCTCAGTTGTAAAAAAAAAAAAATGAAAAAAGAATTCTAAAAAGGAAATTTTTAAAAAGATATACAAAATATAAGCCAAACTTTTTTATTATGAACTTTAACAGACCTAAAAATTACTATTTAAAATTGCCCTTGAAATTTTTAAAGATGCTTGCCTTCTGTTTCTGTCCCATCATGCCCTAGTAATAAATCATTCCTGACACCCCTAGTCCTTGGGGCACTCCCTTCTATGAGGTCAGCTTATGCACTCTGGTAGAAGAGTTACTTAAAAATTAACTCGAAAGAATAAAATATCTAGGAATATATCTTACCAAGGAGGTGAAAGACCTATACAATGAAAACTAAGACATTGAAAGAAATCGATGATGACGTAAAGAAATGGAAAGACATCCCATGCATGTGGATTGGAAGAATAAACGTAGTTAAAATTTCTATATTACCTAAAGCAATCTACAGATTCAGTGCAGTCCCAATCAGAATCCCAATGATGTTCTTCACAGACATAGAAAAAAGAATACTAAAATTCATATGGGGCAACAAAAGACCCCAGATAGCTAAAGCAATCCTAAGAAAAAAGAACAAAGGTGGAGGCATCACAATCCCTGACTTCAAAACATGCTACAAAGCAATAGTAATCAAAACAACATGGTACTGGTACAAAAACAGACACACAGGTCAATGGAACAGAATTGAAAGCCCAGAAATAAAACCACACATATATGGACAGCTAATTTTTGACAAAGGAGCTAAGAACATACAGTCGAGAAAAGAAAGTCTCTTCAATAAATGGTGTTGGGAAAACTGGACAGCCACATGCAAAAGAATGAAAGTGGACCATGTGCTATCGCCATTCACAAAAATTAACTCAAAATGGATCAAAGACCTGAAGGTGAGACCTGAAACTATAAACCTCATAGAAGAAAATATAGGCAACACACTATTTGACATTGGTCATAAAGGAATCTTTTCGGATGCCATGCCTCCTCAGACTAGGGAAGCTAAAGAAAAAATAAGGAAGTGGGACTTTATCAGAGTAAGGAGCTTCTACAAGACAAAACAAAACCAGGATCAAAATGAATAGATAACCCACCAGCTGGGAGAAAATATTTGCAAAACATATATCTGACAAGGGGTTGATCTCCATAATATATAAAGAACTCACACAACTGAACAACAAAAAAACAACCCGATCAAAAAATGGGCAGAGGAAATGAACAGACACTTCTCCAAAGAAGATATACAGATGGCCAATAGGCACATGAAAAGATGTTCAACATCACTAATCATCAGGGAAATGCAAATCAAAACAACACTAAGATACCACCTCACGCCCGTTAGAATGGCTATAATCACCAAGACAAAAAACAACAAATGTTGGAGAGGATGTGGAGAAACAGGAACCCTCATACACAGCTGGTGGGGATGCAAACTGGTGCAGCCTCTATGGAAAACAGTACGGAGATTCCTCAAAACATTAAAAATAGAAATACCCTATGATCCAGCTATCCCATTACTGGGAATCTATCCAACGAACCTGAAATCAACAATCCAAAGAGGCTTATGCACCCCTATGTTCATTGCAGCATTATTCACTATAGCCAAGAAGTGGAAGCAACCCAAGTGTCCCTCGACTGATGATTGGATCAAGAAGAAGTGGTATATATGTACAATGGAATATACTACTCAGCCATAAAAAAAGACAAAATCGTCTCATTTGCAACAACATGGATGGGTCTGGAGGATATTATGTTAAGTGAAATAAGCCAGAAAGAGAAAGACAAACACCGTATGATCTCACTCATATGTGGAATATAAACCAACACATGGACGGAGAAAACTGTATGGTGATTACCAGGGGCAACGGGGGTAGGGGGTGGGCACAAGGGGTGTAGAGAGACATGTATATGGTGATTGACAAAAATGTACAACCAAAATTTCACGATGTTATAAACTAAGACATCAATTAAAAAAAATTAACTCTAAAGTTGCTGTGTCCGTAATATTTCCCAGATTTTTACTAATAGATCAGAATCAACAGCTATTTATTGAAACCTTCTGTTTTTAGGACTTATTGTGTATGGTTACTGCTGTTAATAATAGCTGCTACCCTTTGTTGAGTTCTTTGGTGAGCTGTGAACCCCTCGTATGTACCCCTCCATTAGCACACGTTGTTCCAGTGGTGGGCTCTTGCCCAGGGTCCCACAGCCATGAGCTATAGCACATGCTCTTTGCAGTGTATCCCACTCCCTCCTCTGATCCCAGCTCAGCTCATGGCCTTTCTGAGACGGCTCTGTGCCTGCAGATCCACTGCTGTAAAAGCTGTCTTGCAAGCTGGCCCAAGAGTGCCAGAGCCTTGACTAGAGCCTCAGTCTGTTTAGAGGACTTTCTTTCCTATTGGGCTCTGCTTAGAGATAACTTTGTTACTTATTTTTATTGCTGTGCACAGTAGTTTTCTGATATGGTACTATGCTAAAGATAGGGTTTTAATTTTAAAATGAGAAAGTCCTGTCTATACAAAGCCTACTTTGTGTTCTGAGAAAGGAAACAAATATTCGAGCTGTTTTTCTCTCATAGCAGACCCAGTCAGTCTGAATGAAAGATGAATGCCCAACAGGGAATCAAAGAGCGGGAGCAAAGACCGCCCCTTGGAAGACTGCTCTGGGCCTGTTGCTGCTGCCGAGCCAGGCACAGCCTCCTTGATTTCTTCCTTGTGCTGTAGTCCAGATTTGAAGACAATATAGCGTTATTCAAGGAGGAGGGACGTTGAGTTGAAAGCCTTAAGTGTGAAGGTTTCTAGAATGTTAGCAACGTGAGAGAAGAGACCACAGCTGAACTGTTGGTTGCAGTGTCCCCAGAACCAACAACAGTGCCTTCGGCTCTCATCTGCTGCCTAAGAGAATGGAGGACGCGTGCCCACACATAAAAGACTGTTCAAGCAGCGTTCCTCTGTGGTACCAGGAACTGGAAATAACCCACTTGCCCAGTAACAGCAGAATGGATAAATATTCCCATAATGGGATACTGCACAGCAATAAAAAGGAACAGACTACTACACACAACCACAGGGTGAATCTTTTTTTTTTTTAATTGTGCAATTTTTGTTGTACATTATTGTTTATCAGTCACCATATAAGTGCATCCCTTCACCCCTTGTGCCCACTCCCCACCCCCCTAGCCCCTGGTAACCACCAAACAGTTCTGTCTGTGTGTGTGTTGGTTTATCTTCCACATATGAGTGAAATCATGCCCTGTTTGTCTTTCTCTTTCTGGCTTATTTCACTTAACATAATACCCTCCAGGTCCATCCATGTTGTTGCAAATGGGACGATTTTGTTTTTCTTTATGGCTGAGTAGTATTCCATGGTCTATCTATACCACATCTTCTTTATCCATTCATCAGTCGAGGGACACTTGGGTTGCTTCCATGTCTTGGCTATAGTGAATAATGCTGCGATGAACATAGGGGTGCATAAGCCTCTTTGAATTGTAGATTTCAGGTTCGTTGGGTAGACACCCAGTAGTGGGATAGCTGGATCATAAGGTATTTCTATTTTTAATTTTTTTTTCTGTTTTCCATAGAGGCTGCACTGTTTGCATTCCCACCAGCAGTGGATTAGGGTTCACCACAGGGTGAATCTTACAGACATAATGTTCACAAAAGATGCCAGACACAGAAGAGGGCATGTTATGTACAGTCCATTTACATGAAGTTCAGAAACAGTCATCTCTGGGGCTGGAAGTCAGAGGAGTGGTCCCTTGGGCGAGTCAGAGGCAGGTCTCAGCAGGGTCTGCTGGGCTGTCTGCTCTGTGTCTTGATCTGGGTGGTATGTTAGGGGTGTACCCATGTATAAAAATGTGTTGCACTTTACACTTAAGGTTTGTGCACTTTGTTATACATAAAAATGAAAAGAAAAGGCGTACCTGATTGGGAAAATAATCAAATAGTCCCAAACATTCTTTATGTCTGTGATCCATTTGTATAAGATTTTAAATATAAATTGCTGCAATTTGTCTTTGATACTACTATCTTCAGATCTGGAATATTCTGTAATGGGGAAACAGGAGAATTTAGCTTCACCCAGTAGCAGAAACACATTAGAACTTCTTCTTTCCCACAGGCTGTCTTTGGCTAGATCGTCTTTAACTCCCCATCTTGGCGCTCGTCTTCGCTCGGTCTGTGTCGGAGGTAGGAGGAAAGGCTTAGGTACTTCCATTCACGGAACACAAGTGGACTCTATATGGATCGGCCTTTCTCATTCTAAAATTGAAATCCTGTCTTTGGGAAAATATAACATCAGGGAATTACTGTGCATAAAGAAAAATAAGTCCTTTCATATGATTTATATGGAAATAAAAATAGATAACTCATGTAAAGACATGAAAGACAGCACCTTATACTCTAGAAGCGAACAATAAATGAGTTGTTTTTATTTAGGTCAAAAGTAAATAAACTATTTCCTGCACATAGAAGGTATCTGCTGAGTATGTGTGGCCTGACTGAACCCTCCTCGTGTTGCCTCAGACCACTAACCCTACCCTTCCTAGCCACAGGCTTCTCACGTGTAAAACACCTTCCCTGCCCTGCATCATTATCAAAGCATCCCTCCAGCAGATGCTTCCCAGACGTCTGTATGTGCACACGACTATGCCAAGCACTCATTTAATCCTTCTAGTAACCGTAGTGGGGAGTTACTCTGCCTGTCTTAGGGGTGAGGACGGGGGTTTGGAGAGTAAGTGTCTTGTCCGAGGGGCATGGACAGTTAGTTCACAGGAAAGGCATGGGTTTCGCTCATCTCTTCTCACCTTTTTGCCCTGCATTCTATGAGGTAACGGGGCTGCAGTGGGAAAGCAGACAGCCATAGCCTCTGTCCTCCTAGTGAGAAGAAACAGATGGGTTCTGCTGTTTAGGCAAGGGGGGAAGGGCAGATCACGACGTATGGTATTTTGTTGATTGAATTGGCCGAGAGTTCAATGACGGTGCCTCGGTGCTAGGGCAGAGCGAGAGACACCCACGCACGCTGATGGAGGTGAGACTGAGACAGCTATAAGCAGTGTGGCAGCTTATGCCCAGAATTGCTCAAATGCTCAAACCCTCTGACTCAGTAATCCCGTTCTTAGAAATCTGTCCCAGGAAAGTAATCAGGGGTTTAGTCAGAGATTTGTATACACAGGTATTCATCCACAGCTTGTTTATACAATTGAAATTTTGAAAATGGCCCAAATACTCAACAAACAGTAGGAGAACTCTTTATTTTATTTGACACTTATGTGGCACTGACTTAGTACTTTGCCTGTATTAATTCATTTAATCCTCCTAACAAGCCCGTGCAGTGGGTACTATTACTGCCCCATTTTAGAGACGAAAAAATGAATGCCCGGGTCACACAGCTCAAAAGGATTGGAGGCTGATGTGAAGCCAGGCCGCCTGGCGCCAGACCCCGTCTCCTCGCTGCCATTCCTGTTTAGGACGACATTCATGCTGTGGAGTGTCGCGCAGCCTTTGAACATTGTGTTTACCAATTTCCACTCTATAATATCTTGTGAAGGTTACAAAATTAGATGACATGGTTTCATTTTTGTGAACATGTGTATTTAAAAGAAGAAGGAGACAAAGCTCTCTTCTCCAGCCTTCTCCCCCAACCCCCACAACAAATGCTTGTGGATTGTATCCTCAGTGCTCAGGCCCTTGTCAGGTGTAGAAAGTACAGAGATGCATCAGACATCAAGACGCTCCTTGTCTAGTGAGGGAAGTAATTAACTGCGTGATTCCCTCCAGAGAGAGAATCTGGTGAAGACTCAGAAACGAGCAGTTCTGCCTGGAGAGGACGGGTGTGGCCAGTGTGCATGGGCACAGGGGAGGCCGGGGTCAGCGTGGCTGCCTGGGGGCTCCCCAGAATCCGGTGCTGCTGGAGCATGGCGTCATGGGGCAGGCTGGGGGCCACCACACGGAGCCGTTTTCGTGAGAGGAAAATGTTCCATCGAGCTCTGCACCATGACGGCATGTAGCCTACTTTGTTTATTCTGGTATTAGTGAAATTTGCATACTCTTATTTATGTTAAGTCCAGATATCTCTGGTTTCTGTGTTCTGGATGCATTTTGGGGGTTGGGATTTGTAATTGGACCATTTGCTGCTTTGGTAAGACAGCCAAGTACATGTAAGCTTTACTCTGCCAGGAAGCAGGAATTGGTGCCTACTGTTTTTCATCCTGGGGCAGAGGGTCTCTCAGGTAAGAAGAAAACTCGCTTTGCGGCTAGGAGAAGAGGTGACACGCACTTTTTCCGGTGCTCTGCGTGGCCGTGGCACGGGTGCTGGGCCTGTTAGCTGCACACCTGTGAAGAGAAGGGGCTTTGCTGGGGCAGCTGACCTGGGTTTGTCATCACTGATTTTGAGAAACTTGCTGAAACTGGGGAACTTGCAGCTCTTCTTACTCAGAGGACAGTTGTGTTATGAAAGGAAGGAACTCAATACAGAACATGTCAGCGATTTTCAAACCAAGAATGAAACTGTTTGGTTTTGTTTTCATTTCTTCAGAAGCCTGACGTGCGGCTCTCTCGAGGCAGCATCGACAGGGAGGATGGGAGTCTTCAGGGCCCGGTAAGCAGCTGCCTGAGTTTTTACCAGGATTTGGACCACCCTTTTTATGTCATAAGCTATCCAAGCTTCCTGATATTTATAATATGGAACACAGTAATCTGTTCTATAAATGCAGTGAACGTTTTAAAGACTGCTAGAAATATTCCCTGGTCTTTGGGGAAGAGTAGTTAAAATTGTTTTGTTAGGATTTCCATCAGCAGATGTCTCGTTAAAATAAATGCAGATTTCTTTAAACACTTGAAGTTCCCAGTAAAAAAGGGAACCCAGTGCCTGCCAGGTAACAGACTTACAGAGATAAATTTCCAGCCTAATAAGGCTTCTGGGTAGACGTAAACCATTAGTTTACTTCTAGACACATATGCATACATACATACATGAGACTGTGTCACCTGGCTCCAGGATGCATAGTAAGGAATGAGGCTACCAGGAGTTTTCCCTCATCTGTTCTATAAAATCTAACTGCCCTGAGATCTGGCCCCTAGAAGATGGACTCAGTCACTGGCATGTGAAGGTTTGGCATTTCCCATCAGAATGTGCTGCGCAGTGGGCTCTACAGACAGTGTTAGGATTCCTTAGTCCATGAGCACAGAGTCACCTTATCTGCCATTTACCATCTCCACGCTCGGAGCTCCTTCCTTGTATTGAAAAGATTCACATGTAACGAGCAGTCTGTCCTAAACTGTTAAGAAGAAAGAGAGAATCAGCATGAAAATAAACCCTGTTCAAGGGGCCAGCTATTTATAACATTACGAATAGGAAAATTTATCAGAAGAGGAAAATTCTGTGTGTTCCAGTCTGTGGCACATAGAAGGCACCCAGAAAATATGTGGAAGAAATGAATAAATGAATGAACTAGACCTGATTCAGAAACACTTTGTAAAACAGATAACGTGTGACAGGTCCACTTGTGATCTCGTAGCATTTGTTGCAGACTGGGCCTAGGCGACAGTAAGAGTGCTTAGTACTGATGGAGAAGGTGCTTAGTACTGTGAGGTGCTGTGCTGAGTGCTTTCCTTATGTCATTTCACTGAGTCCTCAGCACTCCTGTCAAGTCAGACACTGTTGCCATCCACACTCCACAAATGAGTAAACCAAGGCTCATAGAAAATTTGCCCGAGGTCACCCATCACAGTGCCAGATGTCAGTGCACTCATGAACATGTTGTCAAACGGCCAGCCTGGCTTGGCAGGCTTCCCCACTTGGAGGTGTGTGGTTAAGGTTGTTGTTACTCCTTCCTGGGGGCTGACACACTGTGACCATTTCTGGTTTCTTCTTTTCTGACCTTTGCTAAAGATAACTCTCTGGTTTGCCCTCTTGAAGCACTCCCACTTAAGACTTTGAAGATGCGCTGTGGTTTCAGGGAGAACCCTTGACTAGAAAGCAGTGTAGGTTGTAAATAGGTACAAGCTAGTTAATAAACACTAATAACTGGCTAGAGGAAACTCATCCCATCAGTTTGCATAAAGAGAAAAAACTATTTGGATTTTCAAAACAGTGTACAAATTGACAGCATATTCGTTTTGTGACAACAAGCCCATATTAGGTAACTGATATTGGCCTCAGTCTACAAATGGGAAAACCAACGCACCGAACAGTTGAATGGCTCCTCCAAGGCCAGCAGCTAGATAAGTGGCAGAAGCGAAGCACAGCCTGACTCCCCACACTCCTCCCGTCAGACTTCTGAAAGCAGGGCCTTTTCTGTGCCCGCCCTTCCAGAGCAAACCTGTGGAACTGCCTAGCACAGGGTGGTATGCATACATCTGTTGCATTAATCCAGAATATTCTGAGAATAGAATTTTTAGTTAACTTTCTCGTTACCTGAATATTGACCAGAAAATTCTTTGTGTTTTAAACCTTTTTAAATGTGTGTGTTTTACTGCCTGGGTCAGTGAGCACGGCACGGCACAGGCAGCGGACTGTGTCTGTTTTAACGTTCTGGCCGTGTTCCGCACTGTTCTGCCCTCACCCACTCCTCTCTAGCCACACCGGCCGCCTCAGTTCCTCAGCACTTGGTTTGGGGCCTCTGGGCTGCTCTTCTCACCACCTCAATCAAGCCTGTGCTCATAGGTCACGTTCTCAAAAGGCCTGACCACTTAGAACTGCAATTTGCTGGCCTTCCACCCCCATTCCCATCTCTTTCTTCATCGGACGTAGCCCCTGTAACACGCTGTACAATGTGCTGTCGTGTGTGGTTATTGTTTGTTATCTCTCTCTCTGCACTCTGCTGTCAGCTCCAAAAGGACAAGGCTCTGTGTGTGCCTGGGACAAAGTGGTGTTCAGTAACTGTCGAGTAAATAAATGACAAGTAAACTGTGAAGTGCTGCACAAAAGTCACACCTTCCAGCTCTGAGGGTTTTGCAAGTCTTTAAGATCAGGAGTGTTAAATGGCATGTTGAAAGCAACTGTGATTCTGGGAGAGGAGCAGTTTTAATTGTGTGTGCCGTTTCATAGTCCTTGTATTATGAAGTGAACCTCTTTTCATAGAAAGTAAAGCACCTTAAAATACATATTTTTTAATCATTTATCTTTTTAAAATAAGCAAGGAAAGTGTCTCTTTTCAGAGGTAGAATGTAGTTCTAAAAATATTTCTTTTTGTTTGGTTAGCCTGGGATAGGTGGTTTTAAATGTGATTACAGGTATGACGACCCGAAGTCGGACTGGTCTTAAGTGGCAGTGTCTTTTTGTCCTATCCCTGGGGCAGAAATTCAGGGCTTACAGTTTGTCTTCTTGGCTTGGCCTGTGGCTTGGTCCAGACTGATGGAGGTGTAACACCAGCTCCTGACACACACAGGGCTTCAGGTGACAAGTGACAGCAGAGGCACATGGAATGTCTAGACACCCCAGTGCTATGAAATCTCTTCTCATCTTCATTGTTCCTGATTGCACCCCTTCTTGTAATAGGAGAGGTCGGGAGGGTGGGAGGGAGCTCTCTGAGCAAAGCACCCCAAAACTGGGAAGGCCAGGATTTCACACTCCTGAAAGGTGAACTGGAGACATCCATGGACGTACTTTTTTTAAAGAAACTTTTAAATTTATTGTGACTACCCCTGCTCATGTTCCCATGGGACCCCCTGCTTGCTTCTGTCACAGCCCTGATCCCACGCCCTGTTGATGTTATTTACTTATTTGCCTAATTGCCTAATTCCCCACCCTCACCTGAGGCCTTGAAGGCAGCCCCCGCCATCTTGTCAGTCTCTGAACCCAGCATTTAGCACAGATGTCCTAGGGGATGGATGGGCAGGGAGGGAAGGAGGGAAGGTCATTACCCTGTTGTGCACACCAGTTCATTGACCGAACTTTTCTTTTCCCACAGACTGGAAACCAACACATATATCAGCCTGTGGGTAAACCAGGTAAATGAAGAAATGAATTGTGTGTCAAGAAGTTTGTATAATTTGGAGGGATTGGGTCTTAAATGTATATAGTTTCCTAGCTTTGGAATACCTCATGATTTTTTAACACTTTTCCCTCTATGGACCATAGCAAGTATGATGCTTAACCAAATTCAGCCCATGACTAGAATATTATAAAATAGAATGTATTGCTATAATGCATCAGAAATGCCTCTGTAGGAGGCCCCCTCTGAGATTAGCGTCTGTTGTAATAACACGAATCCATGCTTGTTGTTGTCTACGTTCTCTTTATTACCGTACATTACCTAATAGACCTCACTGCATTTTACCAGATCCTGCGGCTCCACCAAAGAAGCCGCCGCGCCCCGGAGCCCCCGGTCACCTGGGCAGCCTCGCCAGTCTCAGCAGCCCCGGGGACAGTTACAACGAGGGCATCAAGGTGGGTGTCCGAGCCTGGGCTCTGCTCGAGGCTCTGTGGAGTCCTTTCGCGTTCAGCTGATGACGGGACTCTGCAGGGCGGGATCATGTTGGCTCCAGGAGTCAGTTTAGGCTGCTTCTGACCCCTCTAAGAGTCAGGAACAAGCTTTATAGGAAAATTTTTCTTTCCCATTTTTCTCTCACATGATAGATTCTAGGGCCTCAGTCAGATCCTAGCTTTCTAAATACGTCTTCCTGTTATCAAGCAGAATGTTTCTTTGGAATAAAGTCCTAGGATGGCTTCTGGTTTTAAAAGTTAATTAAACCAGGGTGCCTGGGGTAAGTGAAACCTTCTGTAGGCTCACCATCTCCAAGCTTGTCAGTGTGGCTTAGTGAAAACTTCTATCATTTTCCAGGTAGGGTCAGAATTGCTTTTGTAAAAGCAGTGTTTGCTGAGTGTGCTGTGTGGAGCTGGCCCTCCACACGGATGAGGGGAGTGTGTGGCTCAGGCGCAGACAACCACAAGCCTCTCCCTGGCTCAGGAGCACTTCCCTCACTGCCTGCCCCTGGGCAGGTGTGAGTGGGGCCACTGGGGTCCCTGACCCTCTCGGGGCCCCACCAAGCCCCGCAGGGTGCTGGGCTCACTACAGCGCCTTGGAAGGGCTCTCCTCTCTGAGAGAAGCAAAGAGGCTCTCCTCTCTGTCGTGCCCCTTTAAGGAGAGGGGATCTCTCTACTTTCCGTGAGAGACCAATTACCTCTCAAAATATATCCTGTTTCTCAGTTCTGATACATTTTTTCACATTTTAATCTTTCTAAAATCAGGATGGTGTATTGGTTTAATTGGCAGCATTCTTTTCTTTCTTAGTGGTACATTAAAAAAGGTGCATCTTACAATGGATGGCATCTCCGAGTCTGATAACGGTGATAGCAGTTAAGATAACCTTTTTTCACTAGTAACCACCGTTCATTGAGTGCCCTCCCTGTGCCAGTGCTGTGGCAGAACCAGCACCCTGTACTGTAAATCTTCACGGCAGCCTCGCAGGACTGCTGCTGGTGTTTTCCCGCTTTTCACAGCGGGAACACCAAGGTTCACAGAGATTGACGAGCGTGTTCAAGGTTACAGCCTCCCCATAGCTGAGCCAGCGTTTAGCCGTAGACCTGTCTGTGTGCATGTTGTGCACTTCTGCTCCAAGGTTCCTCTCCACAGCCGACAGGCTGCTTCCTAGACAGAAGCAGGTATATTGCCATTTTGGGCAGTCAGAGAGGTAGGCCTAGGGAAGAGAAAATGGCATCTCCAGGCACAGGGTACGAGTCAGCCTACGGCCCAGAGAGCAGTGGCCAGGGGGTGAAGGGGCTGGCACTGGCTGGGATCAGCCTGCTCCCTGCAGGGCGTAGCACAAGTACCACTGAGCCAGAGGTGGCCCTGCTCCAAGCTCCCAGAGTGTGTGCTGGTGGATCATCAGCTCCTGGAAGTCAGAGTGCTGGTCCTGGAGCACTGCCCAGGGGCTTGGCATCAGGTGGCTCCCCCAGCTCACTGGGCCTCCCTTCCCAAGGATGCCTTCCCAGCAACTCTGCTAGCATCACACCAGGTATTCTCTGGGGAGGAGCAAAGGAGGACACAACCCTTCCTAATGTGGTTTCTTGACATAAATTTAAAAAAGAAAGAGGGAGAAATTAGGTTAATGAACTTTTTTGCATTGCCACAAAAGCAAACTTTCAAAATGACTTGTATTACGATGAAAAACCAACTTTAGAAGTCGATCAGATACTAGCTTAGAATTCTGACATTTATTTGTTTTTCACAGTTGGAATAACATATTAATAAATATAATTGGGGAGTACCCTTAAAATGGGGTATAAAGCAAGTAGAAATCTTAATGGAACTAGTATACTTACTTAAAATATATTAAGTAAAGGTTTTTTAATAATTAAGTATGAAGTATATGTCTGTTTCTTTCTTATCCATCTGTTTGTTAGAGGTTATCAAATCCAGCCCAAAAGAACAATACTGTTTTATACATAAATGCTTGCCTTTAGCTAGGGATGACTTAACTAATTCGTCCAAATAAAATTTAGCCAGAAATTGGTCTTGAGTTTTCTTTAGTGGCTTTCCGTCTTGGTTCTGAGTTATCTGAGTCTTTAAGCAGCCACCTCTGTGGTTGGCTGCGTCTCTGCAGGCGGTGGTTTATCCTAACTGCCTGCCAGGGAGTCTCCACGTTGTCAGCCTCCAGAAAATAGGAAACCAATAACAGATGTCTCTCCAAACTAAGCTTTTGCTTCCAGAATGGTCCCTGGAAGCATCGTGACAGTGCTTCTGTGACAAGAGTTGAGCAACAGCTCAATACAAAAGAACAGAAGCTCGAAACAGGTTAGAATGAACGGCCTCCACCTCCTAGAGTCTAGAATTGTTGTAGTTCTTGACAGGCCTCAGCCTGCGGCACCTCCCTCAGGAAGCCCTGTGCCTTTTACATTGATCACTTTGAACTGGCACATCCTGCCCCATTAAACGAGGACTGCATGTGACACTCAGTACAGAAGGTGAAATACAGGGACATTGTCTCCTGGAAATCCTGCAGTTACAAATGACCTCTTTCTAGTGCACAGGAAAAACACATTGAGGTGGGTTGGACCTCGAAATTTAGGATTCTGCTAAACTGGTGTGCCGAAGGGTGTACTTTTCTCAGATGATCTAAGGAAAGGTCCAGTATCCACATTTCCCCCAGTTGACTCTGCCTGTTAAGTTACAGTGGGAGAGCCTTGGTTTAAGCTGTAGAGAAAAAACATTAAATAAAACTTTTAAGTTTAAAGTAAAGGAACCTAACTATAAGAATTGGTTCAAAAGAAGGGTTTTTTGTTTTAGTTTGTTTTGTTTTTGTTTTTAAAATAAGCTCCTAATGTTTTTAAACACAGCCCCAAGCCAGGAATCTTTATTATGGTGGTATGGCTAGATGACGAAGCCTATTTCCAAGGATGTTGGGGTCCGAGGCACAGGTTGAGGGTTGTGCGGTTTCTCCTGAGTCACTCAGAGTCCAGTGGGCAGTTTTCAGTGATTACGAGCATATATCTGCCTTCTCTCTTTTTGAAGACCCCTCATTCTTTTGATTCTTGCACGGCTGCCAGATGGTCACTCTCAGGCTTTGCACGTTATTTTCCTCATTTATTTCGTGAAAACAAGCGTGGTGCATGGCAGACTCTGGACTGAGTGTGCTGG
This sequence comes from Diceros bicornis minor, assembly GCF_020826845.1. NCBI lineage: Eukaryota > Metazoa > Chordata > Mammalia > Perissodactyla > Rhinocerotidae > Diceros > Diceros bicornis. The sequence continues at coordinate 53,433,143 of NC_080760.1, read as the reverse complement.
GGCCCTGAACAGATGGCACAGCAGTTACGCTTTCATAACCAGCGACCTGGGAGCTAATAGGCAGAAACTCACACCTTTTTGTTCTGCTTATGTGTTTTTATGGGGGTTTTGTCTGCTGCCTTTATTAATATTGTTTTTCTTTTTTCCCTTTCTCTGATAAATTTCTTTAACTTTTCCTCACCTTCTGTTCGACAATAGCCGTGGAGGGTAAGCACTTTGTGTGTGTGTGTCTGTCCAGCTCTTCACCATGCCCAGCGCTCTGCCTGTGACTCTGGCCCAGAAATGGGCAAGCAGGGAAGGGCGCTGTGGCTTGATCCATCACCAAAAGCAGTGTTTCTGCATGCTGGAGAGTGAGATGCGAGCCTCCTTGCAGTGATGGCACTACTCCTGTCCTTTTCTGTCTCACGCCCAGACCTGGGGCACCCAGGTTCCAGGCTCCTGGGGCAAAGTCAGCCCGAGGGTTCAGAAATGGGCACCTGGGCTTTTAGACTGAGCACTGGCAGCAGATTCATGAATGAACAACTGTTATGTACTGTAGTTTCGTCTTCTTAAAATATACATATATGATCCTTTTTCTGTAGCCTAGTGTAGCTAATTTGAATTTTTAAATTTCCCAAAGGCCCTTGGGTAGCCTTCAGTGCCCAGGTTATCTTGGATGAGATTTGTTGATGTCTCTCTGTGCCCGGGCCCTGGGGTGGGCATTTTTACATGTGTTCCTTCATCCCACCTTTGTCACTACTGCTCGGTGAGGGAGCTGAGATCACTACAGCAGGACGTGCTGTGCTGGGCTCCTGAAGGCTCCCCCAAGGCTCTCCCTTTAGCAGTGGTCTGCAAGCAGATGTTGTCCTCTTAAAGAAGATTTGTATTGGTCAGCTTTTTATAATCGTAAAAGGAACACACGTTTCATGAGGTGCTTTGAAGGCAACTAAGCTGGGCCAGACAGTTTTTACTGCAGAATTCAAACTAAGTGGAAATTCTGAGTCTTAATGTAAAACGCTTAACCTCTTAGCCAGCTTTCTCTAAAATCCTGAGAGAGATGTAAAATGTATGGATTCTTTCTCTTTTGGTGAATGATTTCGGGGGAGACATTGAATCACTTCTCTGAAAGAATCTGGGGCTTTTAGTATATATGTATGATTCCATCTCATTTCCTTTAACTGAGCTCAAAGTTGGAAAAAATTATTGTGTCATTTATTTGCACTTGGATGAATTACTTTACTGTCATCCTCAAACTGCACTATATCCCATACAGACAAGAAAATCAATCATGTGGTCTGCTTTGATCTCTTTTAAAGACCCTTTCTAACCTAGTTGCAGTGAAATGACGCCATCTGCTGGAGAAGAGAAAGATAACCAGTTTCTGTGTTGGCAGCTTCAGCCCCAGGAAATCAGCCCCCCTCCCACTGCCAACCTGGACCGGTCCAATGACAGGGTGTACGAGAACGTGACGGGCCTGGTGAAAGCTGTCATCGAAATGTCCAGTAAGATCCAGCCAGCCCCGCCAGAGGAGTATGTTCCCATGGTGAAGGTAAAACAGTCATGCCCTGTGCCAGAGAAATTGTTCCTCTTACCATGGAAGCTGCGGTGCCCTTGAAGTCAGACCTGATGCTTCAGAAGGTGCGCGCAAAGGCACCGTGTCAAGTCAAAACCGCAGTCACGCGAGTTGCTATTCCTGACCTTGACCCTAGGATAGGAATGTCGTAGAGCAACAGAGTCTTTTAATAATTATTGCTCACACATACAATCTTGAGCAAAAAAAGCAAGCTGCAAAAGAATCCTTACAGAAGGATGGCATTTGTGTAAAGTTTAAAAGCCTGCCCACTAATTCTGTGTAAGACTTCAGGAGATGTGGTTATGTTGTTGGAGTGCCAAGACAGACGTGGGAGTGTAATCACCCAGTGCACGAGTGTGCCCTGAGGAGGGGGCGGTCGTGGAAAGGGACTTTGGCAGATTTATCTGTACTATTTTTCTTAAGCTGAGGGGTAGGTATATGGGTGCTCACTGAATTTTTTTTTGGTAAAGATAAAAAGAAATGAAAATATTGTGCCAGTAGACTAACTTTCTCCAAATGGTGTTCGATGGAATGGTGGTCCTGGGAGACAGTACCAGCAGCTTTGTGAAGAAGGATGCTGGGCTCAAGGAAGCGTTGGATGCCTCCCCGCTCAACAGTGCTCGCTGTGTTGCAGGAGCTCAGAGCTGTCCTGTGGTTCAAAGAGTGCCGTTCAGTTTTGCCCTGAGCCAGTATTTCTGAAACGTACTTGAACACACTATTTTTTAGTTGTGGTAAAATACATATGACGTAAAATTTATCATCTTACCATTTTTAAGGGTACAGTTCAGCAGTGTTAAGTACGTTCACATTGTTATACAACTAGTCTCTAAAACTCTTTTCATCTTGCACAACTGAAACTCTATCCCCATTAAACAACACCTTTCCTCTCCCCCCAGCCCCGGGCACCCACCATCCTACTTTCAGCCTGTGTGAATTTGACTATTCTAGGTACTTCTTATAAGTGGAATCATACAGTATTTGTCCTCTTGTGACTGATTTATCTCACTTAGCATAATGTCCTCAAGGTTCATCCATGTTGTAGCATGTGTTAGAATTTCCTTCCTTTTTAAGGCTGAATAATATTCCTTTGTGTGGATGGGCAGCATTTTGTTTATCCATCCATCCATCACTGGATACTTGGGTTGCTTCCAACCTTTTGGTTATCGTGAATAATGCTACTATGAACCTGGGTGTACATATGTCTCTTTGAGACCCTGCTTTCAATTCTCTTGGGTATATACTCAGAAGTGGAACTGCTGGATCGTATGTTAATTCTATTTTTAATTTTTTGAGGAAACACCATACTGTTTTCCATAGTGACTGCACCATTTTACATTCCCACCAACAGTGTACAAGGATTCCAAATTCTCACCAACGCTTGTTGTTTTCTGTTTTGTTTTTTGATAGTAGCCATCCTTATGGGTTTGAAGTGGTATCTCATTGTGGTTTTGATTTGCATTTCCCTAATGATTAGTGATCGTGAGCATCTTTTCATGTGCTTTTTGACCATTTGTATATCTTTGGAGCAGTGTCTGTTCAAGTCCTTTGCCATTTTTTGCATTTGAGTTGTGGGACTGAACACCCTTTTTAGTGTAGCTGTTAGCCATCTCTGGAACAGCTTCTTATAAACCATCAGTGTGGAATAGCTGTTAGAAAGGTGTGATATTTTGTGGAAAGCACAGTAATCCATTCTGGTTGGTGTTTTTTTTTTTGTTTTTTTGGTTTTTTTTGAGGAAGATTGGCCCTGAGCTAGCATCTGTTGCCAATCTTCCTCCTTTTTTCCATTTTTCTCCCCAAAGCCCCGGTAGATGATTGTATGTCATAGTTGTACATCCTTCTAGTTGCTTTATGTGGAATGCTGCCTCAGCATGGCTTGATGAGAGGTGTGTAGGTCTGCACCCAGGATCTGAACCTGTGAACCCCAGGCTGCCAAAGTGGAGCACGCAAACTTAACTGCTACGCACCAGGCCAGCCCCTGGTTCATTTTTTAACTATACTCCCAGAACAGTTATAACCAAAGTTCTTCAGGGTGAACGTGCATGAACCCACAGACAAGCTTAAAAAAACAAAAAATAAAAACTCACCAGTATATAGAAGCAGTCAGAATTTTGTATACAATCAGACTTTTTATAGTGATTTTTGTAGAAGCCACTTTTTAACCATATCACTTTGGCCCAATAACACCCCTTTTATATGTTGATCCAACTATAAATAACTTCATCATTTTCTTACTGGTTTTATTCATACTGTGTGTATAATTTAGTGTCTGAGTCATTCCACAAGAATGACAACGATAAAAATGTAAACTCTATAAAATCATACTACTTTTGGGCCGGCCCCGTGGCTTAGCGGTTAAGTGCGCGCGCTCTGCTGCTGGCGGCCCGGGTTCGGATCCCGGGCGCGCACCGATGCACCACTTCTCTGGCCATGCTGAGGCCGCGTCCCACATACAGCAACTAGAAGGATATGCAGCTATGACATACAACTATCTACTGGGGCTTTGGGGGAAAAATAAATAAATAAATAAATAAATAAAATAATAAAATAAAATCATACTACTTTTAATCAGAGTTGGTCCCTTGAAGCCCAGAGTGGCAGGAGGAGGGATGTTTTGCTCAGTATACATGATGGATGAAGTACTGACCACAATGGGTTTGCAGCAAGGCCGCCACCCGGCCCACTGACAGCAGTGACATCCTTTTTGCTGGCCTCATGAGGCTTGGACAGTACCTGGGAGAGAAGAAAATCAGTGAGCACCCTGAGGAAAGGTGCTGTGAGATCCGGCGTGCTGCTGCTGCCTTTCCCTGTGTGTGTGTGGGGGGGGGGCATTTTTGTGCCGTGAGGGCGGGATAATCTGCATGGAAGCACAAGAGGAGAAGGAAAGAAAATGGGCTCTGACTGGAGTCCTGCTCCCCACCCCGGGCATCCGAGTGTCTGCTCCTCACCCCGTTCCTCCAGGTAGTAGAGCCATGAGTATTCAGAGAGCTGAGTCTTCGGGGAAGAATTGCCTTATAACTTACAAGATTGGGATCAGCCCTGAGGAAAAGAAGTATAGAAATTTTCCTTAAAGTTGTGAAAAGGAAGTAAAAAAGCATATACCTGAAAGGAAAATTGTCAGTCCTGGCATGAAACTCCTCTGTGTGTTCTAATCCTGGGTGTGATCTTGTCTGTTAGGAAGTCGGCTTGGCCCTGAGGACATTATTGGCCACCGTGGATGAGACCATTCCCGTCCTGCCAGCCAGCACTCACCGAGAGGTAGGACATGGCCTCTCCCTTCCGGCTCTCTGACAGATGGGGACACACCCAGGGGCAGGCTGGTGGTCAATCCTGAGTGCAGTTGGTGAGGGATGATTGTGCTGCTGAGACGGCTCCTCATTCTGTGACCAGCCAAGCCTGCTTTGACAAGTCTGCAGGTCATGACCTTTTAGCTAACGCTGACCCTGGCCAAGCCCCAGGTCCGGGATGTCCAGGGGATGTGGCTTGCCTGCCAGGACTTGGCTGTTGATCCTAGAGGCAGTGCAGAGCGGCACCGACTTGGGTTTCAGATCCCGCTCGACCCTTGCCACCCAGCTGCCGAGCTGCTGTGTGGGGTCCTAGCCTGAAGGACAGGGTGGCTGAGGATGGGGTGCGGAACACAGTGCAGAGCCGTGCTGGTGGTGTGATCCTCTGACACCTCCCGGAGTGGGGGACAGAGGATGTGGAAGTGGACAGGGAGAGGCATCCTGCCCTCCTTCCTTGAATTTTTCTGAAAAAAATGAGAGTTTGCCAGTGATTCTGGTTTTCCATTTAAAGTAGTGATTTAAAATCTTTTTAAATTAATGTGGTTTTGAAATTTTTTAAGGAATCTGAGTTCACCCAAAATGCTGTCTCCCAGCAACAGGCCTCCTTTGTCCCACCTTGTGGCTGCTTTCCTCCGTTTATGTGAGTGACAAGTGAAGGGAGGCACCTGCGCTTTCTGACAGGACTTCAGCAGCTCTGTTCTGAAGAGGCGCCTCTGGTCGGGGTCGACATGCACGTGTAGCTGTGTCCCCACTGGAGTCCGGATCCTCACCCCGGCCCCGCTCACTTCTTCTCACGCCTTGTCCCCTCCAGCACCCGCCTTTTCTGCTTTCTCTCGGGGGGCGAGGTCTGTCCTTCAGCCCAGTGGGCACTGTTTTTGATTGTTTGTTTTTGCTTTCTTATGAAAGTTTTTATTTTGAAAAGATTTGAAACTCATAACTTACAAGATGGGGCTTACAAAAAAGTTACAAGAATAGTACAGAAAATTCCCGAATATCCTTAACCCGGGGTCACCGCCTTTTAGGTTTTTACCATATTTGGCCTCTCTCTGTGTTTTTATCCACACACATGCTGTTTACTTTTTCTGAACCATTTGAGAGCAGGTTGTATGCACCATGCCCTTTACCCTTTAATATTTCCGCTTGTGTTTTCTAATAATGAGACTGTTCTCTCACGCTGTACAGTCATCACGTTCTGGAACTTCCAACGCTGATGCAACATGCTCTTCTAATCTGCAGGTCATGTTCCAGATTCAGCAGTTGTCCCAGTAATGCCTTGTCCTGTGGTTCAAGACCAGTGCAGGGTTGCATGTTGCACATGACATCACATGTCCTGTCTGTTAACCTCCTTCATCTGGAACTTTCCTAAGCCTTTGTCTTTCGTGACATTGATGTTTTTGAAGAATATAGGCCACTTGTTGTATAGAGTATTCCTAAAGTGGAGTCGAGGGATGTTCTCTGAAGATGGATGTTTCCTCCTGATCAGATGGAGGTTATGCATCTGCAGGAATGTTGAGTCCTTCTCAGGACATCGTTTTCAAGGCACATCACGTCCAGGTGACGTTCATGTTGATGAACCGGGCAGCTGGGTGCAGCCCCTGTTGGTGGCTCCTTTGTAAGGGGCATCGATTCACCTGCACGGCACCACTTACGTCGTTTTTGGAAAATGTCTCTGACTGGTTGCCACAGTATAACTTGATATTCCTAGCCATTAAGGGATCAGCTAGATTTTCTGCTTCACTGGGACTTTAAATGGTTTTCCACAATGAGCAAGAATTTTGCCAAAAAATGAAGAAGCTCCATATGCCAGAGGCAAGAAAATGGTATCCTAACAAATGGCTATTTCGGAAGGACCATTTCTGATTCCTACTTTAGCTGATAAAGCCTGAAATGATCTCTTCGTCTACCCTGATTCTTCCACAGGTTGCTCCCCCCATATAAACTTTTTTTAATTATTATTTTTTAAAAGAAGAAGAGGAGCCTTCCTCTGATCCTGCTTCCCCTTCCGCTGTCTCTCTCCCTCCACGCTTCTCAGAAGAGCAGCCTCCGCCACTGGGCCACTCCCCTGGACTCCAGCTGTCCTTCCTCTCTGCTGTAACTGCCCGTGCTCCCCTGGGCCTGGCCCCTCATGAGACTCTCCCCTCGGTTCCAGAGCCTTCCTCGCTCACGTTTCTCCAGCCTTTTCTCTGCTGCCCTGAGTGTGACCGTCCCCCAGGGTGTTACCCACTGTGTTTTACAGCATGCTGTTTCTCCTTGGCAGTTCTCCCTGCTTCCATAGATCCAAATATCTGGTGCTTCCCAGTTCTGTGCTTAAGTGGGACCTCTCCCAGAGCTCCAGTCACTAGCTGTCTGTTGGATGTCGGCCTTTGGTAGCACGTTCTCCTTTTCCTGGGTTGCTTCCAGTCAGTGGGACCACTATGCGCTCTCTGCCCCTACCCCCTGCCCCCTAGACACACACGCACACGTACACTCGCATAAGCACAAACAGCCGCGCACCTGTCGCCATCCATCAGGCCTCAGATTGGGCCTCACCTCTTCATGGCCACTGCCACTGTGGCCTCTCACCTGAATGACTACAAAGGCCTCTGAGCAGCTTTCTCTGCCTCTGGGCTCTCTCCTCCCTTCCATTCAACTTCCACAGTGCCACCACGGCCATCTTTCTAGAACACCTCTCTAGAATGTGTTATTCCCCTTCCTGAAAACTTCTAGCACCCCCCGAACCCTACCATTGCCAAGGCAGCAGGACAAAGGTCACTTGGTTTGTCTTAGGAGGTCAGCCTACTTTACAGTGTAGGCTCAAGTCACACGAATCCTCCTCTGTGAAGTGTCTGACCCTCTCAGAATGAATGAATTGCTCTCTTCTCTGTGTCCATTCCTATTGGATTATTTGTTCAGGTAGTATAGACAATTCTGTGCGTGCTTCTACCACTCTAGACTGAGTACAAATGTGTCTAATTCGTTCTTGGATCCACAACACCAAGTGCCTTGTACATAATAAGTGCTCAATAATTGTTGAGAGAGTATATGGGTAAATCATCATTGGCTGAATAAATGGATAAGAAGGGTCCTGAGACACCCCCAAGCAAGCTTTCTAATCCTGTAGGGCAGCATTCTTGTTCTGGAGCTTCTTCCACCACTTCTGCCCCCACTTCCTACCTCTGATCAGTTTGGAAGAGTCTAGAGTTTACATCAAGGTGGGTCAAGAGTGTCTTGTGACATTCTTAAACCATCTCTTGCATTGCAAAGGAAGGTCCTGAAATATGGTGTAGTGGCAAGAGCACTAGCCTGCAGGTCAAGACCCAGGGTTTTGTCTCAAACTGGAGCAAATCACTTTATATCTCAGTTGTCCACTCTTACGTGAGAGGGTCTGTCAGACTCTGTGATTCTATTAAGAAACAAAGAAAAGCCCTACCAGTCACGGAGATTAAAAACGTCTAAATAGCAAATGCAAAATGGAGGGCAAGTTAGTCGTAGTGTCGGGGAGGGCTTTTCATGGAAGGAGCAAAAGCTTCTGGACATGCGTGGGCACGTGCAAACACACACATGTGCACCCTCTGTTGGCTGAATTTCTAGAGGAAGCAATGATTTTGCATCCTATTTTCTCTAAGATTTGTTTAAGGGGAAGAAAGAAAGTTTCTTCTTCTGGAGGCACCTGAGAAAGGCACATACAGATCCGCTGAAAATCGCATTGAAGGCTACTCTCCTGACCTCTCTCTTGTTCTTCCAGATTGAGATGGCCCAGAAGCTGTTGAACTCCGACCTGGGTGAGCTCATCAACAAGATGAAGCTGGCCCAGCAGTATGTCATGACCAGCCTCCAACAGGAGTACAAAAAGCAGATGCTGACCGCTGCTCACGCCCTGGCCGTGGATGCCAAAAACTTACTCGATGTCATTGACCAGGCGAGACTGAGAGTGCTCGGGCAGACGAGACCGCACTGAGCCGCCCGAGGAGGATGTTCTCCAGCGTTCCACCAGCAGTGAGGAGCTAACCTGTCCTCGGACGCCAGCGCTTACAGCACCAACTTTCTGACTGACAGCTGGTTGAAAATCTCTCTCATATAAGTTTAACCACATTTTGATTTGGGTTCAGTTTTTGTTTTGTTTTTTTAATCATGATATTCAGAAAAGTCCAGGATCCAAAATGTGGCATTTTTCTGGGAATGAGAATTGTACATGAGAAACTTTTAAGAATCATGAAGAGCAGATTATGTTCACATTGGGATATGTTTTCGTGGAGTGGGCCACGGTGGTGACCTGTTGGTTCCTGAACTGGCTTAGCTGCATACTGGAGCAAGTGAGGATGAAGCGGAGGATCCCAGGAAACCCAGGGGGCTGGGAATTCGTTTGCCTACCACAGAATTATTACCCAGACTGGAATTTTTGTTGTTGTTAGAACACTCTTCAGTTGCAATATGCTAATCCCATTTTACAAAGAAAGAATATAAAAGCTATATTTTGAAAACTTGAGTCATTTCAGAAAAAATGACGACCCTTTCATCTTCCTGCCTTTGACTTTCATGTGGATCTGTGAAGCATTTGGTTGGAAACTAGCCGTAGAACACACTAAAACTTTTGTCTTTTTTCACCAGAATAATGTGCCAGTTTTTTGTAGCAATGTTATTTCTCTTGGAAGCCGAAATGCTTTGTCCCAGAGCACCTCCAAACTGTGTTGAGAAGTTCTGGAACCATCCCTGTTTTCCATTTTTATATAATTTATAAAGAAAGATTAAAGCCATGTTGACTATTTTACAGCCACTGGAGTTAACTAACCCTTCATTGTGTCTGTCTTCCCAGGAGAGAATTAAGCAAAGCAGCGAGATTTGGTTTTCCTTGAATATCCAGTTATACCATCCATTCTGTTAAATAATTTTGAAAAGTACACCCTCCCTTTAGTTTGTTGGGGGATATAAATTATTCTCAGGAAGAATATAATGAACTGTACAGTTACTTTGACCTATTAAAGAGGTGTTACCAGTGAAGTTCTTGCTGTTCCATTCTTTTGGTTCTATTTCTGCAAACCATTTAAAATTTTTCAGATGACTTGTCAGATAACACAGGAAAGCTCTCAAATTATTAGTTTCTTTTATTTGTCTTCTAGACAAGTCAAAGATATTACACAGAAGGACAGCCTGGTATATGTTAACCTTTTCATTTATAAAATGCAAAAAACAGGATAGGGATAATGTCCATCTATGAAGGAACCCCCTTGGCAGTCCTGGTATTGCCGTAATCATTGCAGCCTCAAGCAGCTGTTCTGGGCCGGCCCCGTGGCTTAGCGGTTAACTGCAAGTGCTCCGCTACTGGCGGCCCGGGTTCAGATCCCGGGCGCGCACCGACGCACTGCTTCTCCGGCCATGCTGAGGCCATGTCCCACATACAGCAACTAGAAGGATGTGCAGCTATGACATGCAACTATGTACGGGGGCTTTGGGGGAACAAAGGAGGAGGATTGGCAATAGATGTTAGCTCAGGGCCGGTCTTCCTCAGCAAGGGGAGGAGGATTGGCATGGATGTTAGCTCAGAGCTGGTCTTCCTCACAGAAAACAAAAGTAGCTGTTCTTACGAAGTTCACTTGTTAAGGGAATTGTTGGCGTTCAGTCTCCCAAACCAACCCTAATCTTGCTAGAATCTCTGAGCCGTGGAGCCGGAGCAGACAGAGCTGGGGTCTGCAGCACTGGGGAGGCTCTTGGAAGGAGAAGGCCCAGGCGCAGAGCTCTGAGTGCAGGGATTTGCCGGCATGTCCTGCGGATGAGCACATGTTCTCGTGTGTGCAAGATCAGGTCCCTCTGGCTGACGTTCATGTCATCTGAAAGAAAGGTCAAGGGCATGTCATCCTCCTGAGTTTTCTTACTCTCTGGCATTCTGTGGTCTCTGGAGTCTTAGTTTCCTCATCTTTGCAGGGGTGATTGTGAAGATTAGATAAGATAAGGCTGAGGATTAAGTAAGAGGATAATGGGGAAGTGCTCTGTGTGTGTTGCCACGGGCTCGGCTGTCACGCTGTTCTGTGCACTGTAGCATGTTGAGCAGCATCCTGGTCTTTACCCTCTAGAAGCCAGTGACACGGCTGTCTCCCAGCTGTGACAACCAAAATTGTCCCAGATGTTGCCCAGTGTCCCTGGGGGAAGGGGGACCACATCGCCCCAAGTTGAGAACCACTGCCTCAGAGTGACCATCTACTGAAATTAATACCCTTTGCCACCTGATGTGATTTTCCTCTAGTACAAAGAATTGCAGATAAGTCTCGCATGTCCGGTAAGTGTAAGAAAAAGAAATACATTTTGGTTGTAAGAGCAGGAGGAGACAGATAATGGACAGTGTTTTGTCAGCGCTGGAGGACAGGCAGAGCTGGCCACCAGAGGCCACTGCCCATGGCGTGCTGGCTCAGTGGACTGAGGGACCATCAGAAGGACCTTGAGGTGACTCACCTGTATTATTCTGCAGACAACAACTACCTAATGAGGGGAAGCGTACATGCAGCATTTGAAAACTTGTCCATATTAGGTGTGAGAAGCCATAAAGAAAGGGAAGATAAGCCTGTTCACAGCCTCAACCTCTATTTTTCTCAACTGCCTGGTTAACATTTTAATTGAAGAGTAATGTAAATAGAGAAAAAGGGCACGTAAACGTAGAGCCTATTGAATTTTTCACAAAAGAACGCGCTCTTGTAACTGGCACCCAGATTCAGCAGCAGAAGAGTACCAGCACCCCAGAAGTCCTCCTGGGACCCTCTCCCTAGTCACTCCTTCCCAGAAGAGTAACAACCACCCTGATTATCTTTTGTCAACTTTATTGAGATCTAGTTAACACACGGTAAGAACCCATTGAGCAAACATTCGATGACTTGCTTCGAAAGTATACGTCCAGTTCACAGTCGATGCAGTGCAGGAGAGCTCGCTGCCGTCACTTGGATGCCCGCATCCCGCTCTGCAGTCAGTCCCCTCAGTTCAGATTGCTTGTAGAACTCTACTGTATGCACCCTCACTCAGCAATGTTGGGAAATATTCATGTTGCACGCATCAGAGTTCCTTCCTCCTCATTTCTAATGACATCCATGGTATGACTGCATCATCGCCCGTCTAGCTAGTCCCCTGTTCGTGAACGGAACATTTGAGTTGTTTTCGGTTTCTGGGTCTTGTGAATGAGGCTGCTGTGGACATTTATGTACAAATACGTTTCCATTTCTCACGGGCGAACTATGAGTGAAGTTTCTGGAACTTACGGTAAGTGTATGTTTAACTTTATTAAAAACTGCCAAACCAGGGGCTGGCCCGGTGGTGCAAGTGGTTAAGTGCACGCCCTCCGCTGCGGTGGCCTGGGGTTCTCCGGTTCGGGTCCTGGGCGTGCACCAATGTACCACTTGGCAAGCCATGCTGTGGCGGCGTCCCATATAAAGTGGAGGAAAATGGGCACGGATGTTAGAACCCCAGGGCCAGTCTTCCTCAGCAAAAAAAAAGAGGAGGATTGGCAGATGTTAGCACAGGGCTGATCTTCCTCACACAAAAAAAAACTGCCAAACCGTTTTTCAATGTGGTTATTTTACACTGTGACCAGCAGTGTATCAACCCTCCTACTGCTCCCCGTTCTCGCCAATATTTCGTATCGTCAGTCTTGTAATTTTAGACTTCCTAGTGGATGTGTGTGCCATCTCGTTTTAATTTGTGTTTCTTAATGATGTTGAGCATCTTTTCCTATAGTTATTGGCCACTTGTATATCTTTTCTGTGAAAGTGTCTGCTCAAATATTTTGCCCTTTTTTAAATTGGACTGTTTATCATTCTGTTACTGAATGGTAGGGATTCCTTATGTATCCTTGGGCTTCCTTTGTCTTTTATGACATTGTATTTTTGAAGAATACAGGCCAGATTTGTAAAATGACCCTATTTTGGGTTGCCTGATATTTCCTCATGATCAGATTCAGGGTTTGACCAGAATGTTACATGAGTGGTAATGTGAGCCAATTCAGTTTTCGTGATTCTTTTTATTCGTTCTACTTTTCCCCACCTTTGAGGATGATATGGTCAGTGATGTTCTTAAGTGGATGGGAAAGCTTGACTGATGCCCTGAACAGCTTGTGGGTCTGAGTCTACTATGGAGAAGACAGAAGGGAGGCCATTTGGGATCTCACTGGACTCGCTTATTTACCATCACTAAATAAGGCAGTGGCTTTGCAGCAAGGGACTGCCCCCACCCACCCTCGCGGCAAGGACATTTTTAGATGGTTAAATGGACCCAGTAGTGCTGGCTTTCAGTTTTGCTTTGCTTTACAGATTCTCCTGGGTGATGTCGATGGCAGGAGGGACAACCAGTTACCTGGCACGCCCTTCAACAGAGTTTTCTTTACCAGTGTTTTTGTAACATGGTGTCGACTGCCCCTTCTCCACTGTGCGTACGTTCATGGGGCAGCTTGGCAATGCGTTGACTTTGGTGCCACCAAGCAGCCCTCTCAAATGTGCGATAACTTACTCAGGTGTGGGGTGCGCCCTTGATCAGCCGTGTTGTAGCATGGGAACAAAATGCCGCGGGTCTGAAAATCCTTTGGGAGCCGTTCTTGGAGAAGAGTGGCCTCTGGAGGCACCACCAGGCGGGGTGGTCAAGGTCAGAGCCAAGGTGCGTAAGAAGACCTGGTGCCTGCGTGTCCACAGGCAGGGGCTGGGAAGTGCGGCTCCTCCCCAAGCAAGGAGCTTGTTACTGCTGTCACCAGTGGTCTTCAGTACCCACACAAGATTAGCACACAGTTTAACTGACTTTTTGAAAAATGGGATGCCCATCAGGGTGAGGGGAAATCCTGCTTTCCGAGCAAAATCTGCAGAAGGCGAAGGGCTTCACGCCCCATCCTGTGGGGAACCTCACTGTGTTGGCCTCGCCGTCCCCTCCTCTCTGTGACACAGAGGCCCTTCTGTGTGTAACTCTCCCTGCATCCTGACGAGCCGTGTAATCGGGCACACGCACGTAGTCACAGCGAACCTGCCTAAGCAGCGGTGTGAGCCACAGCCTTCACTGTTGAAATGTAATCAACCCATCAAGTGTAAGACGCCATTTACAACTCTGGTTTACTATATTAATGTCAGGGTCTTGAAGAACAAATGTGTTTATTTGCAGAGAAAACGAGAAAAAAATATGCAGGAGATTATATGGTGAGCACATGCTTTCTCTGTTTCTATCAATTTTAATTTCTTTAAGCCGGCCCCGTGGCTTAGCGGTTAAGTGCACGCGCTCTGCTGCTGGAGGCCCGGGTTCGGATCCCGGGTGCGCACCGATGCAACGCTTCTCTGGCCATGCTGAGGCCGTGTCCCACATACAGCAACTGGAAGGATGTGCAGCTATGACACACAACTATCTACTGGGGCTTTGGGGGGAAAATAAATAAATAAATCTTTAAAAAAAAAAAAAAAAAAGAATTTCTCAGAGATTTCTCAGTAATTACCTCACCCTAGTATTAGCCCAAGCCTCAAAGTCAATTAGGAATTTTAAAAATTATATTTTAGGTTGAGAAGAAAGAATGATGCAATCACTGTTTATATTAAAAATTGCTCAGATACGTTTTAAAACCTCAGCCAGGAAGGAAGGAGCTGTGCGTGGCTGTGAAACTGGCAGCACTTCTGGCGTTACTCATTTATATCTGATTTTTTTTTTTTTTTAAAGATTTTATTTATTTTATTTTTTCCCCCCAAAGCCCCAGTAGATAGTTGTATGTCATAGCTGCACATCCTTCTAGTTGCTGTATGTGGGACTCAGCCTCAGGATGGACGGAGAAGTGGTACCTCGATGCGCGCCCGGGATCCGAACCCAGGCCACCAGCATCGCAGCGTGTGCACTTAACCACCAAGCCACAGGGCCAGCTCTATATCTGATTTTTTAAGGAATATAAATTCAAAAGAGGTTTGCAGTATATTTTCACACTGTGATAAAACAAGAGAGAAAACATAGCTGACTTTTAAACAAAAATTCACAAAATTTGTCCATTCATGATCAGAATATCAAGTGGATTTAGAGTTTTTTTATACAATTCTTTCATATTTATTTTCCCTTTTAAGACCTGTGAAATCAATGTCAACTTTCTTAATGCAAAGGGTTTCCTTAACGCCTTTTAAGGACACTAACCACGAGTTTTTTTTTAATAGCCACAGGAACTTCAAGGCCATTAAACTAAGATTATAGTTTCCCTTTTTTTCTTCATTTAAACTCTGTAAGACTTTTAGAGACAGGAAGAATCTATATTTTAAAAATGGAAATACTTCATTAATTTTTATTAATAGCATGATTGTTTTAACACATTTATGTATACATTTTATTTACTGCTTACTGGAGTACACTATTTAACCAAAGGATTGTAAATTTTGAATACTTTTTTCTTTCCATTTTAAGCAATCAGATATCACCTTTTCCAAGGAAAATCTATTAAAAGATTGAGACCCCAGCAACTGATTTTTGTAACCTGCTTGGTTGCCAGCCCAGGTCACAGGGGTAATTTGCAGCTTAGCTCTCTCAGGGACTTGCAGCCTCTGTTCTCCTGTCTGGAGAGTGTTTCCAAAAGCAGCATTTTTAACGCTTTAGGAGTTTTGGCTGTGTTGATATTTTTTGCCTTCCTGAAAGTCTTGAGACCCCTTCACTTATACTCATGTGAGCTCTTAGCTGTCGCTAGAAACTTGACTGAATCAGAGAGGCTTAACGAGCTTAGCTGCCAGTCTCCGCTGGAGGTCGGCCAGACTCGCTTCTCCCAGGTGTCTTTCTGCGCCTCCAAGCGAGCCTCCCGGGGAAGGGAGGCAGTTTGCACAGTGGTGTGGGTCTGTTGCATAGTGTTACACAGTTTACATGTTAATGCGAATGCTGCTGGAAGGGGTGTTCCTTAGGATGGGGGCGACTTTTTTGTTTTGTTTTGGTGAGGAAGATCTGCCCTGAGCTAACATCTGCCAATCCTCCTCTTTTTGCTGAGGAAGACTGGCCCGGGGCTAACATCCATGCCCATCTTCCTCCACTTTATATGGGATGCCACCACAGCATAGCTTGACAGGTGGTGCGTCAGTGCGTGCCCAGGACCCAAACCGGCGAACCCCGGGCTGCCGCAGCGGAGCGCACTTAACCGCTTGCGCCATCAGGCCGGCCCCAGGATGGGGGCGACTTTAACAACAGCTTCATCCGTGCCTGTGACCAGGAACTATACAGCCGAGCGTGCGCCAGGGATCGTCCACCACCGCCGAGCGTGCGCCAGGGATCGTCCACCACCGCCGAGCGTGCGCCAGGGATCGTACACCACCGCCGAGCGTGCACCAGGGATCGTACACCACTGCTGACTGTGACCAGGGATCAGACACCACAGTTAACTGTACACCAGGATTTCACTACTACAGTTTATTGTATACTGGGGATTCAAAACTGTGGTAAATTCTCTAATATTAGATATGAACGTGGAGGTGAAGGGCATGTTGGTGAGGTCCTACATGAAGAAGGGGATCACGGTGAAGACCCAGGTTGGCCCAAATTATGAGTGTTAAAGAGGGTGGAGAGATGTTCTAGCCTGTACAGGGGAATCTCTGGGATTGAGGCCAAAGTCCCAGAAGCCAAAATGGGAGGCAGCAGGCAATGCCTGGGGCTGGGAAGGAGGCCACGGGGTTTGGCAGTGATAGAAGTGGGCTGAGGTGGAGGTGCAGAGGCGAGCCCGTACAGACAAGGGCAGTGCCGACACCTCAAGCTTTTATGGTCCACTGCTGCGCTCACAGCTCTGTCAGGGGCAGCATCTCATTTAACTCATAACCACTCAAGAGGTATGATTCTTACCCCATTTTACAGGTGAAGAAACTGAGTCACTGAGTAATTACTGGCTAGTAAGTGACAGAACTGGGTTGGAACCTGAGTTTGCCTGACTCTGGGGACTGCCACTTAACCACTAGGACAGTGCCTTCCCCAAAGTCTCCCACAGGTATAAAGACACTGAGTTGAACATCCCTGACCCCACAGATTCCATTCTGAAATTCTCTGGTACCTAACAATATCAGAATCGCCATATTGGGTTACATTTCCTATCCACACAACCCACTAAAAGGAAAACTCAACGTCAAAATAACAAATTAGGACGCCGTGCTCAAAGCCGCCCGGAGGGCCGTGGCCCTCAGTTAGCCTAACCCTTTCTGATGCTATTCATCCTCTCCGCATGTGCCAGTTGGAGCAAGGGGCCCTGGGGCTCTAATCCCCACCTACGCGTCATCCTTTGTCCTATAGCTCCCCTCATGCTGCCCTTCACCCATGCGGGGGGCAGAATGACAGCAGCTGAGATGGAGTGCACACATGCCAGGCCCTGTCCTCAACTCCTCCAGCCTCTAGGGAGGGAGGAGGGCTTGGTCTCCTCATTTGTAAATGGGGGTTTGGGGGTCACCTTGAGACTGGGCTGACTTGCACGCTCCAAGCCTGGATCTGACTGGGTTTGTGGACCACTGATGAGGGCTGCACATCATTGACAACTTTTAAATCACACCTGACTTTAATCTGTCACCCTGCTGCATTTGACGACAAAAACAAACAATAATCTTCTAGTTATTTTCCTCCCTGGGAGGAAAACTCTCTTTAAATTTACCCGTTTTCAGGCATTGA
The DNA here is from genome assembly GCF_020826845.1 of Diceros bicornis minor. NCBI lineage: Eukaryota > Metazoa > Chordata > Mammalia > Perissodactyla > Rhinocerotidae > Diceros > Diceros bicornis. The sequence continues at coordinate 53,415,728 of NC_080760.1, read as the reverse complement.
CCTTTTAAAAAATTAACCGTTTTTTTTTTTAATTACGCAAGCAGTGCATGTACACTGAGAAAAATTAGAAAATACAGCCAAGTCAAAAAATGTTTAAAGGAAAGACTTTGCCCCAAGATCAGAAACAAGCCAAGGATGCCGCCTTCACCATTTCTCTTCAGCCTAGCCCCGGAAGTCCCGGCCCGAGCCAGCGGGCAAGAGGGCAAGTAAGAGGCTGCACGTTGGAGAGGCAGAAGTGAAGCCGCCTCCATTCGCAGACGACGTGATCGGAGGTATAGAGAATCCTAGAAATCCCCAAAAACTACTGAAGATAATAAACAAGTTCAGCAAATGGATAAACAAAATGTGGTCTATCCAAACAGCGGAATATTCTTCAGCCGTAAAAAGGAATGAAGCACGGATATAGGCTACAACATGGATGAACCTTGAAAACATTACGCTGTGAAAGAAGCCAGACAAAAAAGGCCACAAATTGTATGAGTCCGTGTCATACTGTGATTTATAATAATATGTATTTGGTCTTGATCCCATTCCTGGCACAGAGCTCTTAAAACCTTTGGAATTTCCTAGGTGATAAGAGAGAAAAAGGTGTCTTGGTTATCCGTAACAAGCCCCTTTCAACCCCACCTCTCTGTTAATGAGGAGACTTTTGGAAAACCCCTAAGAATGGGGCAGGTTGCCAGGGGCTGGAACTTTCGTCAGTCACGCCTACGCTATGATAGCTCCATAAAAATCCAAACGGACGGGGTCAGAGAGCCCCCAGGTTGGTGAACACGTGGAGATGCTGGCAAGGTGGCTCGCCCGAGAGGGCATGGGCGCTCCGAGCCCCTTCCCACACACCTTGCCCTGCACATCTCCTCCATCTGTCTGTTCCTGGGTTATATCCTTTCTAATAAACTGGTGATCTAGTAAATAAAATGTTTTCCTGAGTTCTGTGAGCTGCACCAGCACATGAATGGCAGCCGAGCAGGGGGTCCATCTATAGCCGGGGGGTCAGGGGCACAGGCCATTGTGCGATTGGCGTCTGAGGCGGTAAAGGGGACAGTCTTTAATGGGAGCCCTTAACCTGTGGGGTCGGATGCTATCTCCAGGGAAATAGTGTCAGAATTGAGTTAAATGGCAGGACACCTAGCTGGTGTCGCAGAATTGCTTAGTGTGGGAAAAACACCCACACGTTTGGTGACCAGAAGTGTCAGAAGTGGAATATTCTGTGAATAGTGTTGTAAGTAGCGTAAAGGAAAAAAAAAGTTTTCTCCCTTTATATTCCATTTATCAGGAATGTCCAGAATAGGCCAATCCATAGAGACAGAAAGCAGATCAGTGGTTACCAGGGGCTGAGGGAGCGGGGAGTGGAGAGTGATTGCTTAATGGGTACGGGGTTTCCATTTGGAGTGATGAAAAAGTTCTGGAACTAGGGAATGATGATGGTTGCACAACATTGTGAATACACTTAATGCCACTGAACTGTACACTTTAAATGGTTAAAATGGTAAATTTTGTATTATATGTATTTTACCACAACAAAAAAAATACAATTTTTTATTTAAAATCATTACTTTTCCAGTTCCTTAGAGACCTTTTTCTGGGCATATGTATGTACTTTTTTTTTTTTTTTACCAAAATCATATAATATGCCTTGCATACTGTTTTGTAACCTCCAACTTGCCACCCTATAAATTTTCATTACTCTAACCCCAAATCCACACTCCATTTTCTCCAATCCACCACAAAGGATGTTCTTTTCGGTCAGTTTAGAAATCAGGATCTAATCGGAAGCACGACTTACCTCTGGTGCCGTGTGTCCTGTCAGCGTGAGCTGTTCGGGCAGTGCCGGTGACACGGTGAAGGGACGTGCCCGTGGTCTGCCAGAAGGCCCAGCCTCTGAGTTTGTCTGCTGGGATTTCCTGTGAACTAGAGTGATGCATAGACGGGCGGGGTCCAGGTTTGTCTGGAACACCTCAGGGGAAGTGCACGTCTAGTGTGTGGCATCAGGTGACACAGATCTGGTCGCCCCATCGATGCTGGTCCTGATCCTGGACACAGGGTTATGGGGGATCCCACTATTGCTCCGCCATGTGTCCCATTCTGACGAGAAAGTGATCTGTGGGGTGTCAGATGCTGACATCTGAAAGATTCTCCTCTCAACACCACCAAACACACGGGACATAATTGCTCATCCCTCCCGGTCGTTGAGCATGTTGAAGAAAAGGGCAAGTTGCAACCAAATTTCCACATAGACTTTCCTTACATGGTTTTTAGCCCCTATAACTGGCTGTTCTGATTCTGGAAAATGAACCAGTACTAGTTGTAGACTAGAGACTAGTAGAAATTCTGCTTTAAGGATGAAATTAGGAAGACTTCACATAGAACAGATGAGGTCTGCCGTCTGTGTAAACGACACAGACCAAGCATCCTATTTTCACGAGCACAGAGGCAGGAGCATGCAAGACACCCTCAAGGCTTCCTGGCCATCACTTCAGGAGGGCATGACGGGACTATATTTGAAACTGAAATGATTACTCTCAAATGAAGGAAACGCCGTCTGGCAGGGGCCTCCTCTCTGGAGCGGGAGCGCTGAGCTTCGCCAGAAGCACGGTTCTGGACAGCTGATCCCCAGGGAGGGCATGAGGTGTGACTTTGGGACCCTGCCTGGGACAGAAGGTCGTGCACGGTTTCTGTGCAGGAATCCAGGAGACGTGTAAACAGGGACCAGGGAATTGCAGGTCCTGGTGGGTCCGCACGGCTGCAGCTTCCACCTGGCTCTCATCTCCCCTCCTAGCCCCGGTCATGAAATTACCCCCGCTCCCCAGCTGCATCCTGTCCAGAGCAAAGCCTCGCTTGCAAGTCCTCCCCCAAATCATTCTTTCAACCCAGAAAGACTTGACAGCTTCACACATCAATTTCTCTGAAGACATGCAGAGGCCAGCAAACTTTTTCTATAAAAAGCCAAATAGTAACTATTTCAGGCTTTGCAGGCTGTATATGGTCTCTATTGCATATCTTTTTTTTTTAAACAACACTTTAAAAATACAAAAACAGTTCATAGCTCGCTGGCCAATAGTGTGTGTTTATCTTTTGAAATTATAATCAGGTCATGTAACGCCCCTGCTCATAACCTCCAAAGGCTTCCCAGCACACTTAGAATAAAATGCTACAATACAGACTTCTCATCGGGGCCCAGCCAAGGATCTGCCGACTCCCAACCACATCTCTCTGTTACTTCTACCTCGGCCACAACGTCCCAGAATGTTCCAGCTCATGTGGACCTGTCGGCCTCTGCCCTTGTCGCCAGCTTGGCATGCTCTCAGCTAGTAGTGTGTCTGCAGAGCTGTGCAGCTATCACCACAATCAATTTCAGAACACTTGATGACTTCCAAAAGAAACCCTGCGCTCCTTAACCCTCACCTCCACCTCCCAGCCCTGGCAATCACGAATCTACTTTCTGGCTCTACGGATTTGCCTCTTCTGGATCTTTCATATAAAGGGAATCACACCATATGTGGTCTTTGTGTCTGGCTTATTCACTTAGCATAAGATTTTCAAAGGTTCGTCTGTGTTGTAACATGTATCAATACTTCTTTCCTTTTTATCACCAAATAATATTCCACGATATAGATAGATCACATTTCATCAGTTGATGAACATTTGGGTTGTTTCTGCTTTTCAGCTATTATGTATAAATAATCCTGCTATGAACACTTGTGTACAAGTTTTTATGTGGTCTTATATTTTTATTTCTCTTGGGTAAACACTTATGAATGGAATTTCTGGGTCATATGATAAATCTATGTTTAACCATTTGAGAAACTTCCAGACTATTTTCTAACGTGGTTGTACCATTTTACAGTCTCACTAGCAATGTTTGAAAGTTCCAATTTCTCCACAGCTTTGCCAACGCTTATAATTTTCTTCTCTCTTTAAGCGACCATCTTAGTGGTTGTTAAGTGGTGTTTCATTATGGTTTTGAATTGTATTTCCCTGATGCCTAATGATGTTGAGCATTTTTCATGTGCTTATTGGCCATTTGCAAATGTCTATTCAGATCCTTTCTCAGTCAGAGGCAATGATGGCACAACACTGTGAATGTACTTAATGCCACCAAACTGTGTACTTTAAATGGTAACTTTTATGTTATGTGTATTTTACCACAATAGAAAAAGGAAAACAAATGTAGGAGATCAAAGCTAATTATCCTTAGCGTCCCTCAGTAATTCATTAGAGAAGTGACTCATCTAAGTGGTCCAGACCATGCTCACTCTCTGTCCCCATAGCACCTTGGAACCTCTTGGCACAGCTATCCCATCCGTTTCCTGTCCTCTGGATAAAGTTGTAGGCTGAAACTTACCAGTTAAATGTGCAGAGGTGGCTGGTCATTCTGATACCCAGGGAATTAGTGAGCAGGCACAAGTGCCCTTTTTATATCTTGTTTGAAAGACGTTAATCACATTCCCTTTCAGCAGTGACATAAAGGTAGATTTAAAACCTGCGTCTCTCGTGTATGGCTTCCGTGTCTCCTGACTTAGGGAGCCACATCCAACATCTCAGGGTTGTCACTGTGGTTTATGTTGCAGAGCCACAGAGAGCAATGGTCTCCAAGCTGGGATGGTACCCCTAGGGTACCCCACTCACCAGGGAGCTTGGAGAACTCTGAAGGGCCAGGTTCCAGAGGCTCCACTTCTATAGACACTTCTCCCTACAGGTCCCAAGTCCTCCTGGGTGCCTGGACCTGAGCTCAGGAAAATATTCACAGCCAGGTCAGGACCATGAGCCCTCGGGGGTCCAGACTTGGGTGCGTTGGCTGTCAGGGTGCTCTGAATTCAGGGAGGTGGTGGAGTGGGGCTGGGGGGGGTGACCCTTGTGTCCCCAACATGCATCAAAGAACGGAGCAGCCTTGAAGGAGAACCACATGAGAGCAAAGCAGAGACACTGATAAGAAATATTAAATGCCGGAAATACCTATTTAAATGTATTTAAGGGGCCGGACCGGTGGCGCAAGCGGTTAAGTGCGAGAGCTCTGCTTTGGCGGCCCGGGGTTCGCCGGTTTGGATCCCGGGCGCGCACCAATGCACCACTTGTCAAGCCATGCTGTGGCGGCGTCCCATATAAAGTAGAGGAAGATGGGCATGGATGTTAGCCCAGGGCCAGTCTTCCTCAGCAAAAAAAGAGGAGGATTGGCAGATGTTAGCTCAGGGCTGCTCTTCCTCACAAAAAATAATAAATAAATAAATAAATAAATAAATAAATAAATGTATTTAAGCAATTCTCTGTTTTTGCTAATCTCAGGACTCATCCTGGTTGGCATATCATTAGGTGGAAAGAGAAAGCCCTTCAAACAGCTGAAACAGTGACATTAATGATGATAATTTGGTGAAATCTAACTGGAGTGTTTTCTGGGACTATCACATTTTTCTAGATATATTGGGTAAACCCCAGATAAAATTTCTGCACAATCTCTTTCACAGTGGATGGGTGTATTTCCCACCCCAACTGCAAGGTAAATATGACGTGTGAGCTGCCAGAGTGACCGTTTTTTTTTTTTTTTTATTTTCCCCCCAAACCCCCAGTAGATAGTTGTATGTCATAGTTGCACATCCTTCTAGTTGCTGTATGTGGGACGCGGCCTCAGCATGGCCGGAGAAGCGGTGCGTCGGTGCACGCCCGGCATCCGAACCCAGCACGCCAGCAGCGGAGCGCGCGCACTTAACTGCTAAGCCACGGGGCCGGCCCTGGAGTGACCGCTTTTAAGCAGCACGTACCTTTGTCTTTAAATTCACAAGAAAATCCGATCATGATGTTTAACAAAATGAATGAAATTATTTCTCATTTTTATACTTGATTCTCATTTAATTAATCTCAAAGGCCAGAAACACACATCACTATATATATTCACACACATTTACCAAAGGAATACCATGCCTTCTATCATACTCCTTGCTTCTTAAGTAACTTATCACTCTAGGTACCTGTTACATTGTATTATTATAAATTATATAATGTTAAAAAGCATATTAATTAATTTTCTTGCTCTTGTAACATATTATAAAATAGATACATTAATTATATTAGACCTTTATCAATTTAATCTTGATATGACTGCTTTTAGTAATCTATCTTACAAAATGCTTTCCTTAATTTAATTCTCAGTGATTCTAGAATATTCCTGGAAATTCATATTAACATTTGAATTGGAAAATGAAGTCACCTTCTGATAGAAAGTGTGTCTGTTTGGCTGATGGGTTTGACAAGAAGGACTGATTGCAAATCAGATCATAAGCCATATTTTTCCATAAATTGAATAAACTAAATTGCAGCTCTAAGAGTTTGACAAAAATTTATTTAAAGAAGTGATAAAAGGGCCAGCCCTGGTGATCCCTTGGTTATGTTAGGCATGCTCCACTTTGGCAGCCCAGGTTCGGTTCCTGGGCATGGACCTACACCACTCATCTGTCAGTGGCCATGCTGTGGTGGTGTCTCACATACAAAATAGAGGAAGATTGGCAACAGATGTTAGCTCAGGGCGAATCTTCCTCAGCAAAAAAAAAAAAAAAAGGTAATAAAAACTTTAATTAAAAAAACATTTTATTGGCAAAGGTATAAATGAATTAACAATATTTTTATGTCCCCAAACCTTTCTGAATATATTGGGTTAAACTTGGTACATCTGAGTGACAGAATATTAGATTTTAGTCTCAGAAAAGGACCCTTCTGCACGTGCTTCACTGTCTTGATTCCTGTTGCTTCATAACCAGTCTTGAAATGGGTAGTGTGAGTCATCTAATTTTGTTCTTTTTTCAAGATATTTTCCTTTTGGCTCTTCTAACTCATTTGCAGTTATATATAAACTTCAGAATCAGTTTGTCAATTTCCATTTTTTAAAAAGCCCCTTGGGGGCCGGCCCTGTGGCGGTTAAGTGCTCACGCTCTGCTACTGGCAGCCGCGGTTGGGATCCCGGGCGCGCACCGACGCACCGCTTCTTGGGCCATGCTGAGGCCGTGTCCCACATACAGCAACTAGAAGGATGTGCAACTATGACATACAACTATCCACTGGGGCTTTGGGGGAAAAAAGGAGGAGGATTGGCAATAGATGTTAGCTGAGAGCCGGTCTTCCTCAGCAAAAAGAGGAGGATTAGCACACATGTTAGCTCAGGGCTGATCTTCCTCAAAAAAAAAAAAAAAAAGCCCCTTGGGGCTGGCCCGGTGGCACAAGTGGTTAAGTGCGCGCGCTCCGCTGCAGCGGCCCGGGGTTTGCTGGTTCGGATCCCGGGCGAGCACTGATGCACCGCTTGTCAGGCCATGCTGTGGTAGTGCTCCATATAAAGTAGAGGAAGATGGGCATGGATGTTATCCCAGGGCCAGTCTTCCTCAGCAAAAAAAGAGGAGGATTGGCTGATGTTAGCACAGGGCTGATCTCCTCACGAAAAAAAAAAAAAACCCTTGGGATTTTGGCTCGGTTAGCTTTTGCTTCGTAACAACACTTATTTCACTGCACTTCTGCGCAGCAGCTGGCGGCTGGCAGACCCAGCTGTGCTTGGCCGGGAGGCTCCTTGTTCACTCAGCAGCCAGGCTGAGGCAGCAGCCGCAGGGAGGAAGGTTCCTCTCAGTGACCTGGGTGGGCTGTGGGGAGGGAGCCACACAACTGTACTTAAAGCCTCTGAGGGCAGCTCTGCCAACATCCTAGTGGCCGAAGCAAGTCACATGGTTGAGCCCAGGATCAATGGAGTGAGAAACCGTTCCCACGGGAGAGGGCGCGGAGCGATGACTTTTGGACAGTAATCTAATCCGACACACCTTTCCTGCAGACACCCAGACTCTATTTGGGTCATAAAAGATCCTTTTGAAGGCCAGGTGATTTCCAGGGCTTGCCTTTCTTCACTCGGAAGGCAGAGCTAATTGAATTGTCCGCTGTAGATCATTACACGTAATTGTCGGCAGGAGATCACTATGAGATCTGGGGCACATAACTCGGAAGGGGTTCAGAGAATGGAGCCGCACTGCTGTAGCAAAATTTCCCTCCACTTCCACCTGCTGCGTATGTGGACACAGCTCTCAGCACGGACAGCCACAGAAATGAGAACTGGGAATAGAATTGATGAAGAGCCTTGTCTCAATCCAGCGACGAGTCCTTCCCAGACCCGTGCCCGAATCGAAAAAGGGAAGCCCCATTCTTTTAAGAGATGCGTTTCCAACAAAATTGTAATTTTCATGACTAATAATTATTATTCCAAATTTGTAATATATTTGCTTTTTGCTCAGTTGTGAACTAATAATTGTAATGATAAATAAATCTGAGAATTTTTCTAACACTTAAAACCTCCGAGGAAATAAAACAAATTTTAAAATTTCAATTTATATACACATTTTTTGCTGTATAGAAGTATATAGACTGATCGATGATTTCAAATGTAAAAATATTACCTTAGGATAAAGGTCTGTAGAAGAATGATAGGAGAAATATGAATTCTATGGGTAACAGAAAGATGTCAAGTATCTAAGTATTGAAGGAGAGGCTGACTGTGTGCTGTTTTTAGTGGATCATGTTGGATATCAAATCGATACGGTGTTTCTATTCCATCTGGATACATTTTAAAAAGTGATACGACAGTCTTATTTTTAAGTGTCAATAGTTACAATATGCCAGAAATTGTATTCTTTGTAACTATTTAAACTTATGAAATATTTTAGGTGTCAACTTAATATGTGAGGGGGATAAAAAATATTTAAAGTTATTTTAGGAAGTATGTGAACAAAACTGGAAACTACTGATGCCAAGAGCATCAGAGAACCTTACAGTCAGAAGAAGCCAAGAGACCAGCCACAGAACCCCCGGGTGTGACAGTCCACTGTGCCTGTTGGGAGGTGCCTGGTGTCGAGCTGTAGACCCAGCTGCTTGGGTTCGAAGCCTGGCTCTGCCTCAGTTTCCCATCTGTAGCATGAGGGTAGCGCCCTGAGGACTGAATGAATAAATATGCATGCAGTGCTGAGACCAGGACTTGGGCCAGCAGAGCACAGGGTGCTGGTGTTTACTATCTTGATGGAAACACCTCTCTTAATAGCGGGGTCACGGTCCAGTGGGATGGCAGAAGGTTATTCCTCTCATGGAATCTCATGGGAACACTCAGTTCTGCTTTTTCAAGAAACACGGAACAAGACTTCCCTTGTCAACATGAGAGCCCAATAAGAGGTTTGAAGCAGCAACTCCCCACTGTACCCTCCACTCCAGATTGATTCCCATTGTGCTCTGCTGTGACTACAGTCTCTAGATGTGTCCCATTCTGATTGCCCTCTTTCATGTGGGGCCATGGGGAAAATGCAGGATCTTGACCAGAGGACCTTGGGTGAGTGTTGGGCCACCACTTAGAGAGTACCCACTGACATACCAGGCCCTGCGGCAGGATCGGGACACACGTATCCTCACTACTGACCACATCCAACCCGTGAGGTCCCAATAGAACGCCATGCTAAGGATGCAGGACTGATCCCAGAGCTGTGTGACCCACCCATTGCCTCTTCAGAGAAGTGAGGCCAGTTAGCTTCATCCATAATGTTTATGGGACAGAAACCCAAGCACCACATAAACACTAGTTTTTTCCCTGTATTCATTAATGTCCCTCACGTGGTACTGTTCAGTGGTGGTGTCCTAGGTGTGGGCAGACAAGGAGAAGTGTGTTGGTCTATGGGCTCCTCCAGTATGCAAACACAGATTTCCACAGCTTCCTTCTGGGGTCGATTTTCCCAACACCCCTCAGCTGTAGGCTCAGGGCATCTTGAAAACAAGTGATGAAGGGGGGCAGGATGCCCCAGCACAGAGCTGAGGAGGGAGTTGGGGACCATTCCTGGGGAGGCAGGCCACACCAGGGTGTGTCTTTACCCCCACCAGCAGTGGGATGGCAGGAGAAGTTTGGACAAGGAGTGACACAGTCTAACGTGCTTTCAAAAGTGTGGAGACTAGACTAGAGGCGGCCAAGGTGTACGGGTGACACTGTTAGGAGCCCATTTCAACAGGTAGGGCAGGGGGCAATGAGGGGAGAGAGGTGGGCGATCCCAGGTGTTGAAGAGCTAATATCAACCATCATGGTGATGAGTTGGGAGGTGCTGGAGAAGGAACTTCAAATATGAAACATTTGATTATACCACTACAGAAATCTGGTGGTTCCCTAGTGAGTACATTCAAATCTCCTCCTCCTGACCTTCCACAACCTCTAACCTGGTGGGTCTGTGGTGGTGTCTCCTTGTGACTTTAACATCCATCTTCCTGATTACCAACGAGGCTGAGAACCCTTTTCACATGTTTATTGGCATTTTGCATTTCTCTTTCTGAAGTGTCTGTTCAAGTGTTTTGCCAGTTTTTCTATTGGATTGTCCTTCTTTTTAAAAAAGTGTTTAACTCCCTCACATATTCTGGACAGGTTCTTTTGCTTGTTGTTGGATAGATAGGGTGCAAATGTCTTCTTCCACTCTGTGGGCTTTTGCACGCTTGATGATGCCATTCTTTAACTTTTTATTATAGAAATTTTCAAATACATACAAAAATAGAGAGAAGAGTATAATGACCCCCATGTGCCCATAGCTTGCCTTCTTTCCTCTCTTGTCCCCACTCCCACTTCCCCATTGGATTACTTTGAAGCAAATTCCATCCATCGTATCTTCTTTTTTATGTGAGGAAGATCAGCCCTGAGCTAACATCCATGCCAATCCTCCCCTTTTTCTGAGGAAGACCGGCCCTGAGCTAACATCTGTTGCCAATCCTCCTCCTTTTTTTCCCTTTTTCTCCCCAAAGCCCCAGTAGACATGTCGTAGTTGTATGTCATAGCTGCACATCCTTCTAGTTGCTGTATGTGGGATGCGGCCTCAGCATGGCCGGAGAAGCAGTGCGTCGGTGCGCGCCCGGGATCCGAACCCAGGCCGCCAATAGCAGAGCGCGTGCACTTAACCGCGAAGCCACGGGGCCGGCCCCCATTGTATCTTCTTATTTGAAAATGCTTTAGTATGATTCTCTAAAAACTAGGACTCCTTTTTTATTGACATAACCAAAACACCATTATCACAGCTAAAAAATTTAATAATTTTTAAATCAAATATCCAGTCAGAATTCAAATTTTCCTAATTGTCTCATGATTTTTTTCTAGTTTTTTAAAAATCAAATCCAAATAAGGGGCAACTTATGGTGTCTTTTGATGAACAGAAGTTCTTAATTTAATGAAATCCAATTTTTCATTATTTTCCTTCATGGTAGTGTTGTTTTGTCTCATTTAAGAAATCTTTCCCTACCTCAAGGTCAGGAAAACAATGTTGGCATTAATCTAGTAATTCTGTCTTGGGATGTGCCTGTGGTGGGGTAGGGGAGGTGTTTCTAGCAGACTAGAGTGTTTTTGTTTAAATTAACCTTTTTTACTTTGAGGCAGTTATAGATTCACATGCAATTGTAAGAAATAGTATGGAGAGATCCTGGGTACCCTTTATCCAGTTTCCCCAATGGTAATATCTTACAAAACTGTAGTACAACATCACAACCAGGATATCAACACTGATATAGTCAAGATACAGAACTTTTCTCCCACCATAAGGACCCAGCATGTTACCCTCCCATAAACACACCCTCTTCCCTCCCATCCACTCCCTTCTTGGCCCCTGGCAACCACTAATCTGTTCTCCATTTCTATAATTTCATAATTTCAAGAGTGTGTATCAATGGAATCATATAACATGTAACTTTTTGGAATTGGCTTTTTTTGTTTTTTGTGAGGAAGATCAGCCCTGAGCTAACATCCATGACGATCCTCTTTTTTTTTTTTTTTTGTGAGGAGATCAGCCCTGAGCTAACATCCGCCAATCCTCCTCTTTTTTTTTGCTGAGGAAGATGGCCCTGGGCTAACATCAGTGCCCATCTTCCTCCACTTTATATGGGACGCCGCCACAGCATGGCTTACCAAGCAGTGCGTCGGTGCGCGTCCGGGATCCGAACCAGCGAACCCCGGGCCGCCGCAGCGGAGCGCGCACACTTAACCGCTCGCGCCACCGGGCCGGCCCCATGACGATCCTCTTTTTGCTGAGGAAGACCAGCTCTGAGCTAACGTCTATTGCCAATCCTCCTCCTTTTTTTCCCCAAAGCCCCAGTAGATAGTTGTATGTCATAGTTGCACATCCTTCTAGTTGCTGTATGTGGGACGTGGCCTCAGCATGGCCGGAGAAGCGGTGCGTCAGTGCGCGCCCGGGATCCGAACCAGGGCCGCCAGTAGCGGAGCGCGCGCACTTAACTGCTAAGCCATGGGGCCGGCCCCTAAGTTGGGCTTTTTTTCACTCTCCATAATTCTCTTGAGATTCATCTAAGTGGTTGTGTATTTCAATAGTTTGTTCCTTTTTAATGAGGAGTATTCAGTGGTGTGGCTGGACCATAGTTTGTTCAACCATTCAACCACTGTTTTTGGTTATACAAATAAAGGTGCTATAAATATTCATGTACAGGTTTATGTATAAGCACGAGTCATCATTTCTCTGGGAGAAATGCCTAGGAGTACGGGAGCCGAACCGGGGCTGCCAGCAGCGGAGCGCGAGCACTTAACTGCTAAGCCACGGGGCTGGCCCCTCTCCTATCTGTTTTTTAAAAGTTTTATAGTTTTAGGGCCGGCCCCATGGCTTGGCGGTTAAGTGTTCGCGCTCCCCTGCTGGCGGCCCGGGTTTGGATCCTGGGCGCACACCCACGCACTGCTTCTGCGGCCATGCTGAGGCCGCGTCCCACATACAGCAACTAGAAGGAAGTGCAGCTATGACATACAACTATCTACTGGGGCTTTGGGGGAAAAAAGGAGGAGGATTGGCAATAGATGTTAGCTCAGAGCTGGTCTTCCTCAGCAAAAAGAGGAGGATTGGCATGGATGTTAGCTCAGGGCTGATCTTCCTCACAAAAAAAAAAAAAAACTAAATAAAATGTATCTTAAAAAACAGTTTTATAGTTTTATGTTTACATTGAAATCTGTCATCCATTCTGAGTTCATTTTTCAGTGTCTTTATGTTAGCGACATCTTGGCTGTTCCTTCCTTGCTATATGGAGGAAAGAAGATATCCTAGAGTAAATGGTGTCTCCTGCATATACATTAGGTGCAGCCCCCTTTTGCACTTCTGTATGCCAGTAAATGACACCCTCTGCAGCACTGTTGTGTCAGTGGCCTCCTGGGGTTGTGCAAGGAGGTGGCTCTGATTGCTTGCATTTTCAGAGTTCTTGATTTAGCCTCTGTTGGGTGCACAAAATGACAAAGTGATTTATGTATTCAAATTAAGTGGTTTCCATTTAATGTTGGGTTCAGTGTGTAGAAATTGCTTAGATGTGTATTTTGTTCCTACTATGACAGAAGTATTTGTCAATTCACAGCCATGCTCTTGAGTTTTTAATTCAGAAAAACAGCCAATACTTTTATTCAAAGAATCTTAGAACATTATTACTGGAAGGCATCATAGAAGAGCTCTACCTCAGTGTTTCCCAAAAGTGTGTTCCCTGGAACCTGAAGGTACCCTGTGATTAAAGGGTTCTGTGGCCAAGTGGGTTGGGACAGACTGCATACCATCTATTCCCCTCCTTCCTGTTTGTAGAATCATGATTCTTAATACTTTGTTAAAGGCTCTGAGAAGGTCTGCAGCCAATAAATCTGTTTAGTGTTGTTGCACTCAATGCTTCCCAATTTGGTTGACCTCCTAACCCCTCTTTTATCACATGTAGAACATGTTTTTGGATCAACTGTTTTATTCCGGTGCCCACATTTAAGTCTTGAAGAAACTAAGGGACCCCAAAGGTGACAGCTTTTGCCTTTCCTATGGCATTTCTGCTCTGGACTGGGTGCACCCAATGTGCAAACCTGGGGCTGACCAGTGTTGGGGTCTCTGGCTCTGATTACTTTCCTGCAGTCTTATCAGAGCATAGGGATCCCCAAATACAAAGCAATGAATTGTATCTGGGAGAAAGACTGGCCTCAGAGTCGGCCCTATGTGGTTGACATGCAAGTGCTGGATGAAGGCCTGGAGGAGCAGAGCAGCAATGGGTTGGAGAGGGTTCTAGAGACATTTCACAGCGAGAATTGAGTGGACCCCGTTAAATGGGTTAAGTTGAGTCAGCGATTTCGGGAGAGGCAGAAGGCAGAGGGGCCTGGGGTTTCTTTGGTGGATGGTGAATCTGTTGGCCATGCTCGGGAACACAGGGAAAGGGCAGACTGGGAGGAGGTGAGAAAAGATGAACTGGGTTTGGCATTGTGGCCCTGAAGCTTGGGGGTGGGTGGGAGGAGGAGCGCTGCAGAAAGGGGGCGGGGTTCCTCAACACCAGCAGTAGAAGGGGATGTCTGGGAGAGGTGGACTTATCTAGAAAAGGACAAAGGAGAACCCTGCTGCTAGTGGCGGGGGAGGGAGAACTCCAACTCAGACACTGCTTGGGCTTCCGGGGAGGCCTGGAGGTGGCCGGTGCAGGCAGCGAGGGCGCTGCTTCACCAGCAGGGGGCCTCGAATGTTCCGTCTCCGCGGAGAAGCCACACAATCAGGCGCTGAGGAGACATTATCTTGTTCGACCTTCTGCAAAGGAACCCTTGCAACAAAGTTACCCAGTGTGTGTGCTCAAAAAAGCAGAAGGCGGAGCTGGAGGGACACAATTACAGAGCCTTCTGGGCGTTTTCTGAGGCTAGAGATTACAGTAGCAAACAGCCTCTGAGTGGTTCAGTGATTTCGGGCAGAAAACAGGATGGTGATGTGTGAGGGAGACAGAGGCAGACAGAGAGTGGGCCCTTGGCAGTCACGTGGCTCATAAATAAGAGACTAATAACATTCATGATTATTATTTTTAAATTTCTTTATTGTGAAACGTAGCAAAGGTACAGAAAAGTATATAAAATATGTACAGCTTAAGAGATGTGCAAAATGAACAGCAGTATTACAGGGAGGAGCCTGCACCCCAAAGGGCCTCCCACCTCTCTGGTCACAGCAACTGCCCGCCACCAGCAGTAGCCATCATTCTCTTATGGGAAACTACCTTTTTGCTTTTCTTTAGCTTTTTGCTACTTAATTATGTGTCCCTAAACAACGTAGTTCAATTTTGCCTGTTTTGGAACTTTTGTAAGCGGAATCATGCAGTATGGCTGATGGATTCTTCCACGCAACATTGTTGAGGTTCATCCATATTGTTGCACTTGGCTGAAGAGTGTTCATTTTCATCACTAGATCCCACTTCATGAATATATATCGCTCTTATTACTTACTCAATGGCCGATGGATATTTTGGTGGTACCCAGGTCTGTGCTAGTGTGCATTCCTCTCCGGGCTTGCTGTGCTTCTAAACCCACATTTCAGCAGCCTATCTCCCTAGGGCCACGTGTGGTTAGCTTTTACAGACACTGCCAAACTTCTTTTTCCAATATGGTTGTACTAATTCACACTCCCACAGTAACACTCTTGAGAAAGTGAGGATGTGGATCTGAAGAAGAAGGTGAAGTGGAAGATTCTGGTAAAGCAGGTAGGGGCTGTGTCACACAGGGCACTGTAAACCAAATTAAAGATTTTGGACCACATGCAGATGGAAATGGGGAGTCAACAAAGGGTTCCCAGCAGAGCAGGAACAACATCAGATTTGTGTTCACAGATGACTGGTGGGTGCAGAGCAGTAAGGGGCTTTTCAGGCGGTCCAGGAGGTGGTGGGCAGATAATTAGAGAGGATGGATGGGCTTCCTGGAGGCGATGCCATGGGATGGAATCCCGTTCACATCAATGATTTGGTGAAGATGGATATCCTTGCAAGTTCCTCTCTGGAGGAAAGGCTGCTTTTCCTGCACTTATTTAGGGATGTCCTCGAGGATTGCAAAGAACAAGTAATAAACCTATTGGATGCTAAGTTCTTTGCAGACAGGACTCCTGTTCATCTTTGTATGACTCTAGGCCTGAGGAACACACAGTCCCTTGCACCCAATATGCAGATAATACATGTTTATAGGATTTAGGAATGAGCAGGCAAGTATGTTAAAAAGATGATGACCAACTTTGGATTTTATTTCACCCTCTGACTTCTAATCACCCACTAATTAGGGGAGAAAGGAGGTAATCCTTGGCTGGTTTCCCTGGAAAAGGCTCCAAAAACCTGTGGAGGGAGACTTGAAGGATGGAGGAGGATTTGGGTAGAGGGGAGAACGTTCTGGCACACGTGGGGAGAGAACAGAAATGCAGAGGAGCGTGATGGGGTCCGCTAAGGGCCCCAGGGAAAGAATGTGGGGAGGCCCCTGAGCGCCGGAAGAGGGAGTTTTAGTTTGAGCTCACCATTGATAGCAGCTGAAATCTACCAAAAACGTAATACTATTTTTACATGGATTATCTGGGTTCTTGGCCGGGAGGTGGCGCTGTGGTAGTATGCAAGGGCCGGGGAGCGTTCAAGTTCAAGCTCCGGGTCGGGAGGAAGCTTCCCGACGTTCATGTTTCGTTAATAACTTAAAAAAAAAGCTCGGCTGAGATGCTGGGGCGCCAGGACGCGGACTCCAAGGCCAGGCCAACACTGTGCCCCAGTTCCCCCGGGCGGGTGGGGGTGAAGGTGGCGAAGGGTCGTGCACCCCACCACCCACCGCGCGAGCAGCCAGAACGCGCTCCCCAAGCGCGCCGGAGACGCGGGGGAAACGGGGGTGTGTTTTCCTTTCTTTCTTCCCGGTCTCGGGTAGCACAGCCGCGCTGGCCCGCTCCGCCCAGCCGAGGAGACGTCGCTCCTCCGAGTGGCTGCGCGGGGTCCCCCCGCCCCGCGCCCGCCCCCGCGGCGGGGCCTCCGCGCCACACCGGCCCGCGCCGCCCAGTCCCCGTCCGGGCCCGCCCCCAGCTCCCGCGCCCCCGCCCCGGCCCCGCCCCGCCCGCGCCGTGCACCCCCTCCCACCTCCGCTCGCTCTCCCCCTCCCTTCTCGCCCCCTCCCTTCTCGCCCCCCTCCCCTCTTTCCTCCCCCTCCCGCGTCCTTCCCCGTCGCCCCTCCCTCCTCCTCGTCCCCCTCCTCGTCCCCCTCCTCCTCCCCCTCCCGTGGCCCCTCCCTCCTCCCCGTCTCCGTCCTCCTCCCTCGCCCCTCCCCCGCCGCCGCCTCCGCCCGCCGCCCCGGCCGTGTCGGGCAGACCTGTTTGGCGAGGCGGCCGCGCCGGGGCGGATCGTGCGGCCGGCGGCTCCCTCGCGGCTCGCGGCGTCGGGGCCCGTGGAGCGCGCGGCCGCCCCTCGCCGCGGAGCCCCTCGGCGGCGCCACCATGTACTCGGGAGCCGGCCCCGGTGAGTCCGCGCGCTCCCCGCGGCGCCGGCGGCGGTTGGCGGGCCGGGCGCGAGCGCGGCGCGGGCGGGGGCCGGGGCGGCGGGCCGGGGGGCGGGCGGGGGCCGGGGCCGGGGGCGCGCCGGCGGGGGCCGGCGGCGGCCCGGGGGGCGCTGGGGCCGGAGCCGCCGGCCGTTCCTCGGCCCCGCCGCCGCGCAGCCCGGCCTCCTCGGGCTCCAGTCGTCGGGGTCCCCGCGCGGCCTGGGCCCTTCCCGCGCCCCCGTGTCCGTCCGCGCGTCGGGCTCCCGGGCGGGGGCCGCTCCGGGCCGCCCGCGTGTAGGCCCGAGGCCCGCGCGCCCGCCTGCCGGCCGCGGCCGCCGCCTCCTGCGCCCGGAGCGCGGGCCCCGCTGCGCGCGGCGGGACGGCGGGACGGCGGGACGGCGGGGCCCGGGCCGTGAGCGCCCGCGGGGGTCAGTCCCGGTCGGGGCGCCGAGCTCGGGGTGCGGGCGGCGGGCGAGGGACGCGCGGCTCCGGCGCCAGACCGAGCCGCGGCGAGCCTGGAGCGCACTCAGTTTCGTTTTTCTTTTTGCCAGCACTTCTGCGGCCCCTTTTCTGAAGGAAAGTCTGGAAATGCTGAATTTTGGCCAATTCCTCTTGGTAGTTAGGACTGTAGACTGAGGGACAGGAAGCGGCACCCTAAAACCCTGAAAGTGCGTGCATCTCATTTTCATTCCAGACACGCCGGCTCCTTATTCAAGTGCTAATTGCTTTTTACAATTTACTAGAAGAAGGTAAGGAGATGTGTGGATCTCCTTAGCACCCCTTCTTACTAGTCAGCCTCTCTCTCTTTGGAAAAGTTCTAAAAACTTAAAGCAGTAACACTTTTTTTTCCCTTAATGTAGAGTGGAAGGGCGGTTGACTTGCTGGACCAAGAGAATGGTCAAGTGTTGTAAAGCTTTTTCCCCCCTATCCCGCCAGGCACGTGGCTCCTAAATTTCCCGGCTAGCCCTGCCACTTGGACGGGGCATCGCCTCTTTGTCCGCCAGCTCGAGCAGGCTGCAGGCCCCGCCGTGCTCCCGGCTTGGTCCTGGCCCCGTGCTAGGTGCATTCAGGTTCCCGGCCCTCCGGGGCCTCCTGCTGATGGGGCCCTGGTGGGACCTGCTCCAAACTGGGAGTCTGGAAGCCCTTCCTGATCCACTCGGGGGCCTTGACGTTGTCCCGCGCTGTGTCTGTTCACAAACAGCTCTATGCCTTGTGAGTTCTGAGTGTCTTGTTTCCGATGTTACGTAGAAAGCTGCTCCCAGGCTGAACCTGATCAACTTTTAAGGGCTCTCAGCAATTTGACTGAAGAATGGTTTTAACCCTACACCTGAGAGGTGACTCAGCCTTGGTGGGGAAGGGCCCTGGGCTCTGTTGTCACAGTCCTGGGGGCAGATTTGGCTTCTTGAGACTGTGGGCTGGCAGCGACCCCACCCGTGAAATGGCAGGGTAGTCCCTCACCTAGTTGAGTGAGTAGAGCCAACAGAGGCTCAGAGAGGTTAACAACCTTGCCAAGGTCATATGTCCAGTGAGCATTAGGACGATCTGTCTGATCCCAAGCTGCCTTTTTCTACACTCTCCTTAGAGAAGTGGCTGTCACTCCTTTTGACCTTGACCCACAGTAGGAAATACCTGTTACATCTGGACTGCACCCGTTCGCTCAGGAATAATGGAAACGAGCTTCAGGAAGCACACTTAGCTTACTGTGTGCTCCTTGTGGGCATATTTTCTCGTCTGTTTCATTTTTTAAAAATGCCTCAAGCCTTTGGATCTCCAGGCTCATTTCTGGTCCCTAACAGCTTTTGGAAGAATCTTGCTCTGGTGCCGGTCTCTGCATTGTGGTGGGGCCCCACGATTCACAGATGAACTAGCCCTGGAGTCCGACAGCTTGGGTTGAAAAAATAAATAGGTCTGTAGGATAGTTCTTAGCTAATGGCAGGATGGGAATGAACCCAAATTTCGGGCTGTACAAGTGTGCTGTAGTTATAAGGCTGTGGTACAGTTCAATTTTATTCTACACACTGAGGCTTTTAATTTTGTTGAAAAGGAATTTTTGGAATAGAATCTCTTCAACGAAAGTCTTCTTAATCTTATATTTCCTAATTTAGAATAATGAAAAGACATTCAATCTGGATTGTAGGGAAATTACAAGTAGTTTTGCTACTTCCAATTTTAATACACTTATTAAGCAAATTACTAAGTAAATTAATTTAAAAAATAGAGTTGACAATAGGTCTGTGATATTCCCATTACAGATGCTATTATGGATGTGAATTAATATCTGGATTCTAAAGTTAGGTATGTTACTGTTTCTTAGTTTTTTGAACTGTTCCAAGGAGTTAGTGGTTTAGGATGGGTAGACTCTCAGTGACCCTGAACCTTCATAGATGAACATTAGTTCTTTTTAAACCACTTAGAGATCTTAAACTGTGTCTGAGCAATAGCCTACTCCAAGCAGATTGTTTCTTTTCATTTTACTGTGTTCAAATTCCTGTGTGTTACACCCTTGACAGATTTGCTACAAAGTAACTTCTGTAGTTAACTTCTGTTAACATCTAAGTCTTGTTTGAGAGTTGTCTAAACAGGGTTGTGACTTTGAGAGTAATGGACTTTCGCTGTCCCTTCTAGTGCCATTTAACTCCTCCCACAACCAACTTCTCACCCCACCCCCCTTTATCTCAGTGGAGATATGATGGGGGCCCCTGATAATGGTGCACCTTCGCTGCAGCAGATGCCCCTGGTGAAGCTGCTGCCTGCTGCCGGAAGGCATGGCTGGGGAGTTGGGCAGAGTCCTCTTGGATCTGTTATAAATGAAGAACGATTTAAATAAGCGTGTAAGAAAAAACGATGTCAAAGCTTTGACTCCTAAAACCTGTATGGTTTTACGAAGCAGAATATTTTTTGTTAACTTCTAGTTTCAGGGTCAAAAGTTTTCACAATGCCTGTCGGGTTTATTTTAACAACGCCAGACTGGGTGCAGTTCTGGAACTGTACGTGCCAATCGGACCAAATATATTTTTGTTTGGTGAATGGTTATTGTGAACCTTCAAAATGTAACACTTGATTTTTTTTAAATAGTTTCTATTGTGAAATAATTTAAAATACACAAAAGTAGGATGACTAGTATAATATACTCTCATTCATCCATCACCAAGCTTCAACAGTTATCAAGACTTTCCACATTTGCCTCAGATAATGCCCCTTTCTCCTTTTCTTTGCAGAAGTATTCTAGAGCAAATGCCAGGTCTGTGGATTCACCCCTGAGATTTAAGTACTGTGTCTGAAGGATAGGGACATTTTAAACCCAATGCCACGATCACATTTAACAATCCATAATCAATTTCTCTCGTTACCTCTGAAGTGTGTTTATAGTCCGTTATTTTAGGTCCTGCAGTTTAATAAAAGTTCACACATATATTTGGTTTTTTATCTTTTGAGGCTCTTTAATTGAAAGCTAGCCCCCCGCCTTTCCCCATGCTGTTGATTTGTGAAGATATTTAAGTCTTTAAAATGTCCTTTTTTCAGAGTATGTGTATCTCACCCGCCTCACCCCCCAGTTTTCTTTCTTTAAGCATTTCTAAGAAGAGCCCGCTTGTTCAGGGTCCCTCAGCTTGTTGAGGAAGGCTGGCTGGAGACTGAGTTGCTCGTGGTTTTCCTTCTGACACGTTCGTCTTGAGCAGAGGCTTTGGACGGGTCACTTTGCATCTCTGAGTTTCAGTTGCAGTGGAATCCCGTGTATCGGTGGTGTTCTTCCGGCAGAGGGATATTCTGTGACGTATAGAATGTGTGGAGGATGCTTGTGGCTCTTGTGCACTTATCTCTTCTCGTCGCTCACGTAAGGTGGACTCTTCTTGCCCAGTCTTGGGTTGGGACGGCTCCCTCCTCAGTCACCTCCTCTCCTCGTTTGTCCAGCCCTTTCTCTGGACCTTACGCCTCTCCTCCAGCTTCGTCATCTCCTCCTCCGCTGGTGGCCTGGGGGTACTCGCCCCACCTCCCAGTCCCCAAGTGGGGTGCTGTGTTGTGGGCCTAGCCCTTTTCACTCCAGCCACTCAAAAT
The DNA here is from genome assembly GCF_020826845.1 of Diceros bicornis minor. Classification (NCBI taxonomy): domain Eukaryota; kingdom Metazoa; phylum Chordata; class Mammalia; order Perissodactyla; family Rhinocerotidae; genus Diceros; species Diceros bicornis. Next base: position 53,394,403 of record NC_080760.1, on the reverse strand, counting down.
ATCATCAAGTTACACTATTCTAATTTTTTCTCCACTGTTTTTCCCCTCAAAGTTTAAAAACCTGAAACCACTCTTTCCTCTGGGCTCTCCTCTTCCTGAGCAAACTCCTGCACCTTCTCATTTACCTTCCGACAGAACTGCACCCTGGGTGACTGTAGCTTATCTCAACTGGAAACCTTGCAGGTGAGACGGGCTCTCTTAATGATCTCCCGGGCCAGCAGGCACAGATGAGGGCCGTCTGGGCACATGGGGGTGGACGGCTCCCTGACTGAGAGCAGTTCTTAGCGCTTAGGCTTGTAGAAGGGCTCAAAAATGAAGGGCTTAGATATTGTTAACTTGTTTCCCTCTTCAGTGGCTTCCCACTCACTAAAATCCTCATGGAATCTGAGGGGCACAAGGTGCTCTTTGAGAGGTGCTCGCTGATTTGTACCAGCGGGGCCACCATGTCTCCCTGGTCTGGAACTGGAGCAGCGGTACTGAGGAGATGCCCGGCTCCACGGCCCACCGAGACCTTGAAAGCCCACCTTTTAACCTTTCTCTAACGTTCCTCCAAGTCACAGCTTGAGCAGTGGACAGACAGGGAGTCTGGTCATCAGCTGCAGCCCTGTCCTCGTTCTGGGTCTCAGTTTCCTTGTCTGTAAAGCGAGGAGTTGGCCTGGCTGGCTTAGGGTCCCCCTGTGTCCATCCTGTGACTCGTTTGCTTCTCTGCTGACTCCTGATGGGGCTGGGGCTGAGGAGGGAGCCAGTGGGCCCTGGGAACAGAGTATGTGAATGCCCAGGGGCCACGGGCCAGCCATAGGGAAGGTGGTGCTTCAACTGTGACAGGCCCCATCGCTTTGCTGAGCACATGGAGTGTCATGTGATCAGACTTGTTCTAGAAGGATAATTCCGGCAGCACTGCAGGTAGAAGAGGGGGCCTTGGCCAGAGCGTGGGGACAGAGGAAGATGAAAATGGGAAGGGGAAATTGTAGGTGGGTGGTCAGGGTCTAAGACAGTGGGACCCCTCTGAGTGGGATGGCTGTGGTGGAGTGATGGGCAGGGCCCCCATGTCCCCCTGCGTTGCTGTGCGAGTAGAAGCACCCAGAACACTCTAGCTTGGGCACAGGCTTGCATCTCGTTGTCTGCACTTACTGGGTAGACTCCACTTACTGGGCAGTGACATCTGCTAGTATCTGGGCCCCAAACCACCGCTTACTAGCTCTGTGACCTCAGTGAGTTCTGTAACTTCTCTAAGCCTCAGCTTTCCTTCCTGGAAAATGGGGATAATAGCACCCTCAGGGGTGTCGGAGGATGAGAGGAGATGCGCTGAGCAGTGCCTGGCTTCAGTCTCAAGTGAGGCTGGGTGACTCTGCACAGTGGTCTGAGCCTGCCGCCTCGCTGGGGATTTATAAAGCTTGAATGAGAACCCAGCAAAGGGCCTGCCCAGAGGATGGGATCCGAGAATGGTGATCTGGGCGCTGGCTGCGTCTTCGTCACCCTGTTTGTTGAGCGTTTGAACGAGTGACCTGATGGAGTGTGGTAGGAGATGGAGATTGAAGGATGTTCCACTGCATCTGGCTGTGTTACTGGCAGATGGTGGCACACTAACAAAAATAAGGAATAATGAAGGACCAGCAGGCTTTGGGGAGGAGAATCATGTGTGGCATTTGGACGTGTTGAGTTAGAGGTTCTGGGAGGCTGAGGTGGGCCCTGGGGAAGGGAGTTGGAAGGGCAGGGTGAAGTGGAGGACAGGGCACTGGGCTCAGCGGGACACGGGTTCCCGGGCCGGCCACTGCTGGTGCTCAGTGAGTGGGAACTGGGCCCCTGGGAGAGTGCAGCCTGGTTCCCACGCCCAGCAGCTGGTCACAGAATCAACAGAAGACTTTTCCCCACCTCGGCCCCTGAGGACCCAGGAAATTACATTTTGCAAATATCCCAGGCTGATTGCCTCAGTAGGTGGGTTTTGAGATCCACTGGTGTTGGGAGTGGGGGTGGGGAGAGGAGGTAGAAAGTGAGCCCAGCCAGCCCCCAGGGAACACCTTCGGAAGGAGTGGGACGGAGGGAGGAGCTCATGCCTGAAACTCAGAGGAAAGCCCCGAGAGAGTGGGGCCAGCAGCCCTGGGGCGGCACGTCTCTAGGTGAGAGTGTGGATGTCCCAAAGAGCACTTTGCGATAGACCACAGAAGATAAGTTTATCTGTGGTTCCCTTTTCTGATAAAGCTTAAAGGTGCTAATAAGTGATGACCGCTCCTTTCTTAGCCTGTACTTGCTGCCCTTTATGGTTCCATGTTGCTCTGAATACAACTTGTCTACCACTTCACCTAGAATTGGGGCGAAAGGAGACTGCTCAAGGTTATTACTGGGGGCTTCAGTAAGTTCTCCGTGAAAATTGTTCTGTATCCTTCTTTAAGAACCTATAGCAACAGACAGACCCAGGCTTCCAGGTGGGTCCTCACCTGAATCTCTTTCACTGCAGCTGAAGTCCATCCCAGAGTCCTACTGGGGCAGTCACTCAAGGGACAAAGTTTCTGTAGTTTTTCAAGTTATTCCTGAGTATTTCAGCTCTGAGCTCTAGTACTTAGAGAGTTGCACATAATAGGTCAAAATACTGAGGTTCATGGGTCAGAGTCATTTGAGAGGTTTTGTCAGTTTTGACTAAGTAAAATAATACAGCCACTGGGAGTTTACAACGTTGTGTTCAGTTGTGGGCGGAGGAGCTCGAGCCTAGCGGGTTTGTTTGCACGGTCAGCGCTAGGTGGGCTGCCTTGTCTGGTTCTTCTGTGAACTTCGACAGTGGAGGCCCCTGCAAGGGGAACTTGCTCCCCACCTTCTCAAGCCCCTCGCTCAGTCTTGCTTTAACGGAGCTCATGCAGGACCCGAAGGTGGCAGGGCGTCTGGCGTGACCGGGTGCTCTTTAGTTGGTCCTTTCGGGCGGCTGCCTCTGAGTCTCGGTTACAGACAGTGGTTGATGCTCCAGTCCCGGTGGCGCTTGTGTTCTCAGGGTCCTGGACGCCGTTCTCGTCAGAGCATGGTCCCGTCCACTCGTGGTGGGCTGAGCAGAGTGTGAGAAGCCTGGGTTCCAGGAATGGCGATTTCCCAGGGCCTTACAGCTGGTGGTGGTGGCATCATTTGTTTTTTGTAGGAACAAAGGAGTTAACGGAGAAATAAAAGCAGCAAATGGGGAGAGCACAGGAAGATGCAGAGAGTGATGGGCAGCATAACTTGGGACAAATACTGGGTGTCAAGCTGCCTGGAGTTCCTGGGAGTTGTTGGGTATTGCCACGACATAGCAGCATGCCTCCTCTCACTGTGACACACACCAGAGCACGGGCCTCACCTGAATCCTGGCTGCATGGCTAGTGTTCACTTGACCTCTCTGAACCTCGGTCTCCTCCTTGTACAGAGAATGAACACCTGATGGTGGAGGTGCTTTGGTCAGATGCGATAACGCAGGCAAATTGCAAGTGCTTACCACTGTTGCTTGGCCCACAGAAAGTGCCTGCTACTTATTACTGTTTCTGCTGCTGTCAGCTTACCCTCTGCACAGGAGTGGTCTTTTCTCCCTCCGCATTCCATCAGGTGTGTGCTCCAGCGCCTGACTTGCTCCTCTTCTCCTTGGCCCTCTTGCTTCACTTCTGGATCTTTACTTTGCAAGCAGTGAGGGACAAGAAAACATTTAAAAAACCATATCCCAGGGGCCGGCCTGGTGGCACAAGTGGTTAAGTGCGCGTGCTCCGCTGCGGCGGCCCAGGGTTCGCCGGTTTGGATCGCAGGCGCGCACCAACGCACCGCTTGTCAAGCCATGCTGTGGCAGTGTCCCATATAAAGTGGAGGAAGGTGGGCACAGATGTTAGCCCAGGGCCAGTCTTGCTCAGCAAAAAGAGGAGGATTGGCAGATGTTAGCTCAGGGCCGATCTTCCTCACAAAAAACAAACCCCAAAAAAGAAACAAAAAAAACGTATCCCAGATAAATAACACTTACCAGGTGCTTTGTGTCTCTGGCTGCCTTGTGAGGCTCAATACCAGGGAAACGAGAGCTTGGCCTTGGTGCTCAGAGCTCATATTCCTGGCAGAGCCCGTCAGGACAGACCCCAATATAATGTGGTGCAGTGAAGCCTGTGCAGACAGGACTCACAGTGGTTGGGGATCTGCCTTGCCTGGTCACATAAAGAGGAGCAATGCTGAAGGAGCACCAGGTTCTGTCTCCAAATGGTGAGCCCAGTCACAACCGAGTGGGACTAAAAGACAGATTTCTGCTTGTAGTTTCTATGTGGTGACTCCAGAGTGGACTTGTCTGTGACTGGGGACAGGGGACGTGGCTGGGAACGCTTTGTTCCCTCTGTGTGCTGCTGCTTTGAGAAGTGTGCAGTTTAAGAGTTAAAACACGTGACTCACTAGAGGAACATCATATTAGACTTGGAAGGTGTCTCAGAGCATCTGAGACTGGTAATTACAACTTAACCTTGAGCTGTAGGTGTTGAAAGCTTCTGGGGATGAACAATCAGGAGCACATGTGAGGGGAGATGGACAATCCAAACAAGACACACACAAGTACGGTGGTTATAAGGTGCTTCTGGGGTCCCGCGACAGAGAAAAGAGCACCGAGCAGGGTTGGGGCTAGGGGTGGGGAGGAGGCAGGTGGCCCTGTTAAACGGTGGTCAGTGCAGGTGCATTGAGAAGGTGAACTTGGAGCAAGGCCTGGAAGGAGGGAGGGGGGAGGTGAGTGAGAGGGGCAGGCAGGTGCAGGCTGAGAGCAGGGACACGATGGGCTTGGAGGCCTTTGAAGGGACTTTGAACCCAGGCGGGACTGAGTTTTAAAATGACCCCTGTGGCTGCTGTGTTAAGAACAGACTGAAGAGGGTGGGCGGAGGCAGGGAGTCTGCCTGGAGGAGGTCTCGTTGGAGGGCTGAGCTGGGTCAGGTGGCAAATGTGAAGGAACGGAGGAGTGCGTGTGTGCGCCCCACTAGCCTCCACCGAGATCCTTGTTTCCTCCAGAGCCCTCGTCCCAGTCTTGTGATTTTGATGCAGACCCCAGCCATGTCAGTTTATTTAGATATCTTTCAGAAGATACCTTGACAAGATAAGGGTGTCTGACTGCCTGTCTTCTCCCTCTCTTCACCTGCTCTCCTTATGTAACCCCTAGTTATCAGTTTCAAGTGTCCTGGACCACACGTTAGTGTTCAGGTCTGCCCGGTTTCTCACGTGTTGTGGATTTTTAACAGTTAATTGAATCCGGATCCAGGTAAGGCTCACAAAGATTCATTGATGTGTCTCTTCAATATCTTTTTAAAATAACAGCTTTATTGAGGTATAATGCATGTACTGTACAATTCACCATTTAAAGTGTAAAACTCAGCGCGTTGTAGTACATTCACAGATTTGTGCAACCATCCCCACACTCTAATTTTGGACATTTTTGTCCCTTCCCTCCAAAGAAACCCTGTACCTGTAGCTGTCACTCCCCGTTACCCCTGCCCCCCGCCCCCCATCCCTACACACCCACTGTCTTGAGTCTCGATCTCTGGCTTTCTGCTCGACTCCCCCACTTCTTGCTGTTTGTCGGTTGGAGAAGTGGGCTGTAGATGCTGTCGCGTCTCCTGCTGTCTGTTTGGCTGATTGCATCTTCCTGGTGTGATTCAGCGTGTTCCTCTGTCCCGTGTGGATTTCCTGCAGATTAGTGGTCACATCCAAAGGCTTGATCTGATGCAGGTTCTACTGTTTTGGGTTTGGGGTGTTTTTCTGGTATGAATACTTCACCACAGCTGGCGGGCTTTTCCTCAGGAGGCAGATCTGTTGGTTTTCTCACTGCTGTTGCTGTAGATTGTTAATCATTAGGCTCCATTAATTCATTAGGGTTGTACAACGCTGGTGTTCTGCTTCTACAATAAAAACTTCCCCTGGTCAGCTGTTTGGTTTTGGGTCTGTCTTGAAGGCAGAGAGATGTCAGTGAACGGCACGAAGGTAGGACAGCCTGTTGAGAAGACTGGTCCGGGTAGGCTGCCATTGAGAGTGATGTAGAAGGTTTGGAGGTGTTGCTGTGGGAACCAGGAAGGCGAGCTGAGGGAGGGGCTTGTTTGTTCTGTAGGTAAGGGGACCCCCTGAGGGGGTTTAGTAGGTGCATGACAGGTGGATGGGGGGTGGGCTAGCCTGGTGGTAAGAGTCTTCATCTTTGTGCACAGCAGGGAGGTGGTAAGATTTTGGGCTGGGGGCAGGGCGGCGCAAGCAGAGGGGAGTGGGGGAGAGAGCAGGGAAGGCTGCCTGGGCTGGAGGCTGAGATGGCTCCCCTGAGTGGCCCGGAAGAATGCTGGCATCATTGATGACAATGGGTAAGGAAGGAGCAGCTGGGGGTAAGTTTTCTCTTGTAGATATGCTAAATTTAAGGCGATTCTAAGAAATCCAGGAGGAAAAAATCCATGGCATTCACTTTGCATATTTATAGCGCCCAGCATGTTCTGCCTAGTGGTGGTCGGTCTGTCCCCCATTGGGTTGTGAACTCCATTTGCTTACAGCGCAGGGTCATCTTGGGTATCTTTCATCTATTTCCAGAGTCCACCGTAGTGTCTCTTTTAACTCACTAAATGCTTATTACGTTTATTTCTTGTGTAAAAGTTAAATCTATTGGCTTAAAACTTGTGTAGAGTTTTGGAAAATCCCACACCGAACCCATCCTAGCGCTTTTTCTTGCAGGAGTTCTCCCTTATCCCTCGTGATTCTGCGGTTGTCAGTGGAAGTGGTCCTTCCCAGCCCCGTCTGGAGTGAAAGGTGGCACTGTACATCAAATATGACAAGTGTTAAGCAGTACGGAGGGAGGTGGACCATGGGGGGCACTTATGAAATGATTTACTTAAATCGGTAATGGATATACTTGGGAAAATTAAATTCATAACATCAAAGGGCAGGCAGTGAAAGGTCTCCTTCGTCCCCATCAACCTCCCAGCTGCCCTGCTGTGAATCAGTCGGTTCTAGGTGTCGGTAGATTAGGTATGTGCCATGTGAGTCAGTCCTGCTGAGGCTGACTGTTGATCTGGCCAGTGGAGGTGGAGGGAGGGAGATGAGGCTGACCAGCTGACCGCCTCCCTCCCTGCTTCCTCGAGTCCTGTCCAAAGCTGTGGCCTCAGGAGACAGGCCTGAAGGTGGTCGTGCTGGTGGGGCCGTGGCCTGTGGTGCTGGCTAGAAGCTGCATGGGCCCATGGGGGTGGGAATCCGGAACATACGCTCTGGGTTGTGGAGCCTGAGGAAGCTCCTAAGCCGCTTGTTAGCTCTGTGTCCTCGTCTGTAAAATGAGGACAACGACAGGACCTCCGTTAGTGAGGATTGCCTGCAGTAACACATGCAGGTGCTCAGAGCAGTGCGGGGCACTGTGGCCGTGCTGGAGAGTGACATGGGAGCACAGGCAGGGCCTTGTGGTTCCACCACCGTGCCCGGGTCCTTTGATGCAGAGCTTGTGAACCACCTTCTTTCAGTGATGGAGTTCTAGAGGTGAGCTAAGGAAAAAATGGATATCTTGGGTGAAAAGTCTGAAAAATAAATGCTATGAAGTACATAGAAAAGATGGTGAGAAATTTGGTTGTAAAGCTGTAGGAGCTCTGAGTGGCATTAATTTTTTTTTTTTGTCTTTAGAAAGAAAGCAAAGAACTAGGTTGGTTTTTTTTGAGTGATTTGAATTTATTCTGTCAGGGAATCATCTCACTTGAGATGCTTGGTGACTAAGAAGTCCTGGCTGTCTGGAGCTTTGTGTTGAGAAAGAGGCTGAGTCCGAGTCTGGGCTTCCCGGAGGTTGCTGTGGTGGGTTCTCAGCGTCTGCCGCAGTGAGGGTGGCAACGAGGGTGGTGCCCCGTGGGCCGCCTTCCGTGCACCGTGGACTTCAGGGATGAAGTGTAAGTCGTAGTGTGTAAGACACACTCTACTGAGCTTTCTGATGGCACCAGGAGTCATTCCAAAAAACATTTATTTGAAGTGTGATTTTCATTTTTGCGCATTTTTGTTGAGAAAAGGTATTTTTAAGTCCATGCTGTAGAATGATGGTTGTTAAAGAATCTTGCAAAGTCATCTTTCAGACTGATCATTCTCAAGCTGATGCTGTAAGGTGGTGGGTCTTATTTCCCCCTGTTCCCGGTACCCCCAGCCTCCTAGGCTGCAGCTTTCCCGGGTTGCCCACTTGTCACGGTTAGGAAGTTGTTTCTTCACCTCAGCTCTGAGGCTAACCCCGCCGTACTCCCAGCTGCTGTTTGTGTTATTTGTGTGGTGTATTCCAAGAGTGTCTGCACTGTTAACAAAGGGAAGAGAAAAATGATAGGTGTTTCAAAGAGAAGTTCTTTCAAAATGTCAGAGCCTTTAAAAAAAAATTGAGATGAAATTCACATAACATAAAATAAACCATTTTGCCTGGTGGTGCAGCGGTTAAGTTTGGCGCACTCTGCTTCAGTGGCCGGGGGGTTCGCAGGTTCAGATCCTGCATGCGCACCTACACCACTCAGCAAGCCACGCTGTGGTGGCAACCCACATACAAAATAGAGGAAGATGAGCGCAGATGTTAGCCCAGAGCCACTCTTCCTCATCAAAAAAACCCCACACCATTTTATTTATTTATGTACGTATGTATTTATTTATTTATTTTTGCTGAGGTAGATTAGCCCTGAGCTAACATCTGTGCCAGTCTTCCTCTCCTTTATATGTGGGACGCTGCCACAGCATGGCTGACGAGTGGTGTAGGTCTGTGCCCGGGATCCGAACCCGTGAACCTGAGCCACTGAAGCAGAATGCACCGAACGTAACGAGTATGCCATGGGGCTGGCCCCAAAATAAACCATTTAAAGTGAACAATTCAGTGGCATTTACTACATTTACAGTGCTGTGCAACTGTCACCTCTGTCAAGTTCCAAAACATTTTCTTCACCCCAAAGGGAAACCCTGTACCCATTAAGCAGTCACTCCCCATTCCCCACTCACCCCCGACCCTAACAACCACCAATCTGCTTTCTGTCTCTGTGGATTTGCCTGTTCTGGATATTTCATATAAATGGAATCATAAAATATATGAACTTTTATGTCTGGCTTCTTTCACTGAGCGTAATGTTTTCAAGGTTCATGTTGTAGTGTGTATCAGCACTTCATTCCTCTTTATGGCTGAATAATCCGTTGTATGGATATAGAATGTTTATCCATTCATCTATTGATGGACATTTGGGTTGTTTCTACCTTTTGGCTGTTGTGAATAGTGCTGCTATGAACATTCATATAGAAGTTTGTGTGTGGACATGTGTTTTCTTTTCTCTTGTGCTTATACCTAGGAGGAGAATTGCTGGGTTATACTCTGTGTGACTTTGCTTTTTTTTTTTTTTTTTTGATGAGGAAGAGTGGCCCTGAGCTAACATCTGTTGCCAATCTTCCTCTTTTTGCTTGAGGAAGAGTGGCCCTGAGCTAATATCTGTGCCAGTCTTCCTTTATTTTGTATATGGGATGCCACCACAGCATGGCTTGTTGAGTGGTGGGTGGATCCGCACCCGGGATCGGAACCTACAAACCTGGGAGGCTGAAGTGGAGCATGTAAACTTAACCACTATGCCACCAGCTGGCCCCTCTGTGTGACTTTTTGAGGAACCGTGGAACTGTTTTCCACAATGGCTGCACTATTTTACATTCTCACTAGCAATGTCAAAGGTTTCAATTTCTCCACATCCTCACCAACACTTATTATTGTCACCACAGCCTTTCAGAAAGTGAAATTCTTAATGTAATAAACCATTTCTGGCATATTTTATTAGTTACCAAAGTGGAAAAAATGTTAGATTTAAGCATGTTTTGCCCAGATCTACCTAATAGCTATAAGGTACATCCATTTCTTTATGCCAAAGTGTAGAGTGTGTTTGGAACCTGGACAACTAGATAAACACAGTAAAGCTAAACATACTGTAGCAGGTGGGAAAGAATGCAAGGGTTCAGACCCAGATCCAGGCCTGTGTGTCTAATGTCAGAGAAGTTCACTCTTTTGAGTAGATATTGAGTGCCAACAATGTGCTAGGCTTCCTCCCCGGTGCTGGGGAAACAGTGGTGAATGCAAACCCATGTGGCTCCTGCTCTCTGAGCTCACTGTCTGAGGCATGAACACAGACATGAATCAAATGGTCACCCACAAATCCATGGAAAATGGCAGGTGTTTTTAGTGCAAGTGGGGCGGAGAGCACAGGAGGGAATATGACCGAGAGCATGGCTTGTGGGGGGTGCGGAGGGCCTGGGATGGGCCTGGACAGGCCCTCGGGCAGAGGCTGCTCTGGGCATGGTGGTCTTAATCCAGAATGCTAGGGAGCAAGTGTGAGAGATGCACATGTGCCACTGGCTGCCGGGTGGAGAACAGGTGGGAAGTGGCCGGGAGAGGCACAGAAGTGGCACTTTGGAGAGGTTCTTAGGACGGAGGGTGGAGCACATGTGGAGTTCAGGGAGGGAAGGGTGTCTGGAAGATGTCTGATTTTATTTTATTTTTTTGGCTTGGATGGGTGGTGATGTAATGCGCTAATAGAAGCAAGCAGATTTATGTTGAGTTTGCAAACTTTGAGAAAAAGCTTTAAAGGACTTTTTAATGAGTAAAAATTCAAATGTACACAAAAATAGAAGAGAAGATACAAGGAGCCCCCATGTGACCATCTCTCTGCTTGACAGTTCAGTCCAGCCTTGCTCCTCCATTTCTCCCTTGCTCTCCACCCTCCATTGCTTGAAGCATCATGTCATTACATTCATAAATATTCTTTTAACCATTTATTTTGAAATAATTTTAGACTTACAGAAAAGTAGCCAGAGTAGTACAGAGTTCCCATATCAGCTTCCCCCTAATGTTATCATCTTATGTAATCATAGGACATTTATCAACACCAGGAAATTAACGTTGATACAGTCCTGTTACCTGATCTGTGCTGTTTGTCTGACTAGTGTCCGTGTTCTGGATGTCTGGACCTCTGTCCAGCCAAGGGCCACATTGCACTTGTTGTCCCGTCTGCTTCGCTGTCTCCAATCTGTGACAGTGCCTCGTGCTTTCTTGGCCTTCGGGACCCTGACATGGAGCCCTTTCTGGTTGGCCCGCACCCGCATGATGTTTCGAGTATTGCCGTCTGGACCTACAGGATACTCCAGGCTCATCAAGTATGTTTCCTGTCCCAGTCCATTTCATCAAGGAACCTTGGTTCCTTTTACTGGAGAATGGTATTAGAAACTAAGGCCCGGGCACTGGCTGTGCTCTTTGTTCCTGGGATGTCCCTGCGTCTCGTCCTCTCAGTAGGCACAGCTAGGAAATATATGTATTTGTACTCACATTCATGTACACACACCTGTATTTCTCTGTCCTTCTGCATATACGTTAAAAACCATGAGTTAATCCTGATATTTCTGATTCCAGTCCAGTCCCACAGGGTTTATTCTAGCTCCCCCCCTTTCCTTATTTATAACTTCTTTATCAGATAGTGAGAAGCCTGGCTCTCATTATCCACAATAGATTTGCTTATTTCTTCAGACCTAACCTTCACAGAAAGTAGTTGGAGAATTGCTAACCGTATGCCTGGGAGGAGCAAACGTAGTAATGAGAGAACGGAGAGGTGTGTATATAGCTCCTTTGGTGTTTAGCTGTACAGTATACAGTCAGACATTGTCTTCCAAAGTTCCTGGGGTTAGTTCCTGTCTTTCCACTCCCTTCAGTGTGGTTTACACGCAATCTTAGTGAGCCTTCTCCGTTCTGTCCTCCCTCGTCTCTGATGGTTACCGTCTGAGCCGTGCATTTAAGGACCCTGCATATACTACATTGCATTATTGTTTTATGTCTCTCGTGTCCTTGCTTCTAGTTCTTCTAGTATATGAGAAATTCAGTTAAATGTTTGTGGAGGGTCATAAGTAACCTGGAGTAGAAAATGAGATTGTTATTCATGTTGCAGTTAGAGTCTGAAACAAAATGAGGAGAGTTAGAACCCTAGCTTCTGTTATAGAATTGTTCTTGGTGTTGCCCATGTAAATGTTAGAGTTGCTACAAAGAGTTGCTACCAAGTATGTGCCAGAGCTCATGAATAGCGACTTGGTAACAGTTGCTACTAAATGCGAGGTCATGACTGCCACATGCAGATAGACTGTGTGTGCACGGTTAGAATCCCAGGCACGCTGGGCTCCTCTGGCTCGTTGGCTCTTCGCGGAAACTGATAAGGCTGTGGGGCCATCTTCCAGGATAAGAAGCAGCAGCTGTTATCTCAAGAGTAGGAGCGCTGACCCCTCCCCACAGCCCCACAGGTTTTCCATGCAGCGTTTCCTTGTGGTGGGGATGGTGACCACAGGCAGAGTTGCCTTTTGACTCTAGTTTTTAAAAAAATTATCCATCCCTTCGTGATAAAAGGAGTACATGCTCATTTCAAAGAATTCAGAAGATACTGAAATAAAAAGAAACAAGTCACTCATAGTATTCCTTAGAAGAAATAGTTAATGTGTATATGTTTATTTCCAGACCTTTTTTCTATGCATACATACATAGTTGGGGTTAGCCTACATTTATAATTTTATGTTGTTCCTTTTCACCTAATATCTTGAGCATTTCTGAGTGCTCTTTATTTGTGTTGTGTGTGTGTGTGGGGGGGGCGACCCATGTTTACTGAAGTGTTTAAAGTAAATAGAATTTGGCAGTACACTCATGTGACAGTGGCCTCCCACGGGACACAGGTAATGAGCGTGGGCAACTGTGGCCTGACTCCTGATCATTTGCCACCTAGCTGTGTGACATTGGCACATCATCAACCTCTCTTTCCTGTCTCTCAGACTTCTTATTTGGTAAAATGGGCATAATAATTCCCTCAAAGAGTTATTGTGAAGATTCAGTGGGTTCGTAAGCTCGAGTGGCTGGTATACAGCAAGCACTTCTGTTTGCTGCTGGTTTTATCATCGTCATTCTTACATGTACTCACAGCACGCCCTCTTTTCCTTCAGAGCACGTTTTCACAGTCCCTAATAAGGTGTTCAGGGGGGGATTTGATGTCCTGTCCCTCACCAACTATAAGCTGCCAGAGGGCGGGACTGTGTCTCATGGCTGCGTCCCCAGCATTTAGCACAGTTACTGCAAGAGCAGATCATCAGTACCTATTCGGTGGAGGTGTGTGTGTGTAGGACGGGGGGAATAGACGGATTGCTTAGTGAAAACACACGGGCACTTAGATATAAACAGTTGATGCTAAGACATGTCCGTTCCCTAAGGGGTTCATTAAACCCCTTAGCTAAGCTGACTTCACGCATAAAGTGGGCTCTGGGACACTTGCTGAGCCCCTGCTGTGTGGACACTGTACCCGAAGCTGAGAGTAGAGAGGAAAGAATGCTCTCCACCCCCTGAGGCTCTCCCATTCTTGGGGGGGAGCCCAAGGTAAGGCACATTCAGGGGCTCCGCAGCTGTGTCCCTGGGTTCACATCCTGGCTTCACTCATCACATCTCTCATCTCAATACCTGTTTCCCCATCTATGAAAATGTGGAGATAATGATAGTACTGATTTTTGTTGTTGTAATTAATAGCTATGTACTAATATAAACTTATTTATCATAGAACTATCAGAATAATTAACATATTTTATATATAATATAGAGATTTAGTTATAACAAATTATTGATTATACTTATTCATTGTAATTATTAATGATTGTCATATGATTGTTAATTACATAACAATATAATTGTTATAATTATCGTAAATAACAGTGGAAGTAAAATGAGTTAATACATGGAAAGTGCCTCCTGGTGCCTAGGAGTGCTTGATGCACGTTACTTATTATAATGGTGATTTTTTTCTTTTCTTTCATTTTTTTAAAAAAAAGTTTAATTTCAAATACAGACCCAGCTTAAGACTTTTTAAAGCATGCTATCAAAAACCACGCACAAAGACCTTCGTGATGCTTAGAAAAGAAGTTGAAATATATATATTAATGTGATGAATTACATTAATATTCAAGTGTTAAACCAACCTTGCATTCCTGGTCATGATACAGTTTGCTCCTGGATACATAGATACATGAATACAATTTGCTCATCTTTTGTTAAGGATTTTTATTTCTATATTTATTCTTTTCTTATAATGCCTTTGTCTGGTTTTGGTATCAGGTTAATAGGCCTCAAAAGATGAGTTGAAAATGTTCCCTCTCCTCTATTTTCTGAAAAAATTTATATAAGAATACAATAGTGATTATTTTAGTGGGTGGAAGAAATGTTGCAGCTCCTTTGGGGAGTATGTCCTCCATAGAGGAATTTGAAAATTAGGCTAAGAGGTAATGTGCCAGCATTGCCTGGGACTGGTGAGGGCTGCATAAAGCGGGGTGCCGATGAGGTGGTGGTGGGGTTCCTTGGGGAGTCTCCTCTCTGGCCTGGGTGATGGGGCGGAGAAGTTGTACAGGGCTTAGTTACAGGGGTATCCTTCAAGCATGTGGATGACTCAGTGCAAACCCTATATAGTCCCCTCAGAACACCACTGAGTGAGCCCTACGTGACAGCACGTCCGTCAGTCTCCAGAATTTTCCATCATGTTCCAGGGAGGCATGTCCACTGGGGGTGAGCTGCTTCGATGTAGAGATTACAGATTAGAGATTACAAATTGATACAGATGAGTGGTGGAACATGTGTTTCTCATAAAATACACTTCTTTGAACGGGAACAGATTTCTCTTGTTCTCCTAAGTGGCTGTTCCTGTATTTGGTCCCAGTTGTTTGCTTGGATGTTGTCAAAGTTGTTTTCTAAACAAAGCCCCAGAAGAAACAAAGCAGACACGTTAGTGCTGTAACTGGGTAGTGTGTTTTAATTTGAAACAGACCTCCACGTGGATGGGATCCATGATGCACGGAAGGGGACTGTCTCTGCTGTAACAAAGCTGTGTAGAGAGCTGGAAACAGACACTTGCAAGAGGCTCGTCCAGTTGAAAGGAAAAAAACCCCACAACTCTGAGCGTGTTAAAGTTTCATTTAACCTGTGTTTATCCGCAAAAACATGCTGCAGTCCACAGAAATGACTATTTCTGACCTGACGTCGTGCCCTTTTATTCTGCCCCGCAAGTATCTGCTGCTGATCAGGTGGTGGAGAGGTCCCCGTTTCCTTTCTGTGCTTTCGCTTTAACTCGGAGGCTGCCTCCGTTCAGACGGTTGCTTCAGTGCCGTGAGGGCTGTGCCGTGTGTGGAGATGCCGCTGGGCTAGTGTGGCGTGAGAATGGTGCCCTGTGGGGCCCCGGAGCTGAGCGCAGGTGTCGGCAGCTGGTCAGCTGCTCCTGGGCCATCAGGATCTGAGCCTGCAGGCCTGGAAAGGTGCCCTCTCCCCATCCACTTTATTATATTTTTGTTTATTTTATTTTAGAAGTGGTCTGTTTTAAATGCTTGCATTTGGTAAATCAATACCTTTAGCCTTATAAAGTGCTATTTACAGCATAATTACAGGACTTAGGAAACAGTTAATAGTGGAAATGCACTGAAAGGAATGAATAAGTGAATGGCAGTGACCTACAGGGAACGGCCACAGGTCTGTGTGTGGTGAAGACCGTCGTAAGAATCACACAGAGGAAGTTTGAGGCTCAGGAAGTGGCTTCAGCTGTGAAGACTGTTGGGCGAGGGAGGTGGTCAGTTCAGTAATAACCAGGCAGCAGCAGCTTGTGTGGGCGTTGTGTTTACAGTGTACTGGGCGCTCTCGCAGTGTGGTGGCTTGACCCTGGTGGGTACTGTCATCCTCGCCATTATGGAAGTGAGGAAACTGAGGCACAGAGAGGTTCAGGTCACACTGCAGGAAGTGCTGGACCCCAGATTCGGACCTGGGCAGCCACCTGCAGGCTCTAGGACCCTGACCCCCAAGGGCGTTGTCTGGGTGTTAGACCCCAGAGGGTGCGAGATAGGCCGGGGAACTTGCTGGGGTCAGCGAACACAAGGGGAGAGGAGCTTGCGTTGCTTTGTCATAATTATGCAAATGTACAGGACTATAAAAGAGAATTCTTTGTAATAACACAAACTTCATTAAAGAATAACAGGAAAAAATTGACTTGGATCTAAGTGGGTTTGTATTTTCCAGTGTTTCAGTTAAAAAACAATCAGTTGAATGTGTTTTGGTTTTTTTAGGGTGTTCTTTTGAATTAATGAATGCTGACTTGAGTTTGCTTTTGCTTCCTTTTTTTACACCATGGATTTGAGTCCCTTTTGGGCTGTGACTTTCTCGGATGCACTTGGTGAGGCTAACCCTGCAGAACTCGGAACACTTTGGGAGAATTTCCATTAACCACCCCTTTGCTAACATTCAGGCATTTTCTTATGCGACCTCTGCCACTTACTGATGTCTGAGATCATTTTCACGTGCTTTTATGAAGGATGAGGACCAGGATTGGGTATAGGATGAAAGGCCTTTTTAAAGCACAGCTCCTGGATCTCTATATAATTTTCCTCTTTTTACATCAGAATAAAAAGGGCTGCACTTAGGGAGGTGGCCCCATGGTCATAGTTGAGGGTGGACTTTTCGTGGCTGTGGGGGGTGCGTGGTAGCCCTCTGCTTTATGTGGCCCACCTTGGCTTGTGCGCCTCCCTTCGCTCCTTAGCCTTTGTAATTACAACGCAGCACTGCATTGAAATCTGGTTCCAGTGTGCTGTGTCGTTGCTGGTCTCTGTGCAGTTGGCATGTTAGTGCCTGGAGGGGACCTAAATTCAGTGGCAGGTTGTTTTTCTTTTAAGCTTAATCTAAAAAAAAAAAGAAAGCAGATTGTGGTGTTTCCAAAAGTCTTCGGAGTATTTCCTCTCTCCTCTGTAAGATGGTAACCCATTGGGATCCCAAGGCTAGTACGGAGCAGTGTGGGTCCTGTAATCCTCCAGCTTAGGAGCCAGGCCAGCACTTCTCCCTGGTGAAATGTTACGTGTTTTGAAGGGAAGGATGTTTGCTGTCTTTGTGTGGAGCACTTGATAAATAGTCGTTTAAACTGAAGTAACTGGATAAACTTGGGGGTAATGGGATGATTTCCTAAACCTCCAAAAAAAAAAAAAAAAAGTATAAGAAATGTGCACACTCCCTGTGTTATAGGATTCTGAAAGTTCAGTACTTACACAGACTTGGTGTGCCCTCCTCCCTCTCTGTTCTGGGTTTATATTAGGAGAATACTAACTGAGTTATTTCAAAGACATTTGTTAAGTTAGCTTAACCCATTGAGGTCTGCTGAGGATCATTTCAGTTCCTTTGGAGCAAACGTCGACTGCTTCCATGTTTACTAATGATTCACTCTGTTTATTCTTTTTTTTTTTTTATCCCCAAAGCCCCAGTAGATAGTTGTATGTCATAGCTGCACATCCTTCTAGTTGATGTATGTGGGACGCGGCCTCAGCATGGCTGGAGAAGCGGTGTGTCGGTGCCCGCCCAGTATCTGAACCCCGGGCCGCCAGCAGCGGAGCGCGCGCACTTAACCGCTAAGCCACGGTGCCGGCCCCACACTCTGTTTATTCTGCTGGGATTTCCCGTTTGTGTCCATTTCCCTGTTTTGGGTGGTAGTTTCTTAGAGAGTGGACTGTCGAGTGCGGTCTTCCTCCGACTTTGCACCTCCCACGTCAGAGAGACGCCTGGCCGGCAGTGACTAACTCTCTGATCTAGACTGCTCTGGCTGGCCTACTCAAGGGAGCCTCAAGACAGTGCTCAGATAGCTTAGTTACCTGGAATGGGTCTAGCCAACCAGTCCTCTACCAGGTAGCCCATGTGGCTGCTGTTCTTATCATCTGCTGGAAACCAGATCAGAATGTCTGCATGCTTGAGCAGAGGTTTCTGGGTGGTCACTGAAAGCTACAGTATCACCCTTCCTGGAGAGACCTGAGGCAGAGCCACTGTGTTTGCAGAAAATACTTTGGATAACAGTCCACACCCACAAAATGACAAATTCAGACAGTGGTTCTGTAAGCTTTTTGTGTCAGGACCTCTCTGTATTCTCAAATTATTGAGGACCCCAAAGACCCTTTGTTTATGTGGCTTATATTTGTTGATATTTATTGTACTAGAAATTAAGAATGAGGAGTTTAAAAAATATTTAATGTGATGACAATAAGAAATTCGATTTGTAATTGTCATTTTAGGAGAGATAATTTTTTGAATAAAAAAATGTAGTGAGAAGAGTGATACTGTTTTACATTTTTTGTAAATCTCCTTAAGGTTTGGCTTAATAAACACAGCAGTTGGCTTCTGCATTCATTCTACTGGGATTTGTTGTTTTGGTTGAAGTATAAGGAGAAAATCGGGCCTCGCACAGATCCATAGCTGAAAGGGAGGAGTATTTTAGTGCCTTTTCAGGTAATTGTGGATATTTTTCTTTGCTCCTGCACCAACACTTGACAAGCAGTAGTTTCTTAAAAGTTAGTTGCCGTGTAGGATCTGAAACCAGATCAGCTGCAGCGTGGATTGATCTTTAGCCAGGTGTGACTTTGCGACATGGTGTGGATCAGTGGAAATCATTGGTTCCGTGAGTTATGCAGGTCTTCCAAACACGGGCACATTTCATTGCACGCAGTCAAACGTCCCATTCATGAACATCACTGCTGGTCTCGTCAGAAGTCTTTACGTATTTGAAAGCTTTAAGCTCATGGTGGGAAATAAAAGTTTTCCACAATTCTAATTTTCGTGTTAAAGCTTGAATTTTATCACTGCAGCAAATACCAGCAACTTTTCCCCAGCAGTGGCAGGCCCTGGTTCAGTTCTGAGAAAGTGCCCAACGCCCAACTGCAGTGTGCATGTAGAAGGAAGTTCAGCTCACACTGCTGGTCTCACGAGTGCTTTTCCTCGAGACAACCATCAGACTTAGGGACGTGTGCTCTTCCTCACACAGACACTAAAAAGGCTTAAGAGTCAGTGTGTCATAAAATTAGTGCGTTTTACTGCTTCATTAAGGACATTTCTAGGTAACTGGCTTTTTCCTGTCTTACTGCGGGTGCGTGTTCTGTGGATGGACCCAGAGGGCCAGGGCACCATGTGGCACCCCTGCCGTCATTGGTGCTGTGGCATCTGCAGCTCTGCCTGCTGTTGAGCCATCAGTGCAGCTGTCAGCACAGCAAAGTGCAAATCACATCTTAGTAGTATGATGAAAATAGTTTTGACATTGGGAACCCCCTCAAAGGGTCTTGGGGATCCCCCCAGAAGTTCCCCGGGACCATTGTTTGGGAACTGCTGAATTAGGAGAATCCTAACATCTGTTCTGTTTCACTCGACAGAATACTTAATCCCAGAGTGTGTTAGAGAGATGTTCCCCTTTAATTAAATTGAATCTTGATTTACAAACACGTTTTAATAAAACCGACCAAGAAGACAGTCTGATTTGGAGTCTGAATTCTCGTTTGTGTGGAGACTGCCCTGGCTGTGACTGCAGGAGGGATTTAGGGGCTGTCCTCTGTCTTCAAGACCTTTGGATGGCCTGTTCCTTGGAGCAGGTGTGGGCAGGAGGCCGGGCGGTTGACCCTGGGTAGGGAAAGGCTCCCTGACTGTAGTGCGGAAGGAAGTGGGGCCCTGCGGGCTGTCGTCTTAAGGGCGGGCCCAGGCTGGGTCCGTGTTTTGAGTTGGTGAAGGAGCTGGGCTCTTCCCCAGGTCTCGAAGACTGCTTTTTGAAAATAGGCAGTTTTATGGGGTGGGGTCTAGTTTGCTGAAATTCTATTTGTACTTTTTGTGGAGGTGTTGGTAAAAGTTGCCCTATTAAGAAAGCCTCTGTCTGTACGAGTTGATACTGATGGATTTTTCTAATAATTTAAGCATGCATTGAGTTAGGGTGTTCATCTAAGAGAGGTTAGCGGTCGGGAAGGCCCTTCTGTCCCTGGCTAGTATCCAACATGAGTTTAAAGCATGTTTGTGGGCCGTGGAAAAAGACGCCTTCCCTGCCGCCATCCTGCTTGTCCTTATTTCCACTGTGTTGAAAAAGAAAGTGTGTCCCCCTCCCCAAGGAACAGCCAGAGCCCGCTTGGAGATGTGTTGGTGGGTGTGCTTAGGTGAAGCATCATCACTGTGGTTGCATTTTAGGTTGGTGTTTATGTGCTTTTCCTAGTAGCTTCTGACCTGCTCTAGAAAAAGACGAGTGAACGGTGTGACCCACATAGAGGAAAGTGTTCTAATTGATTCTTAACCAGCAGGCAGTCACTTTCAAGTGTTTGAAAATTGTTGGTACAGAGTTGTGCTCACTTGTCTGCTGTCTCGTCATGGCCCCTGGCCCACAGACAAGGACAGAAACCTCACCATCTGTTACGAGGTTTAGTGCAGTGTCCTCTGCTCTGACCTCTTGTCCCTGGGGCCTGTCTTTCCCTGAGCCTGCATGCCTGCCTGCTTGCCTTCCGTGTGTGGAGCACCTGCTCTGTGCTGGGCCCTGTCCTTGATGCTGAAGGGAAAGCAGCCAGAGCAGATCATTCCTGCTTGCAGGGAGCTTATGATCTAGTGGGGAGACAGCAGACAATCAGTGGGTAAAATGTATAGTGCGTTTGGTGCGAGGAGTCTGCAAATAGGGTGGTTAGGGAAGGCCTCGTTAGACAGCAAATTCCTAGGGAGCTGTGCCTCAGCCGTGTACTTGTATAAGGAGAACCTTGTAGGGAGCAGCGCACAGTGTGGCTAGAGCGAGGCCTGGAGGGAGGGAGAAGGAGGAGGTGGCCAGGGCAGAGGCAGTGGGCAGGAGGCTGCCGCGCCCCCTCTGCTGTGGTCACACTGCCCACTTGGACAGTCGCAAAGGTTGCTGGCTATTTATAGAACACATTCTGGGGGCCAGCCCCATGGCTTAGCGGTTAAGTGCGCGCACTCCGCTCCGCTGCTGGCGGCTCGGGTTCGGATCCTGGGCGAGCACCAACGCACTGCTTCTCCGGCCATGCTGAGGCTGCGTCCCACATGCAGCAACTAGAAGGATGTGCAGCTATGACATGCAACTATCTACTGGGGCTTTGGGGGGGAAAAATAAATAAGTAAATAAATAAATCTTTGGGAAAAAAAAAAAAGAACACATTCTAACCCCTGGAGCGTGGTGTCGCACACGGTGTGATCTCACCTAGCCCACTTCTCTCCCTTGCCTGCCTTCTCACCCCCACTGGCCACCTCCACTGCACTTCTGGTGGTGATGCTGCATGGATCCTTGTCGCTGGTCCTATCCGTCATCTCCTGCTGGTGGAAATTCCTTCTTTCTGGGGTCTGCTCAAAATGGGCTTCTTAAAAGCCTTGCCCGTTAGCTAACTAAAAATGCCTCAGTCTTTTCTCCACAGTCAAAAAGCAGTTGACTTGTTCCCGAATATTTATTTCACTTCACCTCATGTTATACTTAGTCTTGCAGGTCTGTCTCCCCCCTGACATGACCAGCCCTCCCAAGGGGGACTGTGAGGCTCTGAATTCTGGGATCCTGCCCCGCCTCCCCAGACGCCTGCGCCGGCACAGCCCTCTGGTGGACGTGTACTGAGCTGGCGAACAGTTCTTGGGGTCTGGTGGGTGTTAGGCACACGGAGCAGTGGTGAGCTTGCCCTGCAGGCCCCGCTGCAGGGGACATGGAGAGGAATTGCCATGCAGCCAGAGGCGCCAAGTGGGAAGGAGGAGTGCTGGACGTACCCAGCTGGGATGCTGTGGACGGTCAGATGGGTGGGTGGACGTTGGCCAGCCTGGCACTGGACGAGGGCTTCATGATCGGCCACTTTGCTCAGCTGAGCCAATCGGGCGTGGGAGGACTCCCCTCGCCGCCATCCTGATAGCCCGCAGGGCCTGTTCGGGCGTTCAGAACACTCTGTGACCCAGCAAACGACCCCTGTGTGTCGCTCTCTGCAGCAATTGCAAAGTAATACATCTGGCAGAGGAGGCCCCCCCAACAGCTTTCCTCTGGCTCCTTTAGCATTTAAGACTTCTGGTTTTTCAGGAATGGTAGATCAGTGGCCCCAAACCACAGAAGCTCTGCTGGCCAGGAGTGCAGGACTTGGTTTCTTGGAGCCAGGGCCTGCCTGGATTGCTGCGAGCAGCTCTGCTCAGGGTGAAGTTTCCAAATGACGTGCTGTGTGCCGCCGGCTGTGACCTTCCCTCAGCCCTCGGCGTGCCCTGGGGTTTGGGCGAGAGGTGTCTGCTCAGGTCCTCCACTAGCTCGGCGTCCGCCCTGCCTGTGGGCAGCCTGCTGGGCCTGAGGCGCTCCAAGAAGAGGGCACAGGGTCTCCACTGATGATTGTGAAGGAGAGAATAGAGATGGATATGGCCAGTGTTCTGGAGAACTGGTGTTACAACACTGGAGGAGGCTGGGCATTCCCAGATTGTGCAGCTGAATGAGAGTAAAGGTGGAATATTAAAAGAGTGAAAGACAAGTGCAGAAATCCATGTTCTGATAGTTTATCTCTATCTTGTATAACACTAATAGTAAAAAAAAAACAAAAAACCCAACAGCTTTATTTTCTTAAGATATAGCTCACAAAGCCCCAAATTACCACTGTATTTTTATATGTTGTGGTTAAAGATCTGTTAGTACTGATAATTCACCCGGTAGGTGTGTTCCCCACTGAAGACTGCAGAGGAAGGCTCCAGCTCCTCTCTGAGCTGGAGCTCAGTGCTGAGAAAATACGTTGATTAAATATTCTATATAGGAATGTATGCATACAAAACACATATAACGTAAAATTTACCGTTTTAAAGTATACTATTCAGTGGCATTGAGTACATTCACAGTGTTTTCAACCACCTCTTACCTAGTTCCAGAATTTTTTCATCCCCCTAAACAGAAACCCTGTACCCATGACCTGTCACTCACCATTTTCCCCTCTCCCAGCTGCTGGCAACTGCTAATCTGCTTTCTAGACATTTCTAGCCTATTCTAGACATTTCATATAAATGAAATCACACAGCAGGTGGACTTTTGTGTCTTCCTTCACCTAACTGTGTTTTCAGGGTTCATCTGTGTTGTAGCATGTTTCAGTGCTTCATTCCTTTTCATGGCTGAAGAATATTCCATTACAGGGGCATACCACATTTTGTTTTATCCGCTCATTTGTTGATGGACATTTGGGGTTGTTTCCAAATATTATATTTTTTAATTATAAAGTTCTTAATTTGCTGTGCTTCAAGCCTTGCCAGAATTATCAATGTGTGTGACTTTTTTGTCAGGGGATGTACAGGACAATTTTGCTATTCTTCACATTGTGCTGAGAGCGTGAGCTTTTGAAGAACGCTATGGTCGTCCCTTGTTTGCTTTGCTTTCGTGGGAAGGGAGAGCAGGAGGTGGGAGCTACAGATGCCTCTGTGGGAGTCTGCTCCACACGTGTTGGAAACAGTCTGCTGAGGAATCTCACTGAGCCCCCTCCTTAGGGATTGGAATCTACCTGCTTCGTTTAGGTGAATTAAAATGTAGTTAATGTTCTGGAAAGACATTGTTCTTCAGTGTTATTTCTCTGTGTATGTAATTATGGGAAAATCTTACCGTATTTTTAGTAAACCTTTTTGAGTTGTAAATTTTTTACTGTGAGCATCACTGATCTATAGTCGTGGAAAAAAAACATATTCTGCGTAAATCATTTATAGTATTGGTCATTTCAAGACTTGAAGGCATGGAATATTAAGCAGAGTGGGGAAAACAAAGTTATTTTTGACACTTTGGTTCATTTTGCAGGAGCTCATTGACATGTCCCTTTACTAGGGACCTCAGCAAGCCTGGCGATTTTCCCTGCACAATCGCTGTTACATTTCCCATTCTCACTTTGCTCCCAGGCTGACTCTGAGGCCTCTGAGCAGGCTTGTAGCTTTCCCCTCCTTTTTTGCAAAGTTCCTTTCGTCTTCATTAACCGTGTTTGTTAGCATTCATTTTCCTGTTCAAGTCTGCTGTAAAGAGGAAACTGCAGGAAGTCTAAACCTGGACAGGTGTGCAAGGCTTCTCATCAGCTGGCTCCCAGTATCACGGCTGACAAAAAGCCAGCCGCCCTCATTCAGAGCAGTTCCTGAACCACTGATGGAAGCTCCAGACCTTTCCCTAGAAAAATGCACACGTGCTCGTCCACACCATCTGGTACAGTTTGGGGCACACACACACCCTGGGTTGAGAGCCTGGTGGCAAGTCCCTTGTGCATCCTTGCAGGAGAGGGTGTCTTCCCCAGCCTGGAATTCTGCCTCTGCGTCTGTCTTCAGCCCGCCTCAGAGGTCCTTTGTCTGGGTAATTCCATCCACTTTGACATCCCCTCATTTGGTGTTATGTTTCTTAAACTTTTAAAGGTGCTTTTTACTTTCTAATATGTGTCAAAGAAAGGTCTGATGGTCCCTGATGTATTCATCACTCAGCCTTGAGAAGTATCCACACGTGGCCAGTCTTATTTCCTTACTGGAACATTTTGAAGGAAATCTCACAAATCCATCTTTTATCCACACATGCTTCAGTGTGTGTCTCTAAAAGATGAGGACTCTTTTTAAAAATGGTATCACAATACCAACTCTTGAGACGTGGCTGCTCCTTAATATCGTAAAATAACACAGTTAGTGCTTAGGTTTCCCGGTTGTCGCAAAAGTGCTTTTTTATTGTTGGTGTGTTTAAATCAGTATTTGTCACATACTTAGCTGTTTATTCCCACGTACCTAAACATTTTTGCTTATGTAATTTTCAGGTTCTTGAAAGTTAACTCCCAGCTAGGTGAGCATGGCTACCGAGCAGCGGCCCCGTCTGCTTCTGACTTTCCTCATAGTGCAGAGCATGCGGTGGCCACTCACATGGTTCTGGGAATATATATTTTCCACTGTATCATTTACCTAGTGCTCTCCCTAAACTCGGTGGCTTCAAACAACAGCTCCTCTTGGCCTGAGCCTCCAGGCCTGCTGGATGTGCGTCTGGGCTGCCGCGGCCGGCTGGGCACCTTTGCCGTCTTGGCTGTGTCCCCTCAAGGGCCTGGACAGCTGGAGTCACTCAGTGCTGCTCCACACCGTGGCTCATTTCCCAGAAGGCAGGGGTCCTAGAAGAGTGAGCAGAAACATGCAAGCTCCTTTGAAAGCCCCGGATATTTGTGGAAAGGTCTCTCCTGTTCCATCGGCCAGGACAGGCCACGCACCTGAGTCGGTGGGAGGTGCCAAAGAGTCACATGGCAAAGGGCATGAGGCCAGTAGTAGGCTGTCGGCCCCATCTGCCACAGCTGTGTGACCATGACCTCGTTCTAGGAGCAGACTCCTCTTGAAGAGCATCTGTTAAAACTGTCTTGGGTGAAGCACTGACACATGCTACAACATGGATGAACCTCGAGAACATGCTCAGTGAAAGAAGCCATGTTATATGGGTCCACATATATGAAATGTGCAGAGCAGCTAAATCCGTAGACAGAAAGCAGATCAGCGGCTGCCAGGGACTGAAGGGAGGAGGGGATGGGGAGTGACTGCTTAATGGGTATGCAGTTTCTTTTTGGGGTAATGAAAATGTTCTGGAATTAGTGGTGATGGTTGCACAACATGGTGAATGTCATAAAAGCCACTACATTGTACACTTTAAGATGGTTAAGATGGTAACTTTATGTTATGTGAATTTTAATAGGATAAAAAAAACTGGCCCTGGATCGTTTTATGCATATTCATGAACACTGATTTCCGAACTCCAGTGCTGAGCTTGAAGGCACTAGCATACTTCACTTTGAGGTGTGTATTTTTGGTTGGCTCACCAACCAAGAATGACATTTGGGGTCCCACCTTATGTTAAATGGGGTCCACCGAGACTCAGGAGACCCAGTCTCTAGTCTCCACCAAGCTGCAGAGGGCACTGGAGTAAGTGGCCCGCACCTCAGGCCTGACAGATACCAGCTGAGTATGTCTAGCTAGTGGCTGGAGCTTGACGTGGATGGGAAAATGCCATAATTATGTCATTTCAAGATAGCAGTCAGTGCTCTGCGTTTGGCGCAGTTCATAATGTAAGGTATGTGCAAGTATCGTTAATTTTTTCTTCAGTCTACCAAAGAACGCAGAGCACATTTCTGTTTATTTTAAATTGTGAGCTTGTCTCTCTTGTGGAAGAATTGATTAAGGAGGCCCAACAGTCCTGGGGATTTTATCTGCTTGATTTTCAACAAATTTACTCCTAATTAATTATTCTGACTCCAAAAAAATTGTACCTCTACAGGATGCCAGTGTTTAGAAGTGACATTTTAAATATCTAGTTGTACAAATTGGGGGAATTTTCCGATGTCTGTCATTTGGTAAATTTGCTTTTAAGTATCCCCTCAGGGAGTTGTATTCATTCCAAGTGAGGGATTACAGTCAAATTAGCACTCAGTTGAATTGGATTGAGCCACAGGTATGGCTGCAGGAGCCTTGCTCAAGTGTGCAGGGAAATTTTACTTCTTAAAACAAAGCTAAAGCTTATTTTACTTGTTCTTTTCAGATGCTTTTCTTAGTACAAGGAATTTTCTGAGATTTGTTTGTTTGCTAATAGCACCATGATATTTGCTGTTCAATGTATGCCCTGTTTTATTAACATTAAAGTAACATTTCTTTTCACAAAATATAGTGATTATAATGTAAAATAAACATGGTAATATTCTTATAACAAAATCTGAGTTGAAATGCTTGATTTCTAAATATATCACTGAGGAGAGGAGATACTTTTTTTTTCCTTTACAATGGCGGTGTTGCAGACATGACCCTGCAGATATCTAGGCTGGGAGTATTTTGATGTGTAACTAGAAACCATGTTTATCACAAAAAAGATATCATAAACAGAAGCTAAAGTGTTCCCTTTGTAATACTTATTTTTAACCTCTCTTTTACTCTATCTAAAAAACATAAAGACGCTTATGTGTTCATTGTTGAAAACATAGTGACTACAAAGGGATTTATTAGTTGGGGTACATGAAGCTTTTAAAACAAATAGATCCAAAATAATGACGGCTCTTGCTAGAACCCAAACCCAGTAGAAGTTTACTTTTCCTTTGTGTAAGTTTCCAGGAGTGTGTGGGCTTAAATGCTCTGCTCTCTCCGTGAAGCCATCGTGGGATTCCGGCTGAATGCATCTTCACCCTGAAGGGGAACGACCTGGAGGAGGAGGTCTGTGGGGTTTCCATGGGCCGCCCACAGCCTACCTCGTGCCTACCATGCACCTAACTGCAAGGGGAGCCTGCCCACGCGGTATAGCTGGGCAGCCGTGTGCCCATTTGCTATGGAATAACAGGCAACCAGACTGTGGTGAACAGCCAGCAGACGCTGCCACAGTAGGGGAGCAAAAAGAAAATTAAAATCTGCCTAAGATCATTCATCACAGCGGCTCACGTCCATCAGCCTGCTGTTTGCCAGGTGTGGTTCTAAGTGCTGGGGTATAGTGGTGAACAAAACCAAAGAATGCTGCCCTGGTCAGTTTACCTGGTGCAGGGAGGACTAACCATGTCACATGCCAGGCAGCAAGGGCCATAGAGACAGACAGAGCAGGAGGTAGTGGAAGGGCAAGTGCCTTTTTTTTTTTTTTTTTTGGTGAGAAAGATTAGCCCTGAGCTAACATCTGTTTCCAATCCTCCTCTTATGGCTGAGGAAGACTGGCCCTGGGCTAATATCCGTGCCCATCTTCCTCTACTTTATATGGGACGCTGCCACAGCATGGCTTGATAAGGGGTGCTTAGGTCTGCGCCAGGCATCCAAACCTGTGAACCCCAGGCCACCAAAGCGGAGTGCGTGAATTTAACCACTACATCACTGGGCCGGCCCCCAAGTGCCATTTTTAACAAGGCAGTCAGCAGTGGTCTCTCTCAGAAGGTGACATTTGAGCAAAGACCTGAAAGAGATGAGTAAGCAAGCCCCAGGATCTCTGAGGAAAGGGTGTTTCAAGCAGAGGAAATGGCAAGTGCAAAGGCCCTGGGATGGAGGCCCATTGGTCAAACAGGAGAGCAGTAGGAGGTGGGAGAGGCTGGGCGGGGCATTGGCAGGACTTTGGCTGTTACTCTGATTGAGATAAGATGCAGCTAGGGGTTTTGAGCAGAGTGACACAGTTTGCCTTCCAGTCTCTAGCTGCCTTGTAGACCCAGAGGGGACCCATTAGGAACTGTGGAGTAATCCATCTGGAGACAACGATGGCTTGGCTAACAGTGGAGATGGTGAAGTTGATGGAGTCTAGATTCATCGTACAGGTATTTTATTTTATTTTATTTGTTTTGTGAGGAAGATTAGCCCTGAGCTAACATCCATGCTAATCCTCCTCTTTTTGCTGAGGAAGACCAGCTCTGAGCTAACATCTATTGCCAATCCTCCTCCTTTTTTTTTTTTCCACCAAAGCCCCAGTAGATAGTTGTATGTCATAGTTGCACATCCTTCTAGTTGCTGTATGTGGGACGCGGCCTCAACATGGCCGGAGAAGCGGTGCGTCGGTGCGCGCCCGGGATCCGAACCCGGGCCGCCAGTAGCGGAGCGCGCACTTAACCGCTAAGCCAGGGGGCCGGCCCCATCGTACAGGTATTTTAAAGGCAGAGGCCGTAGGACTTAGTCGTGGGCTGGTTGTGAATGTGAGGGAGAAAGTCAGGGATGACACCAACATTTTGGCCTGAGCAATGGCCTCATGATTGAGAAGAAGGCACCTGGGAGGTAGGTGTTAATAATGAGGGTTTTGGTGACCCTGTCAAATGGGTTCAGAGGAGTTGGGGGGGGGTGGCTGCCAGATTTGGGGAGGGGCAGAGAGAATGGGAGGAAGGGACTTGGAGCCAGCCAGTGTGGACAACTCATACAAGAAACACTGCAAGAGGTGGGGGGCGGGGTGGGGGGCGAGGGCAGGGGTGTGTGGGGAGCAGGTCTGGGGGAAGGTGGGAGTTGATTTGGGACACATTAGAGTCTGCGGTGTCTATTGGATGTCAGGTAGAGGTACTTAAAGGGCAGCCCGAGGTTCAGGGGGCGTGTGGACTAGAGAGGAATCCAGTGGTGGTCAGTGCTGGAGGCCACACGGCCAGGCGAGATCACCAACGGCGTGGATGGATGGATGGGGCAGAGCTGGTCTGCAGGGACCGAGTCCCAGAAGGTCCAGGACTAAGACGGCAAGAAGGGGAGGAACAGGCCCAGGGACAGAGGAGGAGCAGCCGGTGAGGCGGGAGGAGAGGCTGGAGGAAGCAAAAGCTGACGGAGGAGCAGCCATTGACTGTCAGGTGCTGCCGCTGGTGCAGGTGGGCTGAGCTTTGACCAGGTGGTGTGGCGACAGAGAGATTCTGCCGGAGCTGTTGCACTTGCAGGGGAAGGGCACAAGCCCGACTGGAGAGAGCAGGGAGTCGGGAGGAGACGAGCAGATGCCACCGAGTGATGGCCGGCTGGAGGGCCAATGGGCTGCACAGACTGTTGTGTGCCTGGAGTCTGTTGGTGGTTCACTCTTGATCTGAGAACGTCTCTATCTTCATTCTCTGGAGAAAGCATCTGAGTACGCCTTCATGGGTTGAGAGTTGTTCCTCCTCTTTTTCGGGCGGTGTTGTTGCTGTAGACGTCGGCTGTCTGTCTAATCATGGTTTTATAGCTGATCTGTGTTTTCTCTAGCGTCTTAGAAGATCTTTTCGGTGTCTTTGTCTTGTTTGTGCTAAGATGGGAGTAATCGCAGAATGTTTGTGTGAATATTCGCGGTTCCCCAATGGGGCATAGCGTGGTCGAGAGCGGAGGATTGTGACGGAGAGGACTGCGGAGCCGTGTCCCCGACTCCGGGCGCGGGCTGTGGGCGGAGGCCGGCCTGGCGCGGCGCCCCGGTGCCTGCGGAGAGCAGGCGGAAGCACGGGCGCTCCGGGGTGCGGGCTGCGGGGGCGCTCTGCTGATGGCGTTCTTCCCGCGGTGAAGTTGAGGGGGGCATGCGGGAAGGAGCTGCTGGCGTCGTGGGGAGGCGTGGCCTGGACAGCGCAGCCTGCTGAAGCGCGCTGACAGACCGCGCGCCGGGGGCACCGGGCACTGAGGGGGGGACCGGGCGGTGAGAGGCTCCGTGCTGAGAGGGCACCGCGCACTGGGGGGCACCGGACACTGAGGAGGGACCGCGCGCTGGGGGTCGGGGGGGACCGAGCGGTGAGAGACCGCGCACTGAGGGGTACCGCGCACTGGGGGGCACCGGGCACTGAGGAGGGACCACGCGATGGGGGTCGGGGGGACCGAGCGGTGAGAGACCGCGCGCTGAGGGGTACCGCGCACTGGGGGGGCACCGGGCACTGAGGAGGGACCGCGCGCTGGGGGTCGGGGGGGACCGAGCGGTGAGAGACTCCGTGCTGAGAGGGCACCGCGCACTGGGGGGTACCGGGCACTGAGGAGGGACCGCGCGCTGGGGGTCGGGGGGACCGAGCGGTGAGAGACTCCGTGCTGAGAGGGTACCGGGCACTGAGGAGGGACCGCGTGCTGGGGGTCCGGGGGGACCGAGCGGTGAGAGACTCCGTGCTGAGAGGCCACCGCGCACTGGGGGCACCGGGCACTGAGGAGGGACCGCGCGCTGGGGGTCGGGGGGGACCGAGCGGTGAGAGACTCCGTGCTGAGAGGCCACCGCGCACTGGGGGCACCGGGCACTGAGGAGGGACCGCGCGCTGGGGGTCGGGGGGACCGAGCGGTGAGAGACCGCGCGCTGAGGGGCACCGCGCACTGGGGGGTACCGGGCACTGAGGAGGGACCGCGCTGGGGGGGACCGGGTGGTGAGAGACTGTGCGCTCAGGGGTACCGTGCACTGAGACCGCGTGCTGGGCGGGACCGGGCACTGAGGGGGTACCGTGTGCTGGGGGTGGGGGACGCGGGTGGTGAGAGACTGCGCGCTGAGGGGTACTGCGCACTGGGGGTACTGGGCACTGAGGAGGGACCGCGCTGGGGGGGGACCGGGTGGTGAGAGACTGTGCGCTCAGGGGTACCGCGCACTGGGGGTACCGGGCACTGAGGAGAGACCGCGCGCTGGGCGGGACCGGCCACTGAGGAGGGACCGCGTGCTGGGGGTGGGGGGACCGTGCGGTGAGAGACCGCGCGCTGAGGGTACCGCGCACTGGGGGTACCGGGCACTGAGGAGGGACCGCGCGCTGGGGGGGGGACCGGGTGGTGAGAGATTGCGCGCTGAGCCGTACTGCACTGGGGGGTACCGGGTGCTGAGGAGGGAACACGCGCTGGTGAGGGGCCTGGGCGGTGAGAGACTGCCCGCTGAGGGGGGTACCACACACTGGGGCACTGTGCACTGAGGGGGGTACCCGCGCACTGGGGGGCACCGAGGAGGGACCGCGTGCTCGTGGGGGGACTGGGCGGTGAGAGACCGTGCGCTGAGGGGGGGACCGTGCACTGGGGGGCACTGGGCAGTGAGAGACTGCGCAGTGAGGGGGGATCGGGCGGTGAGGGGGGACTGGGCGGTGAGAGACCGTGCGCTGAGGGGGGATCGGGCAGTGAGGGGGGACTGGGCGGTGAGAGACCGTGCGCTGAGGGGGGATCGGGCAGTGAGGGAGGACCGGGCGGTGAGAGACCGTGCGCTGAGGGGGGGACCGCGCGGTGAGGGGGGACCGGACACAGAGGGACCGTGTGCTGAGGGGAGACCGCGAGCTGACGGGCGAACGGGCACTGAGGGACCACGCAGTGGCGGGGGACCGGTGGTGAAAGACCGCGGCTGAAGGGAGACCGGGCGGTGAGAGACTGCGTGCTGAGGGGGCACCGAGCACTGGGGGTACTGGGGGCACTGAGGAGGGACCGCCTGCTGAGAGGGGACCGCTCGCTGGCGGGGGACCGGGCACTGAGAGACCGTGCGCTGAGGGGAGACTGGCATTGAGGAGGGACCGCGCGCTAAGGGGGGACCGCTCGCTGGCGGAGGACCGGGCGGTGAGAGACTGCGCGCTGAGGGGTGTACCGCGCACGGGGTTGGGGGACCGGGTACTGGCCACGTGCGGGCACTGGGGGACCACGCTCTGGGGGTGGGGGGCACCGGGCGGTGAGAGACCAGGCACTGGTGGGGGGGGCGGGCACTAAGGGGGGACCGGGTGGAGAGAGACCGCGCGCTGAGGGACCGCGCACGGGGGCCGGGGTCGGGGGGACCCCGCGGAGCGGGACCGCGCGCGCGCGCGGGGGTGGGGGCTGTGCGTGCTGTCAGCGCACCACACGTTATAGCAGCTGGTAACTCCTTAACCTTCCACACTCAGACTGCCGTCCTGACTCCGCCGGGGTCGGCTGCAGAAGGCAGCGTGGCTTCTCCAGAAGAGTCTGGACTTTGGAATCAGAGATGCCTGAGTCGAAGTCCCTGCCTCTGCCACTGGCTGTGTGACCTCGGGCAAGTCACTTCACCTGTGTCAGTGTCAGTCTCTTCTGCAAAGTGGTGACGATCCTCACCTTGCAGAGGTGTTGTAAATATTACAGAAAATGTGAGGTGCCGGTTGTCTAGGCACTTGGCACATGGATTATAATAACTGGAAGGTGTTTCTGGGATTAGGCTTGTCTAGTTCAGCAATATAAATAGTCACATATTGCACATTTTCGTAGAATTCTAACATGAAACAGCCACCCAGAATCTGGTTTCCTTTTTCTCTGAAGGAGTGAACATGTCTGGGATCTCAAAGCCCCCTGTGATGCTGACTTATCAGTGTGCTGCAGGGGTCTGAATAGAGAACATACGTTAACTCGAGGCCAGATGGCAGAGGCTATCGCTGAGTGCAGGACAAATTAATTGAAATATCGTTCAAGCAGATTTTGTACTTGCCCCTCTTTTATACCAACAGTTGTTGTTGGTACATGGCATCTTTGTAAAATTAAGTTTTTCCTAATTAGTAGTTGCTCATGTATAGAAATACAATGGATTTTTAGAATCTGGTTTTCAGCAAGCTTGTTGAATTCTTTTTAGTTCTAACTGTGTCTGTGGATTCCATCTTAATTCCGTATAGATGATCATGTCATCTGCATGTGGCAGTTTTGTGCCTTTGTTTCCAGTCATGTTGCTTATTTTTCTTTTGTTACCACACTTGCTAAGATCTGTTGAAGTGGTGATTTCAAGCGTCGTTGTTTGGTTCTGACCTCAAAAGAAATTCTTCGAATACTTGGTTAGTGGGAATGATGTCTTCGAGAGGTTTTTTTTTTTTTAACTTTTATTTATTTTATTTTTTCCCCAAAGCCCCAGTAGATAGTTGTATGTCATAGCTGCACGTCCTTCTAGTTGCTTTTTGTGGGACGCCGCCTCAGCATGGCTGGAGAGGCGGTGCGTAGGTGCGCGCCGGGGATCAGAACCCCGGCGCCAGCAGCGGAGCGCGCACTTAACCGCTAAGCCACGGGGCGGCCCTTCAAGAGGTTTTTATTACATAACTTTTATCAGGTCAGAGAAGTCCCTTATGTCCTCAGTTGCGAGGGGCTTTTGTCTATTTTGTTGGTTTTTGTTTTCTCAATCCTGAGAGGGTCTTGATTTTCAGACAAGTAAAAAGATATAGACAGTGTAAGGAATGTCTGTATACACACCACTTAGTTTAAAGAAATACCTTTACAATGGTTTTAAGTGCTGGGACTACTTTTATGTATGTGTTAAGTATCTCAGGGGGCTGCCTGGACCTTCTAGGTAGTAAATTTAAAACCCAAACCTGCAAGTGCAGGACCCTGCGGCTATAGCTTTTCAGAGCAGATTCACCACCCGCAGCTAGCTGCACAGCTCCGTGAGTCCCCTGTGCTCCTGGGCTGACTTTTGGGTCTTCGTCGTCACTGAAGATATTGAGCCTCAGAATCCAACGGTCTTAGTTTCAAATCTCAGCACTTCTACTTTCTGACTGTGTGACTGTAATAATTAATAATTTTAACTTATCCTGTCTATAATATGGAGTCAGTGATAGACCACTTATAGAATTCTTAATAATTCTATAATTATTAAGAGAAAATGAATGGAGGTGGAGAAAATGAATTCTGTGCGCCTATCACATATCACGTGGATGTTCAGTGAACACCTTGTTCGGATACTGGCTTGTCAGTGGGATTATGGACATTGTTTCAGATGCTGAATTGTAGATGTGGATGCTTACTGAGCATCTCCGACCTGCCAGATCTTAACACTGTGCTAGGGTGGCACCATGAGTCGGTCAGACTCAGGATCTGTGGGAAGACATACATCTCAGCCTGCAATGGACTCTGGCAT
The DNA here is from genome assembly GCF_020826845.1 of Diceros bicornis minor. Lineage (NCBI taxonomy): Eukaryota > Metazoa > Chordata > Mammalia > Perissodactyla > Rhinocerotidae > Diceros > Diceros bicornis. Next base: position 53,360,447 of record NC_080760.1, on the reverse strand, counting down.
TAGAAGCGTACACAGTGTGATAGAAACATCATGAAGAGAGAGGTAAATTGGAGAAAGTGGTGTGTTATTATCGCATTTCTCTAGTTGAGCAGACTGAGCAAAAGCAGAGAGGTGGGGAGCCGTGCAGTAAGGTGGGTCATGTGAGCCTGCCAGCATCTGAAAGGTCGTTCCACCAGAAGGTGGTGAGGTCCCTGGATGGGTCTAGGCACCTCAGGATTTCCAGGAGAGGTGACGTTGCTGTAGCTCCAGTTTTCAGGGAAGGGATTGAGGAGTAAGTCACCAAGAGGGCGAGGAGCGTGGCCAGAGCAGGCCAGGTCAGGTAAGCTAAGTTGAGGTGCTGCAGCCCAGAGCATGCGGTGTGGCCCGCGTGCAGACAGCACAGCGGTCACACAGGAGTCCTGCTGCACAGCAGCCCATTCAGATGGGGAAATTGAGGCGCTGTCCTGGAGCAGCTGAATGTCAGGTCTGGCGCGGAATGGGGAAGGGCTGGAGATTGTCTTGGGTAACCGAACTCAAACTTCCGATCCTGTTGAGTCCTGCTGCCTTGGTCTAACATAGTTTTTTTGTGTGATGGCTTCAGAACATCTGACCAAAGCCCCTGAAGTTGTCCTCCGGCACAAGGACGGGCTCTCTTCCCGTAAAGGTCATGGACCCTCTTGTGTACGTCCCTTTCTCACCTGTGTAGCTGCTTTGTGGAATGTCTCGGCCCCTTTGTGCTCTCTTGTCTTGTTCCCTCTTCCTAGGATAAGAAAGGAAAGAAAATTATCCTCCTGTGTTGGACCACGTAGAGTAACTAACTCAGTGGTAGACAGTTGCCCTGCAGCGTGGGCATCCACTGGGCACTCAGGGTCACTTCTCAGTTCCCCAGACAGGCAGATGATGCATAGCACCTTGGTTCTGAGTGGCACGAGTGTGTGTTAGCAGATGAGGGAGAGATAAGATGCTGATGGGTTTTACTGCCAAGCTGGTGAAGATAGACATTTATTCTTTTCAAGACAGGCAAAAGGCTAAGACTTCACTCAGTAGCCCTGTGGGACAGAACTAAAATTGTGGTTTTTCATTCTTGATGTTATTTTTTCTTCCTGATTCCTTTTCTCTTAAAATTCATCAGGCCTCACAAGCTAATCCTGGTAGATCAGATTTCAGTGGATTTGCGTTAGCGTGAGATATCTGGATGCTAATTTATTCTTAATCCATTACCAAAATTAACGCTTGAAGTCAGGAGTGAGTTCCCATGGAAAGGGCTCTGGCTCAGGAAGCCAGTCAGTGGCCAAGCCTTCGTTGCCAGAAGAGCAATTAAAGAAGGCAGTGGCTGCCAGACTTGTTCTGCCGCTCCTCACAATGAGAAATGCATTTTCCAGCACGCCTAGTTTGTACCTGTATATGTGCAAATGTGACATAAATGAAAGTTTGCACAATACTACTTGTCCCTAGTAGGTGAGATGTGCTTTCCATATTGTTTTCTTTTCCTTTAAAAAAAAAAAAAATACTGGTCTATTCGTGGCTACCTGCGTTTGGTGGTCACTGCTCTAGCTGAATTGTGGGGCTGCTTGTGCAGACACCACCCCTGCATTAGTGCAAATATTGTACTCCCCCAAAGGGTGCAGCAGCATTGGAAACGGCAGCGTGCGCTCTCATACATTGGAATCCCTAGCTTGTGCATGCCGGAAAGGGTATACGTAAATGAGGTGGTTTCCCTGCCACCTCAGAAAATGATTCAACCATGTAACTGTGGGAAGGGAGGAGAGGGGTTCCCCACCCTGAGTCACACAGCAGAGCGAAGGAGCAGGGTCTCAGCCGAGGCGGTGCCATGGGCCATGTTTATAAATGAGCGGAAACAGATCATCTAAGTTTTTTTTCTTTTATACCATTACAGTATTAGTTCCCTTTATCTGGGATGTAAAACCCAAATTGTGGCTTTAATCTTGTATTTCAAAGAACATATTTGCCAGCAATAGTGCAGAAGAGCATGAGGAGCTTTGGGGCAAGGACACCTGGGTTTGCATCTTACTCTGGCCGGGTGGGTGCCCTTAGGCAGGTCCCCAGGCGCTGATGAGTGCCAGGGGATTCTCCAGGACGGGGCCTCTTGGCTGCAGTGTGAGATACTGAACAAAACGCCGCCGGTAGGAAGCACGGTGGCTGGCTGTCTTGGGGTGGTGGAGCGCCTCCGTCCAGCTGGGTGCTGGCGGCCCGCTGCTCTGCCTCTTTGCAGCTGCGGGGCCGTGGCGAGGGGCTCAGCCAGCACATCTCACTGTGTTCACCTGTAAAGTGGACACGGGAATCATAACAGGCTCACCTCAAATCTGGAACTGGACAGGTTTTTCAATCTCTCTGGACATCTGTTAAATGGGATGATGACTGTGCTTACATTAGTTTTTATTTAACTTTAGAAAATATCAAAGGGAGAAAAAGAGAGAGAATACTATATCAAACACCCATTTAGCATCCTCCCAGAATTTGTTCATAGTTGCCTTTGTAGGTTTTCAAAAAATAGCTTTATTATTCTTTCTAATAATAGATATAACATGCCCACTGAAAAAATAGAGGCACAAAGAAGCACAGAAAGAGCAATTGTAGTGTGACCACTTGGGAATAATCACTGTTAATATGTTCTATAATCCTTCTGAAAGTTTACCCATTCATACACCAAATGTTTGTGTATATAAATGTAGGAAGGATGGGATTGCATCAAACACCGTTTTGGAACTTACTCCCACTTAACGATATATGAACATCTTTCCATGTAATAGTTGTAGACGTTCGGTGTCAGTAAATTATTGTAATGGTTTATTTAAGCAACTCTCTACTGATGGACATTTAAATCGTTGTCAGTCTTTTGTTATAATATACTATGATGAATGCTCTTGTGTATAGGTGTCTGAGTATTTTAGGATAAACACCTAGATGTTAAGTTACTAGATCAGAGGGCACTTGATTTTAAAAGATTTCTGAAATGTACTTTCAAAACACCTAACTTGGATAAGAGTGATCATTTTTTCTAAGCTCTTATAAATGCCTGAAAAGCAAAAAATTATTTACAATTTTAACTTGTATTTCTTTGACTAAAGGCTGAATATATTTTCCATGTTTGTTGACTACTAGTGTTTCTATATGCACTGTCCACCCATACCCGTTGCCCATTTTCCTCTTGGAGTTCTTAATCCTTACTAACTTATATAAACTTGGTATATCCAGGTTTATATATATATTTTATCTAGGTTTATATATATATATATGTGTGTGTGTATATATATATTTTTTTTGTGTGTGTGTGTGGGTGAGGAAGACTTGGCCCTGAGTTAACATCAGGTGCCAATCTTCCTCATTTTGCTTGAGGAAGATTGTCCCTGAGCTAACATCTATGCCAGTCTTCCTCCATTTTGTATGTGGGACGCTGCCACAGCATGGCTTAACAAGCGGTGTGTAGGTTCATGCCAGGGATCCAAACCCTCAAACCCCAGGCCGCCAAAGCAGAGTGCATGAACTTAACCACTATGCTGCTGGGCTGGCCCCCAGGTTTATATTTTCAGGTTTGTGGGTTTATTATGTCACAAAATTTTCTGAGCTTATCTAGCAGTTAGAGAAGTTTTTAAGAATCTTATGTAGTCAAGCTTGTCTCTTGCAACCTCTGCTTTTTGGCTCTAAGAAAGAGCATTCCCACCCCAAAATTATAAAAGGTTATTAAATTTTAAAATATTTCTTTGGACGTTTTTGTTTCATTTAAAAATGTTATCTATTGTTATGGATAACAATAAAGTTAAATAAAGGTTAAAAACGTTAACATTTTTAGTTAAATAATGTTAAATGTTATTCCACTAAATTGTTAGGCACTAAATGTCATGCACTGAAGTTAAATAAATGTTATTCCAAATGGGCACAGTTTGTACAGAGTACAGTTTGTACCCGTTTGGAATTTATTTTGTAATAAAGATAGATATGAGGAAGCTCACCTTAAATTTTTCCTTCAAACATTCAGAAAGTTGTTATAACGCTCTGTTCTTCCTCTCCTGTCCGTTTGATTGAAATGCCTCCTTAGCCCACCCTGAACTCTCCGAGAGGCCTGCTTACCTCTCTTGTGGTAGTCTTTCTGCCTGCCCTCTTCTGAAGGTGAGCTCCCTGAGAACAGGGACATAGCGGGTGCTCAGGAACTGTTGCGGGAGTGGATTCAGACAGCAAGAAGGTGTATATGAAATGCTCAGCACGGGGCTGGGCGTGCAGTCAGACCTCTGTGAGTGCAGCTCTTATTCTCTCAAATGCTAATTGAATGAATTTAGTGAGGTTGGATTATTATACACTGTTAGTTCACGCGTCTCTTTTTTTTTATTTGTTTGATTTAAACATATCTGCTCTCTCAAAGGACTTAAGGCAGCTTGGCCTGGTGGCAAAACTCATGTCCTCTGATAGCAACAAGACTTGTGTTTGAGTCCTAGCTCTGCCTGTTATTTACCTTCTGGACACTGCAGTTTCCCATCTGTAAACTGGGGATCATATTTGCCTTACCTGGGGTGAGGACTAAACGAGATGACACACGTAAAGGGTTTTTACACCGTGCCTGGTGCCCTAGTGATGGCCATTACTTCCTAAATTATTATGGGAGCTTAAACTAATAAGACACATATTACAAAGGGAAATTACACATTTTCTGTAGGTATTGAAAGATGTTCTAGGTAACTAGGATGAATTAATTACTCTAAAAGGTATTAAATTGAGTTTTCCAAACTTTCCTAGCTGCTTAAGAGAGATGGGGAGCAGGAGGATGGTAGGTTCGATTCTTATATGTTTTGGGTGATAAATAGAAGGACTTAGGTTCTTTGGAGAACAAGACTTTCCTGAAGTATGAGAGATGTCGTATGAACTCTTCTGTAAAAGAGGTTGGAGGATTCAATGGACGGTGTTGGCAGAGGCCTCAGCTGGAAACTGCTTTGGTGTCAGGAAATTGAATCTTTGCACTGCGAGTAGTCTGCTGGCCCAATGCCTGGGGCAGAGTCACCCCCTGTGGAGCCCTGGTTCCTCATCTGTGAAGGGAAGACAAGTCGAATCTGAGAGGGTGGCTGTGAGCGTAGACGAGAAGGTGTCTGAAGTCTCGAAGCTGAAACGTAGTAGATGCTTGGTAAACACCGGCTTTTTTAGTTGAAACTGTGCAGATTGCATGCCAAGACACAGTAATGGTCTTCACGTGGAGGCCTCGTCTATTGCCCTAAAACACTTGGCACTGAGTCATAAATCAGTCAAGGCATTTCCACTCAGAGTTAGGGTGACACTAGGGTATTCTCTTATTCGTCCATTCGTTCGACGGCTGCACAAAACCAAACATAGTCTTGCCCTCCTGATGCTTACGGTCTAGTGGGAGGGGCAGTTACTATTCAGAGAATCATAAAATAAGTGCAACAAGTGCTTGACAGAACCGGTGGGCCACGTTGATGGGACCAGCAGCAGTGTCGGTGGTCCTGTCAGCCACTTTGGGGAACACTTTGGTGGGAGGTAATTTACATTTTAAAGTATTTTAACATTTAACATTTTAGTACATTTTGCAAGTGTTTCTTTATTTCCTCCTTGTGTTTATTATGGCATTTCTAATATTGTTGAGTAAAGACTGATGGTGGATCAGAGAGGACATTTTAACTTATGAGGGAAAGTTTATTAAAGAATTTTTATGGGAAAAAAATTTTCCTTTTACAGATCACAGGAGTGGCTTGGGGAACCATTGTTCAGAGATAGTGTTTTAAATGAGGGTTCCAGTTTCAGGCTGAATCACAAAAGCCTATTTAAAACCTGTCCTAGACGAAGTTCTTTGAGTAAGAATAATATTGTTAGTCACTGGCCTGAGGGTAGTTGGATGTTTTATAATTAATCCTAAACTGTACAGATGTGTCATGTACTCTTACGCATGCTATGTTGCTCACTAAAAAAAGGTTAGAGTATTTTTAGAACATGACTCATTCAGCCACAAAAGTTGAGTGAGACCCAGTTGAGTAGCAATCCTCAGTGCCGACTTGGTTTGCCTCGCCTTGCGTAATGGCGCCCACGGGACCACGCTCTCACCTGGGAGCACCTGCTCCTGGGGGTCTCCTGGGCGTCCATCTTTGCCCCCCTGGAGTGTCTGCTCTCTTCAGGTTGCCTCTCAGGGCCCTTTCTTTGGGTATTGCCAAGAACCAGGTTGAGACAGATTGGAATTTCCCAGAGAGTTTTTACCAAGAGAGGAAGAAATGAAAGAGGGGAACTGTGGCCCGCATGAAAATGACACATTTCCAGAGAAGAGCTCTGTGATGCCACAGTTGGCTGCCTTCCTTGCAAGGCCTGTCCTTCCCCCGCCCTGTCTGGGGAGCCTGCCCAGGCGTTTGTCCAGGCTCTTCTTGTCTCTCCTTTCCTCTTCATCCCCGAGTGGGAGGCACTGACCGAACCTGCCAAGGGCGTGGGGAACAGAAGTGAAAGTCCCTCCTTAGGGTGTGGACGGCCTCCTGCTGGCCCGGGAGTTGTGGCACGTGGTTGTGTCCTCTGTCTCCACTCCAACAGGAGAAAAGAAAGGGGTCCCTTCCCAGGCTGGGACCCCCGAGGCCCTGCGGCTGCAAACTTGGGGGCCTCGGCAGGGGCTGGCCCTAAGATCAGGGGGTCAGGGCTCCCGCTGGTGGTCCACCTTCACCGTGAAGTGTTCTCTGAGCCCAGTGCACTCTGGACTAACGTTTATTATCACACTGAAACACCCTAGTGGCACCAGCTAACTCTGGAGCACAGACACTCCTGGTTCCAAAGAGTCCTGATAATGGTGTTTCTCCTATTTGGAGATTGTGCACACCTGCTGGCCTCTGCCCAGATCTGGGACCCCTAAAGGGCAGTCCCTTTTCTTCCCTATCCTGTTACATTTTACTTCCTCATGCCCTTGCAGGCCTGGAGAGCTCACCAGCTGACTTGGAGTTGTTAGCGGGGGTGGGGGTGGGGCTGTTCAGGAGTGAGAACTGGGACAGTAGCAGGTGTCTGCAGTGAAGCCCGCCTTCCATCTAGGTTCTTCTTGGCTGTGATGCTTGAGCTGGATGTGAGAGTGAATGTTGCTGTGTGTCGGTGTTTGGCCAGACGAACATCCCTTTCTCTGGGAACTCGGGCTGGGTTTGGTTTTGTTTTCTTTGCTCATAGTTGGCTAGTGGGTTGTGCGGGTCTAGCACTGCCATTCTGTAGATAGTGTGTGGTTGTTTTACTTTATCTCCAGCTGACAGGGGCAAATGTTCCTGTCTGCATTCCTAGCATGTCATCTGAGAATACCTCCATTCATTTCACCAGAAAGGCTGCTGTGATTGTGTTAATGTAGTTCAGTCAACTGGGATGGCCATAGTGAGACCAGCCTGTATAGGCAACAGGTGAATTCACTAAGTGGCAGCCATATGTCCTGGTTTCAGCAGGAGGGTACTGGTCTGACAGCATCTGCTTTCTAGTCTGTGCCCTGATGAGCCGTGAGAATCCATCCTCGTGCAGCGCATGGTGAAAGCAAGGTCCGGGACACACATAGACCTGGGTGGCAGTCCTGCTCTGCCACTGCCTGACCAAGGGACCCTTCCAAGTCACCCAACCCCAAAGTCTCTGTTTGCTGCTTACAGGAACGTCCAGAGCATAAAGGAGCTGATGTCTATCCCAGCTTGGCCCCAGGTGTGGCATGGAAGGGCTGGACAACCCTAAGCTATAGAGTTGTCACTTTCTTTTGCCTTTATAGTTTCTGGCTGATGCCCAATATAATGAAAATAGAATTCTAAAAGGAAAATGGAGGATGCATGGCTTTGAATACTAACGCTCACTTTGAGGTTCTGGAAAGATCTTTATAATAGCCTCATGGTATTTGGTGGCAAATCTTTAAATATCCCAGTCCCACTAAGACATGGGTGCTGGTGAGCTGGGCTCGCTTCCTAGAGGAGTGTCTTGTGCCCCTACTCAAGCATCACAGCAAGTCTGTGACACAAGTTCATGTAGCAGCACAGCGGCCAGTTAATAGAGCCTGAACCTTCTGGTTCACTTGCCAGTAACCAAAGCTGCTGAAGTTAAGAGCCAGGCTATTCATTTGTTTAATGACTCTATGATTTAGATTTTTCTTAAGGAACATTTAAGTCACCCGGGAGTGAACAGTCATGCAGATCTTTTGTTTTTGAAGGTCATATCACTCATAATAAGATGTGGTGGAAGGAACACTGTCTGGGGGTGGGGGCGGTGACAGGAAGCGCTGTGCCCCTTCTGGGAAGTCTTGCTGCTTGTCTCTTGGTGTTTTCATTATAGCTCCTGTCCCTCCCCTAGACCCAGCCCCCCAGACCTGTCTCGGTGGTGCTGTGCCCCCAGCACTCAGCACTCGCCTAGAGCCAGACTCAGTCGATGACTCAGAGCAGGTGGGAGGAGGAAGGGTGAGTTACTCTCTCCCTTTGGTTTCCAAGGTGACTTCCGGCTCCAAATTCTGTGATTTATTACGTGTCATCTGTGGTCAAGGATGTTGTTGTTGGCTGGTATAAGCTGGTGCCAAGACGTTTGCGTTTGTACTTGTTGCACAGCAGACACGTGATGGAAGTTGGTGGAAAGGGCCAGGGGCATAGGAGTGGGGGACAAGGCTGCAGTGAGTTATCACCTACCTGTTAGATTCCAGATCTGTGTGCCTGACCCAATGTGTTAGGCATTTTTTTGAAAATTCAGTTTCATGTGCTTAAGTATTTAGAAAATAGTAGAAATGAAGAGCTTTTCTGAACAATTATGCTTGTCTGCTTGCTTTCCACACTGGTCACCAGGTAAACTTGCCTGGTGACTGCTCATTTCTTCCCACGATCTGCTCCTTGTGGCCCCGATGAACAGGCAGAGCCATCAGGTCCTGAGACAGCATGTAGGTTTGGCCCTGGGGCCCATATTGGCCTCACATTTTAAATGCAAGTCAGTGCTGTCAGGCCTTATCAGGATGTCTGATTTCTGATTCCCAACTCTGAGAGCCCCTGCGTGGTAGGCAGCCTGTGTGATGAGCCTAGAGAACTGGTTGTCATGGCAGCTGGTAAATCGTGAGCTCACATCACATCAGGGATGGGCGTTTGTGGGGCCCCGTCTTCGTCAAGCCTACAGGCTAGTTCGTCTGTAGGGCCGTCCCTGGTCGATGAATGTCAGACCTGCCCACCCTCCACACCACCATAGAGGTGCAAAACCAGGGAGGTTTTGTGACATTATCCGGAATGGAGACACCATCTTCTCTGCTTAGAAATGAAGCCAGTCTGTCGCTTTACAGCAGGTGGTTCTCAAGCATTTGGGGTCAAGAACCCTTTTGTGAGTCTGGTGCAGCTTATGGATGGATCCTTTTCCAGAATAATGCTTTTCAAGGCACAGAACAAAATACATAGGATGACAAAGAAAACTGGTCATACTAAAATACAGTTATCAAAATACCAAAGCGAATGTGTGACAAAGTAATAAATGAGTCCTTTATTACATGCAGTAACAGGTCCAGCCATAACAGGTCCACAGAGGGTCTGATAAATACCACAATTTTGAAGAAGCTGTGAGTTTAAAATGTACTTTGGGGTATCTGTAACGGCTGTCATGTGACATGAGATTCCTATGTTTTCCTCGAGTCATGAGTATTGCTAATACTGCTCTGGTTTGTTGTTCATGTTCATAATGGAAGGAAGGGCTGCCTCTCACTTAGAGGTTAGTCCAGATCCTCTGAGTTCTCTGTGTGGATCCCGGGCTGAGATCTCCTGCTTCAGGGGTAGGGGAGCAGCCCCCCACCCCCCAGGATTGGGCTTCTCTCGTCTCCTAATGGTGGGCAGGGTGCCTCACCAACAGGGCTGTTGGCCCAGGGCACTCGGCTTGGTCAAGACTTGTCCTGGGACACCTGGTGACCTGACTTGTGCCTCAGGAAGCCAGACCAGCTGCCCAGATGAAGGCCATGGTGGAGGGGGCGGGACAGAGGACAGAGAGATGGATGCGTGCTATCCTGGTGGCAGCACCATGAACTCCAAATTCACTTGCCATGTTTTGTGTGTCTGGCGTTCATCCTGAAGGAGAGAGGGGCCGTAGAGTTCACCTGTTTCTCAAGGGAGGCCAGGACATCAAAAAGAGAAAATCCCAGAATCCTAGTGTAAAGCAGTACGGAAGGTGGAGGAGGTAGGGTGTGAGGATGGGATTGGGAAGGAGGCTGAGAAGTGGGGAGTAGTGTCTGATTCCTGTCGGGCTTGGCCTCCTGCACGCAGTGTTTCCCGGGTTATCTCAGTGGGCTTTTGGACCGCTCCTGGCTAACTGCTGGGAACGACAGAGATGTGTACGGATGGTCCTTGTCCTGGAAGGGCACATATTGTGTGATCACCTGGGCACTAGGCAGGTCACTGAAACTCAGTATGGTGGTTGATGGAACCCAGGACACTCTAAGGCCTGGTTTGCTCTATGGGGGAATCAGGAGAGGTAGATCCCCAAGCCAAGCCTTGAAATGATGACCTGCTGGTGACCTGTTGGGCTGGGTGGCAGAGAGGAGGAGGAAGAAGAGGACAGGACTGGTAATGTCCTTCTCATTGGCCCTGTGATGGGTGGGGCTTGGTAGGTACTGGGAGGCGCTGTAAGCTTTTGTTATGTAAATTTTGAAGCCTGGAGTCAGGGCTCAGGACCCTAGTGCGTGTGTGCCCAAGCCAGGCTTGGGCCCTGTGCTGCTCTGGGGCAGAGTCTGTGTATGGCCTGGATCCTTGCCTGTGGATGAGGGTCGGATTTAGCAGCTTAATTAGTCAGCAAGTCAATTGGTCTAGAGGTCGAGAGGCTGGAGGTGTGAGAGCTGGAGCCTGACCCAGCAAGGAGCAGAGGTGGATCTCGGGGGCTGTGTTTTCAGTGTGTGAGTGGAAGGGTGGGCAAAGAGGGTGGCAGTGAGAAGATGTCCAGGTCCTGTGGCTGGCCAGGGCAGGGATGGTGGGCAGGCAGTGGGAGGCATGTGGGGAGTGCTGCGAAGGGTGGTCTACCTGTGCACTGGGCACCTTGGGCTGGTCCTGTGCTTCCTCTCCTAGGATGTGGATAAAGATATTCCTGCACGGGTCTTAGGCAAAGCATTTGTTTTTTAAAGTGAAAATTTGGAAACCACTGAAATGGCACCAGTAGGAGATGACTCAGTAAGTAATGCAGTCATTAAAGATATGTTTTGAGAATGTTGTGTATGCATAATGTTAAACAAAAGAAGCAGGATATAAATCTGCATGATTCCATGTTAGACATGTGCACATGTGTATAGAAAAAGACGAACTTTTAGCAGGGATTCTCTCTGAGTGGTGGCATTGTAGGTGATTTTTATTTTCTTTGTATTTTTCTGTATCTTCTGTAATAACTGTGTTTTTATAATCAGAGAAAAAACTAGAATATATAAAAGAAGTCACCCGGTTGATGTCTACCATCAAAGGTAGAGAAGCAAGGCGCCTTCATTCGGGGGAATATTACCCACAGGTGCCGCTTTAGGAAGGGCTCCGTGATCTGTCGTTAAGTGAAGAAGGCAGGTGAGGAGCTGGAGTCCGGGATAGCCCCACCCACCAGCTCTCAGTTACCTGGTATGTCCATAATGAGATGATGTGCATGCAAGATGTTCTGGAAGGGAGGGTTGTTGGCTGCACATGAAGTTGCCTTCATCACGGGGACCTGCTAGTGTAGCCAGCTGTGTCACCGTGCCCCTCACACCCTCTCCCCCAGGAGATGGAAACACGTGCTCTGCTCCTGCTGCAGTGCTCATCCGTATAGTAAATGGTCTCAGAATATCTCCTTGGCTCCTCGGTTCAGTGGCCTGGGCCTCCCAATTCCAGGTAGGAGAGAGGAAAGGTGATTGCATGGTTTTAAGTTGTGTCCATGTGTCCCTACCATAGACTTCTCTTTAGGGTTAGGGCATTACTCTCCCAGGGCCTGAAACTGGATTGTGCTTTAACCCCGTAAGATCTGCACAGTAGGCCCTTCCAGCCTTGCCGAAACCCGCCTGCAGTGCGCCCACGGGGGCGTGGCAGGGACGAGTGCCTCTTGGCTGCTCCCCTGCACCTGTGGGGTGCCAAGAGGTGTTTTCCCAGCCGCTTCACTGATGGGTTGTGAGGCCGGAGGCTGCGATCCTTCTAGGCTCTTCTAGGTTCTTCTTGGCCGTAGGTCTACCTGCTGGGAGTACTTGGGTGGCCCACATTGGGGGACCTTCCCAGCATCTCTCAGAAGCTCCCTGGGGACCCACCTGAGACCTGGCAGCCCCAGGCCGTCTGTGTCCTACTTGCCTGTCTTTACAGTGGGGTTAAGAGTCTGTTTTCCCCCCACCATCCTGATGGTAAGTTGGATGTAAACAATAGTCCCTAGAGAAAGTTCTCAGCAGGGTCGATGTTGGCAGTTTGTCATGCAGGACTGTATCAATGGGTACTGAATTTCTACAGCACCTCCTGCCCCACCCAGGGCACCTCATCCTTTTGAGAACCTCCGGCAAGCCCTCACTTTTCTCTTTTGGTCACCTAGCTTTCTTACCCTGTGTAGCAGCCTTTGCCTGTCTCCATCCCTTACTTAAGGGGAGGGCTGGGACGAGAGCACGACACTGGGGAGGGGCTTGCCTTCCTTTTTCACAGGGGAGGGGGCTGCCAAGAGATGGCACGTGGGGACAAGTGTCACATAGCCCTGCTCTGGGACCCTCCTCTGAACAGTCAGTGACGTTCCAAACCCTGGGGGGTGGATTTTTTTAGGAGGACTAGCTCTGTCCTTCAGAAGCCTTACTTACAGTGTCGTGACCATGTCGCCTCCCACGGCATCTGTTAGAAACACTGCAACTTTCAGTTGCTATGACCCTGTTACTCATACAGGAAGTCGATGACTCATCGCTCTGTGTCTCCCTTTCACTGATGGTGTGTGGCTCTAAAAAGGGAATTTTTAAACACGGGCTGAGTGATCAGCAATTCAGTAAACACTCGGTGCCTACTTTGTACCTGACACTGTGCTGGATTCCTGGTCTCAGGAACCCCACTCCCCCGAACTCACTCTAGTCGGGATGCCAGACGATGGATGCGTCATTGAAGCACTGAGGGGCTATGTTGGCAACTGCCATGGATGAGTCATTTCCCCCTCGGCACAGCTGAAGTCTCTTCCAGCTATGACAATCCATTGTTCCTGGATGAAAAAGAAGGATCGGCCTTCCCATTCCCAAGGGTTTTACCTCCCAATGCAGAGGCAAGAGTAACACAGATGCAGCGGGAAATCCATTCCAAACAAAACTGGTTGATTAGTGGCCAAATGGGGTGTGGCTGTACATGCTGCCTGTTGTTGGGAGGAAACGCAGGTGCTGGTGTCTGGGGATAGCTTTCACAAGAAGGTAGAACCTGAACTTCTCCATGCAGGATGGAGAAGACATGGGAGAACCTTGACGGTGGGGAGAGTCGCTTGGCCCAGCACAGGCTGGCTGGCATGGCAGTAGCTGGGAGATGAGCTGGAGTCTTAGATCCAGGGGAGGGACTGGGGGCTCAGGCCCTGCTGAGCAGGCAGCCAGAGCCACGACTGGTTCATGTAATGGAGCTCAGTGGTGTCTCTTTGGGGACGTCGTCCCAGGTGCCTCGTGCTCTTGGGCTCTTACTCAGCTTTGGTTTATTTGGCGGATGTTGGTGGCACCTGCTGCTGGGAGCCCGTGGTGAAGAAGGTTGACCAGGAGCTCGTGCTGGGGGGACAAGAACTGTGTACCTCAGAAGCACGTGCCCACCAAGCACCCCACCTCAGTGGGCTCGCCGTGTTTGAGTTCTCCCCTCCTCATCTCTTCCCGCTGATACCCTGCCCTGCTGCATATCTGCTATCACAGGCTCAGTTCCTACTGCAGCACCAGTGGAATAAATGTGCTGTGGAAAGAGAGCGCTTGGAGAACTAATCTTCAGGTGATACTGGAATTCGTTTTCAGAATCACCTGTGTCAACTGTGATGAAGGTGTGTGTGCCCATTCATCTCTTTGGCCTTTTACAGCTTTGGTTGCCATCTTGGTACATTCTCTACTTGTGAGGCCAAGAGCTAACTCTCCAAGGAGGGTGGTCTTCCCTCTTTGTGCCATTATGTTCCTTTCTCATGCCTGTGTGGAATTCTGTGCACCTTCTGCTGTACTTGATCCTCTCCAGTGTTTTGTTTGTGACTCCTCCTGCTTGTTTTGGCAGTTTACGCTTGGGACTCCCTATGAATTATAAAAATATGATCTAAGGTATCTCCAAGGACTGAGGCCAGCAGAGTTTTCATGTTCTTCAGTAGGAGAGTTCCTTCTCGGAGGTGTGCAGCTCGAGAGTCCTCTCCCTATTCCCTCTGCGTGGAAAACTGTTACAGCTTTAACTCGTGATTTTATATCCCATATGCCTTCCCACGAACTGTTAGTATTTTCATTGTTAAAAGCTAGAAGCAAAGAAGAAATATCTTGTGAAATTATATATTTTATGAATATATTACGATCGCATTTTTTCCGTTGCTTTTATTAATACAGGTCAGTTAACACAAACTGGTGGACAGTTTTCTTTGTTTCCCATGGCAAATTTTGTAGAAGTAATAGGTATTAGGGAGACAGGAGAAATAGGCTCAACCTGAGAAAGGCGCCCTAGGCCTAATCCATGCCAGTTGGTCAGATTGAAGGTGAAACCATCAGCATCCAGCTGGGGACTGATGACTGGTAATGGGGTGGGAGGAAGCCTGGGTGTGGAGTTGGGCACCTCAACTCTGTGTTACTCTGTCTGAGCCTTGGACAGCTTCACTTTTCAAAGGCGGCACCTTTGCTCTGTAGCTTTGAGGCGCAATTAAGAAACATGTGATGGGCCGGCCCCGTGGCTTGGTGGTTAAGTGAGCGCGCTCCACTGCTGGCGACCCGGGTTCGGATCCCGGGCTCGCACCGACGCGCTGCTTCTCCGGCCATGCTGAGGCTGCGTCCCACATACGGCAACTAGAAGGATGTGCAACTATGACACACAACTATCTACTGGGGCTTTGGGGGGAAAAATAAATAAATAAAATCTTTAAAAAAGAAAAAAAGAAACATGTGAAAGCACTTTGTAAACTGGGAGTCCCTTCAGTGTGGATAGTGCTCTTGTTCCTGTAGTTGACCGTGGGGGGCAGATTTCTGTGGCTCTGTGGCTGGACATTTCCTGGGACACAAATGTAACTTCTTGTGGTTTAACTTTGTTTCTACATTTGCAAGATTCCTCTTGCTGGATAGGAGTCCACCTGAGAACAGGGGCCGTGTGTTAGAGGCACTTGGTGCTGAGCACAGAGAAGCTACATTCATCCGCAGGGAGTGAGCTGAGCCGAGCTGGACAGTGGTGTCCACTCCTTGGCATGGACAGGATCCGTAGAGGGAAGGGTCACATGTGACCTGCTGAGCTGATGAGAAGTAAGCACACCTAATCCATTTAATGACTTGCTCTCAGACCTTCTGGGAAGTGACACGTGAACTGCTTGAGAACACTGTTTTTGTATCCTTGGTCGCTGGCACACTACCTAGCATGTGAGGGGCACACGAGCATGCTTGTTGAAGGAAGGGATAGAGTGTTGTGAAAGTCTGCAAATATGTCATCTATGAAGTCATAGTAGCTTAGTGGAGAGACCTGAAAGTTTCCAGATGATATAACTCAGTGAACTTAATAACCTTTCATATTCATTTTCTCCTAAAAAGAAAACAAAATAAAAAACAAGTAATTCAAGGACCCTTTGAGTTTTTCTAGGTCAGAAACACAGTGAGAACAGCTTATATTATTTTTAGTAGAGTATTTTGTTTACAGTGAATGTCAATAGGGATTGACGTACATGGAATTTTTTTTAAATGAGGATTTTTTTTTTAAACAAAGACATTTGAGTGAAAATTAAAAGTATTCTGTTACAGGAAAGATATTTAATTGGTTTTTTCATAAAGCCACAGTTTGAATTTTACTAATGGAATTACTGAAAATCTGAGTTGGGATGAAGTTTCTTTCTACTGTCTGTGAAAAAGCACTCCTTGATTAGATTAATGGTTTGCATAGTAATGAAGGAGGGACAACACCTTGACAATTTTGGCCCCTTTAATTACATGTGAGTCTTATCTCTTTGGCCTGTCTCCTTTGCTAATAATTCACAGTGCCCCATCTTTCCAATGTCTCATGTGCAAAGAAAGAGAACAGAATTGTACATGGCAAATATAACCAATGAGTTGTTATAATGCCTTTTAAGTAAAGAATTGACTTAATGTTAAGACATCTCCTTTGTGGAAATGTGATATTGGTCTGTTGCAGCAAAGAGTTTCCAGGGACCAGAGAGATTGCATAGATAGTTGAGTGCCTGTGTTGACCCACGCACAGCTGTCAGAAGCCCCTGGAAGAGGGGTTTACATGCAGGAAGTGGTGCTCAGGGCAAGGTGTGGCAAGGTGCCTGCATGAGCGTAGGTGTTGGGGAGGCTCAGCTTCCTTGACTCTTGGTGTTGCAAACATCTTCCTTTGTGACTTCTGTGGTCCGTTGTAAAGGACACTTTCTGAGTGACTTTGGGAACCTTCCTTTACCTGGCTGAACTTCAGCTTTCTCAGATACTAATGGAGGGAGGCTGATCAAATGTTTCTGGGCTCTTATTGTGCATCAGGGGCTCTCTCAACCCTAGGGCAGATGGACATCTCAGTCCTCAAGCTGCTCATGGTCTGACTGGGGAGACAGATAGCCAAATGTGATTACAGCACAGTGAAGCAAATTTATACTGGAAATGTGAATAAAGTGAGCTGGAGGCATGGGAGTAAAGAACTAAATGAGTTCCATAAGGATTCTTGGGCAGGAGCCCACATGTGCAGGGGCTCTGAAGAGTGAAGGCTGGTTCTCGGGAGAGGTCTCAGAGCTGTGGAAGATAAGGCTGAGGCCAGATTGTGAAGACTTGGGAGTGCATCAGTGTCCAAGCCAGGTGCTGGGAGCCACGGAAGCATTTGGACAGGGTGAGATCAGACATTCTGGCCTGTAGCATGGAAAATGGGTAAGGACGTGACTGGAAGCTAAGACCCTACTAGAATGCTTCCATAATCGCCTGTGAAGGATGAAATGGGGACCTGGGCTGAGGCAGAGAGGGATGGATAGGAAAGGATGAATTCAAGAGAAAAGCAGTTAAATGATGAGGATTGTTGTGCAGTTGGCCGTGAAGAATATGTGGGAAGGGTCTTGATAGTGGGGTAGACCACGGCCTCATTGATGGAGGCACGAGCTTGGGGAAAAGAAGTTTAACTGTAGAGGCAGAGTTTGAACTACAGGAAGAAATGAAGAGAGCCAGGTAGAGAAAATCCAACATTTCAAGGATCTGAGCAGAGCAAGGAGAGGACCAGAGAGGGAACAGTTTGAAAAAAAGGGGGACATAGTGCAGGGTCACATGCCACCTCTTAACTGTGCCTGGCAGTTAAGAGGTCTCTGAGATGAGGTGGACCTGGATGGGGGTGGGCGTAAGTTTCAGGTTGTCCATGGGAACGTGTGAACGTAACGGAGGAGAAGGAGCAGTGGGGAAGGAGAGACTAGAAGTACCAGAGGGGGCTTGTGATGGTACAGGGTCCAAGGGAGGTGGAGAAGGGTGGGTCATGCACAGAAGGTGCTTACCGCCCACCACCCAGACTCCACTCCGTGTGAGGCTGCTCACAGGTGCACTCTAGGAGAGCCCTTTATTTCCCTGGGTAACAGGTGTTCTCTTTGCTGTTGGCAGTGCTCGCGCCTCCTGCGCCGCCACCACCACCCATCCAAGGATATGCCTTCAAGCCTCCACCTAGACCCGACTTCGGGACCTCCGGGAGAACAATCAAATTACAGGCCAACTTCTTTGAAATGGACATTCCAAAAATTGACATCTATCATTATGAATTGGATATCAAGCCAGAGAAATGCCCAAGGAGAGTTAACAGGTATTCTGTTTCTTCCTTTATTGATCTTCATTGATTTAAGTGGGTAATCTATGCACACCAACACAATATTTTAAACTAGTTATCAACTCTTCAAGTCTCAGCAGATCTTTCTGACTTTCTTCCCCAGGGAGTTTCCGTTGGGTTTATTTTTTGTGAAATGTTTTGTGTATTTCATTGTATCTCAATAGGATCGCAGGAGTACAACTCAGTGACTTTTGACAAGTGCGTGTAAATGCCCATCACCCTAGAATGTTGCCTCGTGCCCTCTTCCAGTTGATCGCCAGCCCTCTAAAGTCAGTCTCTGATTTGTGTCACCATAGATTTGTTTCCTGCCCAAAGAAATCGAGTTGTACAGCCTATGAGATGGTCTCCCCTTCATCCCTCTTCTTTGACTCAGCATAATGTTTTTGAGATTGTCCCTGTATCATTGTGTATATTAATAGCTTCTTATTTTTATTGCTGAGGAATGTTTTATGGTATGAATGTTTCATAATTCGTTTATTCATCCTCTTGTTAGATGCTTGGGCGTCTAGGCTTTGCTATTATGAATAAAGCTGCTGTGAACATTCTTGTTCATATCTTTTTTGTAGACATATGTTCTCATTTCTCTTAGATAAATACCTAGGATTGAAATTGCTGGATCAAAGGGTAGATATAGGTTTAGCTGCATAAGAAACTGCCAAATAGTTTTCCAAAGTGGTTGTACCATCTCACTCTCCATCAGCAGTGGTCATACCATCTCACTCTCCCATCAGTGGTGGTCATGCCATTTCCCTCTCTGTCCATGGGCGTCATAACATCTCGCCCTCCATTAGCGGTGGTCATACCCTTACCCTCTCACTCTCCCATCAGGAGTGTATGAGAGTTCACCTCCTCATCAGCACTTTGTATGGTCAGTCTTTTTGATTTTTGCTATTTCAGTAGGTGTGTAATGGTTTCTCATTGTAGTTTTAATTTTCATTTCCTGATAACTAGTGAGTTGAGCACCTTTTCATGTTCTTATATCCCTAATTATGTTCATATATGATATAATATTATGCATTCTAGTAAAGTGTCTCTTGAAGTCTTTTTCCTGTGTTAGGGGGTTATTTGTCTTTTTGTTATTGATTGGTACAAGTTTTTAATATATTTTAGGTATGAGTCTATATTGGGAATATTTTCACCCAGTCTGAGGCTTGCCATTTCACTTTCTTATTGGTGTCATTTAATGAGCAGAATTTTATAGTTTTGTTGAAGTTCAATCTATAAAATTTTGAAAATGGGTCTTACATTGTGTATTCTCTCCAAGAATTCTCTGCCTACCTGAGGGTTACAGAGATACTCTATTTGTTTTTTACTTTAAGAATTACCATTTGGGCTTGTATATTTAGGTCTCTGATCTATCTTGAATTAATTTTTGTGTATGGTGTGAGGTAAGGGTCTGTTGAAAAGACTTTTCTTCCTCCATTGATTTACCTTGGCACCTTTTGGGGGCGAAAATCAGTTGATTTTCAATTTCTACCAGAAAGCCCCTGGGGATTTTTTATTGTGATTGCGTTGAATCTATAGATGAATTTGGGAAAAATTAACACTATTGAATCTTCCTATCCATAAACATGGTACGTTCTCCATTTATTTAGGTCTATTTTGTCTCAGCAATTATTCATAATTTTTAACATAGATGTCTTTCATTTTATTTATTCTTAAGTGTGTTATGTTCTTTGATGTTATTATAAATTGTGTTTTAAATTTTCGTTTTCCAGGAGGGAGTGACTGCTAATGAGTATGGGGTTTCTTTTAGGAATGATAAAGATGTTCTAAACTTAGATTGTGGTGATGGATGCAAGACTCTGTGAATATACTAAAACCATTGAATTGTACACTTTAAAATGGGTGAATCTTATTGTATGTGAATGATATCTCGAAAAGATGTTAAAAGTTGTTGTGTTTTTTTTTTTTGTTTTGTTTGGTGAAGGAGATTGGCCCTGAGCTAACATCTGTTGCCACTCTTCCTCTACTTTATATGTGGGATGCTGCCACAGCATGGCTTGATGAGTGGCGTGTAGGTATGCATCTGGGATCCGAACCCACGGACCCCATGCTGCCGAAGCGGAGCACATGTACTTAACCACTATGCCACTGGGCTGGCACCCATTATTATTATTTTTTTTTTCCCCCAAAGCCCTAGTAGATAGTTGTATGTCATAGTTGCACATCCTTCTAGTTGCTTTATGTGGGACACGGCCTCAACATGGCCGGAGAAGCGGTGCGTCAGTGCGCACCTGGGATCTGAACCCCGGGCTGCCAGTAGCGGAGCATGCGCACTTAACTGCTAAGCCACGGGGCCCGCCCCCGGCCCCCATTATTTTTGAATAAAATTTTTTCTTTCTTTCTAGTTTTTGATACATTTTATTTTATTTTTTTTTACTTGTCTTATTGCAGTGGCTAAGAAATCCAGTGTAAATAACATTGAATATACGTTGTAAAAGCAGACATCCTTGCCTTGTTCCCAGTCTTATGGGGGAAGCATTCATTCTTTCATCTATAAAATATTATATTAGTTGTAGGAGTTTTGTGGAGACCCCCTTATCAGGCTGAGGCTGTTCTGTTCCTAATTTGCTGAGAATTATCTTCATCATTGGGTGTTAAATTCTGTCAAATGTTTTTTCTGCATCTATTTAGGTGATCGTATAGTTCCCCCCCCCCAATAATGTTGTGCATTACGTTGATTTTCTTTTATGTTAAATTAGCTTGAATTTCTGAGAGTCATGATATATTATTTTACACATATCTTTCATCATGATATATTATTTTTATATGTTACTGGATTTAATTTGTTAGTGTTTTGTTATGAATTTTTGTGTCTGTGCTCTTGAGGGAAATTGGTCTGTAATTTTCTTATTAAGTTTTGGTATCAGGGGTATGTGGAGTTGTAAAGTAAGCTGGGAGGTGTTCCCTCCTCCTCTGTATACTGAAAGAACAAAGTGTAAGATTGGTATAATTTCTTTCTTAAATGTTTGACTGAATTTGTCATTGAAATCATTTGGGCCTAGAGTTTCCTTCATAGGAAAATGCTTCATACAATTTAATTTCTTTATCAGGTATCAGGCTATTCAGTCTGTTTTGATAGTTTGTGTCTTTCAAGGAATCTATCCATTTCATCTAAGTTGTTGGATTTATTGGCATAAAATTGTTCATGACATTCTTTCAGTGTCTGTGGGAAGGACCTATAGTGAAAGTCCCTGTTACATTCCTGATATTTTAGTTGTATTTTCTCTTTTTTCCCCCTTGATCAGGTTTGCTAGAGGTTTATTAATTATATTCATCTTTTCACAGAAACAAGTTTTCACTTCGTTGACTTTTCTCTTTTGTTTGCTGATTTTCTCCTATTTTTCTTCTCTGATCTTATTATTTTCTTTCCTTCTACTCACTTTGAGTTTAGATCATCAATGTTAAACCTTTCTTCTTTTCCAATCCATTTGTTGAAGGTTGTAAATTTCCCTCTCAGCCTGGTTTTAGCTATAGCCCATGAGTTTTGATACATTTTAATTTTCATACAGTTTATTTATTTATTTTTTTGTGAGGAAGATCAGCCCTGAGCTAACATCCATGCCAATCCTCCTCTTTTTGCTGAGGAAGACTGGCTCTGAGCTAACATCTATTGCTAATCCTCCTCCTTTTTTTTTTTCTCCAAAGCCCCAGTAGATAGTTGTATGTCATATTTACACGTTGTTCTAGTTGCCGTATGTGGGACGTGGCCTCAGCATGGCCGGAGAAGCGGTGCGTTGGTGGGCGCCTGGGATCCAAACCCGGGCTGCCGGTAGCAGAGCGCGAGCACTTAACCGCTAAACCACGGGGCTGGCCCTTCATACAGTTTAAAACATTTCCTCATTTTCCTTGTGAATTCTTCTTTAATCCATGGGTTTTTGTTTTGTTTTGTTTTTAAGAAATGTGTTGTTCAATTTTTAACTCTTTGGAGATTTTTTTTTTTTGATACCTTTTTGTTATTGATTGCCAATTTAATTCCTTTGTGGTTAGAGAACATACTCTGAAAGATTTCAGTCTTTTGAAACTTATTGGGACTTATTTTATGGTTAAGCATGTGATTTATCTTGTTAAACATTCCTCTTACACTTGAAAAGAAGGTGTACCTGGAGTTGTTGTGTATAGGGATCTATAAATATTAAATGGAGTTGGTTGGTAGTATTGTTCCAGTCCTTTACAGGTGTACCTCTGAGATACTGTAGGTTCAATTCCAGACCACTGCAATAAAGCAAATATTGCAATAAAGCGCGTCACATGAATTTTTTGGTTTCCCAGTGCATATAAAAGTTATGTTTATGCTATACTATAGTCTGTTAAGTGTGCAGTAGCATTATGTCTAAAAAAACAATGTACATACTTTAATTAAAAAATACCTTATTGGGGCCGGCCCGGTGGCGCAAGCGGTTAAGTGCGCGCGCTCCGCTGCGGCGGCCCGGGGTTCGCTGGTTCGGATCCCGGGCGCGCACCGACGCACTGCTTGGCAGGCCATGCTGTGGTGGCGTCCCATATAAAGTGGAGGAAGATGGGCACAGATGTTAGCCCAGGGCCGTCTTCCTCAGCAAAAAAAAGAGGAGGATTGGCGGGTGTTAGCACAGGGCTGATCTCCTCACAAAAAAAAAAAAAAATACTTTATTGCTAAATAATGCTAGCCATCATCTGAGCCTTCAGTGAATCATAGTCTTTTTGCTGGTGGAGAGTCTTGTAAAAAACACAATATCTGCATTGAGACTGATTTTTTAAAAATTCGTTTCCTCTTCTTTTTTCAGTTTGGATAGTCTTTATTGACCTGCCTTCAAGATCACTCTGCCTGGTTTTCTTTTTTATTTTGTAGTGTCTAATCTTCAGTGGTAATCATCCATTTTTTTTCATTTATTGTACTTTTCAGTTATAGAATTTTCATTTGGTTCTTTTTTTATAGTTTACATTCTCTGCTGAGGTTTCTCATCTGTTCACTCATTGTTGCCATCTTTTTCTTGATGACCTTGAATCTGTTTCTAGTAGCAGCGTATTTATTGTAGCAGTCCTCATCTGCTAATTACAGCATATTTATTGTAGCAGCCCTCATCTGCTAATTACAGCGTATTTATTGTAGCAGCCCTCATCTGCTAATTACAGCGTATTTATTGTAGCAGTCCTCATCTGCTAATTACAGCGTATTTATTGTAGCAGTCCTCATCTGCTAATTACAGCGTATTTATTGTAGCAGTCCTCATCTGCTAATTACAGCGTATTTATTGTAGCAGTCCTCATCTGCTAATTACAGCGTATTTATTGTAGCAGTCCTCATCTGCTAATTACAGCATATTTATTGTAGCAGTCCTCATCTGCTAATTACAGCGTATTTATTGTAGCAGTCCTCATCTGCTAATTACAGCATATGGATCATTTCAGGATCTGTTTCTATTGACAGGCTTGACCTTGGATTACGCGTCACCTTTTCTTGCTTATTCGCGTGCATAGTAAATTTTTTTGTTGTTGAACATTATGTATGTTACATTTAGGGAGTCGGGCTTTCCTGTCTTCTCTGGTACCCTGCTCCACAAATTCTTACCTCTTCTGCAGCCCCAGACTCTGCTCCCTGTCTCCCCAGAGCGACATGACTGCTGCTCGCTAGCCCTTCTTGCCCCCATTTTGTTGTTTGGAAACTGCTCCCGGGCAGAGTGAATGTGTGGTTTACCTATTGTGTTTCCCTTCCCTCAACAATCACATTCCTAAGCTGCCTGTTTTTCAATGCCAAAGACAGCTGTCTCATATTCTCTCTGGTTTTTTAGTTATTTAGGGTAGGAGGATAAGTCCAATATCAATTACTTTGTCATGGTCAGAAACAGAATTCTTAGTTGCAGTTTGATAACTCGGTTACCCAGGTTGTCTTGATGCCTTATAGAGTACTCTTTGATGTCATATTTTTTTCCTGATCACAACCTTTGTAAGAGAAAGAATATTTGGGGATTCATTTCCCTTATCTATAAAACTAAATAGTTGGATTTACTCAATGTGACCAATATGCATTGGTCCAGACTTTTTAGAAGGTGATTTGGTGTGTATATTAAAATAAAAATAGTATGTACCCTTTGACCCACCAATTCTACTTCTAAGTATTTATCCCAAAAGATATGTCTCCAGGGAGACAGTACTTGACAGTTATATGAGATCCTTTCAATATGTGCTTATTAAAAAAATGTGTCTCTGAACAAAAACTTTGGGCACAACTGGTTTAAACAGCTTTCTTTACTGAAGGTCTTCTGACCTTCAGTATGTCTTATGTGCTTTGAGACTCTCCATAAGTGGGCTTGTTTGTTTTTGAATTTCCTTGGACAAAAACCTCTGTGAGTCTAAGATTTGGGTATATTCTTAGAGCTGGAATGGAGGCGTGAAAAAGCATACACATTTTCTGGGCTTTTGGTTGGTATAGTGGCAGTTGGGCTCTTATTATGCCATCAGCCACAGTGTACAAGAAGCTTTCTTTTATGGAAGGAGCCATGACTAAGGCTTTGTCATCTGGCAACAGAAAACGGCTGGTGTTGATTAAAAGTTGATGTCTTTACCTGACGGTACTGCCACATTCCTGTTGTAGTTACACCTGTAAGGTTGTAAAGTTATCCAATATTGGAAATTGCCTCAAGTCTAACAGTAAGTAGCAAAGATGGAGCTTGAGCTGAATTTTTGTGGCCCAGACCAGCCCTAGCTGTCCCCCCTAGGTTAAATGTGTGTCTTCAGGGTTCTTCATTTTATTGTTAATTTTGATGGACTTTGCCTAAAGTCCAATCTCGAAATTATAGTCAATCAAAATAGGAAAGAAAAATGTTGGAAGTAAAGTTTTTTTGCTCGCAAAACCCATGTGCTAGCATTTTGACTTAGTCCCTCCCTCTTCCAACCATGCTACCAACCAGCCAACATTTATGAAACCTCCGCTCGTGTGATAGGTGCTGCACCACTAGGGGACAAGGTAGGCACAGTTCCTGTCCCCAGTGGGGAAGAGAGAGTCAAACAGTGATTGGCAGTGCTCAGAGTCAGCAGGTAGAGGGAAGCTCAGAGTGGAACAGGAAGGCAGAAGAAGAGCACTAAGTTCATGCTGTGGTCTCTCCCCTGGGAGCAGCTCTGTCAAGAGAGTCGTTAACACCCCATCTCCTTACCTATTTCTCCTTCCACTGAAATGTCTGTTAAAGCAAAGGCAGTGTCTTAATTCTGAGTTCCCAAAACCTTGTGCAGTGCACGTGGTAGACGTTTAATAAATTCAACCCTGGGACTTTGTGCAAGGCCAAGAGAAAAATGCCACCTACATTGGTAACGATGAGTCATTGTGAGTCGTAGCCAAATGTGCCCTCAATCTCTGACAGTACAATCGATCACCATTCGCTGAGTGGCTGCGTGGGAGGGATTCAGTATAAGGCAAGGTCCCTCTTCTCAGGATGCTTCCCGTATTGTTGTGGGCACAGAGAGGGTGACATAGAATAGCCAGTGCCCAGTGCTGGTCTAGGTCGTGTGGGCCTTGCCGCCAGCACTAGGAAACCTAGCCGGTGGGTCGAAATTAGCAGCACTCTGCTCAGAAGCACAGGATGAGCTAGGGCAACAAGAAGAAGTGTGCTCCTTATCTTGCAACCACCCTTTCCTTCTTGTTCCTCTTGAGCTCTATCAAGTGGCCCCAGGAGAACACTGCAGAAGTGGTCGCTCTGTGCCTGGGGTGGGGGTGGGGGCTCAGTGCAGCGTGACTGTGTCATTTGCGGCCTGCGTGTTTACTTTGGGCACTGTCCACTGAAGGGAGTGTACATTGGTTCAGACTTTTTAGAAGGTGTTTTGGTGTATATATTAAAATAAAAATAGTATATATACCCTTTCACTCACCAATTCTATTTCTGAGTTTTTTTTGTTTGTTTGTTTTTTGTTTTTTTTTTATTGATGTTTTAATGGTTTCTAACATTGTGAAATTTTGGGTTGTACATTTTTGTTTGTTCATCACCCCATATATGACTCCCTTCACCCCTTGTGCCCACCCCCCACCCCCCACCCCCACTGCCCGGGTAACCACAGTCCAGTTTTCTCTGTCCATGTGTTGGTTTATATTCCACATATGAGTGAGATCATACAGTGTTTGTCTTTCTCTTTCTGGCTTATTTCACTTAACATAATACGCTCCAGGTCCATCCATGTTGTTGCAAATGGGACGATTTTGTCTTTTTTTATGGCTGAGTAGTATTCCATTGTATATATATACCACATTTTCTTAATCCAGTCGTCAGTCGAGGGACACTTAGGTTGCTTCCACTTCTTGGCTATGGTGAATAATGCTGCAATGAACATAGGGGTGCATAAGCCTCTTTGGATTGTTGATTTCAGGTGCGTTGGATAGATTCCCAGTAGTGGGATGGCTGGATCATAGGGCATCTCTATTTTTAATTCTTTGAGGAATCTCCATACCGTTTTCCATAGAGGCTGCACCAATTTGCATTCCCACCAGCTGTGTACGAGGGTTCCTGTTTCTCCACATCCTCTCCAACATTTGTTGTTTTTTGTCTTGGTGATTATAGCCATTCTAACGGGCGTGAGGTGGTATCTTAGTGTTGTTTTGATTTGCATTTCCCTGATGATTAGTGATGTTGAGCATCTTTTCATGTGCCTATTGGCCATCTGTATATCTTCCTTGGAGAAGTGTCTGTTCATTTCCTCTGCCCATTTTTTGATCGGGTTGTTTGTTTTTTTGTTGTTCAATTGTGTGAGTTCTTTATATATTATGGAGATCAACCCCTTGTCAGATGTATGTTTTGTAAATATTCTCTCCCAGCTGGTTGGTTGGTTGTTCATCTTGATTCTGGTTTCATTTATCTTATAAAAGCTCTTTAATCTGATAAAGTCCCACTTGTTTATTTTTTCTTTAGTTTCCCTAGTCTGGGTAGGCATGTCAACCGAAAAGATTCCTTTAAAACCAATGTCAAATAGTGTGTTGCCTATATTTTCTTTTATGAGTTTTATAGTTTCAGGTCTCACCTTCAGGTCTTTGATCCATTTTGAGTTAATTTTTGTGAATGGCGATAGCAGATGGTCCACTTTCATTCTTTTGCATGTGGCTGTCCAGTTTTCCCAACACCATTTATTGAAGAGACTTTCCTTTCTCCATTGCATGTTCTTAGCACCTTTGTCGAAAATTAGCTGTCCGTATATGTGTAGTTTTATTTCTGGGCTTTCAATTCTGTTCCATTGATCTGTGTGTCTGTTTTTGTACCAGTACCATGCTGTTTTGATTACTATTGCTTTGTAGTATGTTTTGAAGTCAGGAATTGTGATGCCTCCTGCTTTGTTCTTTTTCTTTAGGATTTCTTTAGCTATTCGGGGTCTTTTGTTGCCCCATATAAATTTTAGTATTCTTTTTTCTATTTCTGTGAAGAATGTCATTGGGATTCTGATTGGGATTGCGTTGAATCTGTAGATTGCTTTAGGTAATATAGACATTTTAACTATGTTTATTCTTCCAATCCACGTGCATGGGATATCTTTCCATTTCTTTATGTCATCGTGGATTTCCCTCAATAATGTCTTGTAGTTCTCATTGTATAGGTCCTTCACCTCCTTGGTAAGATTTATTCCTAGGTATTTTATTCTTTTTGATGCAATTGTAAATGGTATTATCTTTTTGAGCTCTCTTTCTGTTAGTTCATTATTAGCATATAGAAATGCAACTGATTTTTGTAGATTGATTTTGTACCCTGCAACTTTGCTGTAGTTGTTGATTGTTTCTAACAGTTTTCCAACAGATTCTTTAGGGTTTTCTATATATACAATCATGTCATCTGCAAATAGTGAGAGTTTCACTTCTTCGTTACCTATTTGGATTCCTTTTATTCCTTTTTCTTGCCTAATTGCTCTGGCCAAAACCTCCAGTACTATGTTGAACAGGAGTGGTGAGAGTGGGCAGCCCTGCCTCGTTCCTGTTCTCAGAGGAATGGCTTTCAGTCTTTCCCCGTTGAGTATGATGTTAGCTGTGGGTTTGTCATATATGGCCTTTATTATGTTGAGGTACTTTCCTTCTATTCCCATTTTACTGAGAGTTTTTATCATAAATGGATGTTGTATCTTGTCAAATGCCTTCTCTGCGTCTATTGAGACGATCATGTGGTTTTTATTCTTTGTTTTGTTGATGTGATGTATCACGTTGATTGATTTGCGGATGTTGAACCATCCCTGCGTCTCTGGTTTAAATCCCACTTGATCATGGTGTATGATCTTTTTAATATATTGTTGTATTCGGTTTGCCAATATTTTGTTGAGGATTTTTGCATCAATGTTCATCAGCGATATTGGCCTGTAATTTTCTTTCTTTGTATTGTCTTTGTCTGGTTTTGGTATCAGGGTGATGTTGGCCTCATAGAATGATTCAGGAAGTGTTCCATCTTCCTCTATTTTTTGGAATAGTTTGAGGAGGATGGGTATTAAATCTTCTTTGAATGTTTGGTAAAATTCACTGGAGAAGCCATCTGGTCCTGGACTTTTATTTTTTGGGAGGTTTTTTGATTACTATTTCAATCTCTTTACTTGTTATTGGTCTGTTCAGATTCTCCATTTCTTCTTGGTTCAATTTTGGGAGGTTGTATAAGTCTAAGAATTTATCCATTTCTTCTAGATTGTCCAATTTGTTGGCATATAATTTCTCATAGTATTCTCTTATAATCCTCTGTATTTCCATGGTATCCGTTGTAATTTCTCCTCTTTCATTTCTAATTTTATTTACTTGAGCCTTTTTATCCCAAAGAGATATATACAAGGATGTCTAATATTGTGATGGCAAAAAAGAAAGAAAGAAAAAAAAATCATCTATATGTCAACCAGTAGGGATGGTTAAATAAACATACTGTGGAGTACTGTGAAACTGTCAACAACAATTAAATGGGGCTTCACAGTATGAACACCAAGTCTGGAAACAGACGACTATGTTGTAAGTGGTTTATTAATATTACCGTTACAGTACATGATACAATAACATCTCTATTTCTAGACTTGATGGCCACTTTGTATACACTTACAAGGAAAAGTCTCAAAGACACATAGAGGGAAAATAGTAAGCTCCAGAACCATGTGTTTGATGCCATATGTTTAAGAAATAATAGTACACTGTATTTCTTTTTTGTGTACCTACTTATTTATGTAAATGTGTGCGTTTAAAAATGAAAAGGTTACTTCTGAGAAGAGTATT
This sequence comes from Diceros bicornis minor, assembly GCF_020826845.1. Taxonomy (NCBI): domain Eukaryota; kingdom Metazoa; phylum Chordata; class Mammalia; order Perissodactyla; family Rhinocerotidae; genus Diceros; species Diceros bicornis. The sequence goes on along the minus strand of NC_080760.1, from coordinate 53,331,410 downwards.
GAGATGAGGAGGTAGTCTAGACAGGCTTTCAGAATTATCTGTATTTGAAATTTACAATGAGAATGTATTAATGCAAAACCTCTGTAATTAGAAATTTTAAAAAGAATGCATTTTTTAAAAGAGAAAACTTCCCAGAATTATGGCAAAAAGGCAAACAAGCTGCTAGGGAGTGTGTCAGCCTCTTTGGATTGGCAAACACGTTCCGATTACTACAAGGCAGTTTTGCATCTTGCCACTACCACTTACCAGTGTGTGGCTTTGTGCCTCTCCGTCCTCATGTGTAAAGTGGAGAAGATAGTATCGACCTCCTAGGTTACTGTGAGGACTGAATGAGTTGTTCCTTGGGAAGTGCCTGGCAGATAGTCAGTGCTGACATGTTTGCCATTGTCATCTCTACTCTACGTTTTAATATGTGGATCATTCTGTAAGATCCCAAGTACATAATGGGTCTGTAGAATGTGTGTCGATAGCCTTTCGGGGCTGTTGGCTTTTGAGTGCGGTCAGGAGTGTAGCCTGAGAATTACGTTTAGTAAAGATGTTCGTCCAGGAAGCCAAACTGCTGCAGTACAGGAACTTACTCGCCTGTGGTCAGACTTACTATAAAGAAGGAAGTAAATGCAGGGACTCAAGGAACAACACATCCCCACGTGTCCTCCCAGACATCTCTGAGCACTTGCTGAGGAGCAGCTAGTCAAGTCCCTGGGGCTGGATGGAGGGGGACAGGGAGTTAGTGTTCATTGGGTATGGAGCTTCCATTGGGGAATAAGAAGAAGTTCTGGAGATGGATGGCGTGATGGCTGTACAACAGTGTGAATGTACTTGATGCCACTGAACTGTATATGTAAAAATGATCGAAATGGCTAATTCTATGTTATTTATTTTACTACAGTTAAAACGGAGAGAGAGAGAGGAAGGGGGGAAGGGAAGAGGGAGGGAGGGGAGAAGGTAGGTGGGTCATTCGCTAGACAGTCACGAGGAGTTGGTCTCTGTTAATGGAAGGAAGAGACTTCCATGTTTTAGAATTAGTTGCCATCTTGTCATAGAAATTAAGCAGTATGATCCCTATTTATGTTTTGCACAAGATGATAGAAGATGATAGCACCTTCATTCCCATGAAAGTGGGCCATCGAGGCACAGGAGCAGTACGTGCATAATGGGGGATGCTTTCTTTCAGTCTGTGGTGGCCAGGGTTGTGTACAACTGGTCACCTGAGCAGGATCGCTTTGTCTTCCATCAGGGTGATTCCTAGCTGTAGTGATTGAACAGCTTCCTTCTTTCAACAGATATTTACTGAGCCCCAGCTGTGTGCTAAACTCTGCTGGGTGTTCCTGGGTAAGATGTGACTCCTGCCTCCGAAGAGCCCACAGTCTGATATGTGAATGGAGTCATCATGCCAACAGTTGGATTCAATTTAGGATAATAAGCATTAGTATAGACAAACATTTCAAGTGGCATGGGCTCCATTTTATTGCTTTGAATACTAGGTTCCTGGTTGCCTCAGCACAAGTTTTTGAAAAGTGTGCTCTGTTCTCTCTCTTCTGCTACTTCTGTCATAAATGAAATGTCCGGGTGATCATGGGTCTTTTTCTGGGCTCTCTGTTCTGAGGTCTACTTGTCTATTCCTGCTGCAGCACCACACTGTCTCTATCTATCGCTGTAGCTTTTATATGCCCACCTTATTCCTCTTCAAGAGTGTACTAGCTAGCCTTTGTCCTTCATATTTCCAGATACATTTTAGAATTAGTTTATTAAATTACATCACATAAAAATAAACCCCTCTGGATTTTTATTGGGATTGGAGGAATGGATTTGTTTGGGGAGAATTGGATATTTCAGTCCATGAATATGGTATATTAGTTGGTTGTTTTGTTTTTTAACATCTTATGGTGTTTCCAACTCCCAAATAAAAGATTGTGTATGCCACTTGGAACTAGTTGTCCCCTATCCTTCATTCCCTACACATTTAACTCGGTAAATCCATTCTGCATTGTAACCTACTTACACTACTGCGTTTAGGAAGTACCACAGTGGTTTGGCTGCTCTTCTCCAATAGAGAGGAGCAGTAGAGGGTGGGGCTTTCCTTCTAGAAGCTGGGAGAAAGAGAAAGGGGAGGTTAATGTGCAGGGTTGCCGTTGATTCTGGAAACATGCGTGAAAACGTAGCAAGTGATTTGTTGATATTATGTTGCGTTACACAGTAAAATAATTTAAATCTGTTTCCAAACATGACCATCCTGTATAGCCAAATCACTTAGAAATTCCTCTGCTGTTAGAAGAAACTTGTTTCAGAATGGCACAAGATTGTCTCATAGGAGAAGAAAAAATGTAACTCCATGTTTACTGCTAGAAACTAAAGCTTTGTGGGGAATCTTAATTTTATAGAGAGGTGGAGAGGATAGGGCAGCAGGTACACCTGTATACTTGGTTTTCCAGCCCTTTCCCACATTCCATTTCTGCATGAGACTGAGTTTCCAGGGGCTTTTTCACTGAAATAGGTTTATTTGATGATTGATTTTGCTGTTCTGGGCTCTTCATCCCCAAGCTCCTCCCTTCCCCTACCTCTCCCCCTGAAAGCATAAAATGAATGAATGAATGAACAAGCAAATGAATGAACAAAGACTTAGTACTGGGAAAGAATGTGTGCATTTGTTCAAGAAATATTTGTGGAGTGTCCACTGTGTGCTGGGCCCTATAGTTACACAGATAAAAAAGCAAGGACTCGGTCTTCATGAAAGTTATAGTGTTTCTCTGTAGGTTCATCTGGGTTTTCGACAAATACAGTCCTAATGTCCACCAATAATGGCAATTTTTTCTTCTTTACAATCCTTCTCCCTTTTTTTTTACTCTATTGTGGTGACCATGGCCTACAGCCCAACATTGAACAGAAGTGGCAAGAGCAGCATCTTTGTTTTATTGCAAATCCCAGAGGGAAATCTCTACCAGATTAAGGACTTTTCTGTCTGTTCCTAGTTTGCTAATTTAAAAAAAAATTGTGAACGGATGTTGAATTTTATTAAATTCTTTTTTTCTACGTCTTTGAGATTATCATAATTTAAAAATTTTTTACATTTGATTTTTAAAATGTCAACTTTATTGAGATAATTATATACAACAAAATGCATCCATTTTAGGTATACAGTTATATGAGCTTTAAAAAATGTATATACTCATGTAACTGTTACATGAGTAGTGCATTCTGATGAGTGTAGTGCATTCTGATGACCCCAAAGCTCCTTCCTGCCCCTCTGCAGTTAATCTCCCCAGCCCCTGCCCCGAGGCACCCACTGAAGTCTCTCTGTCAAGGTAGATTAGTTTCTGCCTGTTAGAGAATTTCATATAAATAGAATCATGCAATATGTACTGCTTTGTATCTGGGTTCTTTCCCTGAGCATGTTTTTAAGACACAACCGTTGTGTTGCCTGTACTTCGTACAATAGAATACAAGTATTCCATTGTAACGTTACACCATCATTTGTCTGTTCACAGTTGATAGACGTTTGAGTGGTTTCCAGGTTGAGACTGTTATAGACATTTGCATACAAGTGTTAATGTGGTTATGTGTTTTCATCTGTCTTGTGTAATTATCAGATATTGCAAGATGGTAAACATACCTTGATCTTTATAAGAAATGACCAAAATGTTTTTCTCCAAAGTGGTTGTATCATTTTATATTCTCAGCAGCAATGTGTGCGAGTTCATTGTCCTCGTCCCCCTGTTCCCTTTCACCAACCCTGGGTATGGTCAGTCGTAATTTTAGCCATTCTCATGGGTGTGTGGTGGTATCTCTTGGTGGTTTTATTAGCATTTCCCTGATGACTAATGATGAGCATCTTTTCATGTGCTTATTGGCCATTTGTGTATCTTCTTTTGCAATGTGTCTGTTCAAATCTTTTACCCATTTTTTAAAGTTAGGTTGTTTGTTGTACTGAGTTGTAAGAGTTGTTTTTTTTTTTTAATATACTATGCCTGCAAGTCCTTCGTCAGATATATGTGTGTGTGTTTTGAATATTGTCTCCCAGTCAGTGGCTTGCCTTTTCCTTTTCATAACAGTATCTTTTAAAGAGTAAAAGTTTTTAATTTTTCTTTTTTCTTTTTTTTTTTTTTTTGGTGAGGAGGATTGGCCGTGAGCTAACATCTGTGCCCATCTTCCTCTACTTTATATGTGGGACGCCTGCCACAGCATGGCTTGCTAAGTGGTGCGTAGGTCTGCGCCCGGGATCTGAACCAGCGAACCCTGGGCCACCAAAGCAGAATATGTGAACTTAAGCACTATGCCACTGGACTGGCCCTAAAAGTTTTTAATTTTGATGAAATCCAATTTATTAATTTTTTCTTTTACGGTTCATACTGTTTATATTCTAAGGAATCTTTGTCGATTCCAAGGTTCATAAAGATTTTTTTCTGATGTTTTCTTCTAGAAGTTTTATAGCTTTAGCTTTTACTTTAAGTTTACAGTCTGTTTCACATCGTTTACTTTTATCATGTTAAACCTGAAGGTTCATTCTTGGTATCTGCCCAATGTTGACGCAATGTATTATTTTTAACATGTTGCTGGATGCCGTTTGTTAATACTTTGTTTCAGCATCTGTGTTTGTAAGTGAGATTGGCCCATGATCACCTTGTAGGGTTTTGAGATATAAGTTTTGCTGGCCTCATAAAATGAGTTGGGGCATGTGACCTCTTAATTCTGTTCACAGTATATTTGAGTTTGGTTGGATGATTTGTTCTTTGAATGTGGGTGGAACTTCCCAGTGGAGCCATCTGGACCTTGAGTTGACAGAGAAGATGGGGCCTTGAAGCTTGCTTGGGGAGTAGTATATCTTTGGTGGCCCAGAGTAGCGTGTGGAGATGCAGGTGAGAGTACGCCCTGGCTCTGGTCAGGAATGGCAGAGATGGAGGTTGGAGCTGCACAGGCTGTCCTTGGGGCTTCATAACTGCCTGGGCTGTGATCTCCCAGTTGGTGTCAGAGGCCTCGTGTTTTCTTGATGGAGCCATCATAAAAGATGTTGCCAAGAGGCGCTGTCTGCCCCAGGGACTCCCCAGGCAGTGGGTGTTTGGGGCAGGATTGGCTGGATCCCTAGAGACTCACCTCTTATGACTAGCACAGTTGAAGTTCTACTGGGTAAAGCCAGTTCAAATGAGGAACTCCTTTTTAGGCCAGCTTTCCTCATATTCTGGGAAAGGAATGGAATAAATTTCTGATTCTTGCTTCCTGAAAGATGACGGAGAATCTGCTCCAGAGAAAGACCCTTAGAGCAAAGCTGAGCTCAGATCTCACCCCCTGGGGGCAGTGTTTCCGATGTCCTTCCCCCGCCCCACCCCTGCTTCTTTCCCTGCTATCAGAATTTACCAAATCCCATGAGCTGCTGTTTCCTGTTAATGACTGAGATTTTGAGTCTCTAACAGTCTGTTTGCTATCAATCCCTTTTGCATGTTTCCCTTACCAGGACCTTTGAGGGCCAGGCACGCCTCCCAGCTTGTCCTATCTGTACTTTATTAGGCGCTTGTGTATACGAGTCAGATATTTGGTGAATTGAATTGAAATGCCTCAAAAAACATCCCTAAATGCTGACAGAGATGTGCTAAGTGAGGCTCTCTTGGAGCAGAGACATGCAGAGAGGATGGGTGGGTGAGCGTTGCTCTTGCCTGAGCTTTGACGCCAGCAGGATGGTTGAGCTGTCTCTGGTCATTTGCAGAGCGTGTTTCTGTGTGCCTGTCTGCTGAGCTGTGGAGAGGTAGGCCGAGTGGGGCAAGAAGAGGCCCCAGGTGTACCCGGGGCTTACGGAGCACCACAGCAGAACAGTTTCTTTGTGTTCATTGAGATTCTGTTGCTGTAATGCCTGAGGAACAAACAGCACCAAAATCTTAGACGCTTACAACAACAAATATCTGTTTCGTTCTCATGGCAATTGGGCTGTGGCTAGACTGTCCCAGCTGGGTCAGGCTGGACTTAGGCTTTGAGTCAAGTTCAGGGTCTTTGTTCTGGAGCCCAGACTGAAAGGGCAGCAGTACACGGGGTGCGTTCTTACAGTGGATCATAGGAGCACAGGAGGTGAAGCCAATCACACAGATCCCCTGAAGGCCTCTGCTTAGGTCACATTCTCAGACATTCCAGGAGCCAAAGCAAGGCCTGGGCCCGAGCCAGCACCTGATGTCAGTGGGGTGGGAATTATAACTGTGTGCATGGACCGGTGGCCCTGCAAAGTCACACAGCAAAGTGCATGGTATCTAATCCTACAGCTTCGGGAACAGTAATCCCATCCATTCTAGTCTTCTCTTCAGTGCCTCCAGGAAGTTCTGGAAGCATCTGTTGCCTGCTGTATGTAGCATGCACAGTGCCTGGCATGGAGGAACTTCTCTGATGTTTGACTCAATGAACAAGCATAAACCCACTGAAGGTTCTAGTTTGATTCTTTATAGAAGAAAGTTAAGAGTCATGCTACTAAAAGGAGTCACAGGTCTTATAAAATTGCTTATAAACCAATGTCAGAAGAATGTTGTCCTCGTATGCCATTTCTCTGATTTTATTGACATTTTGCTCAAACTCTGTCTTGTTTCAGGGAAATAGTGGAACATATGGTCCAGCACTTTAAAACACAGATCTTTGGGGATCGGAAACCAGTGTTTGATGGAAGAAAGAATCTCTATACAGCGATGCCCCTCCCAATTGGGAGGGATAAGGTAAATTCACAGAGATGTGTTTGGATTAAACAATGTGCAATGAAGTAAAATTCAAACATGTTGTAAAGTTAATTATTCCTTTTGTCACATACTAAATCATTTCACCTAGGAGGAAAGAACTGCTAATTAGCTATGTGCTTCATCCTGAGATCCATAAAAAACTACTTTTCGTGTGTTGTGGTTTTCAGTGATAGAGGGTTAAGTTGTCCAGGTTCAGAGATAGGAGTTGAGAACTTCTTGAAACCACTAAACTTTTAAATGTAAGATGCACGCATACACGCACGCACATGCCACACACCACCACCAGACAGGAGCCTGGATTATGTGGTGGGATTATAAAGACCTACGGAAAAGGATGTTCATATAGGTGTAGGTGTATGTGACAATCGCAGTAAAACAAAGCTAATACCTGCTGTAGCCAGTGATTCATCTGAAATAATAATCATAATTAGTCAACCTGGGAGTAGTGGTTGTATTAAAATATCTCCTTTTCTTGTTGTGTTTATCCTTATCATGGCTTTATTTAAAAATTAATAAAATTTCTGCCTAGAAGTTGTTACTTCTTGGCATATTTTTTGACAAATGGGCTGCTCTAGGGTGATGATGGGTGTTATTTAGTAGAAGAAGAACAGAGACTCAGCTCAGAAATAATCTTTACACTTAAAGACTTAAAACAAAACAAAACCCTAGTAATTTAACAGCCATCCCAGTGAGAACAAAAAAGCAGATTCCTTTTGAGAACGACCTACACAATAGCTTCTTAAACCCCCAGGTCCCCGAGCAGCAACACAGATCAGCATTTACAGGATCTCACACTGCTCTCTTGTGACCTGCAGGTTCTCTACAGGCATTCAGTTTTTTTGCTTTTGCGTTTTAATGATAATCTTTATTATTACTATTATTATTATTATTTTTTTTTTTTAGAGATCTAAATTAGGCCTGTTTATTTTCGTCTTTAGAAGAAAATTATTACTTATTTTTAAATACTCAGGTGTTCATGTGGGTTATGGTAACCAAATAGAGATAATATGATGAATCTAGATTTGGCTTTTAATTTTAGTTCTGCATCTGGAATCCAGTGGTGATGGGGAAGACAAAAACTTCCCTTGTCTTATTAGTCTTTCTTGACCACACTATTTACATGAGTCTTGAATGTGTCAGGCATTTTCGGACTTCCCGTTTGCAATTCCCCTTTCTTCTTTTTCTTCTTCTTTTTTTTAATGAGAAGTTTCGCGTGCACAATATTATAATTCGACTTCTGTATACACTACAGCGTCCTCACCACCAAAGTCTAGTTTCCGTCTGTCACCATACAGTTGACCCCCTTCACCCATTTTGCCTCCCCCCGCCCCCTACCCTCTGGTAACCACCAGTTTGTTCTCTGTATCTGTGTGTTTGTTTTGTTTTGTTTGTTCGTTTATTATTTTTTTTTTTTCCTATTCCACATGTAAATCATGTAGTATTTGTCTTTCTCTGATTTTTTAATGGCAATCTTGAAATGGCTAAGCTCCTTTTGCCCGTTGGCTGGCCAGCAGGCCGGGTGATCTTAGTGCACGGCAGTATGGCTCAGAGTTGCCGTGTTCTGATAAGAGTGGGGTACATTAGGGCTGAGGGAAGGTGATAAGGGCTCTGTACCAACTGGTCTTTTGGTGGTTCTGAGAGATAACAGTGGGGCATCGCTGGGTATTGCTGGGTTCAGGGTGATTGACATCCATGTTCCGAATTAGAGGGAATCCTGGGACCATACGCCTGTCAGCTGAGTAGGATCACCCCTTGCAAATTAGCTTGCTGGGCATTTGAAATGTATTGATTATAAAGTTTGTGTTTAATTTGCACATTTGTTTTTGTTTAAAGTTGTATAAGAAAAACGCATGAGGAATTTATTCACAGTTTTGTCTGTACATATTTATAATTAGACACTAGGAGGGGCATAGGAATATTTTTCCTTCAGAAGGGGTGGAGGAGTCAGTAGGGTATTCAAATTTGAAACATGTCGTTGTAGAAGTTATCACAGGCTCCAGGGTAAAAATAGATCTGATTCCAGTCCTTGCTTTGCGTTTACTCGTGGTGGGACCTTGGGTAAGCCACTTGACCTTGCCAAGCCTCAACTGCTACACCTATAAAATGGGGAGATTGTGTAGAAACTGCCTCCCAGGGTCCTTGTGAGAACTAAATGAGTGAATATACCCCAAGAAGAGCTTCTCCACTTTTAGTGTGCTTCCCGCCTTCGTCCCTCTGTTAAAATGCAGGTTCTGGGGAATTTACATTTCTAACCAGCTCCCAGGTGATGTCCATGCTGCTGGTCCCAAATCATACTTTGAATTGTCAGGGTTTAAAGTTCTTAATTACAACACCTGGGACATATACACACTTAGCAGATACTAGTGGTTACTGTTACCAGTCTAAGGGATCTGTATCTGTCATCCTCACCCACGTTTCTCTGGGGTGCCCTTCATGCCCACAGTAGCCCTTCATACCTACTGCCCAATACCTAGTGGCCACTCAGTGTCTCTTAAATTTAATCCCACCTATTCTTGTCCTTTTTTCAGATGAGCTTAGAGAACTTACCCAAAGCCACAGTGTTTGGTTAGCGTAGGGTCTCCTGATTGCAGACCAACCCTTCCACTCATTTTTAAGGTTCTGTCAAATATTCGTGATATGCAGAAATTAATCTCTTCTGTTTGATAGCTAATGTGATGTTACCCTTTCCTGTTCCCATACATTCACATCTTGTAGCAAAGTGTCATCTTTTGTTGTTGCTGTTTCTTTTAAATTTGCTCTTTTTTCTGGAAAGTACTTTTCTTTGTATCATGCTCACTTCTGTGGTAAGAGAGAAAATCCTTTAGTGTCCCGTTAACCCCATGTCTGCCAGTGGCTGGATGGGGGCTGCAGGTGGCTCTCAGCCCGGCCTGCACACAGAAAGTGTCCTGTGTCCCATGACCTTACTCAAGGAAGGCAGCTCTTGTTATCTACTCTTTTTTGGTTTTTTTTTTTCTTTTTTGGTGATGAAGATTAGCCCTGAGCTAACATCTGCTGCCAATTTTCCTCTTTTTGCTGAGGAAGATTGGCCCTGGGCTAACATCCGTGCCCATCTTCCTCTACTTTATATGTGGGATGCTGCCACAGCATGGCTTGATAAGCGATGTGTAAGTCTGTACCAGGGATTTGAACCTGTGAACCTTGGGCTGCAGAAGCAGAGTACATGAACTTAACCTCTGTGCCACCGGGCTGGCCTCTTTTGTCATCTACTCTTAATCTTCCCTACTGAAATACTAACCCATCTGCCTTAATTCCAGCCCTTGTGTGGAAGGAGAGAGCCACTCCATTAGGGCTGAAAGACCCTGTGATCCAGGCGAATACCTCACTTTTCAGAATAGGAGACTGAGGAAGTTGTACAAGTTGCTCGCAATTTTGGACTTAACTCTTTGGTCCTCTTTAGCAGTAACATGACATGATTTGCAGGATTGTAATATGTCTCATTTGTTGTTTTGGCACTGGGATCGGCCCTGGGCCTCCCCTTGTCAGCTCTGCAGCTTCCTGGAGCTACAGTCTCTCTCTGTTTATTCACAGAAGGTGTAAGTGCCTCCTTCCTAGAAGGAAGTGGCATGTTAGGCCAGATGCACAACTTGAATCCTTAACAGACCCTGCGTGGAAGGCATTCACTGTGGAGAACACCAATTGCACAATATTCGCTGCACAGCGCTCCTGCCTATTCACCCCGTGTCCCAGATCGGGTGTGCTGGGGCCACAAGCGCCCAGCTGGTGACTGCTGGCCTAAAATGAGAGATGTCAGGGCTTCTGAGCAGGGCAGTGGAGTTTCTGCACTTGGAGGGTCAGGAGGTTTGAGGGGAGGGCAGAGGTGATAGGGGGCAAGGAGCTATCCCTGGGGTCCCCTCCTTGGGTGGCACACAGGTAAAGGGTCTGCTCAGCCTTATCTGCTCTTCTTTGGGACCATCCTTCTGCCTTTTGGGGCTGAGGGTCCTTCCAGTGAAGCGCAGCATTTGTCAAGATGCCTTGAACCCAGCCGGCCCGGGTCAGAGGCGCTCAGCAAGTGTTGCTTACACCTAACAGCAGCCACTTGCTGTACCTGCTGGTTTCACCTGCCAGGAGTGACTGAATTCCCAGTAAGACTGTGGTTTTTGTCCAAGATAATTTGGAGGGGCAACAATTTGCTTTTCGAAGAGATTCATTCCTGTGCAAAGTCACAGAAGGCCTTCAATATCAGCTCCCTGTGCACATTTAAAACAAGATGTGACCTGCATGTCCCCTTCTGGAAAGGGCCCATGGCATGGGGCCTGGCAGCTGTGGTCCTGGCACGGGGTCTTGCTACAGGCCCTGGGGAGGGCCTGCTCAGGGTCTGGACGAGTGCAGTGGCCCCATGGCCCTGCCAGCGCTGTCACTCCTTCCTTAGGAACAGATGGCGGCCAGAGTATGGGGCCTTGTCCCGCACAACAGCCGTTTTGGACAAGAAAACCCTATTGAAACACAGCTGCTTTTCTGTGCGTTCTCTCCTAACTCCGTACACAGTTTCTTCATGTTCTTTACAGGCTGCTTTCCTTTCCTGTGCTTCCTAGCTGTGTAGGCGCCACAACAGGGCTTTTCCCATTACAGTTCTAATTCTGTCACCCTGGTGCCTTTCAAACAAAGGGTGTTGAGTGTGTGGCTGTGGTCTGTCCGTGAGATTGAATTTCACAGCTGTCTCTCCGCTTTCCAGGCCCTGGACTGGTGCCGTTTGCTGACACTTTGGTTGTCCATGTGGAGGAGGTGGCAGTTGTAGCATTCTGGTGTCACAGGCAGCTTCGTACGGGTGCTGGCATCCTGGGCTGGCACACGCACTCTGTGAGGCAGGCGGGCTGCCCTCTTGTCCCATATGTACAGACAGGGAGCCTGATGGAGCCACCTGCCCGTGGTGAGACCACAGGAGGTTACAGAGCTGGGAGCCACCACGTCCTGTGGACCTCCAGTGGGTGGCCTTTGGATGCTGCGTTATTGGGACCAAGAGCTTTAGGCTGTTCAGAGACTGAAGCATCTTGGTCTGTGGACCAACTCTGCTGGCCAGTAGCCCAGACAGACATGAGGACTGTTCTGAGGCTTGTATCACAGCTGACGCCCAGTGCCACCCTGCCCATGTGATGTGACGTTTCAGTTGAAATCTCCATTATCTCTAAGCTATTAGGTAGGTGTACCAGTCAGCGTCTCAAGACACTATGCCTGGCAGAGGACACTGTAGAGCCTAGGATTTCTTCTGTTCCCCTTTTATGGGGGCCAAGAGGAGGCTGGACTAGAATCTATTTAAAAATATAAGTATCTTTTGCTAAAGGAAATACACCCTTCTGAATCTCTCCTCAGTTTGACTGTAGAGGCATTTTTGAAGGATGACATTAACAAGCATCTAAGTAGTTACCAATTCACAGAATTGTTCTTTAGTTACGCTAGGTTTACGCTGTTGGGTAGAGTTGTACGCGATTAGGCTTCAGGTGCCTACTGTGGAGGTTGGTGTGTAATGTGGAAGTTAGCATGGTGGTTCCCATTGATGTTCCACCTCCCACCTGTTCGCCGTGTCCTTGGCATGCCATTTCTGAACAGGTGGACCTACCTTCTCCCTGCTGACATTGGAGCCAGGTCTCTGCTGGTCCACACTGAGACCCTCCTCCCCACGCCCAGCCAAGCCACAGGCCATGGTCACATCGAGGCTCCATGTACTTTTCTGGAATCAGAGTGTTGGAGGTGGACACTCGCCTCTTACTGCTGCGTGACCTCAGCAACTCGTTCACCCTCTCTGGACCTCAGTTTCCCTAACTGAAAGTAAACACAGGCATGAGGGAGGCGGGAATGATAGGTTATTGGGTGAGTTGCATAGTGCCTGCCACTTTATTAGTACTATGTTAAAAGCTAGCCTTTAGTTATTATTACTTTGATATGACTTACTTAAATTTTTATTATGAAATACAGTAAACAAAAAAATATGAAAAGAACAGTAATGAAAAAAATGTCCGTGTACCCACCATCCAGGCCGAAAAGTTCCCTCCTCCCACCCCCGAACCCGCCTCGGTGCTCCCCCATTGCGTTGCCTCCTCCCCTCTCCCACACACTGTCCTGATGACTCAGGTTAAATTGACCCTTTGCTCGTTGGTTTTATCAGCAATGTGTGTCCCTAATGCATGTTTTGTTCTAAAAGGAGTTGTACTGTGGTGTCCTTGTGTGGCTTGCTTCTTGTACTCGCTATTAGATACTTGAAATCCATCCATCTTGAAGAATCTGTTCCTTGTTCACTGTGGTCTCCTCCCTTGGATGGACCTTGGGCCGTGTTCAGTATGGGGCTCTCAGGCATGGCGGTGCTCTAAGTGCTGTTGGGCGCATGGGCCTGTGCTACAGCATGCCTGGGTGCAGATAAAAAGGATGCGTCTACCGGGGCACAGATGTGCAGGCGACTTCCAGGCAGTCTGACTGCTGCTCTGGTCATGTTTGAACGAGGTGTAGCAAGTGCGTGAGGGAAGGAGCTCCTTGGGAGCTGAGGATGAGCAGACAGGAGTTGAGTACAGGCTTGCTGAATGAGCGAGGGAGTGAGTGAGTGAGTGAATGCAGGTGCCTGGTGTGGTCCAAATGCTTGACCTGGGACAGGATAGCTGGGTAGGAGTTTGCTGGGTGCCTGAGCAGGGAGGGCATCCAGGCGGGTGGTGCAGAAGCAGTGGGATAGAACCCCCTTCCTTCTGAGACTGGGAGGCTCAGGGGACCTGAGTAGGGTGGACGGTGAGGCTGGGCACGTGTGATGTGGCTGTGCATCTGTGTTGTGTTGCCCTGAGCGTGGCAGCCCCCAGGCCTGAGCTGAGGCTCTCCCGGCCCCCTGTCATCCCGGGCTGAGTGGAAGAGCTTTAGTGTCAGCCCTGCCAGGATCCCAATCCTGCCTCTGCCCTTTCATAGCTGTGTGGCCTTTGCCTGGACTTGCAGCCTGAACATTTGTGTTTTTATGTATAAAAAGTGGTGAATAAAGTCTCCCTTACTGGGATTTTTGGACATTTAAGGATAAAGTATATATAATCCATGACCTGTCAAGTAGTCATTCCATAAACATTGGGAAGTATTATCAGCAAATACCGAAATTGCTTCAGTCACCAACTGAGTGGGGTTTGTGTATGCCATAAGTTCAGGAGGTATTCATCAGTTACCGTGTAATAATTTAACTACAGGGTTTTAAGTGGTGGAGTGAAGTGATCGGGTAAAGGTGGGTCTGGACATCACGTGGAACAAGGTAGTGGGGTGAGGGGTGATTCAGAGACTGGGAGGAGGAGAGAGAGAAATGGATTCGTTGTTTACTTCTAGGATTGAATCAATAGGGCACGCTGTTGACCACTGTCCAATACACGGGCAACTAGCCACACATGGCCATGTAAATTTAGATTCACTAAAAGTTAATAAAGCAAAAAATTCACTTCTCATTCCCACTGGCCACATTGCAAGTGCTCAATGACCACATGTGGCCAGTGCCTACCGTCCCAGGCAGCAGAGGAAGAGACCATTTCCATTATCACAGAAGGTTCTCTTGGACAGGGCTGTTACAGACCATGGAGCACTATTGTGGTAAATATTCTGAGGTTTTGCTAAGAATTTTAACTTCTTCCCAGGAATTCTAATTGGTCTTGTGGTATTTGAAGCTGTTTTCTCTGCCATTCTGTCCCTGGCGATACCAGTCCTGCAGCATTTCCTGCGCCCTGACAGGGCACAGACAGTAGGACAGCTTCGCGGAATGCGTGTGTGGGGAGAGCCCAGTGTGTGACGTCCCCGCCGCCCACAGTCTTCATGCAAATACTGTGATCTTCCCCCATTTTATTGTAAATGTGTTAATCAGACAGAAAAGGCAAAGGAATTGTAGGATGCCTGCCCATCTAGATGCTACATTTGTTAGCATTTTGCTCTGTTAGTTTTACCACATGTCTGTTCTGAGAAGACTTTTTGTTTGTGATTTATTCACTGCAAAACTAGCTTATGGAATCTTAAGGGACCCAGAAAATGGGAACCCCCAGACCCACTACAGCTTTCTCAGTTCCGTTGGGGGAACAGTGAGCTGCCCACGCCCCCTTCCTCTGTCCCAGGAGCAGCCTCAGCCTGTGCCTCCCACCCCCACCCCCGTCACTGACCCCATCCCCTTCCTCTTCCTGGAGCGCCCTCCTCAGAGAGGCCAACCCGGTCCCCCAGGCTGAGCAGCTGCTGTACGGCTTCCGCCCCCTCTGGCATTGCCTCCTCAGGATACCGTCTCTTGCCACTTGCCTCTCCTGGCTACTGCTGTGTATAGGACTGGGCACAGAGTAAGCACTAGATATCTGTGGAAGGAAGAGATGCCCAGGTCTGACTTCAGTCACTGGGCTGGTGGGCTTAAGGGGTGTCCACACACCCACACATATGTGGTCGATAAAGGACTGACTGAATTTCTCTAACCCAGGAATGTTCTGGAAGCTGACCCACCGCCTTCAACCCCCAATAGCTTCTTAAGAGGGAAGGGTAAATAACCATGTGCTCTGGTCCCTCACAGGTGGAGCTGGAGGTCACGTTGCCAGGAGAAGGGAAAGATCGCATCTTCAAGGTGTCCATCAAGTGGGTGTCCTGTGTGAGCTTACAGGCATTACATGATGCACTTTCGGGGCGGCTGCCCAGCGTCCCCTTTGAGACGATCCAGGCCTTGGACGTGGTCATGAGGCATTTGCCATCCATGAGGTGAGAACCAAAGAACCAGAAGCATCTGATTCTGACCCTGAGCGTAACCTGGAGAATATGAGATCTCTGTCCGAGGAGGAGCTGATTCTTGGAGTCAGGGTGATGATGGTCATGTGGATTTCTATGATGAAAATAGTAGCAGTGCTAACATGGAAAAAAATTTAATATAAAAATAAATCACCAGAATTCTCAACCTAGCGCAAAAAGATTACCTCCCTGTCTTTGTGCACACTGGCGCCTTGTTTTGTCACTCAGCCCGATATTGTGAGCGCTGTTCCGTTCCTCTGTCGCCTTCGCACTTGGGCCTTGTACCAGTAGACTCGTATTCCAAGTACCATGCTTGACTGAGCTTCCACTATATGGAGGAGCCTCTCGGGACTGTAGGTAACACCGTGGAGGCCTCAGACTTTTGTGTTATTCTGTGGGATTGCTTTCCTACCACGTATCACCACGCTTCAGCTTGCTGGGGCAGAGGGTAGATGGACACGTCAGCAGCTGGTGATGTGCCAGATGGCTGGGCAGAGGGCTGCACTGCCCCCAGTGTGACAGCCATGGGTGACAAGGCCAGTTCACCACACCCAGACCTCGGGTTTCTGACCCAGGACGCCTGTTCCTTCCACACTCGTGGCACGCAGTAGGGCTTCGGGAACTGTGTGAATGAACAAGCGAAAGAAGGAAAACCTAAAACTCAAACAAACCTCCACTTTGAGTTCTCCCAGTACTGACCAGAACTCTGCGGTTCGAGGGGAAAGTGAGGCTTCCTATGTCCCTTCGTATGTGTAAGAGAAGGTGCCATGAGGCACCGTGTTAGAGTTTAAAGGGGGCCCTGAGTTCTCAGTCTTCAGACTTGGGCAGGGGTGACCAAATACAGGGCAGGCTGTCACTCCTGGCAGGGCTCCTCCCTCGGCCCCCAGCATATAATCTGTCACTGCTTGGAACTTTTGATGGGAGGAAGGCAGGTGGGTACAAAAAAAAAATCTAGAAAGATGATGGCCAAACTGTTGAATATATTTTTTAAATGAATAGCAAGAATTATTGGGTTTTTATTTTCTGAATTCCTTTGAATTAATTACCATGTTACTTTTATAATCAGGAGGAAAGTCTACTTTTCACTTTGGAAAAATAAGAGAAAAAGGGGCAGGATTAACACATCTAAGGGGGAAAGTGAAAAGGGCCGTCTACATGGTCTGATTGATAATGTGGCCTGCAGGTGGATAATGTCACTGCTCAACGGCGTGTCTTCCCTTTGGAATCCTTAGTGATGTTGCGTCCTGGGTGACCAGGCACCGTTGGTGCCATTGCCTGGAGAATGTGTCTGCTTCACTCACGTGGCCTCTGACCCTCAGCACACTGTCAATAACTGGCCCTGGAGGGTGTGTGAATCTTCTCACACATCCACCTCACTGTCCCGCCACACGAGGTCCAAACTGCTCACCTCTCACTCCCTGTATGTAAAGCCTCTCCATCAAGGGAGCTGAGAGAAACAGGGACTGGATGCCTGGGTGCTACGTCTTAGTGTGGTCCCCAAGGCCTGAGCCAGGCCAGTCCAGCTGCTTCGGCTGATCGTGGTTGGCATGCGGCAGATGCTCCTTGCATCTGCACTTGCACACCCAAGACAGATGTGAAGTGCTGTGCACAGATACATGTACGAGAGGATGAAGAGTAAGCATTAAGGCATTAAGGGGAGAGGAGGGTCGGGGCTCCTCCATGTGCTCGATGCCCGGTGCAGCCAGAGCCTGTCCTGGCAGCCATGTGTCCCTGAATGGGAAGCACGGCGCGCGGGGGAGCCTGGCTCACAGAAAGTTCTCCCCGCGTCTCCACCATGTGTGATGCATTTAAACCTCTCTCGCTGTTCCTACAGCGAAGACATGCCTCCCCAAGGCTGCACTTTACACTGTGTCCCCCACAGTCAGCTGTGGACACAGGTGGAGTGCAGTTGAGTAACAGCAGCTTTAAATGGAGAAAAAGGCAGAATTATCGATGAATGTGAGTGTTAGCCTGCCTGATTGACATGGGTGAACAGTGAACATGGACTCAGCCTGTTCTTTCTCAAAGACGCGCCTGGTCAGACGAGGGGTCTCTTGTTTCAGGTACACCCCCGTGGGCCGCTCCTTCTTTACCGCCTCCGAGGGCTGCTCCAACCCTCTTGGCGGGGGCCGAGAAGTGTGGTTTGGCTTCCATCAGTCTGTCCGACCTTCTCTTTGGAAAATGATGCTAAATATTGACGGTAAGCAAAGCCCCGGTCTTTACTGTGGAGTTGAGTTGCGGGCTTGTGGAAGGGCCAAGACCTTGGGAAGGGCCTGTGCGGCCGGCTCCAAACAGGGCTTCTGTCAGAGCCAGAGATGCTGCGTCACGCCGGGCCTGCCTCGCTTGTTGGGTCGGGCAGTGGTTCTCAGACTTGACCGTCAGACCCACCTGCAGGGCCCACTCCAGAGATTGTGGGGGCCTGAGGTGGGCCTGGGGATCTGCATCTCTAACAAGTTCCCCGATGCTTCTGCTGGTGTACACTGGGGCAGGATCGAGTTTTCTTGGGGGGCTGATGAATGGACTCCCACTGCTAGGTCCCCTTTGTCTCACGTGTTCGTTTTCAGCCTGGTTGGTACGAGCACAGGGTAGCTGATTAGGTGTCAGCCCAGTCTGTCGCCTTCTGGCTGGTCTTCTTCAGGTTTGGGGGTCTCTTGGGAAATTCTCAGCTGCTTCTCAGTGTTGGGGCACACAGGGAATGGTAAACTAGAGAGATCTAGACCAGAAGGGAGTCAGAAAATCCAGGGCTTATCTTTATCATCATCTGTTGGGTTTTTTAAAACCCAGTTTTATTCCTGGAGGGTGACTTTATCTCTAGACTCTACCAACCCTACTGTTGTCCCGGACTGGAGGGAGTGTCAGCAGCCTGTGACCAGGCACGAACCCCCCTCTGGCTCTGTCCCATCTCTGAGGCCTGAGGGTGAACTCTGCGGACAGTGAGACCGGAGGCCAGGCATGCTGACCCTGGCCCACAGCAGGCACTCCAGGCTGTTGGGGGCTTGGCCGTGGAAAGGGCATCATTGAGCCGACCTTGGTCATTCTTTTGCTTTTGTATCTTTCTTTTCCCACCTACAGTCTCAGCAACAGCGTTTTATAAGGCACAGCCAGTGATCGAGTTTGTTTGTGAAGTTTTGGATTTTAAAAGTATTGAAGAGCAACAAAAACCTCTGACAGATTCCCAAAGGGTGAAGTTTACCAAAGAAATCAAAGGTAACTCACTGCCCGATGCGTCCTCACCGCACATCGTGAGTTCTTGCTCCTGCACGTGTTTCTGAGGGGGGCGGAGACAGCAGGAGAAGTGAGCCGTCAGATGCATTAAACCCATTTCACAGAGTAGGAATAATAATGTTCTAAATAAATGACTTTCTGGGTGGGGTGAGGAGCAGGTCGGTGAGCCAGCAATGTCCGAGTCATGGATGGTAGGACCAGAGGGCAGCAGCATGGTTATGATCACTGTCTCGTGACGTTCTCGAACTGGAGGCGAGTTCTCATTCCTGTCATTTAACCCTCACAAGCCTGGCCATGTCTGTACCCACTGAAGCTGATTTCCACTCAAGGAAATGCAGTCTAGGGTCCGTGACCTGGCTCGGGTCCTCTGCCCGTCACTGGAGAATTGGCAGGCACCATCGCGTTCTCCACGCCCCTCTGCACCTGTCCTTTTCTGAGGGCATTCTAAAGGCCATCAGCAGTACTCATTGCTAAAAATAATCCTCAAAGAAGCACAGAAAGCCGTGCTGGCAGACACCGTGCTCTCAACTGAGCCCACATAGTCTCCCTTATGTTTAAGAACAGTGTCCTGACTCCAGCTTTGGCATTTCTGGGACGGAAGGCATCCTTGTGGGTGAGATGGGCCCAGCCCAAGTGTCACCTCCCTCTCAGGGCAAGAGAGCCCTGCAGCTGCTCCAGAATGCCCTCGATGTGGGTCTGTAGGTGCGGTTCCTGTAAAAACTGATCTGAAAGTGGGCGTTGAGCTCCAGAGATGAGTCTTGGACGCTGAAGCCCAGCTGTTCTGTGTTGCCAGGTCTAAAGGTGGAGATAACGCACTGTGGGCAGATGAAGAGGAAGTACCGAGTCTGCAATGTGACCCGGCGGCCCGCCAGTCACCAAACGTAAACGGCCTTCTTTTCAAACTCATATCAGCTCTGACCTTCACTGTCACTCAGATGTCCAAACTCTGGAGCAGTGACTCTTCTGGAAAGGACTTTTATTCTAGTTGTGAAAGTCCAAAACTATACCTTTGGCTCAGTCAGTTCCAAACTTCACCTAATGAAATAAAATAATGAAATTCCACCTGTATGGGAGGGGAGGGGAGGGGAAGGTGGCTCCCTGACGATTTTCATTCTTTAATTTTATAGGCAAGAGAATGGTCTTTTTTGTTTGCTTTCCAGTCCTCAGTGCTGAGGGTGGTCCTGGAGGGAGTGGGGATCATTAGATGAGGCCCAGATTTACAGGCACAGCCCAACCCAGGCTGATACTGGGCATCTGTCTTGTGCTGTATCCTCTGCTGTTACTTCATGAACAGTTTGGGATCCAAATCCATGAGATAACTAGCCTGGCCACAAGGATACAGTGCTGTCTTAGGTTGTCTGTGTTCATTTGGGAGGAAAAGTAATATATTTGGCCCCTGCACCGCACCTTGAGGTCCTCTGGGTCCAGTGAGGACTTGTTTGTTTCTTTCATGGTCATTCCCTGGAAAAGGCCTGCTCTGTCGCTGGGCACTGGGGATACCAAGATGCCCAGCGCCCTGTTGAGCAGGAGGGTGAGATAAGCCTGTGTGCTGGTCTCTATGATCTCCTCCCACCGGTCAGAGTCTACAGGGATTGCCCAGCAGGCTGGGCAGAGCAAGGGAGTTGGCAGACATCTCCTGCCCTGACCCGGCACGGAGGCCCACCCACCTGTGCGTGCAGGACACCACCATGTTCTCCCATCCCTACACACAGGCTTCTCCTGCCGTAGCTCACCCACGTGTTAGCTGTGGATGCCCAAGCAGACCTGGCTGTCCCTTTCTTTAGCCTATCCTGGAAGGTTTCAGGTTCTCTGGGTCGGGCACTTGGAGCACTCAGCCTGTAAACGACTTTCAGAGTCAGTCACGGTCCGTGGTCAGCCTTTCTTCATTTGCCCTGAATCCCTTACATGTACTGTAGCCACAGTGTGTTGTTTGTAATTATTGCATATTGTAGGCATGTAAGTATTTTTTATTTCTTAACTCCAGAGATAAAACAAAAGTTTAGGGACTCAGGAATATTCCATATAACCCAGAGGGTGCGATTTGGTTTTGATCCCTGGGAGGTGCTTTGAAGATTTGCTCCCCACGCATCACCCTACACCTTCTTCAGCCTTCAGAAAGCAGACCCATGAAAGCAGCCCTGGGTGAGCAGGTGTCTGCAGGGCTCTGCTGCCTGTCCCCTGGGGGACCCTGGGGAGCTCTGGGCCTGAGCCACCTCTTTGCTTCCCTAGATTCCCGCTGCAGCAAGAGAGCGGGCAGACGGTGGAGTGCACAGTGGCCCAGTACTTCAAGGACAGGCACAAGCTGGTTCTGCGCTACCCCCACCTCCCATGTTTACAAGTCGGACAGGAGCAGAAACACACCTACCTTCCCCTAGAGGCAAGTCCCACCTCCCTCGCGTCTCTGTGGGCTGGTAGAACTTCTGTGGGTAGGGGGCTGTGCAGCCTAGACAAATGGCGAGGGCCCCAGTCAGCACCCAAATTTGGTCATCCCTGCCACTGTGGGACCTTGGACAGGTTAATGGATGCCGTCTAGCCTCAGTTTCCCCATTAATAAGATGGGCTTGATAACTCATAGGATTCATATGAAGTTTGAGAGCATGGGACCTGCTGGGCAGAGTAGAAAGTGCTCAGAAAATATACTCTTTCTTTCTTCTTTTCTTGTCTAAAATTCACTTCTTGTTTGAAAAATCCTCGCCTTGGAAAAGATCAAACGCTGAAACTAAGACACAAGTGTTTTTTCTGTTAGTGTTTTAAATTCTTGGTTCTGGTCCAATTACTCAAACATCTAAGGCCAGGTTTTTCCCATGCCATGGTCCAAAAGGTAGACTTCCTTTCCATCAGCACGCAGCTTTATACTCCCATGTTCTGAGGACAGAGAGTCCACAAAACCCAGCGTCAGGACACCGACCTGCCGTGCTGGTGGGTGGTCTCAGAGGCTATGCTTTCTTTTACCAGTGCACTTCCTGACTCGTGTTTCTGCTATGCTGGGTTTACTTAGTGGGGGATTTCTCTTGTCAACCAAAGGGCTGTGGAGCAGCCCTGCAGGTATGCCATTCCTTGTGGATTTCAGGAACAGCCACCCCCACTGGTATTTGTGGGGCGTTTGACAGTTTACACACAAGGAATAGATGTGTCATAGGCAGAGCCAGGACACTAGTCCTCGTGCTCGGCCTCAGACCTGCACCAGCTGCCCGAGCACTGCTGCTGACGCCGTGTTTGTGCATCTTCTTTGTAGGTCTGTAACATAGTGGCAGGACAGAGATGTATAAAAAAGTTGACCGACAATCAGACCTCAACCATGATCAGAGCAACTGCCAGGTCAGCACCCGATCGGCAAGAAGAGATCAGCAAACTGGTGAGTGTCACATCCTCAGGGCCAGTCCTAGGGTGGGGGTACCCTCGGGAATCCAGTGCCCAGGACAGGGAACTCCTAATGCTTTGGACAGACGTGGCTTCTAGAAAGAAGCAAAGACCACCTCTGACTCTGTGCCTTTTCTTTCTTCCATTTTCAAGATGAGAAGTGCAAGTTTTAACACAGATCCTTATGTTCGTGAATTTGGAATCATGGTCAAAGATGAGATGACAGATGTGACTGGGCGGGTCCTCCAGCCACCCTCCATCCTCTACGGGGGCCGGGTACGTGGAAGGCTGGGCCAGCAGAGTGTCTTGTGGGTGTTTGGAGCGTGTGTCTGCAAGTTGATGGTAGAGCTGCAGCATTTGACCCCTTTCAGGTTGGAACCAGCACCAGAGGTGTAGACCATGGTCAAGGTAAAGGACTCTTTCTCCTCTCCTCTGAACCTGTGACAGTTACAGGGCTTTGCAAAGGGCTGGCTTTCCTTGGACCTCTGTGAAGTTTTCAGAATTACTTTTTCTTTTCAAAAGGTAATTTTTGTTATCCCATCAAACTTTTAAAAACATCATTCTTTGTATGATGGGTTCTCTGCCAGTGATGAATTATTTTCTAGAAGCTTATACTGGTTTTCTGTTTTTTAACTTCTGTTTTGGAGGTATTTGGTAGCAAGCAGAGCAGGTAGTCCCAGGCACGGGATCTTTGTTTGTTTGTTTTTGCCTGTTTAACCTCCAGCTTGTATCAGTTCATAATCAAATGTGTCCTGACCGTTGAGCCCCTATAGAGCTCGTGAGAAGGGTCTTCTCTCACTCCCTCTTGGGCTAGCATTTCTGGGTGGGTGGGCAGAGCCTGGGGAGCCTTCGCTTCAAAGATTGTTGCCTTCACTCTTCAGCAAGCACTGGTGGAAGCGTTCTGCCTGACTTGACACCTTTCTCTCCGATGGAACGTTGCTCTAGTCCTCAAGACCTGATGCAAGGTTTAGTTGTGTTTTGTTCATAGGGTTTTTCCTTTCTTAAGTTCTTTCTTTTTTTTTTTTTGTTATTGTTTTTTTTTTTTTTTTTGTGAGGGAGGTCAGCCCTGAGCTAACATCCGTGCTAATTCTCCTCTTTTTGCTGAGGAAGACCGGCTCTGAGCTAACATCTATTTGCCAATCTTCCTCCTTTTTTTCCCCCAAAGCCCCAGTAGATAGTTGTATGTCATAGTTGCACGTCCTTCTAGTTGCTGTATGTGGGACACGGCCTCAGCATGGCCGGAGAAGCGGTGCGTCGGTGCGCGCCCGGGATCCGAACCCGGGCTGCCAATAGCAGAGCACGCGCACTTAACCGCTAAGCCACCGGGCCAGCCCTTAAGTTCTATTTTTTAAAATGTTTCCAAGTTCAAAAGGTACAAAGAATTAAAGTAAAAAGTCTCCTTTTTTCCCAGCTATCAGTTGCTTCCCAGGAAGCAGTTGGTGTTCTGTTTGTCCTTTGTAAGATTGCCCAGGGATTATCACGTATTTTTTTCACCCCTTCTTATGGAAATAGCATATTAAATACACTCTGTGCCGTGCTTTTTTTTTACTTGGTATTTTCTCTTAGAGCCCTTAGACATCTTGGCGATGATTCCATATGGATGTGACAGTGGCTCCTTCTTTTTGACTGTTGCATGGGTGTCATGTCCCAGCAGTGGGCATGGGAGTGCTCCCCGTTTTCTGAAAGAGGACTTCAGAGCAGGGCCTCTTGGCTCCTTCTCAGCTCACATGTGCACCTACTATGCCCAGACACTGTGCAAACAAGCCGCTTTTTAACCCCCCTGGCAACCCTAGGAGGAAGGGCATTTGAATCCCTTTCACAAGTAAGTGAAGAGATGGCCAGAAAGAGGGCGAGATTCACGTGGCCCTTACATGGTAAAACCAAGATTGCAGATGCAGTGTTTTTTCATTGCCCCTGCACTCATCTGTTTCATCAACTTTCCATCTCTTGGTAAAGAAAGGAGTGGTCTGGAAAACAAAACAGCTCTTGTAATCTAACCTTGCAAAAATATTAGAATTGTAGGGATTAAAAATTTATAATTCTTCTACATGAACAGATTTCTTCGGATCTCTGAAATATTTTAATGGGAACAAACATTCCTCATCACCTGCCCTACCCATTGTCCACTGTTAGAGCAAAACTTTAAATGTCTCCCAGGGGACATTTGGCAGTGTCTGGAGACTGGCATCTGGCGGGCAAAGAGTGCTAACATCCTGTGTGCACAGGACAGCCCCCCTGACCATCATCCAGCCCAGATGTCGGGAGTGCTAAGGGTGAGAGACACATGTACAGTCAGAGCCTGTTTTTATTAAAACTGTGTGTGTGTGTGTGTGTGTGTGTGTGTGTATATTACTAAGTCTGGAACTTGGTGCTGGCCAGACTTGCTGCTGGCTACTCTTACAAAAGGAGGCCGGTGAAAGCAGGGCAGTAGTTATAAAAATATAGGAAACGAAAGCATTCATTTCTATAACATTTAATTTTTACAATAGGCTTATATTACTTTTGTAGGAAAAAAATGTTTTCTGCTAAAAACACTTCTGCAGAGTAAATGACAGCAAGTCAGTTGCAGCCCTGCCCTCCTCCACATGGCCCTTCCTGACCATCCCTCATCTGTCAGAATCACTTGAAGGCAATTCAGAGATTACTTAGGTGACATTGTTGGGGCCTGGTCCTTTCTTGTTGAGATGACAAAATTAGGTGGATGCATTACTTGCTGCTTCTCTTTCCAAATGGAAGTAGCTTTGTGGAATGTGGGGTGTGGAGTAGAGAGTGATGGGCTCAGTCCACTTCCTGGCCACAGGACTGGAAAGAAATACCTTGACTTCTCTTCCCTCTGCTGGCTGCCTTGTTGGTAATGGATGAGGTAAAATAAACAAGAGCATTTTATAAATCAGGAAGCCTTCCTATAGCATCACAAGGCACTGCCATTCTTCCAGGCTGCCCACGAGGTTGGATGGAGCTCTGGGCCCTCTCTGCTCTCCTGCTTGGCCCCCGTCCGTCCTCTATCTACCCCTCCCTCCAACCATCCTTTTGTCCCTCTCTCCGCTCATCATCTACCCCTCCACTTCTCCATCCCTCTGTCCATCCTACATCCATCCATCCTGCAAATGTATGTGGACCAACTGCAGCACTAGGCAGCTCAGAGATGGGACACTACATAAAGGTTCAGTTCTTAGCCTCAGGAGCCACCATTTGGTCAGGGGGACCAATAGCAGTAGAGATAGTGACAAAATCCAAGGTCAGAGGAATATGTTTCCCATTTTTTCTCACTCTAAACTTCTTGTCATTTGCAGAATAAAGCGATTGCCACCCCTGTCCAGGGCGTCTGGGACATGAGGAACAAGCAGTTTCACACGGGCATTGAGATCAAGGTGTGGGCCATCGCGTGCTTCGCCCCCCAGCGCCAATGCACGGAAGTCCACCTTAAGTAAGGCCACTTGAGAAACAGAAGCACCTGGCCTTAGATGGACAGGGACAGAGTGACTGCTGGGATGGCCCACTCTCTCTGGGGCTGGGGAGCAGGGGTCGTGAGCTCAGTTTTGATCGTAGGGGTTGGCAGCATCTCTCTGTCAAAGAGCACTTGCTCAGGGTGGACGGGGCCAGGAAATGTGGGCCACCTCAGTGCTGCTGTTACTTCTCGGACCCGTTATTGAAGTGAGTGTGGAGAAGTAGTGCAGATTATGTAAGAAACAAAACAGCAAATGAAGAATAAGTTTAAAAATTAGAAGCAAAAGAGAAAATTGCATTCAGTTAACTAAAATTATTTTTAAAAATCACTTTAGTTTCATATTTTTTTATCAACCCAGCCTGGCCCAAGCATCAGACCCTTTGAAAGTAGCACCATAAACATGTAGCTTTGTCGCTCATGCTTTTGTGCCAAACTAAACCCAACAGGATAAAAGAAAGCTTTTGCTTCCCACCTCTCTTGAGAGGAAGCAGGAGGAAAACTGCAAGGCCTGAGAAGTGTAGCAGATAAACATTTCATCAAAGGGTGATTCTGAAAAGCTGTGGCTCTCAGAAAGTTCTCGAGAGCTGTCTGTCGGAGGCTGCCTTTCCTCCACACCGCCAACAAAATGAGCTGGCGCTTATTCAGCCGGAAGCACAGGGAGGGCTTGGGAAAGAGGCTGAAGGTTGGAGTCTGGACGCCAGGCACCTCTCCTCCCTGCTTTCTGTCCTCGGTTTTCATTTCATTTGCCTGGAGCTGGATGGCCCCGATGTAAATTCACATGTAGATAGAAGCGCAGGTGCACACACACATTTCCTTAACTGCATGCGTGTGGGAGGTTGAACACTAACTGGCTAGGTTGGATTGGAATGTCCTTACCCTTATTTGTAGAAGGCAATGTTATTTTTATTCGTAAGCTTAAAATAGAAGCCGTCGATCTGTCTCCCCCGCCCCACCCGTGACTTCACCAGGCTCGTTGGTGGCAGCTGCCAGTGTTACTCTAGCTGTGGGTTGTTTTGTTTTCTCTCATGATTATGTCATCCAAGTCCAAGTTGTATACATGAGAATAACTGAGGGGAAAAGATCCAAGGGCACAGTCAGCTCACAGTTTTCTTCACTCTGACAGTGCTTGGCCTTCCCAGACCCGGTGTGTTGGCTGTGTTCCGAACTAGAACTCGGGGCTGGTCAGGCCTGCTGAGCGGGTGGCAGCTGCTCCATGCATTGCTTTAAAAGGACAGCTCTTGTCACTGCACACTGGGAGCATCACAGCTGGTGTGGCAGCGTGGATACGATGTGAAGTTTTCTATTTTATCGTAGCAGAATAGCCATGTGTGACTTTTCAGGAAGCTACGTGTATGCCTGGCATCTGTCACCTTTTTCAGGAGTTAACATGTTGAAATGGCTTTGTCGAGGACTTAGATTCTGATCTCAGTAGGAATGGTTTTGGGTTTGGTTCTGTTAAAATTGTGCCCTTTACTTAGGTTCTCTGGTTGGTCTGAATTCTTTGGCACTCGTAGCTCATTTGGTGTAATGCACCATCTCCTTCAGGTCCTTCACAGAGCAGCTCAGAAAGATCTCAAGAGACGCTGGAATGCCGATCCAGGGCCAGCCGTGCTTCTGTAAATATGCCCAGGGGGCGGACAGCGTGGAGCCCATGTTCAGGCATCTGAAGAACACGTACGCCGGCCTTCAGCTGGTGGTGGTCATCCTGCCTGGCAAAACCCCTGTTTACGGTAGGCCTTTGGCAGTGGTCTGACCTGTGGGTGCTCATTGCACCCCTTTGTGTTTGTGCCGCTCTGAGGAGGAGCTCGATTCTGGCCCATGCGTGAGCTGAGAAAGACAAGGTGGTTTCTGGTCACTGCCAGGCGAGTGCTCAGGGCTGCCCTCGCCAGTCTCTCATGAGGCCACGATTCCTGGAAGCCAGCACGTGTGCAGTCATCTTGTCCAGCGCCTGACTCAAATGTTGGCCGGAAGGAAAGACATTATTCAGAGCACTCAGGGTGATCCACTAGGTGGCCATCTGTTTATAATCTCTGTGCCCGCCTCAGAATTCTCTAGAAGTTCTTCTGAGTCCTTTATGCTAGAAGGGCAGTTGCACATTCATTCAGCTCAAATTTACCAAGCCCCTGTGACGATGTCCCAGGCCCTGGAGAACACAGAGATAAATCAGACAGCCCTCCGTTCCAGAAGCTCCCAGGGTTGGGGGGAGAGACCTGTAGACAGCGATCACACAGCAGGGCAGCAAGCGCTCTCTGAGGTCTGTCAGAGAGCACTGTGAGAACCCAGCGGCTCCGGTGAGGGGGTGTTTGGAATGCGAGCCTGTGGTGTGTGGGGGCCAAGGGGCAAAGGGCAGAGGGTGAGACTTGGTTGGTGTCGCCAACCCATTCCCTGTCTAGGCAGTGACAAAATGCAGACATATAAAGTCACGCTTCTCTCCTCCAAGGTACATATCCAGAAAAAAGAGGGAAAGAGAAAGCCCTTGTGGTTTCCATCCTGTTAATATTCTCCCAGGAGTCACCCTGTTTCCACAAGACTGCCCAGGGAACAGGTGACCAGTTCCTTCATGAAAGAATCCAGAAACGGGGGTGTGGGCCTAGATAGCTCTTTAATGATAGCTCAGATTTGCATTTGCCGAGGATTTTGAGGATGCTGCTGTTTTTATTTTTAACTGCTCAAGCATTTGCTTGTAACCCTGAGCGCTGTGATAGAAGGTGGCATTCCTGTCAGGATGCCAAGCCCTCAGTTCCAGACTGGCTCTGCCCGTGCCACCCTGCAGCCCTGGATAAGTCATTGAAACAATCATCACTCTTGAATAAGGAGGGAGCCGTACTCACCCAGCCTCACTGATGAGTGAGGGTGAGACTTCCATGGGTAGTGCAGGCGTGGGCAAGGCAAGAGCCATGACTGGAACCTGGTGCCCTGACCTCCCTCTGCCTGCCAGTCACCCTCTTCCACAGGTTAGCTACAGATGGTACTGGCCAAAAAAGCCTGATGCAGTTGCCATGGTTGCTCATTTGCGTGTGCCTTTGCAGGTTCCACGTGGGGCAGGCGGGGGCTGTTAGGGCAAGCTAAAGAAGGGGCGCCAGCGAGAGCTGTCACGTGTGTACCTTTTGTGCTCCACAGCTGAGGTCAAGCGTGTGGGAGACACAGTGCTAGGGATGGCCACACAGTGTGTGCAGATGAAGAATGTGCAGAGGACCACGCCGCAGACCCTGTCCAACCTCTGCTTGAAAATCAACGTCAAACTGGGAGGCGTGAACAACATCCTACTGCCCCAGGGGAGGTAAGGCGGGCCCTTCAGCCTGGGGTGGAGCAGTTAACTGCAGGATGCCCAGTGGGATGGGGGTGGTGCACAGGTAGGTGGGGTCCATTCATCTGTGCCGAGCTCACTTTCCTAGCCGCATCAGATAAAGGAAATGAGTAAGACGCAGGTCCCGGCTGCTCACGGTCTAGGGGACCCTGGGCACCTGTGGGTCATTGAGTGCCATGGCCAGGCTCTCTGAGAGAGACGAAGACAGAGTGCAGGGGCCCAGGGGCCTGCAACGTGAGACATGGTGGCTGCACCATGAAAGAGGATGAGCAAGGCAGAGCAAGGAGCCAGGAGATGGGCTCCTTGAATGAAAGTTTGTCTCCTGGAGTGGGGAGCCATGGCTGCTGTGTAGACTGGAGTACCTCCTGTGCCTCCGAAGCCAGGCTGGTACTGGATGCTGCCTGATGCTGCCAGTGCTGGGAACGTAGCCCTTTGGACTGAAAAGCTCTGCATAGGAGCACGCTGTCGGCGGGTTTCAGGCCAAGGCCAGGATCTGTGGCCAGGTGCTGGGGGCCAAGGGGAGGGAGGTTGGAGCTGCAGGGTCCTCGGGTACCTCCTGGGCCTGGCATGCAGCCCCAGGTGCTCGAGGGCAGGGCCAAGGTTAGCTTTTGCTCCTCCTCAGACCACCAGCCTCTGATGCAGGCAAGAAGAGAGGTCTCCACAATGAGAGATTGTGGAGGAAATTTTATCGTTGAAGAATCCCAGCAGTTGTCTTGGTATTTGAATGACAGATAGTAGTGCGGTCATGTTGTTTGACACATTTGCCCTTCACTGACTCAGACTATCCTGGTGTGGAAGTGGTACTCATGAAGACAGTAGGCAGTCATTGCTTCTTTCGTTTATTCGGAAAATAGGCATTATTCCGCACTAACTGTGTGCAGAGCCCTCTAGCCTGCCCTGAGGTTACCCCAGTGTTGGCACACACCTGAGTGAGCATCCGAGTCAGCTGCAGGCCTTGTTAAACCACGGAGGTTCTGATCCTGTCTGGATTAGGACCCAAGTACCTGCCTTGCTAGCAAGTTGCCAGGTGGTGCTGATGCTGCTGGTCCAGCGAACACACTTTGAGAACCACTGAGTTACACTGTTGACTGGAGGGAGTTGGTTGAATTTATTAGGAGGCAGCATGGTAAACTGGAAAGAACCCAAATTTAGAGTCTGACGCGCTAGAACCTGACTGGCTCTGCATTGAGGGGCCATCGACTCACTCAGGGCACGCGAGTGAGGACCTGTCGAGAGCAGGTGGTGAACTGAAAGTGCCGTTCACTTGGTCAGCAAGTCATGTGTTGATTGAGTGCCTACTGTATGCCAGGAGTTGGGGCCAGAAAAGGGAGGACAGGGACCAAGGTCCTAGTCCTCTAATGGAAGGACCCGTACAAGAGGGTCCATAACTATGTCATATATGGCTTTACAGGTGAGCAGCAGCGACATAGTGGGAGGGGCAGGAGCTCGGGAGAGTGAGCAGCTGGGGTTTATATGGTGGGGGTCTTATGGAGAAGGTGGCACCGAGCAGACGGCAGGCACCGAGGGTGCACACATGTGGATGCCTGTGAGAAGAACATTCCAGACAGGGTGCAGGCCATGCAAGGATCCTGTGGTGGGAGCCTGCCAGGAGGGTTGGGAATTGTTCTAACGAAGGACTGAGGGGCAGAGGGCTGGCCAGCAGGGGCCTGAGGGCTGCTGGGGTCCTGGGGCTCCCTCTGGGCAGGATGTGACCATTGGAGGTTCACAAGTGAAGGTGTGGTCTGGCTGACCTTGTTCTAAAGGCCACTTCGGCTCCAGGTGGAGTGGGGACCAGGAGACCCCTGCGTTATCCTAGGAGAGGCGCTGGTGGCAATGGTGAGCGGGGGCCGCCCAGAGACAGGGACGTTTTGAAGATGAGCTGCGGGGCTTGCTGATGGCTCGGGTTTGGGCTGGTGAATGAAAGAGGAGCATCAAGGATGAATCCAAGGCTCTTGGCCTCCGTATCTGCAGAGACAAGGCAGCCTTCGCAGATGAGAAAGCTCCGAGGGCTGTGCCGAGACGAGCAGGTTGGCAGGAGGCGTGTTGGCCTCCAAGAGGAGATAATGGGTGGACAGGAGAAACAGTCTGGTGTCAAGGATGTATGTTTAGGGGTCCCTGGGTGTAGAGGTGATATTTAAGGTCATGAGGCTGGTGAGATCCCTCAGGGCAGGGTGTAGACAAAGAAGGATGTCTGAACCCTCAGCTCTGGGGAGTCCATGGTTAAAAGGTCGTGGAGGTAAGGAGCCAGCAGTGGAGCCTGAGAAGGGAGAGGAGAGCAAGGAGCCAAGCCGGGCAGGTCCTGGACCCCAAGGGCAGCGTGTGCTGTGTCACATGGTGGTGACAGGCCAAGTATGATGAGGGCTGAGGCTCCACCGTTTGCAAAGAGGAGTCTTGTTGCCGTGGCAGCTCAAAGCCTGATTGGGAGGGGCCTAAGAGCAGTCGGGAGGCAGACGTTGGGAAGCTGCTTGCTCCTCCCTTCCAAAGCGTGGCGCTCGCAAGCAACTGGATACCTGCTGCATTATTGTTACCAACACCACCACCACCGTTTTTGTACGGAGGGGGTGGGCTTGGAGAAGACACTGCCCACAACTGTGCTGCCTGGCCCTGCCTTACATTCCTGACCCTGAGCTTCAGGGGGGCCCTTGGCAATCCTGGGGGAGAAAAGCCCCCAGATGTGGTTGGAACAACACCGGGACTAAAGGGGGAAACTTGTCCCTATTTTGTGGAAACTGACATGTGGTATATACACTTGAAACATGCTCCCTTTCCCCCTTACTGCCTCGACTCAGGGTGAGGGGCATTCCTAAATGAGTGTAGGGGGCTAGTGGTTGCAACCAGGGGAGTTAATGGCATCCCGTAAAGCGGCTGTCCAGTGGGAGTCCTGCTGAGATCGCTTTCCCATTGAATTCCTGTCCTGCCTGCATCGGCAGGCACACTGTGCTGCTGGTGAGGAAGAACAGTAATCAGGGCAATAATAGTATCAGCAACTCCTAGTGTGCGTGATGGGCCAGGCCCTCTGAAAGCAGTTGACATGCATGAGCTCATTCAGTCCTCACCACAACCCCAGAAGGTGAGTACTATTATTTTCTCAGTTTTTCAGGAGAGAAAAATGTGAGGCATAGAGAGAGTAAGCTCCAGAACGCACAGCTGGCAAGTGCTAGGACCTGCCTCTGTCTCAGAAGCCATGCCCCCAACCACTGCGCACACTGCCTCCTCCAGAAAATGACTACCGGAATACAGTCAGGGTGTAGAGGACCAGGGGGAGAAAGCTTAGAGCAGTGCTTCTCAACTGGGGTGGTTTTGCTCCTCCGGGAACGGGTGGCAATGTCTGAAGACGTTTTTGGGTGTCAGGACTCGGGGTTGCTCCTGGCATCTAGTGAGTAGAGAACAGGGATGCAGCTGAGCACCCTACGGTGCACGGGACAGCCCCTCCCACACCAAGGTGACCTGGCCCCAAGCATCAGCTGTGCTGGTGGTGAGACGCCGTGGAGCAGAGTGTGGCTGCAAGGCCAAGGTTGAGTAACAAACCATGGGGCCTTTTGTTAATAATTATTTTGGAAATTTTCAAGTGTATACAAAGGTAGAACTCGCACCTCCCTGACCCCCGGCCTCAGCAGCTGTCAGCGCCTGACCAGTCTTGTTTAGTCTACACTCCACTCTACCCTACTGGGTTATTCTGAAGCAGATCTCACATCTCATATCACTTTATCTGTAAGGTTTTCTGTATGTATCATTAAAAGATAAGGTCTCTTTTTAAAAACACAACCACAGTACCATTACCACACAAGTGACAATGGTGCCAGCATCATCAGGGGTCCAGGCAGCATCCCAAGCCTTGGCTTCCATTGCTCCTGCTTCCCTCCACAGGCCTCCAGTGTTCCAGCAGCCGGTCATCTTTCTGGGGGCCGATGTCACTCACCCACCCGCTGGGGACGGAAAGAAGCCTTCCATCGCCGCAGTGAGTGTCAGCACTTCCCGCTGGGCCCTCTGTTGGTGACATCCTCCCCGGAAGGGACTCACAGCCCTTCTGAGCTGCCTGTGGGAGGGGACAAGGTCCCATCGCAGCCATGTGGCCAGAGTTTCTTCCTGAAAAGCAGGAAGTTTACTGAGGTTTACTGGACTGCAGTTGGTGAAATGAGATCTCATGGAAAATAGGTCTTAGGGGACACTACCGAGGGAGAAATGTGTTCTGAGAAGCAGTAAGAGTTGTATGAGTGAGCATTGTCCAAAAAACCAGACCAAAACCCCAGACCAGATCTGTCAGCCTGGAAGGCTGCTGGGAGGTAGCTCCTGTCCTACAGGGCCTCCCCACAACTCTGGTGATACCTGATGGCTCCACGGCCCCTTGGGGCACATGCTGCACCTCGTTTTCAACATTTTCTATTTTTTATTAACAAATGCTAAATGTAAAATAATTACACCATCTAGAGTTAAGTGTCGACCTTTCCCTGTTCTAACTTGGTGAGTTTTGTCCAGGTGGGGGCGTGGCAGCCTTTGCTTCACAGGCGGTCATGGTGCTGAACATCTGTGCTCACACCTGCCTGTCTGTCCCCTTCCCATAGAGGCTGAACTGAGCCTCGTCTCTGCGCCCAGAGCTGGCTGTTCTGGGAGAGGCAGCATAATCATTGCTGTGTCCTTTTGTTTAAGAAGACAGACAAGTGTGTACTCAGACTAGTGTGGACTTTAAATGTGGACTGTAGAGAACAGAGAGTGTTACCTCAAAGTCATCTTTGACGGGACCCCCATGTTCTGCAGCCAAGGTAGCCGAGTGCGGAGAAGGAAGCATCAGGCACAAGGTTGTGCATCCCCAGTGTCCCCAGCGGGGACTGCCAGAGTGATGTCTGTGCAATTGTGTACGCCATCATTTGTCTGAAACCACCTCTTGGTTTTCTTTCCACCTAGGGCAGCTCGTCCGTCCTGCCCTCACTCCCTCTAGACCAATCAAATAATAATGTTGCATTTTCTGAGCACCTACCACATACCAGGCCCTGGGCTAGGTGCCTAACTACGTCGTCTCATAATCTTATGAGGTCACTGTTAGTTCCCTCATTTTACACGTGAGGAAGTTCAGAAAGGCTGAGCTCAATTGCTCGAGAGCAACAGCAGAAAACACAGCTCAAGCCTACCTGAGGTTCAGAGTTGAGTTCAAAGCCAGTGTTTTTCATGTGCTGTGCAGAGTGGTGGGGGATCAGCACACCTGTTGGGTCTCTGTGTACAGGAGCTTCAAGCTCTAATTCCCCTCCATCATAGCGGCTCTTTTTGGAGCGACCACAGATACATATGCATCCCTGAAGTGTCTCAGATGAGGAACCTGAGGCACACGCATGGGCAAGGCCCCTGCCCACAGCTCAGTGCTTGTCTGTGAAGCGCTTCAGATCCTGAGGTGTGACTGACCACCAGCCAGGGAGACCAGAGCAGCCCGGGAGGTACATGCTTCAAAGAGGGCAGTCCTGGGCCCCCAATGTATGATGTGTGTCTCATGTTATTCAGGAGCCGTGCTTCCTTTATCAAATGAGCATCACATAATGTAATTCCTCCTGCTTGGCCCAGCAATCCAAATACCACTCCTTCCTACATAGACAGCATTGTTTACTGTGCTAAATATTTTTCAGCCCTTTCCATGTTTGCTTATCAAAGAGCAATACAGCAGAACAACCTGGTATAATTGTGTCTCTCTCACTGTCACTATCTCGGCTCCTCTGGTTGGCACCTTCAGGCAACTACTTACATGCCAGCTTGCCCTTTGGGACACTCTGCCATTCCTAGGGGTCAAAATCTTAGGATATTGTACATTGATGTGCAAATAGCTTCTTTGGGAAAGCAGTGTGCTTTAAAAAAACTAGGTGCCTTCTTGATGTAATTCAGCCACATCTGATCACAAGCAGAATAAAGGTTTGGAATAATTGACTATTTTTTATTAGATACATTGGGCAAACTTTTATTCTTTGGAACCTATTTATGAGCACTATTGCCACATGCTGAAAAGAAGCTTAAAGGTGGCGGGTTCACATCTGATGAGCCATTGTTAGTTCACCATGACGTGAAGTTCAGGGTGGAGACACTCCTACCGTCCCCAGTCCTTTCTCCAGCGTGCACCCAGAGCAGGGGGCTTTCGGAAACTCTTGATGAACACTCATTGCATGCCCCAACAGGTCGTGGGCAGCATGGACGCCCACCCCAATCGCTACTGTGCCACTGTGCGGGTCCAGCAGCACCGGCAGGAGATCATCCAAGACCTGGCTGCCATGGTTCGCGAGCTCCTCATCCAGTTTTACAAGTCCACGCGCTTCAAGCCCACCCGCATCATCTTCTACCGCGACGGCGTCTCGGAAGGGCAGTTTCAGCAGGTGGGCCGCCTCTTTTAGCTTTACCTATCTCTGTTCTCAGAGTGTCTTGAATTCACCTGTTTGTCCGGCAGCAGAGCTTCCTGGGTTCTCTAATGAAGAGAGTGATGGGATTTACGTTCTGTCCCAGGGTTTATCTGTTCATAGCATGCAAGGTGGGCTGGAGGAAGAATGGGCACTGGATTGTCAGGACCCTGAGTCAGGCCAGTGGTGCTGAGGCAGGATGGGGAAAGAGGAGCAGAGATGGACGTGGGCCTGGGCCCTGAATTGCTGTGCAGGGAGAGGTTGAGTCCAGGCTGACTCGGCAGCGCAGCTCGCTGGCCGGAGCCCTTCCGGAGCCCGGGCTTTGCCTCGCAGGGTGTGGAGAGTCTGTGGGGCAGGCACACTGTTGTGTCTGGGGGTCCCCTGTGTCTACAGTGTGAGGGGTGGCCTGGAGTGGGGAGAATGTAGAGGCAGGGTGAGAACTATGGCAGGGGGCCAGGAGGAGTGGGTGGAGCCCTTTTGAAAGTGAGGTCAGCAGGACCCGACCACTATTTGGATGTGGGAAGAGTGGCAGCATCTTGGGTGATGTGTAGGTCACAGCCTATTGTCGGGAAGGCAGGGGCACCATCACAGACATTCGGAGAACACAGCAGGGGAGGTAAGTGAGGAGGGAAGGGGAGTTTGTTGTTGTGCTCTGGTTGGAAGCACCTACCTGCAGCACCCCCAGGTCAGGGTGACCTGTGGGCAGCAATGAATCCATCCTAGCCTGGAACTCGGGAGGTTAATACCCTGAATGCGTCTCCACATTGGCCAGGGATAATTGCACCTGCGCTCCCACCATGTCCCCAACACACGCTTCATTGGGAGATATTAGCAGGGAAAGCAGAAATAAGATATGGGGGCCCATATCTGATGCTGCAGGAGATCCACCCAGAAAAGAAGGCATCCTGCTAGCTGCTCTGGTGTCAGCCCTGTGTCAGAGGCTCAGGCTGCCTTGATAACTAGGCTAGATAGCATATGACATAAATATGGCATAATTAAGGCATAAATATGATTGCCTTATTATCCCAGTCCAGAGGAGAAGCAGCAGCTCGTCCCCCTGAGGCCCATGGTTGGCGAGGAGAACTGAATTGGTGCTCCTTGACTGGCTGGCAGCACCTGGCCAGGGCTTCTGATTTGGAGCTGCTGCGGAGGCCAGGGCTGGCCGTTCTTTTGTTGTCTCCTCTCGAGTCCAAAGTCCAGCGTGTGCCAGCCAACCTTGAATGTACCTCTTGTACATAACCTTTTGGGTTCCCTCCTTTGGAGATCTTCTGAGCCCCCTGCTGTTGCACCCTCTATCACAGTCAGTCCTACGGGAGAAGAGGGATTGTGCTTTTCTCTGTTTTTATCACTCTTGAATATACTCTGTGTCTTACAGAATCATCACAACTGGGGTTTCTGAACCCAGAACCCAAGACATACTTTTGAGACATCATAACACAATATTTAATTAGGACAATTGCTAAAAATCTAAGATGTGTGGTCCCTATGATAGCCTTCATCACATGGTAGGTGGTTCGCTCATTTATCTCTGACAACAGATGGTGAGAACAAGACAACATCTTATGATCCTTATCCCGAAACTCCCGGGTGCTTACCTGCCCAGTGCTCTGCATGTTACTTTAGTCTTCCCAGCAAGCCTGGTCGGATGTTCCCATTTTAAAAGTGAAAGAACTGGGCATCAGAGTAGGTACATGGCTTTCCCAGAGGCACACAGCTACGTAGTGGTGGAGCTGGGATTTGAACTCTGGGCCAACTGCTAGGCCAGTGTTTGTTCCGCCAGATTCTCTCCTTCCCCTCCAACACAAAAGACAAGTTGTTGAATTGATTTGTTCATGGGTGTGTCTCCCATAGTGCCTCATTACTACTCTGTGTGGGAGGTGCCATTTTTCGTGCACTTAGAACATTCCAGATACTGTGCTAAGCAGTTGCATGCATTACCTGATTTAAACCTTTTAATCATGAAACCTGGGTATCATTCACTCCATTATATAAATGAAGAAATGGGCTCAGAAAGGCAAAGTCACACAGCTAATAACAAGCTGGTGGAACTAGGCGGCTTACCTACAAATATTTGCCAAATAGCGTATATTATTAAGAGATTTATTTTAAGGTAGCAAGAGGCCCTAAAAACATAACGATCCTCAAGTGTGTTTTTCCTTCCCTCAGGTTCTCCACCATGAGTTACTGGCCATCCGTGAGGCGTGTATTAAACTAGAAAAAGACTACCAGCCAGGGATCACTTTCATAGTGGTACAGAAGAGGCACCACACGCGGCTCTTCTGCACTGACAAGAACGAGCGGGTGAGTTTACTTGGCTGAAGGAGCAGCCAGTGCACAGCGCTGGGCTCTGGGGCCTCACCGGACATGGGTCTGGGCTCAGCCCTTGCCCTGTGCCACCTCACAGAGTGCCTGTGGCGACTCTGCTGCTGTTCCAGGTTCTCGGGAGACCTTGTCCTTGGAGCGACTTTGTGGGGACCTAGCCTTAGGCGTTAGAGAAGGGCTCTCCTCCTGGTGAGAAGTTTGGACCTGTAAATCCCACAGGTCTAAGACAGGTCCAGGCGGGAGATGTCATTTATGCAATAAAGAAATTCCCCGGGCCAGCCTGGTGGCCTAGCGGTTAAGTGCGTGCACTCGGCTGTGGCAGCCCGGGGTTCGGATCCCGGGCACGCACTGACGCACTGCTTGTCAAGCCATGCAGCAGTGGCATCCCATATAAAGTAGAGGAAGATGGGCACGGATGTTAGCCCAGGGCCGATCTTCCTCAGCAAGAAGAGGAGGGTTGGCATCGGACGTTAGCTCAGGGCTGATCTTCCTCACAAAAAAAAAAAAGTGTTTTCCGTGTTCCCAACAAGATAAATAAAAATATATCCACACCTAGACACATTGTCCTGAAACTGCAAGGCATCAAGGCAGTTGCCTAAGAAAAGAGACCCTCCCAGAAGAGAGAGGCATTAGACTGACAGCCAGTAGCCCTTGAATCAGTCACAGCAGAGCAGGAAGTCGGTGGGTTAATATCCACATGTGCTGAAGGAAGGTACAGCATGGCAGCGATGGTGCCACAACACGAGAAATGCTTATTGTCTAAATGGAATGCAAAATACAAATTGAGAATTAACAGTGAGAAAAAGGATACTTTGTCACAATCACAAGGATGATCCACCAAGAAGATATAACAACTATGAGCTTGGATGTACCTAGCACCATGACCTAAAAATAAGTAAAGGAAAAAAAGCAAAAACTGACAGAATTTCAAGGAGAAATAGACCAATCCACCATCAAAGAGAGATATTTTAACACATCTGTATCGGAAACTGAAACAAGGGGCTGGCCCCATGGCATAGTGGTTAAGTGCGTGCGCTCCGCCTCTGGTGGCCCAGTTTCAGATCCCGGGCGTGCACCGATGCACCACTTGTCAGGCAATGCTGTGGCGGTGTCCCATATAAAGTGGAGGAAGATGGGCATGGATGTTAGCCCAGGGCCAGTCTTCCTCAGCAAAAAAAAAAAAAAGGAGGATTGGCATGGATGTTAGCTCAAGGCTGATCTTGCTCACAAAAAAAAAAAGAAAGAAACTGAAACAAGCACAAATTAGTAAAAACCGAAAATTGAAAGAGTGAGATGAATAAGGCCGATCTAATAGAGAGAATCCTACTTAAAATAGTTGAGTTATGAAAGTTGGCCTCATACCAGGTCACAAAGGAGGTCTCAGGAGATTTCCAACCCTCAGTATTGTACAAACTACATTTTTTGATCATTATACAATTAAATTTAATATTAACAGTAGAGGGGCCGGCCCGGGGGCACAAGTGGTTAAGTGCGTGGGCTCCACTGTGGCGGCCCGGGGTTCGCCAGTTCAGATCCCGGGCTGGCACCGACGCACTGCTTGGCAAGCCATGCTGTGGCGGCGTCCCATATAAAGTGGAGGAAGATGGGCACGTGTGTTAGCTTAAGAAAGCAACAGTAGAAAAGAAATTTAAGAAAGCTTGAAATTGTAAGTTCATTTGTAAATGGCACATACATTAAGCATATAAAGAGAATAGAAATTACAAAATAATCAGAAGTGAACAACAACAAGAGAATTTCATATCAAACCTTATATAATGCAGCTAAAGCAGTGCTTGGACCTAAAAGTATAGACTTAGATGTGTTTGTTGTAAAACAAGAAAGAGAACCATCAGATAAGGCTGAAGATATAGGAAGGATGGAGATAAGAGACATCAGGCCCAGGAGGTGAGGGAAAGCTGAGGAGCTGGGATGCTTGAGCTCCCTCCCTCCTCAGCCTGCAAACTTCCCTTGCCAGGAGTCAAGAGGGCTCCAAGTCAGCTTGTTCCTGCACCCCACTTCCCCTCCCTCAATAGAAAATAATGAAGTAGAAAATGAAGAAGCAGGGCTGGCCCCGTGGCTTAGCGGTTAAGTACGCGCACTCCGCTACTGGCGGCCCGGGTTCAGGTCCCGGGCACGCACCGAGGTACCGCTTCTCCAGCCATGCTGAGGCCACGTCCCACATACAGCAACAGGAAGGATGTGCAGCTATGACATACAACTATCTACTGGGGCTTTGGGGGGAAAAAAAAAAATAAATAAAATTATAAAAAAAAAAAATGAAGAAGCAATAGAGCAGATTAACATAAGCAAAACCTACTTCTTTGAAGATGGATATACCTAGTAAGACTCAACAAGGTGAAAAAGAGGACACATCATATTAGGAGCAATAAAGAAACTGTAAGTGCAGAAGGAGTATACGTTCTTTAAATCATAATGGGAAATTGACAACTTTGTGCCAATAAATTGGAAAACTTAGAAAAAAACAGATACGGAGGGCCGGCCCCATGGCTTAGCGGTTAAGTGCGTGCGCTCCGCTGCTGGCGGCCCGGGTTCGGATCCCGGGCGCGCACCGACACGCCGCTTCTCCGGCCATGCTGAGGCCGCGTCCCACATACATCAACTAGAAGAATGTGCAGCTATGACATACAACTATCTACTGGGGCTTTGGGGCGAAAAAAAATAAATAAATAAAATCTTTAAAAAAAAAAAAAACAGATACGGACAGTTGTTTGTAGAATTACATAAATTACCAAAATCAGCTCAAGAGGATAATCCAATTGTCATTCCAAAGGGCGTCAGGCCCAGGGAGTTTTACAGGCAAGCTTTACTGCACTTTCAAAGAATAATCTTATACAAAGTATTTCAGAGAATGGGAAAAGGAGGGGAGCTCATGTTACAAGGTTAGCCTGGTAATACCGATTGTTGGGGTGGAAGTGGGTGCTGTGCTGTGGTCAAGAGCACAGCGTCTAGAGCCAGACAGCCTGGCTCGAAATCCAGCCCCTTGGCATGCCATGGGCTGCCTCCTTCCTGTTCCACCTTCCTAAGGATGTAGGGAGGGTTGACTAAGCTAACACATGCAAAGCACTTAGCACAGCCCTTGGCACAGAGGGAACGTGCTATTATGAGCAGAACTCTCATATGCTTTTGATGGGAGTACAAACTGATAACCAACTTGGTACGCAGTTTGGTAATTCTAGAGATCTACCCTAGAGAAACCCACATGCCTATGTACAAGAAAACATGTATAGGATTATTTACTGCAGCTTGTTTCTAATAGCAAAAAATTAATCTGTTTACTAACAGGAGAAAAGATTGTGAAATATTCATATATTGGCATTCTATTCAGCAATGAAAATTAATAAACTATATCTATCAAATGAATATATCTCAAAATTGTAATAGAGCAAAAACGGCAAATACACATACACTGATATGTGTATAGAGTTTTAAAACCTGCAAAATAACACAGTATAATGCTAATGGAGACTTAGATCTGTAGCAAAAGCTAAAAGTACCTGTCGGAATAATACAGTCTAAATTTGAAACTGCAGCATGGAAGGGGAGAGAGGAGGAAGTAGGATGAGAAAGGAATACAAAGGGGCACTATTTTCAAATATTTTACTTTTAAAAATCTAAAGGTGTAAAAAAGGTACATCTGAAAGTGCAAAGGGGTTACACTGGAGATTCCCTTTTCTGTATGTATATTTGAAATATTGCACAACTGAAACGTCAACCAGTGACTTAGTGACTGATGGGGGTGGGGTTCACTGAGAGTGGGGGGTCGTGCTGCGGCAGCAGTAGCTGGATCTACGGTGACTTTTTGATCTTAGAGTGTAAACTTCGAGTTCAGTAGTTTGGTGTAATTTCTAGTCTGCACTCGCACCCCAGCTTCTCGAATGGTCTCTGATGGAGCAGCCTCCCTCTTGGGTGGTGATTGAACCACTGACAAAGTGCAGAAGCTCCTGATAGCTTTCAGGGTTTTCCAGCTCTTCCGCCTTAAATATTATGTGTGCTTGTGCATGGATGATGGCCCATCAAGCCATCATCCATGGTCTTAGATTTATATGTTGGTGACAGTTTTAGTCTTGACCTCAACAGTAATGAAAAACCCTTCAAGCATTACTTGCAGATTCTTCAGTGAAGGGAAGACACTGCATTTCCCTAATGGGCCTTTATGAGATGTGCTGGAAAGTAACCCCAGGCCAAATAGGACAGGAACTAATTTAATTTTAGTTGTTAGTACTTGTTAAATTTTATTTTAATACTATAGCACTTTGCAAATGTATTGGCCAATTTAAAGACCTCACAATAGGGCAGCCTCTGGCCCAGAAGGCCCAATGTTGGAGATGATGTGGACGAGTCTTATTTGCTTGCTTGCTCTACTTTGCTGTCCCCTGAACGTGTCTTATGGGTTCCTGTGTTGCTGAAGGTTGGGAAAAGTGGAAACATTCCAGCAGGCACAACCGTGGACACGAAGATCACCCACCCGACCGAGTTTGACTTCTACCTGTGCAGTCATGCCGGCATCCAGGTAAGGACAGAGGGTCCCCTTTGTACAGAATCTCCGTGTCTCTGACATCATCCGCACGTTCAGGAAACACTTGCAGAGCACAAACCTCCTGCCAGGTGCTCTGCTGGGCACCAGGGAAGTGGTGGTGAGCAGCACGGATGGGCTCCA
This sequence comes from Diceros bicornis minor, assembly GCF_020826845.1. NCBI lineage: Eukaryota > Metazoa > Chordata > Mammalia > Perissodactyla > Rhinocerotidae > Diceros > Diceros bicornis. Next base: position 53,289,286 of record NC_080760.1, on the reverse strand, counting down.
ACCAGTCCCCAGGGGAGTTGGGCAGTTAACCAGTGAATAGTTGAGGCTTGAGACTGTCAGGTGTTGGGCACAAAGAACCCACTGGGGTGCCGTGGGGGGGGGGGGTCCCATCTTACATGAGATGTGGTCCAGGCGGAAGGAGCAGTGATCGCAAAGGCCAGCATGTTGGTGGGGAACAAGGGGCACTGCCGTGTGCCTGGAGCTTAGTGAGTTAGATGAGATCTGAGAGGTTGCTGCTGTGGAAAGGGTGGTGGGCAATGAAGGAGCCGACTCAGCATCAGCTCATGCCCACTTGGCAGGGTTCAGCCTTGTGTCCCCTCCATGCACATTTAGTGGGCATATGGGGAAGGTCACTGTGGCTTGTTGTCACCTCAGGGCTTTCCTAGTCTCTCTCGGTGAAGAGACCCACAGCTAGCCAAGGGTGATTCCAAGGGAGTGTTGCCATCACAGAAGTGCCATATCCAGCCATTCTCAGAGCTGAGCTACCAGGATCTGTGAAGCTGTGCCCGTTGGGACAGGAGGAACTTAGTTCTGGGTGCCTGTCCCTGCTTCAGAGAGCTTCACGTGGGGGCTTTTGTATTTTTCAAAATATAAGGACTTAAACATCCCTCCCCAAAGAATTTGAACCTAAACTTTGAGACTTTGCTATCAACTTTGTACTTATAACATTCCATGGGAAATACTAAAATTTGCATGTCATTTACATCGCCATGGGTCTAGAACAGGGCATGGCAAACTGTGGCCTGTGGGTCATGTCCAGCCTGCAGCCTAAGGGCTGAGAATGGTTTATACAGTTTTTTTTTTTTTTTTTGAGGAAGATCGGCCCTGAGCTAACATCTGCCAATCCTCCTCTTTTTGCTGAGGAAGACTGGCCCTGGGCTAACATCCATGCCCATCTTCCTCCACTTTATATGGGATGCCGTCACAGCATGGCTCGACAAGTGGCATGTCGGTGCGCGCCCAGGATCGGAACCGGCGAACCCCGGGCCACCGCAGCAGAGTGCGCACACCCAACCGCTTGCGCCACCAGGCTGGCCCCAAGATTTATACACTTTTAAAGAGTTGTTAAAAAGAAAGAAAAGAATATTCTTTGGAGAGCACAAAGGCTTCTGTATCGTTTCTTATTGCAGATGATCTGTCCTAGGGTTTGCTTCCTGGGTCAGGGGCTGGTGTGCCTGTTCTATGAAGGGCCACTCAGTAAATCTTTGGGACTTTGTACTCTCTGTCGCAGGGAATACCCTTTTTTCTAGGCTTCCCTCCTGGTGGGTGGGGCCCTCACCATCCAGGGCCTCTCTGGTTTGTTTAATGGCTAACCCTCTCTCCCTACATCTTCTGCCCAGGTTGGGGGGTGGGGGGGATCTCCTCTGTGGAGTTATTTGACATAAAACAGGCCTCCAGAGAGCCTGCTCTGCCATTGTTGAGACCCTCTTATACAAAATTCCCACAACCCACGGGCCCCTGTGACAGCCACCGATTAAATGTCAAAAGTGGGGTGCCAGAACGTGTGTGGTGGTTAATCAGAGGACAGGAACATCTGCCACCTGCCAATCACCAAGAGCCTTAACACAGACATTGAACAGGCAGCAGTAACTGGGCTGGAAGAGTCAGGAAGGACCCAGCAGGCTGGCCTGGGTAGAGTGGGAGGTGAGGCCAGCAGGGAGAAGCCACAGAACGACCCCTCCTGTGAGCCCACTCCCGCGTTATGGACACTGTGGGTGCCCTGGGCCAAGCAGGGCAGCAGCTGTGACCGCGCCAGAGCTGTCTGCGCCCAGTGTCGAGGTGGGTGGGCAAGGTGACCAACTCCCACTTCCTTCAGTTTCAAAAGATTTCAAACTACACACACTGCATAAAATAACACGCATATTCAAACTCCCATTTTAAAAAGTGTTATTGTTCATATGTAACTTTTATTAGAGATTTTTTCTTGCCTTTATAAATAAAACATTGTAGAAAACCTAATATGTACAAGTGACACTGTCCTCAAAACAACCATTTTTGTATCTTTCCTAAATGATTTTTCTGTATGTAAATAAACGTGTGTATAGGCTATATTTTAGAAATAGAGGATCATAATATATATGGTTCTAATGCTTTTTTATAATACGTAATAGTGTAATCAAGTGTCCTTTTGTCCTTAAATATCCTTCCACTGTGTCCTTCGTGAAGGGTTTACTTATTCCCCCATGTGGCTGTAGCTTCTCGAAGCAGCACCCTTGGCAAGTGAGTCCTGGACTTCTCTCTTGTGTGTTCACCTCTCTGACCCTTTGATCTGCTTTTAGGGAACAAGCAGGCCTTCCCACTATCACGTGCTTTGGGATGACAATCGTTTCTCTTCCGATGAGCTGCAGATTCTCACCTACCAGCTGTGTCACACCTACGTGCGCTGCACACGCTCCGTGTCCATCCCCGCGCCAGCATACTACGCTCACCTGGTGGCCTTCCGGGCCAGGTACCACTTGGTGGATAAAGAACATGATAGGTGAGTGGCATTCCTTCCCTTGCTAGAGGTCACGGCAGGGGTCATTTCTGAAACAGGCTTCAGCAGCTGCCCTTCCAGAGTGGGAAGTAGTGGGTCACAGTGGCTGGACACAGACTCCCAGTGCCAGCACCCTCCCTGCCCTTTGTTAGCTGTGTGGCTGCCTCCCCAGATGTCTGGTGTGTGGTGCTGACTTCGTTATAAGTGTACTGCCCCGTGATGTGTTAAAGGCTATACTCTCTTTCTCCCCGTCCCCCGTCCCTGCAGCGCTGAAGGAAGCCATACATCCGGGCAGAGTAACGGACGAGACCATCAAGCATTGGCCAAGGCGGTCCAGGTTCACCAGGACACACTGCGCACCATGTACTTTGCTTGACATGTTTAGTGTTTACGATTGTGTACCGCGTTGGATTCACATGAGACCAGCTACACTCAGACCAACAGATGCCCAGCCCTTCCGTGACAGCCAGCATTGAACATGAGACGTCATTGATTTTAGTAGATTCTCCATTTTCCAGAATGCCTTCCGTCCCAGATTTCAAACTTGGATTTTGACCTGCAGACCTGTATGAGACCCCATTGTCGTAGGAAATATGGTTTGCCAAAATCTATAAGCTGCTTATTAAAATAGAGTCCCGTGTTTCCTAAAACTCTCCTAAAACCAGTCTATGAACTCAGGGCTTTAAAACATTTTTAATTTATTTGGTCATTCAATTACTTGTTTTTAACACACGATACTATATGAAATTGATGGGCTCAAACTAGCTGTGAACGTTCTCTGAGAGTGAAAGCAACACAAAACACGATTGTGGTTTTAAAGCCTTGAACATTCTGATGTTGTCACTAGAGTTTATTTCAAATTGATGCTAGTGTGCTCCTGACTTGGCTTACACAAGCTCTTCGGGACCCAAGGGCAGGTGGCCATGCCGAGGCGCCCACAGGTGGGTCTGTTCTGCCACTGCCTGCCTTTCACTCAGCTTGAAATAAGGAGCAGTGGCAGAAGATGGGCCACGTGTGTTTACAGCATGTATAGGTCCAGAGAGATTGGCAGACAAGTGCCATTTTAATAAAAATTTATTTAAAAAAAGAAAGACAATATGCTGACAGTCTAATCATAAGATTTGTCCTATAGGACTGTGACATTTATTTTCCAAAGTTTCTAAAGAATACGGGTCTGTGGTGATAAATACAGTACAATCCTTTTTCACTGTTATGTCTTTAATGTAAGAGAAAAATATATATATCTGGTTTGCAGTATTAATGTGATTGATAGATGAGATAGATGCTGTTTTTCATTTTATTGACTACGGGGTGCTTCTTGTGATCTGTTTAGCATATCAAGAGTGTTTCGGAGCCTGGACACTGGACCACCTCTTGTGGTTCTCAGTGCTTAAGTACAGGAGTATGCAATTGACTTAATGTGACAGCAACCTGCCCCCCCTCAGTGTAGATTGTGTAGCCTGTACCTTCAGGAGGACCGAGCGCACTCACGGCAGTCACTTGCCGCCCTCCCTGCCTCCTCACCCCTGTGTGTTGCTCAGCCGATTAAGCACAAATGGAATGTATTTATTCTTCCATTCCTGGGAAACAAGTCCATGTCTCAGAGTGTACCTCTCTCTGTGTATGGTTTTGTTAGACAAGTTTCATAGGATCTATGCACTGAAACACACAGAAAGCTGTCAGCGGTGGCTCCCTGTTGGGGGCGAGGCCAGCGTCAGCGACGGAGCCCTGCCCTCAGGATAGCTGATTGTGAAGGCAGCAGAAGAGGCAGACCCTTCTGCTAGGGTTTGCATTCTGGGCCAGACGTGGGTTTGCCAATCTAGAAACCATTGCACTAAGAGTGATACCATGGACAACTTGAAAAGGGTAATAACAGACAGCTCTGTTTGTGCTAAATGGGCTTTTTGTCCTCGTAGGCAGTTTTATTAAGGGTGAAATCCACGTTCAGTGTAGAGATTCAAGGAAGGAGACAAACCTTCCCCTAGTGCTGCTTTGTGCTCTGTAGGTTTCCTCTCCCCAGCCCGGCCTGACATTTACCTCTCGCACTGTGGTGGAGTGAGGGTTCCGATGGGGGTACCTTGTGCTAGAGTAAGCGCCACCTCTGTATTCTGGTCTGTTGGCTCCGAGGGGCGGGAGGGCCCAGGGAACCACAGGTGGAGCTGTAATGGATAGTTGGCCTGGATTTTGGCAGTGATGACAAAGGGATAACTATTATTTGTGAAGATATCTACTCCGAGTGGTGTGTGCGTGTGTGTGTGTCTGTGTGTGCATGTGGGTGTCTTATTAATGGCATTAGTCTCTTCTTGCTGTATCTTTTTTTTTTTTTTTTTTTTTTGTCTTTTTAAATGATAAGAAGCCTCTGCTCTAAGAAACGTTGCAATTCCCTGTCATTTTATTGGCAAGTGGCACTTTCTTCTATGTTCAGAAGCAGACTGATACACTCTTGGCTTAAATTACCAGGAGCATTCAAGCTAAGGAGGGAATCTTTTCACTAATACACTTTTAAAATTGAAATTTAGGTTAGTTTTCAGCCATTTTTAGGATCATCTAGAACCGTGTGTCTCAAAGGTGTGTTTCTAACCGCCTGCAACAGGATCTCGGTGGTCGGGGCAGTGGTGGTGCTTGGTAAGAATGCAGACTCCAGGGCTGGGGGTGGCGTCTGCATTTTACACCATCAGCTGGGGTTCCAGGGCTGCCTGAAGTCTGAGAACTCCTGATCTAGAGCTTTCTGGAGAGTGTGCTCCTCGAGCACTGAGGGCCCAGCAGGGAGGAACTCCTTGGGATACACGGAGATGTTTTCTAAGTTAATACCTGGGGAAGATTGCAGGCTGGCAGAAAATTGGACCTAAAATTTTTTTTATCATTTTGAAGGAAAAGTTTTCTTGTTAGTGGGTCAGAGTACTTTGAGAAGGATACTTTTTATAGCCCTATGCTTGTTTTATAAAACTTTTAATATTAAAAGCATTAATAGACCAAATGTCTCCAGCTGGGTTAGCTACATACCTTGGTACATGTCTGATGATTCAGAATTTAAATGGCTGTAGTTACAATTTCTCAGGTAAATAATTGCTTTCCCAAATTTCTACTAAGCCCCCCATTATTAGGATAAATTTTGAGACAGTGTAAAACCTCAAAGTGCAGTAGAATAAGTCCAAGCCGTGTTCATATGGAAGCCACAAGGGCCTCTCGCCCGTCTTCTGATTGTGCTTGCGCCCACACAGGGCCGCTTCAAGCCTGCGTGCGGCCCCAAGGAAGGGCTCCCAGGGGAGCTCCATCCTCCCCCTGCAGTGACTGGCCGCCCGGGGCTCAGGGCCCAGGCAGATTTGAGAGGTGTCCACTCGCCAGCTTTGCCCCACCCCGCTGTTAAGTAAGGTGTGCCTTGCTTTAAGCAAACTGAATGTGAAAACTATGATGTAGGAATCTGGATTCATTTAAAAGAAAAACTGAGATTTATCTCATCTCTTTAAAAGAGGTCTCCCAATTAGGTTCTTGTACTGGTACTCTTCCTAGTATATTTTAAAATATTCACTTTAAGAAAAATTAATGTATTCCCATCCCTTCACCGCTATCTGTTACATTAGAAAGTTCTCGCCCTAATAGCTAAATGCTGATAGAAACCCAGGGGAGCCATTTAAAGCCGCCGTTTTGTAGACGAGCCCTTTGGTAATGCTAAGATTCCATCCTGCTGTTTGTGTCTCATAAGCTCAGATTTTCCTAGTTCAGATAAACATTGTAAAACTGGGCATCCCTACTTTTAGAAAGGGATTGTTTTATTTTGGTTTTGGTTTTCTGTTTTGAGAAGTCTCCACGTGTACACTTGATACTACATTTTAGGATCTGCCTTTTCAAGATTATGTTGCCCTTTGGTAGTGTTCTCACACTCCCTCGAATGGATGTTTGCACTCTAGAACCACAGACATCCTTCGCCACTTCATTGGCCTGCGCCTTGAGGGAACTGTTGGAAACAGTGGTTTCCATGCCTTTGAAGGTTGGCTGTAATCACTGCAATTCCTGATATTTACCCCTGGTTACTGCGTGTTCGTGGAAAAGACGATTTCAGTTCAGTTCCTACAGCAGGGCTGGGGGGGGGGAGGTTATTGATGTTATATTGTGTGTTATTTTTATTGTTGTTAAATGCAAATGTTGCTATTTATTTTTTCCTTTCTGCTCTGGTTTGATTTGGCTGATGTGGATATTCCAGTGCATGTGGTACCTGATGGATATGATAGAAATTATTTTCCCCAACTTTTATAAATTACCTAATGTTTACCTTCAAGTTTGCTGGATGATTTATTTTTGAAAGCCACAAATGTAATTTTTCTGGATGAATTGTTTTTCTTATATATGCAGCAATGTAATTTTACATTGATCTGCGGGGTGATTTAAATTTTATTTTTACAAGGCAGTTTTTCAGTCAAATTATATATTTGATACAATATGTTAAGGGTAGACCAGCCAAGCGTCATGCAGTTGGGACACCAGACTGTCTCTAGGAGGCCATTGGGGGCTGGGGCGGCTTCTCTTGGTTGCTCGTTGTCATGGAAGCACTTGGCTTGTTTCATTGAGTCATCAGGATCTGGATGTAGTCCTTCAATGGGACTTTGATCTGTTGAACAGTTAAAAGAATTTTTTTCATGGGCATTTTCCTACACCTAAGGCAGTTCCATTAGGAGGAGCTTTAGAAATTGACATAATCCAGACAGTAGACAATCCCAGTGGCCCAGACAAGCCATAGAAATTTCCCTGTGACCTCTCTTTGACTCATCTCTCACGCTCACAAGAAAAGGAATGTACAATAAATAGAAAACTCCTCAGTGTTCACTTTCAGAATGCAAATATTTTATTTATATCTTAAGCCCTTCCCCAGAGTAACCGAGAATATTTTCTCTAGCTGCCATGCCAGCAGTTTCGGCTGCTGTGACATTTTTCAGTGTAGACTTAGTGCACGTGTGACTTTGTAATGGGGCTATCCGTGTTACAGACATGCTGACCCTTTTTTGTAAGGAAAACTTGCAACTCAAAATAATTGCACTGATTTTTTGACAACTTCCTTTGTATTATGTCCAACTTTGCATCTGCTGTACTTGTTTGAGATGATTGTAAATAGGTCTAGGATAGCAGAAGTGATATGAACACAACATTGCTCTGTTTTAGTGAGACTGCCACGTTCTTCAGTATTATGTGTCAGAGTCGTGTGGACAGAATTCTGTTCTTCTCCTTAGCCTTGTGTCTGTTGACCATTCATGAAGGACAAATTAGCCTCGTTCTCTTGTTTTTCTGAAAAAAAGTTTGCAACCTATTGAAAGGAGAATATGCTCTCTCCTTGAGGTCTGAGGATTTACTTTTAAGAGGATTAATTGTAAATCCTTTGCACACTTTCTTGGTCTGTTTAATTCCCTGTTATTTGCCATGACTCCCTAAAGCATGTTCTTCTAGTCCACCCGGCATTCAGCAGTTCGGTAGGAAGCATCTGTCTGGCCAGTGTTAACAGAGAGTGAGGGCCGCCCTTGCTTGTCTTTGGTCAGCCATCATTTTAAAGCCACGAGGTCACTGTTGTGTCAAAACCATCATTTGTGGCTTAACCCATAGATGCTAGAGAGACCTGAAGTCCAATGCTGTTCTTCTGTGCCTCGTGATCTTGCTAGATTAGAAGTATGTGCTCCAGCCCAAAGTGTTGTAATTCTGTTTGTAGTCAGGCTACCCAGTGTCAGACACACAAAGGAGTTCTTAAACCCAAACCAGTCATCTGAGTGTGTGTTAGTTAACGTCACGTCGATGCCATCATGGTGCCCTCGCTTAATGCTTTTTTGGATGTGTTTTGCCATTTTATTGTCTAAAGTGAATGTATTGGCTTAGCCAAATCACTACAGAAGGTGGTTTCTAAATACCTTTTAGATGGAAAAAATAAATGCAGATAAAGGCTACCTCTGAATTCTCAGTGGATTCATATTTGCTCTTAAGCGTAGCTATCCACACTGAAATAGCCAAAATGTTGCCTGAATAAACTGAATTGTGAACATCTCTCTGTTCAGTTCTGGCTTGAAAATTTGTGTGCCATACTGTGACCCGTGGGCAGTCCCCTCCTCCCCCTCTGAGCTGCCAGGGGTGGACCAGGGACTCCTCAGGGCTGCCCAGCTCCGAGGTTCTAGGACTCTAAGTGGCCAGCGTGGATGAAATGGAAAGGCTTTTCTGCACTGTCCTCACAGGCTAGCAGGAGCATCTCCGTGCAGGGCCCTGTGTGGCGAAACCTTGAGATGGCCTGCTGTCCTGGCTTTTCACTTTCCTGTTCCATATAAGAAAGCACTTTTTTTTTTTTTTTTTTTTTTTTGCTTGACTTATGAATGGGTTGAAAATGGCTCTTTCTGCTCTCTTCTCCCTTTTTAAACACTCTTTAAAATCACGAAGGTGCTTGACCGCCGATCTCATGCGGGTAGCACATTTAAAGTAGCTGCATGGTTTGGAAAACACAGACAGAATTGACCTTGACTTTGGAACCGTGAGTTACTATCACTCTCTACTTAAAAATGATCTAAAGTTTGAAAGCAAAGTGTTCTGTTCAAATCCAAGGCCCTTTGTTTGAAAGGAACACAGGGTCCACAGCTGGCGCCTTGAAGTAGGAGTGCCTGCTGCCGGCGCCCTGGGTCCTCGGATGCCAAGTTGCAGGAAGTCTGCCCCGGGAGAGTCTGTTATGATTCTGAATGCCCCTCCTGGCCATTAACCACTTTGCTGTCAGAAATGCCCTTTGCCCACACACTACCGTGGGTCATCCAGTGTCACCCTCTGCCTCCTTCGCATCTTTTCTTTAGGTTCCTTATGTTCTTTCATCTTCAAATTTAGCATTTGCTCCAAAACACCTCCACTGGTTTGCTCTTAAATTCTTGAGGGACAGGCGGAAAGTTTTGCAGTTACAGACGTCTGGGTATGTGGAGGTGGCTCTGCTCTCCTACTGGATGCCCACCAGACATTGACTTTGGCCCAGTGAGGTCTCAAATAACATCATCATGTGGAAATAATTGCCTTGAACACTGTTGTCTTGGGTTCTGATGCTTTTCATGCTACATGCTGTGCTTTAATTCTGAATGAGCTAAGTGTCCTTTGCGGTCTTTCTAAGAATATTTTGTCATTCTGCAATCACACTGCTCTGTAGATGCAGACCACTCTAAGAATCGTGGACATTCAGGGTGGGTGCCCACAAAGTCTGCTGACCTGCTGCCGGGGCTCCTTGGGACCTCTGGGTTGGCCTTGTTTTCAGTCAGAATCCCATACAGGGTGTTTCAGGGGACACTGCACAGTGGCCCACTCCTCGAGTTAGTAATGTGAACTGTTGAACTCAGATCTGCCCATCAGCGTTTTGTACGCGTCTCCAGAATCCTGGGGTGGGCCTCTCCCACCGTCTTTGCATTCATGAAAGATTATTAAAAAATGAGAGAACTGAAGATTACTGGTGCTTTTGTTAACACTTTTCTATCTTATTGGTTGATGTGAAAAATTTAGATGTGTTAGATCTTTAAATGCCCTTGGTGGTATGACTGAAGGGTTGAGTCCTCACCTCACTCCCATCCCCTTTTGGGGAGTTGGGGGAGGCTGAATTATCTCCTATTTACAACCTCCTTGGATTTAAGTAGTTCAGAGTTAAAGCTAAAACACCAAATATTAATTCTCCCCCCCTAGGTGTCTCCAGGAACTAGATGTGAGGCCAACCTCATTCAGTAAACTTTGTAAATCTTCAACGTCCTTAAAACCATAAATTGATCCCAGGAACACCCCCGGGCCGGGGGTTGCAATGCAGACCAACTGCTTGGCTTCTTGGCACCACTTGACAGAACTAGGTGCTCATGTTGGGGACCCAAGGCTCCTTTGATCTCTAGAGATTGTGGGAACCTGAGGGTTGGGAGAAGGCAGGCCCCTCTGACCCAAGAAGCAGGTGATGCCCAGGTTCTCCTCTGGTCTCCATCAGTGCCAGACCGAGTATGTTCTGGAAGACCCAGTCTCAGCCTCTGTGCCTTTAATGTCCAGTCCTCAGTGTCCTTTCAGAATCGTGTTGGGGCTGCATTTTTATTGGGAAGTAAGCCTGTACCGTTCCACAAGTTAATCGTTGACCTGCCTTTGAAATTACTTTTTGCTCCTCAACTCCTGACTTTGTAAACTGTGATACCCATGCACGCTATCTCATGTCAGAAAATATTAGGTTCCAGTGCATGATTTCTCCCATGCCCTGACCAAGTTCACATCTGCTAGGATTCCAGGAAATCGGTGCAAGACCCATCTCTTAGTCATTGACTGTGACCTTCAGCAAAACCTGGTGGTTTTGTTCTCATAGTCACTCAACAAGAATATTTAGTGTAATGGAACTAGATTTTTTTAAAAAGGAATTAGAATCGTGTCTTTGTAAAATGTATGTGAAGTCCTCAGATGTAAGGTGCTATTCAGTCCTACCATCCCTATTTTGGAATGCTTTTCGTTATTGTTGCTCTGTTTTGTGACATACAGGGAAACTGCTTACTTAGGTGTGGGTGTCACCTTGAGCTGTGCATATAGGAGTCCAGTTTTGACATATCTAAAATAGAATTTTTAGCTCTGACTTTTTCAAGCCAGGTCTTGAGCAGTTTTCTTGGCTGATGGTCTAATTAAAAACCACCCTTCCCTGTCAAGGGTGATTTTATTGGTTTTAAGTGGGGAAAAGAATCCAATGTTATTTATTTTTTAAATGTATAGAAAATCCTTCTTGGTGGCTCCTCTTGGCCCTTCCCTCTCCCCAAACCCTCCATTCTAAAAGGCAACGGCCTTTCCCTCGGTGGAGGCGCTGGCTGCAGAGGGGATAACACATTAACAATTTTGGTTTCTCCTCAAATCCAAATATACATGTGACTAAAATCCTTGAAAGTATATAGTTTAGCACTAAATTGAACTTTGAGTCCTGAGTTTGATAGTGGATTTTAATGTAGTTGTTGAAGGTATGAATTCATGTTTTATAACTGTAGAGGCAAGTGAGTTTTTACTTTTTAAACGTTTTAAGAGAATAATTGTAAGTTTCTGTGCAGCAAAGTGGCTAATTACTCATTAAATACAAGAAAAGAATGTAGTGTCTAAGTCCAGATTTTTCTTACCTCTGGTACACTTCAGATTATTTACCTAATATGTATTGAGGGGTTTTAACCCTGAGTTTTATCAACTTTTCTAGTTTTATTTTATTTTTATAAAATAATTGAAAAAGAACCAAAAATGAATTTGAAATTTCCTTAAGTAGATCTTGTCCCCTCTTAATTTTCCCCCACAATAAAACATTTTAGAAGACATTTTGAATCAAAATGTATTACGGCCATTTAAAGTTTACTATTTTCTAAGAAGCCGAGCAGCTACAAGGGCCTCATTTTGGGTGGTACTCTACGTATTGTCCACAGACTCGTTTGTACCTGTGCGGTGGGTCTATGTGACGATGTCTTGTGTTTGCAATATAGAAACCGTGCAGTGCTGTTTTGTAAATTGACAGTTCCTGTATAAACTAGTATTTATATACATTGGCCTCTCTGTATAATTTTTCATTTGCTACATGAATTGTAAAATTAATTATAAAATTATAGTACCTGCTAAATACAATTCTGAGGCTTCATGTCCTTGTCTTTAGTTTAATACCATTCTGTGTGTTTTGAGGATGTCCAATGCTTGCATGATGCTAGGTGGTAATACCACTTTAAATTAAGCCTTAATCACATGTTAAATTTGTAAGTTTCAGAGTATGCAAAAACATTAGGCAGAGTGAGTTTAAACTGTTCTGATCAAGATGCTATCTCATAATTCAACATGTCTTTTCTCTGGAGTTGCAAAGGGAAATGTTCAGTGATACAGATCTCTCTCTCTTCCTCTCTCTCCCTCTCTCTGGTCTGGCTTAGCTGTTGCCATTGCTTAATAAAAATGGACCATTGTGCATTTCTGTGGCAGTGAGTCAAAAAGACCTGTTCTGAAAGTCTTGAGACTTTTTCAGGGTTATTTTTAAATGTTTGATTTTTTTTTCCCTCCAGTCTGAGATTTATTTATGGCTGATGGAGAGTATGATTTGGGCGTAAATCTTATTTGCAAACCTGCTCATGTTCTAAGCTTTCTTCAGGTAGTGCCACCTGTCATGGCTTCTGCACATGATTAAATGGATTTTTGTTTTTGTAAAAGCATCTTAAATTTAGACATAAAATGGAGGGGACCCAGCTTTCTTTACAATGTGGATCTACCTCAGTTAAACAGTTGGGTGCTATTTACTAAGTCTGTCAAATTAATTGGAAAAAGTAACCAAACCGTGAGCTATAACTCCACATGAAGCTTGAAATCATAATTTCCGTTTATTTAATAATATTTTTATTTATTTTATGCCTTTTATGTTGAATCCTAATGCATTGAGAAAATCAGTATGAAATTAAATATTTTATATTGCAGGTGGGGAGAAAAGCCCAATTGGCCATAGAATTTGATAGATTTCCCCCCAGCCAACTACTAACATGTATTGGAATCCCAACTGCCCTCTTGTGAAAAGAAAAAACAATTATGTCCAAGAGCAACTTCAACATTTTACAAACAAATTCCAAACTCTTCTATGCATATATTGATAGCTATCACTTCACTTTCTGTGCCAGTGAAGGGGCGGCCAAAAACAGCTCACAAGAACCCTTATCACTGCTTTCTTCCCCATTTGTGCCCCCCACTTCCTCTGGCATATTTTATAAGTTTATTTCATAAGCTGCAAATGGACAGTTGTCAGTTTCATCTCGCCTGATTCCCAGGGGAGGTGTTAATGACCATCTACAGCGGAAGGGACTGCATGTGGCCGTCTGGAGAGGGCGAGGCCTGCATTCAGCAGCAGCCTCGGGGGTTCCATAAGTTAGGAAAGCTTTCTGGCAGGTGAGAAAATAAGATAGGAGATCGATGACTTTCCATGCTTTTATATTTGGCAGTTTACAATTCTAGACTTTTCCTACTATGGCGATCTTTTCTAACTCAATTCTTTGAGGGTAACGCAATATTTTGGAGTCTTAAGAAGTTCATTTTATACCAGTAAGAAATAAAAATTAGGGATCTTTCCTGTAGTGTATAGTTTTACTATTTTAAAGAGATGTCTGAATTTTACAAGAGAAGCAACATTCCTTAGTGGCAAAACTTTGAAAGTTGATTTGGGAGGCTTTTTGCTGCAGGATCTCAAAAAAAAAAAAAAATGGGATGATTCTAGTTAAATGTTTTTAATTTTTAAACTTCCATCAGGTCGATACTTAAGCTATATTTTGTAAAGAGTAAATCATCCTTTAGTATGCTGCATATAAAGATCAGCGTTGTTGCACTTTCTCAATAATAATAAATGCCCTACAATTGGCCCACCAGTAAGCATTTTGTTTTTTACCTAACAAGAGTACTTTGGGCGGGTGATTAAATTTATACAGGTACCTCAAGAAAAAGAACCTGAATATGCTGCATTTTGTTTCTTTAGCTTTTATATGTAGCATTTTGTTTTGCTCTTATTATTTTGTTTAGATATATGCTTTTTGGACCCCAATGGACTGTTGAAAGAAATTTCAAAGTTACTCTTGTAGGGATACAGTATCCTTTTTTTTTTTTTTTTTAAACTTACTGCAATATCTGGTTCACAGGTTGCCCACCAGTAGAATAATGCTTTACCCAAATACACATGAGAAAAGGATACCATGTTTATAAGCAGACAATAATGTTCCCAATCCTTTCTGTTCATGCTGCTTTCTTAATTCTTTTCTCCATGTCATCAAGAGGTTAGATAACTTATTCCTAAGGTCAAATTTAAACATCATGGCATCTTAATGTTTTCAACAGACCTCACAAAATTGCCATTGAGTAAGTAGCATGATCCTAAAGGTATTGCTGGCATTAGGCAGCCAGGTTGATCTGGTCTCTGAAGAGCCAGTCTTCACTTTTCTCTATTCCCCAGCACTCACCCTCAACTGAGCAGACGGGGAGTGGTCTTGATTGACAAAAGATAAACTGGCAAAGAAAGCTAAAGGCTGAGACACTGAGCATCTATTGTCGTGTTTAAGCTTAGCTGGGTCCTTTCGAGTTTGTTTTACAGCTTACTAGGTTAAGTAGTTTGCACTATTTTTGCAATAAATTCATGGAAAACCTAACAGTTACTTGTTTTGTTTCTTACTGTGTGTATATAAACTAATACTGAAAGTTTGGCATAGTGTTTTTTTCACCTCCGTACATAACCCTTAACATGCACAGAATGATGTAAATCGGATAAACTCTGATGTGACTGGTATTTTATAAAGTTATTTTGTATGGTGTCAATTTTGTTTTGCCTCATAGTATGTCAGCAAAAAATAAAATAAAATTCCTCATATTTACAGCTGCCTCTGCCAAAGATCTTCAATTACACATTCATTTGGGCACTTCTTTCTGCAGGGTTAAGATTCCAGGCTTCCAGGGTAGAAGCATGCCTTCAATGATAGAGCCCCACAGCCTTATTCTACAAGCATTGGGCCTATTCCTTGAACAAGGTACTCAACAGAGCTAGGCATTTGAGGTTTGAGGATGAAAACCACAGGAATGACTTGGACAGGAGAAGAACTAATGTGATGTCTAGGATGAGTTGGGTGTTTCTACTCTGGCAGTCATGAGAAAAGATGAAGTAAAAAGCCATTCAACTAAGCCCCAATCAAGTGCAAAACCGTGAACTCTACGTGTGTGGGAATCAGAGCCGACCACATCTGGGGTTCTCAGCCTGGTGGGTCACTTAACCCCCTCTGCATTGGCTATGTTTGCACATATTGGTGCAGCTCTGAAATCCCTGGTGGCCTCACTCTGGGCTGTTTTTGACTTCTAACTGTACTGAAAAAATATTTAGTGTTGGGAAAGGAAAGGAAGGTTAGATTAAGAAAACCAAAAAATGGCTAAAAATGCCTAGGATGGGTCAGCCCCGTGGCTTAGCGGTTAAGTGCGAGCGCTCCGCTACTGGCGGCCCGGGTTCGGATCCCGGGCGCACACCGACGCACTGCTTCTCCAGCCATGCTGAGGCCGCGTCCCACATACAGCAACTAGAAGGATGTGCAACTATGACATACAACTATCTACTGGGGCTTTGGGGGGAAAAAATAAATAAATAAATAAATAAAAATGCCTAGGATGTGCATTGTTGCTAAAGCAAGCCAAAGTTTTGTTCTCATTTAAAGCTATTTTCTGATTTTTAAGAATCTGTTCATTAAAGAAAATGTGAAAATTCAGATAAACATAAAAATAAAAATTTTAAATTATCTGTAATCACAACACTGATAGGTAATTACTGTTAACATTCTGGTGTATTTTGTTCGTCTATCCCCCAACCCCCTCAACAAAATCAAGATGAAGGGGGTTTTTTTTTTCCCCCTTAATGTATCCAAGACCCTGTACTTTTTTGTGTGTGTGTGAGGAAGATCAGCCCTGAGCGAACATCCATGCCAATCCTCCTCTTTTTGCTGAGGAAGACCGGCCCTGAGCTAACATCCATGCCCATCTTCCTCCACTTTATGTGGGATGCCACCACAGCATGGCCTGACAAGTGGTGCGTCAGTGCATCGGTGCCTGCCCAGGATCCGAACCCGGGCCGCCAGCCTCGGAGCGCCCGCACTTAACTGCTACGCCACAGGGCCGATCCCCCTTCGCCCTCACCCCCACCCCCTCCTTAATATCCAAAACCACAAAGCACCTTGGTGCCCACTACTGCTGCTACTACTCCTGGTACATGCTAATTGAAAATGAAAGAATATACAGAAACTGATGTGAGATCTACGGTATCCTTACTTAGTAAATACTGCCTTCCCTTGTTACATTCTCGCTATTTCATTATCATTTACTGAATGGCCAGAGCAGTAAATTGATTGGAGAAACCTAAGAGTAAAAACAGTATATGATGAAAATAGCTCCTTTATCAGAGGATGTACAGTGCATCTTTATGCTCCATAGAGGATGCGGGAGCCCATTTCAGCAGGAATGGCAAGTTACTGTAGGAAAACAACAGGATATAGATTAAGATCAGTTTTGAGGGCCTTGAATGCCAAATGAATTTACCCTACACAGTGCGGAGAAACTGCACTTTTTTTTTTATGAGGAAGCGTAGCCCTGAGCTAACATCCGTTGCCAATCCTCCTGTGTTTGCTGAACAAGACTGGCCCTGGGCTAATATCTGTGCCCATTTTCTTCTACTTTACTTTATATGGGATGCCGCCACAGCATGGCTTGATAAGCAGTGCGTCAGTTTGTGCCTGGGATCCAAACCTGTGAACCCCGGGCCACTGAAACAGAACGCGAGAACTTACTTACTTAAGCGCTGTGCCACTGGGCCAGCCCCGAAACTGCACTTGTTTAAGCAGCATGGTCCAGTGGAGAGTGTAGTCGGATTTGAATCCCATTTCCACCACTTCCTAGTGTGCCTTGGACTAATTCCTTAATCTGAGCTTCCATTCCCTTCTTTGTAAAACGTGGATACTTTGCAAATTGTTGTGAGGCTTAGATGAAAATGTACACAAGGCACACAGAGGCTCGGCCCCAATGGCTACTTCAATATCAGGTATTTTTAACTCTTCTGACCAGGAAAAGATTAATCTTCATAAAATCATTTTGATAATGTGATAGCAGTATGCAGGATGGGAAGAGAGGCTATAAAGATGGTGAGGAAACCAGTTAGGAAGCTACTGTAATAAACTAGCACGTGATTCAAGAACGAACCAAGAAGGATGAGAGCTCCCTAAATAATTGGATCTGAAGTGCTTATGATGGGTTAAGGATGTTTCAGCTGGTTACACACAAAAACCAGTTAGTATTTTCCTGGGGATTTGTTAAACAGCATCACATTACTGTAGGCATAGATACTCCAGGCCATGCACAGAACTTAAAAAAATAAAGAATTTCTGCTCTTTGAAAGATGCTGTTAAGGGGATGAAAAGATAAGCCACAGACTGGGAGAAAATATTATTTGCAAATCACATCATCTGGCAAAGCACTTGCATTCAGAATATATAAAACTCCCAAAACTCAATAGAAAGAAAACTCAATAAAAAGATGGGCAAAAGATCCGGACACTTCACCAAAGAAAATATATAGATGGTAAATAAGCAAATGAAAAGATGCTCAACATCATCTGTGATTAGGGAAATGCAAATTAAAACCTACAACCGCTAAAATTAAAAAACAAAAAGTTTTGCAGAGGATTGAGAGTAACTGGAACTCTCAGTGCTGGTGGGAGTGCAAAAGGCACAGCTGCTTCAGAAAACAGTTTCTTACAAACCTAAATAGACACTTCCACTCCTAAGTGTACACTCAAGTGACATGAAATCCTATGTTCACACAAAACCTGTACACAAATGTTTATAGGGCTTTATTTGTAATTATCAAGACTGTTTCCAGCCCAAACTGGGAATTATCCATTTACCTGGGGAATGGATAAATAAATAGTATATTCATACAGTGTAATCCTACTCAGCAATAAAAAGCAATATTGCAGCTATCAGCAGTCTATTGCTGATACCTGCAACAACATGGATGAATCTCAAATGCATTATGCTAAATATAAGAAAGCCAGACTCAAATGCTACATACTGTAAGATTCCATTTATATGACATTATGGAAAGACGGGCCAGCAAACCACAGTCCGTGGGCCAAATCCGGCCTACTCTGTTTTTGTATGGCCTATAAGCTAAGAATAGTTTTTACATTCTTAAACAGTTGAAAAATATCAAGACTATTTCATGACCCATGAAAATTATACAAAATTCAAATTTCAGTTCCAGAAATAAAGTTTTATTGAAATACAGCCACACTCATTCCTTTATGTATTATCTCTGGCTGCCTTTATACTACAATGGCAGAGCTGAGTAGTTGTGAGAGATTATATAGCCCACAAAACTTGAAATATTTTCTATATGACCTTTTCCAGAAAAAGTTTGCTGGCTCCTGCTATGGAGGCAAAGAATAGCTTAGTGGTTGTCAAAGTTAAAGGTAGGAATGAGTTTGACCATGAGGGAATTTGGGGGAAGTGACAGAACTGTTGTATCTTCATTGTGCTGGTGGTTACACGACTCTGCATCTGTCAAAACTCAGAACTGGGGCCTGCCCAGTGGCATAGTGGTTAAGTTCAGCGCACTCCGCTTGGGCAGCCCAGGTTTGCAGGTTTGAATTCCAGGCGCAGACATACACCACTCATCAAGTCATGCTGTGGCAGCGACCCACATACAAAATAGCAGAAGACTGGCACAGATGTTAGCTTAGGACCAATCTTCCTCACCAAAAAAACAAAAAATAAAAAAACTCAGAACTGTACACCAAAAAGTGGATTTTAAAATATTTTATTCTAAAAACAAGATGGTCAGAAAACATCAGTGGTTGCCTGGGGATAGGCAAAGGGACTAACTCCAGAAGAATACAGGGGAACATCTGAGGTGACTGGAACTGTTCTGTATATTGATTGCTTACACAACCAACAGACTTGACATTAAAGGATGATTTTACTGGATATAAATTATAATTCAATTTTTTTTTTTAAAAAAGAGACTGAAAAGACAAGAGCCAAAAATTTGTATGTGAAAAAAAAATAGGGCTTATGGTTTCCTCTTGTGGACAGTAAAAACAATCACAATGGGTGTAAAGAAAAGAACAGTAAAAAGAGAGATCTTCAACATACAAAATGTTTTAAAACGTTTTTTAAGAAAAATATGCTCATGCAGAGGTAACATTTCTTTTTGCATTGGCTAATTTGACTTGAAATTCTTCTCTGGGAATAAGTGTTAGAAATCCTTATTTTTAAATATCACAAAAGTCTCAGGTAATAAGCAAGGCAGTAAAACAATGGAGGGTTCTAAAACTAGTTTCATAAAGCATTTTACTGTAAAACTATGTACAACTTTTAATAAAAAAGAAAAATTTATTTCTTTACAGTTAAAAAAATGCAGTATTTGGACAAATAGTCAAATTTTCTTGAAATACAAAAACTGAAATGTAACATACTACGCATAAACTACATATTTAGCTAAAACTGGATCTAGTTGTTTATAAGGATTTCAAAATATACATATACGAATTTACACAAATGATATTTAGAAGCTCTTCAAAATCTATCTGTAAATTTAAAAGTTAAGCAAAATTGTCTTTGCCTCTGCTGCTTATAGCTGCAGCAGATTGAGTGGCAGTGCCTGACTGTACAGACAACTCTTTCTTGGTACCCTCCAACTGCAGCGGGGACCTGTCAAAGAGAGGCCGTTGTCTGGGTTACTTTCCTTTTGGCTATTTATGGTATAGGTGCCTCAGATGCTCTATCTCAGCCAGGAAAGAATACAATGTACTTGAAGTCTCTGAAAATCGAGGAGACTAAAGTCACACAGTGTTGTGCTTACTTCAAAGTAATGGTGCCAATCCAGAACGGTCTTCACCAGGTTGATTTTTAAAGCACTTTTTTGGTTTAGGATTCCGCGTCATCATCATCACTGTCATCGTTGTCATGCTCTTCCTCGTCATCTTCTCTCTTCTCTTTAAGCATTTTCAGATATTTACTAGCTAAAATCTTCTTTGGTAATATATCTTAAAAACATAAAGCTAACATCAGCAATTGGTTGTGGTACACCATGAATACAGCAATGCAAATTTCAAAATGTACTAGTTCCTGCTTTATTTATTTATTTATTTTTTAATTTTTTGTTTATGAAAAATCATGTCTATTTTTTTTGTGTGTGAGATCAGCCCTGTGCTAACATTCGCCAATCCTCCTCTTTTTTTTTTTGCTGAGGAACACGGCCCTGGGCTAACATCTGTGCCCATCTTCCTCCACTTTATATGGGACGCCGCCACAGCATGGCTTGCCAAGCAGTGCGTCGGTGTGCGCCCGGGATCCGAACCAGCGAACCCCGGCCCGCCGCAGCGGAGCGCGCGCACTTAACCGCTTGCGCCACCGGGCCGGCCCCAACTAGTTCCTGCTTTAGAATAGGTTCCAAAACAAGACAAAATTCAGACTACACTTCTGGGTGAAATAGCAGGAAACTAGCACTGTCTGCTGACTAATGCTCAAGACCTGTTTCCATTCTACTGACTGCAAACTATGTGCTTCTATGTGCTGATAACGACTGAGCAACCCTGCCCAAACCACCTCAGACCGGCTGGCCCCAAGGGTAGACTTAAGCTCTTTCTGGCTGTGTCCCACAACTATTACAACAACAAGCATTAGTTTTTCTGTTTCTGGGGCCAAGGAAAGCAGCCCAGAGTTTTCCCTTCAGTGGCAAGGAGGAGTCTGAGGAGGTGGGTCTGCCAGGCTCACCCAGCCAGCCAAACATCCTTGGTGCAGGCTGTTGACTTCACTATCGTTCTAGGTGAACCACATTACAAACACACTCAGACAAAACATAAAAGGTCTTCCTGTGCCAGGTCGTGGAAAACTTTGGCACCTGGAGAAAGCAGCAAAATGTCAATTTCAGTGAAAGCAGGAAAGAAAGAGTTGCAAATTACTAAGCATTTTTTAACCAGAATGTTTCAAAGGCTAAGTACCTGCAAGAAACTGAAAAGTTTCCGATTCCTCTGCAGTATTTGATAAATCACTGTAAGTGAGTGCTTTCTTTTCTTTTCCACTGCCATGTCTGTAGGAATAGGTGGCTAGATATTGAACAAAGAGTTCCTAAAACAAAACCAAAAAGTAAAATGAAAGGTGTGCTTTGAAAACTTATCATAGAACTTCATCTTTAAATTACTTTAAGTTTAGATGAACTCAGATTATCTTGGTTTCTCAAATTACAGGAAATCACTGGGGAAAGGAGAAATATGAGGTTAGAAGGAAAGCAAGGCCATATCAAAGTTGGTGGAGAAGGCATTTCCCTAAAGTTTATTTTAGATTTCTAACTTATCAAAAATATTTAAAAGTAATTAATGAATCATAAATGTGCAATAACCAATCTGTACAGTAAAAAGGGAGCATGAGACCATTTGAAAATTCTATCTGGGCCGGCCCCGTGGCTTAGCGGTTAAGTGCGCGCGCTCCGCTGCTGGCAGCCCGGGTTCCGATCCCAGGCGCGCACCAACACACCGCTTCTCCGGCCATGTTGAGGCCGCGTCCCACATACAGCAACTAGAACGATGTGCAACTATGACATACAACTATCTAGTGGGGCTTTGGGGGAAAAAAATAATAAATAAAAAAAATTATTAAAAAAAAAAAAGAAAATTCTATCTGGCTCAGGAACACAATTTTAGTCTTTCATTTGAATATATTGTGTCCAAGGTGGTTTGCCTACAACTATAATAGTCAGCAACCTGAAGCTGAAAATGGACATTTCCCATTTTGCACCAATACCTTCCCTAAAGAAACAACCTGGACTGAGCCCCTCTCTCTGTTTTTGCTTTAACTCCATCTAATTTGCTCAGTAAGGGATTAAAGAAGGGCCTGCATAAGCCACAGTTCCTTAATACTTACAGAATGAAATTGTACAGGAAAACACAAATATCCCAATGCTGAGCGGGCAATTATTTTCCTGGGCTCTAAGAAAGCATGGCTCTGGCATAAAGCAGGCAAGAAATCTGATTTCCCACTTCCGTTAGCTCTAGTCCAACATACCGTAGGGACACTGTGTCCTGAACTCGGAGGGGCTGGAAAACAGACTCTAAGTTAAAACAATGAAGACGGCAGCTCAAACACGGCCCCGTGTAAAACAGGAAGGGTTCTGACACGCCACTATCGAGACCAAACCACAAGAGACGAATGATCTGTCCCGCACCTCGGAGGGGGCTAGTACACCGGCTGGAAGCGGAGGTCTCCGGGATGCCACTGCGGCCCGCCTAGCAGACGCGGGGAGCGCGGCCCGGCCACCTCCCGAGGAAGCCCTCGAGCTTCGCTGGACGGCGCCCGGGCCCTCGCCCCGGACCGTCTGAGGAGCTGGGGCCCCCAAACCCCCAAACAGGCCGGAAGCGAGAAAAGCGAAGGCTTTAGGGACGGGAATACGGCGACGCAGGGCAACGACACACCAAAACAAGCCGCGTCAGCCCGCGGGACGGCGGACGGCGCGCGAGGGAGGGCGGGAACGGCGCGGGATGGGCGGAGCTCGGGGCGCGCGAGGGAGGACGGGGCGCGGAAGGGCGCGCGCACGTGAGACCGCGAGGGGCAACCGGCGGCGCGCGGGCCGGGGGGGAGCCGGCGGCGCGGCCGAGGCTGGCGGGCGGCCCCATCCCCGCCCGTGTCTCGTGGCTCCTCACTGCTCCCCGCGCGGCCCGCCTCACCGTGGCCTTGGCCGTGAGCACCAGCGCCTCCTGGTTGATGCTGGACACCTCGGGGGAGCTCTTCATGATGACCCGGATGCGGGACAGGGGCAGCGACACGAGCCGCTGCTCCCCGCACTTGTCTTTGCCCACGACCACGTCCGCCATCTTTGCGCCCCTCCCCCGCGGCGGCCGCCGGGACCGCCCGCTATCACGCCACCGCCCACCGCCCGCCGCGAGGTGGCCGGCCGACACGGTGGGTGCGGGAGCGGCGTCCCGTTGCCCCGTGGGAGTTGTAGTGTCGGGGAGGCGCGGCCGCGGGGGCCGGCAGCCGCGCTTTCGGTGGCGGACTACAAGCCCCGTGATGCCCCGCGCCCCCGAGGCCGCCGGAAGGAGCCCTCGGCACCCTGCGCCGAGCGGAGCGGATGGAAAGGCGGCCGGCTGGGACGGCGGGGCGCGGGACGGGGGAGCAGGAGGTCCCGAGGGGAGGGCGGGTGCTGTTGAGGGAGGCGAACGGTAGGGGAGAGCTCTGCCAGGAGGGGGATGGAAAGTTTCAGGAATGTTGATTCACTGCCCTCGCTGTGCTGGAGCTGGGAATGCAGTGTGAACAAAAGAACGCTCTCCTGAAGGCAGCGTTCTAGAGGGAAGACGAAGTAAACAGCAAGCAAATAGGATAAATACCACGAAGGAAAAGAAAGCAGTGTCAGAAGATACAGAGACCGGGAGTACTGTTTTAACCAAGGTGGTAGGGAAGAAGGTTGGGCAGTGAAGAGAGGAAATAAGCCGTATTGACGTCTGAGAAAGCGCATTCCTGGGAGAAGGAACAACAAATGCAAAGGCCTGGAGGCTGGACCCCCGCAGGGCAGCTCAGAATGAGCGAGGCGTGGAACCAGGCGCGCTAGGTCCTATTGGATCTTATTCTAAGAAAAATGGGAAGTGGTTGAAAGATATCAGAAGGATGATGGGATATGTCTTTAAAAGGATCCCTCTGGCTGCTGATTGTGAATAGACCGGGGGTCGTAAGAGTGGAAGCAGAGAGATCAGGTAGAAGGTGATTGCAGGTGATGAGTAGGATGCCAGTGTGGCTAAGGTGAAATGAGCTAGGAAAAGAATGGTAGGAAGTAGCCAGAGGCCAGATCAGGTAGGGTCTTACAGACCGTGGAATTCTTTCCATATGAGTTGCGAGGCCGTGGGAAGAGTGAGGTGGTCCTACTGAAGTTTTACAAGGAATGCTCAAGGTGCTGTGTGTGAACAGACTGTAGGAGGGCGAGAATGTAAGCAGGTGGAGAGCACTGTTAGGAAGCTGTTATGGGACTGAGAAATGATGGCAGGTTAAACCAGGGTGGAGGCTGTGGGAAGTAGTAGGATTTGGCATCTAATTTGAAGATAGAGTCAACAGGACTCGCTAATGTGATGTGGAGTATGAGTGAAGGAATGGTGCCATTTACTGAGATGGGGAATTCTGCTGGACGAGCAAATTTGGCAGAGGTTTGGTTTGGAGCAAGTTTCAATTGCCTGTCAAACCCTTGTGGCAGTATTGAGTGGACAATTGGATATTCCAGCCTGGAATTCGGGCTGGAGCAGTGAATTTAGAAGCCACCACTGTCTAGGCGGTAGTTAAAACCATGGACCTGGGTGAATATCTAGGAGGAGAGAGTGGATGGAGTAGAAAGCTCTAAGGACCACGTCCTGGGATTCTCCAACATTCCGAGATGGGGAAGAGAAGGAAAATACAGCAAATGAGACTGGGAAGAAGTGGTCATTGAGTGAGAAGAAAACCAAGAGACCGGGTGTCCGTAAAGCCAAACAAAGAAAGTTCTTCTGAAAGGATAAATTAATCAAGTGCATCCAAAAGAGCTGAAGGGTCAATTAAGATGACTATCCTGCCACTCACCAGGTGTGACCTCAGGCAAAGCAAGTGTTCTCTCTGAACCACTGTTTCCTTATTTGCAAAGATGATGATGGGTTGTTGTGAGGTGTGCAAGTGCCTGGCATATTGAGATCCAAGTTCCCCACCCTGTCGGTGATACTCCATCCAGCGCTGCTTCCTCACAGGTCAGTGGTGAGGGTCAGAGGAGATGGGAATGAGAAAGCTTTTTGTAAACTGTAAAGCACTCTGCAAAAGTGTAAATTACTGTGTAAAGTCTCCCTGTTCCTGCTGCAAGGTCTTGTTACCCCAAGTTAACTTTGATTTCAAAGTTCATCTGAAAAGCATTTTGAAAATTCAAATATACCTTGTTTAACTTTTCTGATTTCAATTCTGTCCATCACTTAGGTAATGATTACAAAATATAAAATGTATACTTGTAGAGCGTGTTTCTACAAGATTAGTGGGTGCTGAAAATTACTGCTCTTTAGTCTTCCTGAGGAGGGGACCGGAGGCCAGATGTCACAGATTCTCCAGATTAATGACATTTGTGGTATTAGGGTTTTAGAAAAGTCTTTTCACATCTACCTTCAGGCATAATGACCCAGTAGTCTTAGACCTGCTGTGAGCTACCTCGCTAGGAGGTAAAGGCCAAGAATGCAAGGACAGTGTCATCTTCACCACTGTGACCTCAGGTTTTGGCCCAAATAATAGCGCCAAATACATGTCAGGGACTGCTAGGCCCAAAGGTACAGCCAGTGAGCAAGACAGCTATAGCTCTTGCTCTCACGGAGCTTACTTTCAAGGACAAGGGAGACAGAAAAAGAAATACCTTCTATGGTAAGTGCTGGGAAGAAGCACAATCGTGTGCAAGTGATCTTTAAGCTCAGACATGAAGAAGGGAAAGGAGCTGGCCATGCAGAGAGGCTGGGGCAAGACGAGCATTCTGAACAGCCTGTGGGAAGGATGGCTGAGGAGGAAGATGCCCTGGCAAATTTGAGGAACTGAAAGGCCAGTGTGGCTAGGGCTTAGTGAGTGAGGCAGAGGGCGCGGGAGAGGCGGTTAGCAAGGTAGGTGGGGCCCGCCAGGCAGGCAGGCAAGAAGTATGACGGTCCTTTTGAGAGCAAAGGAAAGCCATGCGAGTTTTGAAGTAAGGGAGCAGATCCAACGTAAAATCCCACTGGAACTGCCAGGTGATGACAATTGGCACCGTGCCCTGTGCAGAGCAGGGGCAGGAGGTGCTGCTTCAGCTTCAGGATTCAGCTCGTAGTCAAAGGGGCTCCTTTCCTCTGTAAGTGGGAGAGCCTTGACATTCACAGAAGGAAAGAGCAAGAAACTGCCCAACAAAAACCAACTACATGGTAGGGTCCTTCAGTCCACACAAGAAATAAGCTGTATTGTTGCTATATGTTAAAGGTTTTAGATGTTTTGTTTCTCTAGCTGGTTACTGTTTTATGTAAGGTTTGTCATTCTCATTCAGCATGTTTGAGAGCAGGATGGGTTAAGATTAGGAAAGAAAAAGAAGAGGAAGGCATCTGGAGAGTGAAAAGAAGAGAGCCAAAAGAATTCAAGGAGAAAGGGGGATGAGAAGCTCAGGTCATGGAATTGGCAGAGGATATTTGCAGTCATTAATCATTTTGAGAAGTAAGGAGAGGGGCAAAGAAGGAAATCTTCAGAAAAGTGGGAAAGTGCTCACCACTTAAAAAAAAGAAACAAGCTTCAAACCTAAGAGTAGGAGAACTAAAGAATATATAAACCTTGGGAACCTGCCTGCCCTAGAAAAAGCACAGTGAATTATCGTGTCATTCTGTTGTTAGCTTTGTTATCCATTAGTTCCCTTTCTCTTCACAACATCTCAAGAGGTGTCGCACCTTTCCTTGCTCCCTCCTGTGTCTGTATCCTAAGGTGCTAGAAAGCCACTAACTACTCTTCCCAGAAGCCCCTGCTAGCTGGCCTCTGGCTCCATTCTGCCAATGGGAGACACTAGTGAGTGACTGCAGCCGGGTAGGAGGAGGAAGTTGTTTATCTGCCTGTGTGAGGGCGTTGGCAGCAGGGTGGGGACTGCAGGGCGTCATGGTGAGCAACGTTGCATAGGTGGTGGTTTGAGTGGCTTCACCCTGGGTTTCTGCTCAGCAGCAGCATCTCTAGCAGTTCCGAGGCAAGTGTGGGCTCCTCGGCACCAAGCCAAGGGCAGTACCAGCTTCCTGATCTCTGCGCGGCATCTCCTTCCTCTTTTTCTTAAGAGCACCTTCTCCCTCATGCTCCTGCAGCTCTTCCAACACCCTTGAAATTTGATTCTTAACATTAAATCCCTCTCTGTTTGAAATATCTAAAAAAGTTTCTGCTTTGTGTGTGTGTGTGTTTGTGTGTGTGTGAGAAAGATCAGCCCTGAGCTAACATCTGATGCCCGTCCTCCTCTTTTTTGCTGAGGAAGATTGGCCCTGGGCTAACATCCATGCCCATCTTCCTCTACTTTATATGGGACACCACCACAGCGTGGCTTGACAAGCGGTGTTTCAGTGCATGCCCAGGATCCGAACCTGCGAACCCCGAAGCGGAGTGCGTGCACTTAACCGCTGCACCACCGGGCCAGCCTCTCTGCTTTTTTGATTGAACGTTGAAATGTGTCCGTGGTTGTAGGAAACAGATCCACAAATATGGGAATCTGGGGCTGGTTATCTGAGCTGACTATGCTGGTCCACAGAGATGACCTCATTGGCAGCATGCCCTGGCAAAACAGTTACTTAAATTATCACCTGCCTGGATGGAGTGTCCATTGAAGGCAAAGCTCCCGCCAGTGACCATCATGGTGGGAATAGAGACAAGGCTTGCGGGATAGGCTGGCTTCTTCTGATTGCATTGGAGAGATTTCAAAAGAAAATTGAAAGCTCTGGGCTTTAAACTCGCAGATCAAGCATGGTCAGAGAACGAGCTTCTGTGATGGTCCTAAGTGATTCCTTATCTTTTGTAGCCTTGAGGCTGATAAGACTAAAGGTCAGACCCACCCTTGATCCTACCTGATGCATAATTACAACAGAAGTTGAATTCACAGCGTCACCAGGGCTTCTCAGTGAAGTTGGGCTATTGATTGGGAAGAATGGGATCCTGAGAATTAGAATGGGGATAGTTGGGACGATACAAGCAAATGGGAGAAACTTGCACCCCCCATCCCTCTGAGCCTATTTGTTAGTGGAAATAGCCCCCCTGCCTGCCTGAGATTAGTCTTTGCCTGCTTGAAGTCCTGTTAATGAGCTCACTTGAGGTGCTTACCTGGCAAGGAGATGCTGAGTCTTCTGAAGACTCGCCCCTCATTAACTCCAATCCATAATTGGAGTCAGATCCCAGCATGCCCCAGGGAATCAGTGCGAGGCCCAGTTTAGGAGATGTTCACACTGAAAGAATCACAGGATATTCATGTATTTTTATCTGCAGAAACTTGGGGAATAAGTATATGGGGAATGGATCCTAACAGTATAAGAGCATGACATTTGATGGGGCTGAATTTATCAACAGAGCTGACTTACCAGAGGTTCTAGATTCTGTGTCAGCTCCAACAGCTGGCAGCGGCTTGAGTGGTTTGCTTCACTAAGCTGGTGGAGTGCCCTGCACTGGGCTCTCTTTGACTTTTGGAGACTGCCTGAACTGCACCTGAGTGTGCTCTCAGACCCATTCACCAGACAACCCCACAGATCGAGGGCGGGGTGTCTGCGGCATTTAGCACCCTTGTAAGGAGTCCTGGCAGGTCCCAATAACAGAGTCACAGCACAGACTCCAAGCGCTTTGGAGCAAAGATATATCTTCTTCTGCGAATAACTATCGTCCACTTGAGCAACAGCTTCAGATTTGCTATTGGACACCGGTAGAGACCAAAGGCCAGGCTACGAGACCCCAGATGAGTACGTGACCTGAGCTGGGTGTGACATGATCCGCCGAGCCACACACCACACTCCACCTTCAAGGGGAAGTTGATGAATATGATGGTATCAGCTTTGAGCCGGTCCCGGTCCCGGAGCACAAGTAAGTCACCTGAGCAGGTGGCTCAGACTCCCACGGCACCTCCTCCACTCCCCCCCACCTCGCCCACTCCCCACAACTATGGCCTCATGGGCATTCTCTGTGGGCAGACGAGCGAAGAAGAAAAACGCAGACCCAGTTAATAGCTTGCTTTATAATGTGCTGGCACCAGGCGGAATTGCAATGCTGCAGCATAACAGCTTCATCAAGTGTGCCCAAAAGGTAGAGGGGAAGGGAAGTGCCCCCAGCGGCCAACTTGCCTGGATGGAGAGAAAGCCAGAGGCGCAGGATCTACACCAGTTTAGGGGCAGCAGCTAACAGTTTGACTGATGGTCCAGGAACTTGGAGAAAACAAGATTGGAGACTTAAAGACAGAAAGGTCTGAGGAAGGGGTTTCTGGATGAACTTCTCAGAATGGGGAGAGATGTGAGCGGATGTGTAGCCCTTGTGAGTGCTCACCAAAGGGCACCTTCCACACCACACCGAAGGCCTTTAATAAACAAGTGGCAGGGTGCCCCATTTGTACATGTCAGCTGGTCTCTTTTTCCAGCCACCCTCTGGTACCACCCAGTGTTTGCTCAATCGAGCTTCTGTACAAAGTGGCCATGGCCACATCTGGAGCTAACGCAGCAAGGATGTCCTGAAGGACGCTGGATCTTTCGGTCTTTCTGCTTTGTTATTCTCGGCATGTTGCTTTTAGGCCTTGTGCTTATTGCCTCATGGTTCTAAAATGGCTGCTGCTGTTCCAGACTTCATGACTACGTTAGACAACAACAAGGGGAAAGGGCAATAGGCAAAAGGCTCTTTCCTCATTGGGTCTCAAGGCTTTGTCTTTTTACTGAGGAAAGGAAGATCTCCTTAGCAGTCTTCCCCTTACATCTCAGTTGTCAGAATTGGGAATTAGGTCACTAACTCACCCTGAGACCAATCGCTGGCCAAAGGGAATGAAACTGTTAGGACTGCTTTATACCAATTAAGAATTATCCCCTGGGGCTCTCTTCCTGAGCTCAAAGGATATCTGAACCCTAAGACAAAAATTGAGGGAGATGGGAGGTGAGGTTTAAGGTGGGGAATGGTTGTAATTTCCACAATAACCGGTAGTTGCCAAAGTTGCTGACATTTACAATTTTGGGGGTTTCACTTATAAATCTAACCTGAAGAGTGGGAAAGTGAGACAATGCTGATCCCACATTGCCATATGGCAAAAGTGGCTATCCTTGTTAGATGAGGCATGTGCTCTCGGGTTTGCCACAGGCCCCACCACTCCCTATCACTTACCTGTCTGCTTCACCCATTTCTACTACCTACTTGGCACCTGTAATCATTTGAGTTTGTGACCCCTGACTTAGGACATTGTTTTGGAAGGATCTGTTTGATCGTATGTTTCTCCCACTGGGCTAGCACAGTATTTGTCATGTAGTGTAAATAACATGGAGGGACAAACAAAAAGAAGTAGGCCGTCCTAATAAACCAAGCTCTCATATTGCATGAGAGGGGTGGTAAAGACTTTGCTATCAGCAAGACCTAAATTTGCATCTCACCTCTGCTCCTTGCTGCCTTCTGCAGTCTGATTCTCGGTTTCCTTGTCTGTGAGGTGAGGGTAGCAGCATCTACTCCCAGCATCACTGAGAAGCTCACATGAGCTCCTGTGGATAAAGCCCCAGGCAAAAAACAGACGGTCCTTGTTCCGTCTCCAAGAAGGGGGAATAACCTAAGTTGAAATGAATTTGGGATGGAATTAGGACAGAAGATTTTTAAAAGCTGAGGCTACATCTTATTAGCTTTGCATGGCTAGAAGTGCTTAATAAATATTTAATAATGATGATAATGATCATTTAGCTCAGTAGAATATAATTATACAAATTGTAAAAATATAATTATGCTAGGCTGTCATTACAGATAATGGCCTGAATACAAGGATAATGAGGGGCAAACCAGAGCCCACCATGGTGATGGCTGTCAATAGGCAGGCGGCTTGCAGTGTGCTCCAGCTATTCATGTGGGGAGTGGGGGGTGGGGTGACTGACGTCTGGGGGAGAGGGGTGGGAGGGAGCAACCTGGGCCAAGGGGAGATGTTGGCGGGAGCCGTGTGGTCCAGGCTGGGATGGTGGGAAGTCCTTGGAGAGCGTTCAGCGGGAAAGTGACAAGAGCTAATACGGGTTTTTTAAAGAGAGAGATGAGGATATTCTTGCTTTCCTACACTGGGGTGCCTTCCTGGAGTTTCCCATAAATGCCTCCTGCTGGACTGGAAGCTCCAAGAAATGAGGGCTCAAGGGAAGTCTCCGTTAAAATCTAACCATCAGCATCCCTGCACCAGTAACCTTAAGGGTACGTGAGCAAGAACAGGCCCTGAACAGAGTAATTCCACTCACAGGCTCTGCGTTGGCCGAAATGGTGGCTTGGCACTCAACATCCCTTGCTCCCTTCTAGCATGCCTTCCTCTACTGCACAGGTGGAAAGTGAAAAAACTACGTTCCCCAGACTTCCCTGCAGCTAGGACTCTGGGTGTGAATATGGGTCTCTAATCTAATTTGGAAGGTGAAGGCGAAGAGATCAAAGGCTCTAGGTCAGCCATTTTTGCAACAGTGTCAGCAGAGAGCCTAAGGTCAATGTTTGGGGCATCTTTTTTTTTTCTGGTGTGGCTCTAGCGTAGGTCTGGAGCCAATAGTTACAGATTCTCCGCCTTCTGAGGGTAGCAAAGGGAGCAGCTCCCCTGGCTGGTCAGTGCTGTCGAGTTGTTCTGGAGTTATTCCTGGAGGCCTCATCCAGAACCAGCTCCCTGTCCCTTCCAGGTATTCTGGAAGCACTTAATGCCCTGGATGACGTCCCTTTCTTGGTGGTAGCAGCTGATGTTACCTGCAGCTGAGTCCTGATGAGTACGCACACTTTGCCCACGTGGTCTTGCGTGAAGTCATGTCATCAGTCTGAGCCTCCGTTTCCTCATCTTTAGAATAGAAGTAAGAATACCTCGCTGAGGATTAAATATGAAGTATTTTATGTACCCAGTGCACTACAGTAGTCCCCCCCTTATCCACAGTTTTGCTTTCTGCAGTTTCAGTTACCCATGGTCCACTGCAGTCTGAAAATATTAAATGGAAATTTCCAGAAGTAAACAATTTATAAGTTTTAAATTAAAAAAAAGAAAAGAGCTAATGTAGGTTTTTTGTTTTTTTTTATTTTTATTTTATTTATTTATTTTTTTAAAGATTTTATTTATTTATTTTCCCCCCCAAAGCCCCAGTAGATAGTTGTATGTCATAGCTGCACATCCTTCTAGTTGCTGTATGTGGGACTCGGCCTCAGGATGGACGGAGAAGTGGTTTCTCGGTGCGCGCCAGGATCCGAACCCCAGGCCACCGGCATTGGAGCACGCACACTTAACCACCAAGCCACGGGGCCGGCCCATAATGTAGGTTTTTAAAAAAAAAATTTGCCTTGGCAAAATATGTACAACATAAAATTTACCTTTTAAACCATTTTTAGGTGTACATTTAGGATTAGCCCATTTTTAAATCAGTTTGCTTTTTTGTAGTTGTAGTAGTTCTTTATTCTAGATGTTAACCCTTTCTCAGATACACAATTTGCAGATATTTTCTCCCATTCCATGCCTTGCCTTTTCACTCTGTTGCTGTGTCCTTCGATGCACACAAGTTTTTAAGTTTGATGTAGTCTAATATATCTATTTTTTTCTTCTGTCGCCTCTGCTTTTGGTGTTTTATCCAAGAAATCATTGCCAAATACGTTGCCATGAAGCTTTCCCTGTTTTTTCTTCTAAGAGTTTTATAGTTTTAGCCCTTGGATACATTTTGAGTTAATTTTGTATCTAGTATGAGGTGAGGCCAACTTCCTCCTTTGGCAGGTAGATATTCAGTTTTCCCAGCACCTTTTGTTGAAGAGATTGTTCCTTCACCACTGAGTAGTCTTGGCATCCTTGTCGCAAATCATTTGACCATATACGCAAGAGTTTATTTCTGGGCTTTGTATTCTATTGCATTGTCTATACGCCTGTCTTTATGCCAGGACCACACTGTTTTGATCATTGCAACTTTGTAGTAAGTTTTGAAATGGAGAAGTGTGAGACTTCAACTTTGTTCTTCTTTTTAAGGATTGTTGTGGCTATTCAGAGTCCCTTGAGATTCCATGTGAATTTTAAGATGAGTTTTTCCATTTCTGCAAAAAAACATTGTTGGCTGATACATGATTTTACCTTAAAAAGGTATGGTAAGCATGGAAGCTGGAAACCAGTTAGGGGGCAGTTCAGGCAAGAATTGATGGTGCTTCTGAACGGCAAGGTAGCTTTGGATCTAGAGAAACGTGGAGGGGTTTGGGAAGTGTTTGGATGGTGAAATCAATAGGATGTAGTGATGGAATGGATGTGGGTGAGGAAGAAAAAAGGAATCAAGAATGAGTTCTCAGTTGCGGGTTGGAGCAAATGGTGGTGCCCATTTCTGGGATGGGGAGAATGGAGAAGGAACAGGTTTGAGAACCAGGGGTGTCAAGAGTTCCTTTGAGGGCACAGGACATCCGAGATGGCTGAGAGACAGCAGCGTGGAAAGAAAGTTCAACTGCGCCACAGACACCCGAGCTTGGGGCACAGGGAGACTGCAGGGCTGGGGAGAGAAGTGTGAGTGTCAGCACCAAATGGGTGGCACGTGGAGCCCTGAGACTGATGGGGCCACAGAGGGAGGAGAGTAGCTGGAGAAGGGAGGTCCGAGGAGCCAGCCCACCAGGTTATTCCACGCTTGGGGCCCAAGGAGGAGGAGTTAGCAAAGGTGGCTGTGGGCTCTGGGGAGATTGTCCCCAAGCATGAAAGTTACGGTGAACCCAGAGTCCTCTGTGACTCTGCGCATCCTGGGCTGGTGCTCTGCTGCTGCAGTGAGGCGCCTGGCGTTTGGGTAGGCAGCAGGACTGTCTGGGCATCATTCTCATTAACCTCGGGGTTGGGAACTCCCAACCCCTCATGCAGCCCATTTCTGGCCCACCGCTCTCCACCAGGCCCCCGTGTGTCCCCTCTTCACTCTTCTCCTCCTCCCTGAAGGCTTTCCTAACCGCCTCCCCTGTGGGTCTCTCCTCTAGCCTGCTCCGTGCCTACCCTGCTGTGTGGTCTTTGTCTCTACAGCTGGAGCCCCAGCAGCCTGCAGAGCCCTTGAAGGCAAGGAATGTGTTTTATTCATCTTTGTTCTCCCAGCGCCCAGTATGGAGCCTGGAACATGGGTCTCTGGATGGAGAGATTAAGGGGTCATTTTATTTTATTTATTTATTTATTTTGGTTGAGGATGATTCGCCCTGAGCTAACATCTGCTGCCAATCTTCCTCTTTTTGTATGTGAGCTGCCAGCGCAGCATGGCCACCGCCAGACAAGAGATGTAGGTGGGTGCCTGGGAACCGAACCCAGGCCGCCGAATCGGAGAGCGCTGAACTTAACCACTAGGACACTGGGGCTGGCCCTAAGGGGTAATTTTAAAATTATATTTTCATTAATGTTCTAATTTCTATACCCTGGCCATGTATTATTTGTGTAATTATTAAAAAAACCAAAAGATTTAAAAATACCCAGAGAAGTGGAAGTGGCATAAACATTGATTTGGAAAAGACAACAAAATAACAAAAGCGAAGTGCATTCCGTGATGATGAACTGGGCCCCCATGGTAGGCAGCAGTGGGCCAGAAGCTGGGGATGCGCACTCTGCAAAAAGAGAAGTGGTCGAGTGGTGCCCGGTGTTAGAGCATGTGCAGCAACTGCAGCTCTCACACACGGCTGCTGACAAAGTCGTATGGTACAGACGCTCTGGAAAAGAAGTTGGCGGTTCTAAAAAGTGAAACATATTCTTACATGTGACCCAAGAGTTCCACTGCCAGTATTTACCCAAAGAAACAAATGCTTATGTCCACACAGAACCTTGTCCCCCAGTGTTCACATCAGCTTTACTCATAATGGCTAAAAAGGGGAACAACCCAAATGCCCACGAACAGAAGGACTGTTTAACAAATTGTGGCACATCCATACAATGGGCTTAGCAATAACAAAAGAACTACTGATATCCAGGCAACCTGGATGACTCTCAGAAACATGACGCTAAGTCGAAGAGGTGAGACACAGAAGAGTACACACTGCATGACTCCATTTACATGAAATTCTAGACCAGACACAACTAATTCAGAGTGACAGAAAACAGAGCCTTGGTTGCCTGCCAGGGTGGGGATGGGGCTGCCCTCAGGGGGTGTGGTGGAACCATTCTGTGTCTTTGGGGAGATGGAAACGTTCTGTATCTTGATTGTGATGGTTGGTTACAAGGGTGTGTATGTTTGTCAAAACTCATTAAACTGTACACTTAAAACGGATGCCTTTTATTGTATGAAACGACATCACGATGAAGTTGATTTAAAAGAAAAGAGAAAGCACTGTCTCTCCTCTTGTGGACGCAGTGGGGGTGAGAGGTGTAACTGAAGTAACGACAGAGTCAGGAACCATGATGAGCGTCCTGCAGAAGATGTTCAGGGGCTCAGACGGTGTCCCCCTTACAGACAGCCCGAGAAGTAAGAGACCAAGACCGCCTGGGGGAGGCGAGGGGAGTTTCCCAGCAGAGATGAAATCTGGGCTGGGACTTATCATCATCTTCATACAAATGTTTTTTTCCTATTACAAAGCAACACTTCTTGAGTATAGGAAAAGCAGATACGTAAAAGGAAGAAGAGGAAAAATCTCTCGCATATACACACAATCCTGCCTCACAACAGGTTGCTGTTGCTGCCCCTCCCCGTGTGGACCCCTCCAGACCTTTGTATTGAGCCAGCCTGGAAAGACAGGCCGAGAGAGGGAAGGGCACTCTGGGAGGAAGGAACAGCCTATATGAAGATAGGGGCACGAAGTCAACTCCAGGCAGATGATCGGACTAGGAATCACGCTACCCAACACCATCTGAGTTAGCAACACTGGAAAAGGCGACATTGGAAAAGGCGGGCGACAATCTCAGCTGTGGTTAGGGCCACAAAGAGGGAATGGCCAGGGCCCAAATTCCTGATGTGGGAGGTGGGGGAGGAGACAGGAAGGGGCTCAGGACCGGCTTTGATGTAGGAATTGTACCATTGTCCTCGTGGATCCATGCCCTCGGGCTCACAGAATTTAGCTCTTGATGCACAAACCACAAAACTCAAAATTCCACCCATCAGTGATTAGGCTCAGAAATAATTGGGGGGAATCAGGTCCCCCAGGGCATTCATGTGTTGCCCAGATGGCCAGATTCCTCTCCAGGCAGTGCCGGCTTGATGTCTCCTGTGTCGCTAGTACCCCTATTGTCTTTCCCAGCAGCTGTGGCGTTACAGTGAACACCTCTTTGTGTTTCTAATCAGAACCCAGCACTTTCCTGAGTCTGGGTTTAAGGGCGAGCTGGAAACCTGGAGCGGCTTAGGTTGGGGCGGTGCCTGGGTCTGTCCCGCTGAGAGCCTGAGGGCTGCTGCCCCTCTCAGTGCCCCAGCTTCTCCTCCAGCCAGGACTGCGTGGTGCCTTCTCTTCACCCACAGAGCAGCCTGCCCTGTGAACCCTCCTGCCCCAGCTCCCGGGAGCTGAACTCAGCCCAGGTGGGACATTCGCAAAGCACTCACCCTCAAACCAGGAACCTGCTCCCAGATCTGGATTCTTCTCAGCACAGGACCCTGAGGGACCCCAGCTCCTTCAGGCCCTTGTCTAGCCCTGCCGTCGCTGACCCTGCCAGTGACTTTGTCTCTGTTACTCATTTGGGTGCTCAGTTTCCTTATTTCCCAGCGAGGCTTTGCTGGTCTGTGTGTGAGGCAAGCTGCTTTGGCTCTCTGGGCACCCCCTTCCCCAGCCGGAAAGGAAGAACAGCACAGTTGTGAGGATCCAGTGAGCCAGCGTGCACAGAGCACGCAGTAAATAAACGTCTGTCCAGCCCTCCATTCGCTAAGCTGCCCTGTGACTAATTAAGCAGCTGTGTCTGCGTGTGTCCTGCTTTGCATAGGAGGTCCTGGTCTACGCCTTTTGAAGCAGAGTAATTATTAACAAATCCCCCTTTTAGTCTCAAGTGTCCCAGCTTGGATGACAAATGATACTGTTACCCTACCAGAAACCAACCACCTCAATTCTTTCTCAACTAGGAAGGAAGAAGGAACCACTTGAGTGCTTGTTTTATGTCACTTTACAGAGGGAACCTACAGCTGGGAGTGAGGCAGCTTCCCACAGTAACGGGAACCTGCTCAGAGGAGTGAGGGGAAGACCCTGGGCTGCCGCCCACGCAGTTCCAGATATGTTTCAGGTCTAGGTTTGCCTAGAATGCATGCCACTTAAGTTTACATTTCTTATATGACAAGACGTTCAGCCTTTAGGAGAATCCTCGCCTTTTTTTTTTTTTTTTTAGAGATCTTTTAGCAAGATTTTATTTTATTTTTTTGGTAAGAACTCGCCTGGGACTCCTTTGCCTTAACTTCAAGCAACAAGCAAACATTCACGTAACTACAGGTAACACAGTGAGTGTGTTCAGGAAAAGCCAATCAGGAGCAGAGAAGGCACTGTCATCCCTTAGAGTCAGGGAAGGGCCATCTCGGTGCTTCCAGTGCCCGTGTCATCAGGACTGGTGTCCCAGAAACTGGAGTCCCAGCACAGGGAGCTTAGAATGGCGTGAAAATGCCACAGGCCACCACCCTGGCCTGGAATCCTGTCACCTCAGCGTGGTCACCCTGGTGGGAGCTTCTGCTGATCAGAAATTCTTGTGACTTTTTTTGTGTGTGTGAGGAAGATTAGCCCTGAGCTAACATTTGTTGCCACTCCTCCTCTTTTTGGCAAAGCTGTTTGGCAGTAAATATGTAAGATTGTCCCTGGGCTAACATCCGTGCCCATCTTCCTCTACTTTATATGGGATGCCACCACAGCATGGCTTGACAAGCGGTACATCGGTGCGCGCCCGGGATGCGAACCTGTGAACCCTGGGGCGCCGCAGCGGAGCACGCACACTTAACTGCTGTGCCACTGGGCTGGCCCAGTGGTGACTTTTGAAGAGATTTATTAATAAAGGACGATGAGACCAAGCAATGGTTCCTTAACGAATGTGGCTCATTTGGCCGGACTCGCATACATACATACACTGCGGAGGGTGCAAAGTGCTCCAACTTACGAAAACTGGCAGTAAATATGTAAGGCCTTAAAGGCTTTGCCTTTGATCCAGCAACGTGGCATCTGGGAATGTCTCTAAGGAAACTATTTGAAATTTGGAAAAAATGGTATGTACAAAGATGTTCCTAATAGTGTTGTTTATGACAGTGAAAGTGGAAACAATTCACCTGTTCAATGGTAGGTATTTGGTTAAGTGCACCGTGGTGTAGCCCTGATGCGATATCGTATAGTCATTAAAAATGAGATGCTAGGGGCTGGCCCCATGGTGCAGCGGTTAAGTTCACGCATTCCGCCCCTCGGGCAGGGGTTTGCCGGTTTGGCTCCTGGGCCCGGACCTACTCACCGCTCAACAAGCCAGGCTGAGGCGGCGTCCCACATAGAAGAACTAGAAGGACCTACAACTAGGGTATACAACTATGTACTGGGGGCTTTGGGGAGAAAAAAGAAAAAAAAAGAGAGGAATGTTGGCAATAGATGTTAGCACAGAGCCAATCTTCCTCAAAATAAATAAATAGATAAATAGATAAACAAAAATAAAAATGGGATGGACACACACAGAATGAGGCACATTTGTCCCAAATCTGCTCCCTGCCATCCACTACCTCCTGTCATTGGTTTGGTTGGATTTTTTTTTTTTTTTTTGATGAGGGGAGGAGAGAATGGGGTTATTAATGTCAGAAAAAAAAACTTTACATGAAGGTTTTGAAAATGATGTTTATACATAACTTGCAATGGCATGGAAAATGCTTCTGTTAAGTGGAAAGCAGGCTATGAAGTTATATGCACACTGTGATTATAACCATATTAACTGGAAAGTTGAGTTAGAAAAAGTCTGAAAAAGCTTTGGGAAATAATTTTCCATGGGTATCTCAAGTTTCTGCATGAGTTCAGTATTAAGGAATATTAAGGAATCCACAATATATATTAAAAGTGTCTTTAAACAGAAACACACATAAAACGAAGTTATGTATTGTCCAGTTGTGGACCAGAGGCTCTCGGGGACCTAACCCTGTATTTGCTGAGTCAGTGTTGGCCGTGACTTTAGTAACTACCACCAAAAATGAGCATCAACTGTATTGTAAAGCGAAAAGAAGCAAATGTGCCCTTGTGGTGAGAATGTTGCCTAGCCCCAGTCCAGAGCCCTGAATTAGGCCGGGACTCAGGCCCTTTTGTGCACCAGGGACATGGGGTCCTGCTGACCTCCATCTCAGACCCACTCACCTAGCCTGCAGTTGCTCATTTACTAAGTACCTACTATGTGCCAGGCCCAGCTCTGCCATTGCCTTGGGAACATTTCTTAACTTGGTTGAATCTCAGTTGCCTCCCCTGTGAGCTGAGAATAATGCGTACTTACTGGGAGTCAATGTGTAAACCCCTGCCATGCGCCCAGCACTTCCTTTGTGCTCAGTTGATGCTCCACCTACCACTGTGCCTCCTCTCTTACCCCCATTCTATAGACAGTGATACTGAGGGTCAGAGTGGTCACCTCACTTGCCCAGAGGCACGGGGTAGAGAAGAGGCAGAGATAAGGTTCAAATTCAGGACTCACTGACTCCAATGACTGGGTTCTTTCAACCACAGTTCCTATGTAGTTCAGTCTTCTTGACTCTTTCTGCATCTTTTTTTCACTCACACACAAACTTTATTCTGTTTAATGTGGTCCCCAGTAGACTGCAAGGCTTAGTCCCTTCTCTTATCTGAACTGCAGCCATAAAGCCCACATCTCCCTTAAGAAAGTTTTGGAAAGAAAAATATTTGTCCATATTCCTCCCCTATCCCAACCCCATGCTTTTCGTGTTTGTAAATTCCCTCCCAAGTGTTCATGATGCGCAGCTATATTTTATGTCTTACATTCTTGCTCTTTGTCCAATTTGGCATCCTGCATTTTTGCTTAGTATTCAAGTATTTCCCTTGCTCTTTTTAATCGTTGCTCACTGTTCCTTAGACTAGCAGAAGAAAATACATTTAATTGCTAGCAGTGGTTGTATTAGAGTAGTGCAATTATGGAATATTTTTCTTCTTCCCCTCATTTTTAGATTTCTTGCAATACATTTTAAGATTAAAAGTATGGCTGAAATGTCAACCCTGCTAGCCAATGTATTGAATTCTTATCCATCCTGTCTCAGCACTTCCTCTGGCTGTCCTGGCCCAACTCATGTTAGAAAGGAAACACTTGTAATATGCACACTGGATATTTTCAATCTAAAGACGAGGTGAGCATGGTCTAAAATCACATCCATGTTTAAGGGAGGGAAAAGTGTCCTGAAAATCCAACGGTTTATGGTGGAATTTCATCCCCACTTCTTTCCTGATATATTTAACAAAGACAAGGCCACCCTCGAGTTCTGGCAAGGAGGGAACTTTCTTCTTCATTTGTTTCCCCAGTGTGTGGTACATGGCCTGGCACATAGTAGGTGCTTAGTAAATATTTGGAGAATGAGAGTGATTCACTTAATTAAGATTCATAGTGCCCCCAGGGGAAGGAATTTAATGCTCAGCTAGAGTTTGTGTATTTCAGGGGGACCAGGCAGAGATCAGAAAAATAAGCCTTTAAAGTTGATGAAAAAATGTCTTTCAATCAACAATCAAGTGAAAAATGCCATGGCCACAATGCGAGAGAACATTCTTCTTTGAGTGCACTCAATTGATCCAACAGGGCTGCTTTCAGAAACCATCTTCTCCCGTCTCATGAAATGAACTGTGTGCCTTTTAATGAGAAATCTCTCATCATCGAGACAGAAGAACACAAGGCTCTGGCTTAGCTATGAGTTTTCCATGGAAATACACTTTTTCGAGTGTTCTCTCCTGAATCTGTATTGACAATATCGACTAAAGTAGATTTATTTCAGGAGTGAAAAAATAAGAGCGTAAATTCCCCGGGACCCAGGCTTCGGAGGGCTGCAGCCTCTGCTGCTCCAGGAGCACACACAGTTGTCTAGATCTCGGGAGGTGTCTCCCGGTGCCAGCGGGTGTGCCTGCTGCATGCCTGATTGCTCTTCCTCAACGTGTGGGAGGCTGAATTAGGGCCCCCAGAGATATCCCCAGCCCAATCTCAGGAACCTGTGACTGTGTTAGGTTATGTGGCAATGGGGAATTAAGATTGAAGATTAAAATATAGTTGCTAATCAGCTGATGCTAACATAGGGCGATTACCCTATACCACCCGGTGTGCCCAATGTAATCACATGGCTCTTTAAGAGGAGGGGGAGGCAAAAGACCTGAACAGACATTTCTCCAAAGAAGATATACAGACGGCCAACAGACACATGAAAAGATGTTTAAAATCACTAACTATCAGGGAAATGCAAATCAAAACTACAATGAGATATCACCTCACGCCCGTCAGAATGGCTATAATTAACAAGACAGGAAACAACATGTGTTGGAGAGGATGTGGAGAGAAGGGAACTCTCATACACTGCTGGTGGGAGTGCAAACTGGTGCAGCCACTATGGAAAACAGTATGGAGATTCCTCAAAAAATCAAGGATAGAACTACCATATGATCCAGCTATTCCACTGTTGGGTATTTATCCAAAGAACATGAAAACACCAATGTGTAAAGGTACATGCACCCCTGTGTTCATTGCAGCGTTATTCACAATAGCCAAGACTTGGAAGCAACCTAAGTGCCCATCAAGGGACAAATGGATAAAAAAGCTGTGGTATATATACACAATGGAATACTACTCAGCCATAAGAAATGATGAAATCCAGCCATTTGTGACAACGTGGATGGACATTGAGGGTATAATGCAAAGTGAAATAAGTCAGAGGGAGAAGGTCAAATACCGTATGATTTCCTTCATTAAGTAGTAGATAATAACAACAATAAACAAACACATAGGGACAGAGATTGGATTGGTGGTTACCAGGGGGGAAGGGGAGAGGGAGGAGAGTGAAAGGGATAATTTGGTACATGTGTGTGGTGATGGGTTGTAATTAGTATTTTGGTGGTGAACATGATGTAATCTATGCAGAAATAGAAGTACAATGATGTACACCTGAAATTTTTACAATGTCATAAACCAATGTTATTGCAATAAACAAAAAATTAAAAAAAAAAAAGAGGAGGGGGGACTTAGAGCAATCAAAATCATAAAGACAGAAAGTACAGTGGTGATTGCCAGGGGCAAGGGAGAAGGAGGAATGGGGAGTTATTGTTTAATGAGTATAGAGTTTCAGTTTTGCAAGATGAAAAAGTTCTGGAGAGGATGGTGGTGATGGTTGCACAAAAATGTGAACATACCTAATACCACTGAACTGTATACTTAGAAACAGTTATATACTGGGGCCAGCCCGGTGGCGCAGTGGTTAAGTGCACGTGCTCTGCTTCGGCAGCCCAAGTGTTTGCAGGTTCGGTTCCCGGGTGCGCACCTTTGCACTGCTTGTCAAGCCATGCTGTGGGGGCGTCCCATATAAAATAGAAGAAGATGGGTATGGATGTTAGCCCAGGGATGGTCTTCCCTGGCAAAAAGAGGAGGATTGGCATAGATGTTAGCTCAGGGCTGATCTTCTTCACCAAAAAAAAAAAAAAAAGAGAGAGAGAGAGAGAGAGAGAAATGGTTATATACTAAAAACTACTGGACTGTACATTTTAAAATGGTAAATTTTATTTCTGTGAATTATATCTCAATTAAAAAAAAGAGGTGGAAGACAGAACAACCCCTTTTCTCTGCCTCTGGGTTTGATATATAAGGATGTGATGCCTGGAGTTGTTGCAACCATGAGGGACACAGGACACACAGAGAGTAGCCAAGCACAAAGATGGGCACTTGATGACGGTGATGAGCCCCTGAAATAACTGACCTACCCCTGACTTCTTGTAATGTGCTGTAATCAAGGTCCTGATTGTCTAAGCCAGTTAATGGGGTTTTCTGTTCCTTGTAGCCAAGAGCATCTCTCTAGAAAGCCCTGAGCACACTGTGCACCATCTAAGGGTCTCTCCCACCAGAGGAGCAAGTCTCATTCCCAGTGGCTGGGAGAAAGAGGCACGCTCTCCTTGCTTTGCTCCTTCTGTCTTCTCTAATGCTCCTCCCCAGCCACACCCTTCTTCACCCACCTTGGGGCCAATGCTGCCTCCTTGGTTGTCCTTTCTGGCCCCTCCATGAGCCTCTGTTAAGATCCCCCTGCAACACTGGCCCCAGGGATCAGAGCTGACCAAGTGTCGCTCAACCTCCTTCCTGGGGCGAGCCCTGGGCTGACTTATTAGGCCTCCTCGAAGAGCCTGACACGGGCCCCGGCACTTAGTAGGGCTCCAGGAATTGCTTCTTGAGTTGATCACAGAGGTTAGAGTGGCTTAGTCAAAGTTCATGTGAGGAGACAAAAATCAGACTTGTCAGCACGTGAGGAGAAGTTTCTGCAGAAGCGAGAGCACCTACTGTGTGCCAGGCCGCATGCTGTGCTCTTCTCAGGCCCTAAGGCAGTTAATCTTCACAACTGGCTCCCGGGGTAAGCATTACTGTCTCCATTTTACAGATGAAGAAGGGAGGCTCAGACAGGTGAGGTCACATGCCCAAGGTCACACAGCTGCCAAGTGGGCAAGCTGGGATTCAGACACCGTTCTCTCTGACTTGGAACTCTTTTCTTAAAAAAAAAATAACAGTAACAACTAACCCTTGTATAATCGGCCCTGTGTGCCTGCTCTAACTCACTGAACCCTCCTGACAACACTACAAAGTGGGTGTTGTTATTAGCTCCATTTCATAGATGAGGAAACTGAGGTCCAAAGAGGGTAAAAGTCCCACAGCCAGTAAGTGGCAGAGCCTGGCCTTGGAAGCTGGTGTTGGGCTCCAGAATCCCTGCTCCTCCCACCTGACGTATCCTGGCTCTAGCTCATGACTGGGCGCTAAGGCTCACACTGCCGCCTGGACGTCAGCAAGGCCTGGTGTGTACGACCAGGACGTCAGGCGGAGGAAAAGAGTGGTTTTGGTCTGGGGGATGGCCACATTTCAGGCCTGTGCTGGGATTATGGAGCTGGCCAGGGGCTTGCCTGCCCTCAGGGAACCCCCGGGCCGGGGAAGAGGCAGAGCCTACCCAACCAGGGTGTGCCCATTGCCACGGGTGCACAGGGCAAGTGACCTGAGTTGCATGAGTATGGTGCTCAGGCCAAGGGCAGGGAGTGTTCCAGAAAAAGAAACAGAATGGAGCACGGAAGTGTCACCTTTAGAGCCAGAGTGGG
Source organism: Diceros bicornis minor (assembly GCF_020826845.1). Classification (NCBI taxonomy): domain Eukaryota; kingdom Metazoa; phylum Chordata; class Mammalia; order Perissodactyla; family Rhinocerotidae; genus Diceros; species Diceros bicornis. The sequence goes on along the minus strand of NC_080760.1, from coordinate 53,245,417 downwards.
AGCTGGCCACCAGACAGCGGTGACGAGATGACTAATACTATGCACCAGCCAGCTGTGGGCTCCGGGGTGAGTCAGACATTGTTTTGACAACACTGTTTACTAACGGAAGGCTCACATTGGCCCCTCTGGTCTTTGCAATCCGACAGACCTGGGTTCTGCCTCCTACCAGCTCTGTGACCGCAGGCCCGTCACTTCCCTTCTCTGAGCCATGGTCCCGGAGCGTAAGCTGCGGGTGGTATGTACGCTCAAAGACAGAGTGAGGGTTGGGAGAATACACGGACGGCTCATAACGGGCTCCCCAAAGGACGGCTGGGGTCTTGTCATTGAGTGTGCCCCTCTTGTCAGGGCTGGGTCTGCCTCCTCCCTGTGCTGGGCCCAACGATGGTCCCCAAAGACGTCCATGCCCCAATCCCAAGTCTCTTTTGCGAGGTAAGGTAGCAGCTTCAGCTACCTTACCTCGCAAAGGAGACTTTGCAGATGTGATCAAGTTACCGACCCTGAGTTGGGGAGATTATCCAGGATAGTCCAGGTGGGCCCCGTGTAAGCCCAGAACCCCATAAAAGAGGAAGAAGGCGGCTGAAGAGTCTGTCAGAGAGATCCGACAACAGAAGAAGAGGCAGGAGAGACTCAGGATGTGAGAGGGACTTAACTCGGCCTTTCAGGCTTTGAAGATGGAGGAAGATGCCTCTGGGAGCTGGACCCGGGCCCCAGAGGACGGCCAGCAGGGAAATAGGGGCCTCAGTCCCCCAACTGCAAGGACCTGAATTCTGCCAACAACTCACTCGAATGAGCCAGGAAAATGCACTCTCGCCTGGAACCTACTGGACTTCCATACTACAGAACCAGAAGATAATAAATTTGTGTTGTATTAAGCCTCAATTTGTGGTAACTCATTAGGGCAGCAATAGAAAATGAATACACTCCTCAAACTCCCTTTCCTTTGGGAATGAGGGAGTGTCCTCTTCTCAGCCGTGAGTCGCTCCCAGCCCTGCTCTCCTGAATCAACGTGCAAGATCATTTCCACCCTCTCCAGCTGGAACGTGGACAGGACGGTGGAGGCTTGAAAAAGCCAAGCTTACTTGGCTTTGTGCCCAAATAAAGCTCTGGCTATGAGTGTACTTGTTTAAAAAAAAAAAAAGCCAAGTGTTGACCCACTTTTTCCTGACGGCTCCGGCTCAGACATGTCCCTCCAAAAGGAAATTTATTTCCAGTACGCACTGTTCCCATGGCTGACATCACCCACCTCACTTGGAAGGAGAAGTACTTACAAGAGCTCTCAGGGCTGATGTCCAGCATCTGATAATGGAGCAAAAGTTCCACAAAAAGCTGGCGTTTTTTTAAACTGCATCAGCCTGGCGAGGGAGGGGCTGGGAGTCTGGCCTGAGTCAGAATCTCCAGCCAGGAGAAAAGCTGCACGGCATTCAGCCCCCGGTGCTCCCGCCCTCCTGTGCAAACTCTGGTGGGCCACAAAGCAGCAGCACTTCGGACTGGCACGGGGGCTGTGACGGGGGCAGAGAATCTCCCCTGGAAGACTGCAGCTTCCGAGTGGCCACGTGTTTCTGAGCAGGTCTGGGCTGGGTCCAGGGTGGCTCCGCTGATTCCCTGTCCGAGGCCTGCACTAGTACTGAGATCGCAGATGCACTAGGTGGAGTCAGAGAAAGACTGTGGACTTCTGAGTCGGCCATCCTCTGCTTCAACTCTGGCTCTTCACTCACTAACTGGGGGACCTGATGATGAGCCTCAGTTACCCCATCTGGAAAATGGGGGTTGTGTTAATTTCCTATTGCTGCTATAACAAATTGCCACAAACTCACAAATTTATTATCTTAAAGTCCTGAAGGACAGAAGTCCTGAAATCAAAATGTCAACAAGGCTGTGTTCCTTCTGCAGGTCCTAAGGGAGAATCCATTCCTTGCTTTTCCCAGCTTCTAGGGGCACCTGCATCCCTTGGTTCACAGCCTCTTCCTCCATCTTCAAAGCTCGCAGTGTAGCACCTTCAAATCTCTCTTTCTGAACTCTGCTCTTGTCATCATGTCTCCTTCTATGACTCTGACCCTCCTGCCTCATTTTATAAGGACCTTTGTGATCATAATGGGCCCACACTGGATAATCCACGATGATCTCCCATCACAAGATCCTTAATTTAATCACATCTGCAGAGTCCCTTTTGCCATGTAAGGTCACATATTCCCAGGTTCCGGGGATTAGAGTGTTGACATCTTGGAGGCCAGTATGTTGCCTCCCACAGGGATGGTCATGCATATTTTGAAGGTTGTTGGGAGGTTTCAAGATACAAATGGTCTGGGCTGGCCCCGTGGCTTAGTGGTTAAGTTCGCGCGCTCCGCTACTGGCTGCCCGGGTTCGGATCCCAGGCACGCACTGACGCACTGCTTGTCCCACCATGCTGAGGCCGCGTCCCACATACAGCAACTAGAAGGATGTGCAACTATGACATACAACTATCTACTGGGGCTTTGGGGAGAAAAAGGGGGGGAAAAAGATACAAATGGTCTGTTGTTTGCTAGGGCACTTTTCTTAGTCCCCTTTCACAAGGGGGAAGGTCCCACTATGAGTCTGGATCTGGTCCCCTGGTTGCCTGTCCCATCATCCCAGACATGGGGAAGCGCTAACCCCATGCCCTTCCTGGATTTAACTCCCACCCTCCTCTTCCAAGTTTAGGACACCATCCTCCATCTAGCTTCACCTTGTTTCTTCTGTTTCTGGTCAAGGGAATCGTTTATCTTGTTTTTTTCTGCACAATTATATATATTTTTAATTTCCCTCTTTTATATTTTCTCCATCATTGCTGTGATTTGGAACAGAAGGGGCACATAGAAGCTTGAATTTACCCTCCATCTTGACTGGAATTCGATTCACTGAGAAGTTGTCTATACTGTACCAATGACCTGAAGACTTTTTGACGAAGTCTCAAAAACTACATATATTCTCAAGTGGGTTTTATGTTGATATCTAAATGTTTTCAACTTAAGTTTACAACTTATTGGGAATAAATCCCCCCCCCTTTTTTTCCTGTGAGGAAGATTAGCCCTGAGCTAACATCTGTTGCCAATCCTCCTCTTTTTGCTGAGGAAGATTGGCCCTGGGCTAACATCCGTGCCCATCTTCCTCTACTTTATATGTGGGATGCTGCCACAGCATGGCTTGATGCGTGGTGCATAGGTCCGCACCTGGGATCCAAACCTGCAAAATCCGGGCCACCAAAGCAGAGCGAGGGAACTTAACCACTATGCCACCTGGCTGGCCCCAGGGAATAAATCTCTTAATGAAATAAATATTGTTGTTTTATGGACCTGCAAATCTTTATTTTCTGCCTGAACCAGAGGGATTGAGTACCAATCCTATCCCTAGTTTTAGTTTTTGTGTGTAAGTGTTGAGAGCCTTGTTCACATGAATAAGTAGATAGAAACAGAAAAAATTGTGTTATAGAAGAGTCTCTCAATTCTCTGAATTCCTATAACAAAAATCAGATGGTGATATAAGATCAAAAATCACTTTTAGTGATTTATCAACGAACAACTCAGCAGGTCTTCCTTCAATTTTGTTGAAAGAAAATAACTGAAACTAGTTAATTTGCAAAATGATTTGTTACCCAGTCATTAGAATCATTTATGTTCTTAATTCCTGGGCAGTACACCAAAAGTTCAAAATTTCAGGGCAGTACTACCAAGAATCAGCATGTGACTCAAATATACTTGTTACTCTTTTACTTAGGGTCACCACCTTAAACCCAACATGCTCAGAAGAAGCTGGAAAAATTGAAATTTTGTTAATTCCAGTTCACCTTTGCCAAGTAAAAAGGAAAAATTAATACGAATTTATAGTATCCAATAATATTTTTGGGAAATGAAAATAATTGTCTTATGAGTCTGAATAATGCTCATGAAAAATTTTATGTTCATGTGTCTAGATGAAACATTGATCTGTCAAAAGCAAAGCGAAATTTTTTTTTTTTGCAAAAGGAAACTTTTGATCTCTTCCTGGGCCAGCCCTGTGGCTTAGCGGTTAAAGTGCGCACGCTCCGCTGCTGGCGGCCCTGGTTCGGATCCTGGGCGCGCACCGACGCACGGCTTCTCTGGCCATGCTGAGGCCTTGCCCCACATACAGCAACTAGAAGGATGTGCAGCTATGACATACAACTATCTACTGGGGCTTTGGGGGGTAAAAAAAATTATGATCTCTTCCTCATTGAAATCATGCAAAATATGCAACTGAATTACAGACTAAGCTGTGGGAAAGTGAAAATACTCACAAACCCTTGGTAAAAACCAAATCACTGCTGAGAACAGTAAAAATGGAGAAAAGACTTCATAGAAGATTGGTTTTGCCCAGCATGCTTTTTACACATCTCAGAAACTCTAATTGTAAGGAAAACTGGTGCTGTAATTTGGGGCTTTTATAAAGTTGTCAGACTAGGTGGTAAGTTCTAGAAAACTGACAGTGACGAAGGAATTCTTGAGCTACAGCAAAGCAAATTACTGTTGTCTTATAGCGACACAAGTGAGGAGATTACAATCTAAAATGTACCGCTCTATTTTGTACTCATTTTGCAGTTTTATTTCTGTATTATTTCTTTCAGGGAATATACATTTGTTTCTTTTGCTCATATTCTTTTTTGAAACAGCTTTATTAGCCAGCTGTTTCCTTCATTAAGGAGTTAAGTAAGTTTGATATAGTTTCACTTTATATGTTTGTCATCAACTTTAGTGAATACAGCATTACATATAATAAAATGTACCCATTTTAAGAGTAGAATTCAATGAGGTTTGATAAATGTATACACTTGGGTAACCACCGCTAGTCAATTCCAACCTGGGCCCACAGGGTCTTGATGTTATCCTTGCCAGCCCAGAGTCTCTGGTCCAAGCCTGTTTTCTTGGGCTATAGCCCATATTCCACTATCATTTCTCTTTTCACTCACATAACAACATTGCACTGAAGTCGTTACCTGGTCCTGGTTTCTGTGCTGGAGATGAAACACATAGAACCATGAGTGGGTCAGATCTGAGGGTAGTCAATCACAGTAAGGGGTGGAGAGTCTTATGGAGAGATGCAGAGGGGCTTGTGGGAGCCTTGAGGACAGAGCAACTCCCTCTGCTTGGGGAGTCAGTGGCGGCTTTGCAGAGGACGAAGGACTTGCATTAAGATTTGAAGAATGAGTAGAAATTTGCTAGATGAGCATGGTAAGGAAGAGAAAGAGAATAGTATCTGCCAGAACTCAGAGGATGGGAAGAATGGCATTCAGAAAACTGTAGCAGTTGAGCTAGAACGAACCATGGTGTGAGGGTGGGACAGCAGGGGTGAGCTGGACCAGTAGGACGGAGCAATTTTTTTTAACAACTTGGTTGAGGTATAAGTCACATGGCACACAATTTGAAGAGTACAATTCATTGGGTTTTTGTGTGTTCAGAGTTGCATGCAACCATAGGGAGCAATTTTTGCAGCCCCTGTAGAGTCCTATTGAAGGCGGCCTTCCTGTGGCTACTTGAAGTATCTTATGGGGGTTGTGTGGGTAGAAAAAGACTAACTAGGGGAACCTGGAGCAGCATTTGGATCCAGGCAGAAAAGAAAAAAGGCAGCAATCCTTGTGTTAAGCAAGGTTTCCTTTGGATTGCGAGGGAGGGGAAGGAGGCCTCCCAAGAGGCCTCCACCACAGGCCACAGCTTCTACTGCCTGGGGCTGTGTCTTAATAGTCAAAGCAAAGGGGACCATGAAACACCAAGAATGTGGCCCTGGACCAGGCTGAGGCTCCCAGAGGTTCTCTCTTCACGACAGATAAAGAATGGAGGCCAGGTACCCCAGCGCTTACCCAAGAAGTGCACCGAAATGAGCACTGGCAAAGAGGTTCTTAGTTTTCTTGTTTAATGTGGTACTTTTTTAAATGAGAGAAGAAGGGTCTCCAGTTTAACAGCAGAAATGGAAAACAGACACCTCAGAGATCGGTGGAGGTTGAATTTAACTAGGCAACTTGTATGGAACAGATTTTTTTTTAGCTGCCCCAGTGATTATCTGGATGAAAGGATGATGAAGGGAAATTGTTCTGCACGTACAGGCTGTTCTTCCTCTTCTCAGGCCATGGAAGTAGCTACTTTCCAAACCTGGCTGTGTTTTTAAAAATATACACTTCAAGGCCACACCTCCAGTGCTTTCATTCAGTACCTCCGAGTCAGGCCAGGAAATCGTGGTGTATTTTTAACTGCTTGGACTTGCTTTGGAATTCTCTTTTAAATGGTTTTTAAACAACTGCAAACTTAAGTTTCAAGTACAGTACAAATAACTTATTTTCCTTAACCACTTTAGAGTAAGTGGCTGACCCGCTGCCCTAACACCCTAACTAAAGGGTTTAGCGTGTATTTTCCACATATAAGGACCTTCTCCTGCATAACTACAACACAGTCATCAAAATTGGGAAATTAACATTGATATGTGATTCCACCTGATCCTCAGGCTCCATTCAAATTTCACCAGCTGTTCCAGTAGTTTTTTGTTTTTTGTTTTTTTTAGCAAAATGATCAAGTCCAGAATCACTCATAGGCTTTGGTTGTCCTGTCTCTTCACTCTTCTTTAATCTGGAATGGGTTCCTCAGTCTTCCCCTGACTTGCATGACCTTGATGCTTGCTTTTGAAGGTCACAGGCCAGTTATTTTGTAGAATGTCCCTAATTTTGTTTTACCTGTTGTTTCTTCATGATTAAATCCAGGTCATGCCTTTTTGGCAGGAACATCACAGAAGCTGTGTTCTCTTTATTGTATCCTATCAGGTGGTGCATGATTTAGATTCATCCCATTACCACTGATTGAGTTTGATCTGAATCCTCTTTTTTTTTTATTGAGATATAATTGACATATAACATTGTGTAAGTTTAAGGTGTACAATGTGATTTGTTACATTTATAAATTGCAATTTGATTACCACCGTAGTGTTAGCTAACACTCACATCACATCACAGAATTATCATTTCTTTTTTTGTGGTGAGAACATTTACAACCTAGTCTCTTAGCAACTTTGAACTATATAATACTATTGTTGGTATTAACTATAATCACAATGCTGTGCATTATGGGCCGGCCTGGTGGCGCAAGTGGTTAAGTGCGCGCGCTCCGCTGCGGCGGCCCGGGGTTCGCCGGTTTGGATCCCGGTCGCGCACAGATGCATTGCTTGGCAAGCCATGCTGTGGCCGCGTCCCATATAAAGTGGAGGAAGATGGGCACGGATGTTAGCCCAGGGCCAGTCTTCCTCAGCAAAAAAAGAGGAGGATTGGCAGATGTTAGCACAGGGCTGGTCTCCTCACAAAAAAAAAAAAAAAAAAAAAAATGCTGTGCATTAGATCTTCAGAACTTATTCATCTTTTAACTGAAAGTTTGTACCCTTTGACCAACATCTCTCCATTTCCCCCACCCTCTAGCCCCTGGGAACCACTGTTTTGCTCTGTTTCTATGAGTGATCTGAATCTTCTTTCTCTGAAGAAGGAAAAAGAAAGAAAGAAATGGCAAAGATATGGATAACTGAGGTTAAAAAAAAACCCCTCCACTTGATTAATGTTATTTGAATACTTTGATCTATGTTCTTTGAATAATTCAGGTCAATCCTGTATCAAGTTGCCAGATAGCAGAGATGCAGCCTCAGTCGCCTTTTAAAAAGCAGCCTAGTGCAGTAATAATTAAGACACAGAAGATATAAAGAATAATATAATTATTATCATATAATAACTTGATATGTAATATACTACATATTTCCAATTGGATTATTATATATTACTTTATATGTAACATATGAAATATATAATGTAATGTAATAAAAGTTGAATTCTCAAACCACTCAGTTCAAGAATTAAGCCACTGGCAATTCAGCTAAATCTCTCTTGTGAATTCTTCCCTAGCTTCAGTCAACTCTGAATTTGCCTGGAACTGACTGACCCACGCGCCCCTGACAAAGTGACAAAATCCAAGGTTTTGGAGGCAATTGCAGGCAATTACATCCTAATTCTGGCCAGATGCGGATGTTTGTTTTTGCAGCGTAGCTACTTAGCTTGTTCTGACATCTGGTGGTCACTTTTGGAATTGCAACTATTCATATGTTACTTTTCTCAGGATTTTTCTTTTTTTTTGAATTTTTGCATTTAAACTTTATTTTGAAATGTAAAATCCAATTTTCTTAAGTTGGAAATATTATAACTTATCTTTACAAGCTTTCTGGTTCTACAAGTGACCATTATACAATGGTGACAACTCAAGTATTAGCTGCTCACATTAATAAATTTTCAGTCTTTTCAATATAGTTTCTTGGTGTGTGTGTGTGTGTGTGTGTGTGTGTGTGTGTGTGTGTGTGTGTTTAGGCATATTTTTCCTTTGCTTATTCCAAGAACTTATTTCTAATCTATGACAGGCACTGAGGCAGACGCTAGCACAAAAAAGAATAAGTTGGATGACAAATCAACCTCGTGCTTCTGATTATACTCCATGAAACAGGAACTCTATTAATCTATAATGGAAAGAAACCTAACATAGTAAATAATATATACTGATCACCTATTATCTGCTAGGTGAACACGTTAATGTCACAGCACACATGCAGTTTGAAAAGTAGTAAATTACAGTCATTACTAGGCTGTTTGGTGATCATTCTGTGGATGTCAAATTTGTTGGTGAAAGTCTGAAGAATAGGCTATTTATGTAATCTTAAAGTATCTTTCCACAAAGTACTTATTAATTACAACAGAAAAAAAATAGTAAATTTACAGTGGAGAAATTTGGCAGACTCCATCTTGTTCAAGTATCCAAGTTATCACAATGGAACAAACCAACATTGTGTGCCTCCAATAATACGCCAAAGACTCACATGACTTCTGTGGCGGTACGTTTTGCAAAAAAATATATAACCTGAATCTAATCAGGAGAAAGCATTAGACAAACTCAAATTGAGGAACATTCTTCAAAATAGCTGGCCTATATTCTGCCATATTAATGTCATGAAAGACAAAGACGGAGAAACTGTTCCAGATAAAAGAATACTAAAAAAAGATATGACAACTAATTGCCACATGTGATCCTGGACAGAGGAAAACAGCTACAAAGTACATAATGGGGATATATTTATACCTATTTATCTATCTAGAGAATGATAAAACAAATGAGACAAAAATGTAAATAATTGGTAAACATAAAGGGTGTATAGGAGTTCTTTTTACAATTAGTGCCAGTTTTGTTTGAAATTACATTTTAAAAAGTTAACCCCAAAAAGTGTTCCCTAAAACAAGCTCTTTGAAGACAAAGAATTGGTCTCTTTAAAAATGATTTTTCATTATTAAATCATTGTATATCTGCTTTTTAAAGAAAAAAATGAGGAAATACAGAACAGTAAAAAGAAGAAAAACCATCCATCACCCGCACTTCTATCACAGGCCAACGCTGCCTGGAAAGATCGTTTGAAAGGAGTGCCATTTCAGCGGAAATCAAGGAGCAGGAACGTGCTAGGTGGTGGACATTCTGGACTGAAGGAACAAAACAGAAAAGACAAGCGTGGAAGGGCATGGCTTAGGGGAAAATGAGACAAGAGCCATGGGTTTGCTTTGAGGTCGGTAAGCTGGGGCTTGAAAACTGGGCAGATGAGCAGTAGGTGGGGTAGGACTTCCAACCAGGGCGTCCAGCGGGCTGGAGGGTGAGACCTGCGCAGGTCCAATTCTCTCCTATACGAGGCCAAGATGCCTGGCACACGGCGGGTGTGTGGTTCATATTTCTGGGCTGAATGAATGGGTACACACAAAGCAGGCCCACGCCCCTTAACGCCTCGTAGGGCGCCCTCTCAGCCACTGCCCCGCGGGCGCGCAGCTCACCAGCCCCGCACCCGACCCTCGGGGCGGCTGACGCACTCGGGACGCAAGCGAGGAGCCCGGTTTCCAGGGCAACAAGCGCCGGGCCGCCGTTCTTCCGCTCGTGCGTCACTTCCGGTCGCTTGCAGCTGGGCTCAGCCTGCTTGTGCAGAGGTTCCGATTGGGACGGTCTCCCCTCGTGTAGTTGGGTTGTAGTGGTGGGGATGCGCTAACCAAAATGAATCTTCAGTTCTGGGGATGCGCTAACCAAAATGAGTCTTCGGTTCTGCCGGAAGAGCTGGTGGGGAGAGGCAGGTGGAGTTTGGTTTCCGTCCCCCCAACCAATCGCTTTCAAATCCGCCCCCTGGGCGCCGCGGGGAAAACGACGCCTCGCCGCTGCCAGATCTGGAGCATGCGCAGTCCCACCGAGGAAGCCGCAGCGATCCAGTGTTCCGGCATTTCCGCGCAGCCGGAGGGAATCCAGGGGGCGTGGCAGGGGCGTGGCGGGCAGCGAAGGTGTTGATTGGCCAGTTAGAAGCCGGGCTTGTGGAGCTGCTGTAGACCCCTGTGGCGGTCTCTGGAGTTTCATTCATTCATTCCTTCATTGAATGGATTGATTCACCAACTTTCACTGAGAGTACGCTACGTCAGGCGCTGCGATTCAGAGATAAGTTGGACGGTGTCCCTGTCCTCCAGGAGCCCACGATTTGGCTGACACTCTGCCGTGTCCCCTCCTTTCTTCCTTTGCAACCTTATCGCCTCTCTTCTCCACTCGAGTCTGGTGTGATGGGGTTTTTGTACAGAGAGATGACACCCCGCCCATCTTACTCCAGGGACCTTCCCTGAGGGGTCCCCATCTCTGAAAGCAGTAATTGCACACTGAAAGGCCTGAGGTGGAATCCTGGCTAGCGGCTCAATTACTGAGCCACTTCCATCACTTTACATTCACTCCTAAAAGAAGAGTCTAGTTATTTGCGGAGGGGTTGTGAGGCTTAAAATGGGCTCTGCCGTTTATCTTGAGATTGAATCCCAGCTTTGCCCCTCATTAGCTTGTGTGACTTTGGGACATTCTGGGGAGGCCTCTGGTTGTCCAGCGCTGGCTGAGACTCGAGTCTGAATAATTCTAAGCGAAGGATTTAGTAAACCAAAACCAAACTTTTGGCTCCAGATCTAAAGCACCCTCTCCAACCGACATATTGGTAATAAAATAGACTTGTAAATATCCGTTGTCTGATTCCTTTGTCTTATTTCTCAATTGTTCCACACTCAGGAATGGAAAAAAGGAGGGCTATTGCTTAGTCCCTTACATTAGAAAAACCTACCTTATAGGGTCATTGTCAGGATTATATGAGACATTTGTGCCAAGCACATTGCATGTTACCTGCCAGGTGTATTATTTTGAGGTAATAGATGTGAAAGACCTGCTCAGGTGGCTGGTTCTTAGTGGTGCTAAATAAATGTAGTTAAATAAATGAATCTCTTCCCTCCCAGCTTGGGAACTAGAAAGCCCAGGTGAGACATGGCACTATGGATAGGTATCCGAGTGAGCTGCATGGTAGGAGAGAGCTCTACAACATGGAAAGGAGTAAGGAACCCTTTATAAAACTGTTGGGAGATCAGAAATCCCAACAGGTGATGGGCTTTGCCCACAGTGGGGTGATTATATCACCCAACCAGAACACTTTTAGCCATGACAACAGGCATAAATTGGGATTGTCCCAGGCAAATCAAGATATATGGTCACCCTACCCCAAATCCATACGAGTAGCATGTGACAAAACTGAGATGGAACTTAGATCTGTCTCACTCTGTCTCAAAGTGTCTCTCATATTTGATTTTATTTAATCCCAATAATGGCCCTATGAAGTGATTATCCCCATTTTGTAGAGGAAGACATTGAGGTTACATAGTTAGTGAGTGATGGAGTGGGTGCTCTGACCTGCGCCTTTGACTCAAGTTTCAGTGATGATTCTCAACTCCATGAAGCCTCTTTGGGCATTGGTCCTCATGTCTGAGACTGCATGGTTGGATGTTTCTGGGAAGCAGATTTTGCCTCATTTTACTGGAGAACTTTCTAATAGGGTTCTTATCATCAGAGCTTTCTGCCTGTTAGGACTTTTGTAGAGGGGATCTGGTGTGGGTGTGAGGTTGGACCTGATGATTTTAGAGGCTCTTTCCAATCCAACTTTAGGTGTCTACAAACTCCTTGAGAGCAGGTTTGGTACGTTCTTTGAATTCTCAATGTTCAGAGTAGAGGCTCAGGAAATGTTAAAGCTGCAAAGGGAGAACAACCCCAGGAGTAAGATACCCCTGGGACTGGTCTGGACACCCCCATTTGATGGCTGTGGGGCCGTGGCAACTCTTACATTCTCTGAGCCTCAGTTTCCTCAATAGTAAAAATGCAGAATAGTCTCCTCCCTCCCTCCCCCATAGATTTGCTGAGACAATAAAACAAATTAATATAAGTGAGTACATTGTAAACAGAGAAACATTGTACAAAAATAGCAATGTTCTCTTTTGCTGGCTTTCAATCTTGCTTTCCAAATTGCTTGTCTTATCCATTTATAGAGAGAATGAGAACAGAGGAGGATTACGGAAAGAGCACAGGCCATAGAGTCAGACAGCCCCAGATTTGAATCCCTAAATAGCACCAGCCACTTGTGTGGTGCTAGCCAAGTGGTGTGTCCTTTCTGGACCTCAGCGCTAAGAATAGCTACCTTGCATAGATCTTATGAAGACTGTGTGAGCTAAGCATGGAGCGCTATTCCTGTTAGAGCTCCTGGTAGACCTCCATAAAGAGTGACCTCTTTTAATATCCATCTTCTGTGTTCTATAACTGTCAGCCTGCACTCTCAATCCCGTGGAGCAGCCACCTTGGGCAGCTTTTTGCCGTGTCCTGGAGGCACTCTGCCCCAGCCTCTGGGCGCCTCTGTTGCGAATACTTCCTGGCTGTCTGGCATGCTGGAAATCTGCACCACCTGTTTTGCCCTGAAGATGTGTTCTGTTTATAACTCATTTCTACTCCTTGGAAAACAATTCAATAAAAACTCAATTGGTTTTTCCACTAGCCCTGGGCAAGGATGAGGGATAGGATATTATTATTTTATAAGAAATATGAATAATAAAATAAGACATAAAACAGCACTGGGCACATAGCTGAGAGTCAACGAATGCTGGCTGGCTTAAAGCAAAAGTGATGGCTCAGTTTTTCCCTGGCTGCTGTATTCGCTGCGAGAGCCACTCCCATCCTCCATTACAGTTTTTAATTGAAAAAGAAATACATGCATATGGTAAAAAAAAGTCAAACCAAACACAAAAATACACTAGGGAGAGAGGGTCTCCCTGGTCCTCTGTTCTCTCAGCCCTTCCTGGAGATGCCACTGTTTACCATTCCTTGTGTATCTTTCCAAATATGATATGTATGTTCCAAGATATGTATGTAAATTCCTTGCTTTATTTATTTTTAACATAGAGGGGTTTAAATCCTTAAGTGGCTTCTGGCTCTATCTGGCAAGCTGAGTACCTCGGCCCTGGAACTAACGGACAGCTGTCCCACACCCAGGGCCTGTTTGGAGCCCTTGATGTGGATCGATCACTGGGGCCCCCAAAGTCTGGAGTGGTTTTACCCAAGAGGGATGGGGACCACGCACCAGCACTCGGGCAGTCTGCTCCTGGCTCGGGGCTCTGCCCTCAACCTCACGCCCCCATCCAGCGCCTGTGACTGTGCACATAAAGCACGCCCAGAGGTACGCTGAGACCGTGAGTGCCTCAGTTTCCCAACCTGAAAAAGGGAGAAAGGCTCCTCGCAGCGGTAGTTCTGAGCGTTGGTGACAACGCCTGCGGGTGCTTCGCCCCCGGAGATACACGAAGCCCCGCTCGGCGCGGGGGTTTTGCGGGGGCCTCCGCCGAGGGCTCCAATAGGAAGGTGAAATTCGAGCCGCGTGCGTGAGGGATTAGAAAGTGGCGCGGAGACAGGACAGGCCCCTCCTCCGGGGGAGGAGGGGCCCCAGCAGCAAAAGCTTTTCTGTCTCGGTTCTCTCCCTCCCCAGTCTCCCTCCTTTCCCCTTCCTCGTCCATCCATCCCCCTCTTCTCCCTCCCTCATCTTCTCTCCTTTCCCCCTCCAGGTCCCTCCTTACCCCTCTTTTCCTCCTCCCTCCCTTCCTCCTCCCCTTTCCTCCCTCCCCTCCTCCCCGCTTCTCCCGCCCCGGTCTCCCTCCCTTCCTTCTCCCGGTCCCTCCGTTCCCCCCTTCCTCCTCCCTCTGTTTCTCTCTTCTCTGTCCCTCCTCCCTTCTCCTCCTCCCTCCCTTGCTTCCCCGCCGTCTCTCTCAAAACCCGGAGCGGATCGCCGGCCCGGGACTAGCCTCGCGCATGCGCCGGAGCGGCGCCGGCTCGGCCGACAGTCGGAAGCGCCAGCCCTGAGCCGGGGGAGCGGCTGCAGAGGCTGCTCCGCCGCGCCGCCGGCCAGGCCGTTGGCTCCTGCTCCGGGCCCGGGGCTACCGGCTGTGTAAGTGCGAGGTGGGGGGCTGCCGGGCAGGGGATCGGGCCGGCTGCGGGAGGGCCGTCTGTGTGTCCCGGCGTGCGAGGGCGCGAGTCAGCGTGTGTCCCGCTGAGGGGCTCGCCCCAGCCCGCACCTGCCCGGGCCACCTGCCCCCGCTGTTACCCCGCCTGGCGCCCCGGTCACACCTGGCCCCGCCCCGGCCCCTGTCTCCTCAGTGCGCGGCGGGCGACCCCTTCGTCTCTTCGGCCGGCGGGTCCGCTCGGCTCGGCTCCCTCAGCTCAGCCAGCAGCGCCGACCCCCCGGGCCCGGCGGGATCTGGGGACCCCCGGCCGGAGCAGGTGTCCGAGCTGGGCTGCAGCCCACGCCCCCGGGGCTTCACTCCTCTCCCTTCTTGCTCCTCTGGCTCTTCTGGATTAAAAGTGCCTCGGATCCCGCTCGGCGGCTTCAGGCGCTCTTTCCTGGGATGAGGTCCTCGTGTTGTAAACTGCAGTTTATCCCAGTGAAGTCCTGGGGAAAGAGGGACAGCACTGTGTTTGTCGTGGGTCTTCTCCCTCTGGCCGTCCCGCCCCAGTTCACCTTCCCAGTGTAAATGCCTCTTAACCGGAGTTTTCTGGTGTTAGGATAGGGGGTGCTTGATTTCACATGTTTTTATAGAGAGAGGGATTAAAATATTGAAAGCAGGGCTCCGTTTAGTTCAAAATGAGCTGAAGGCTTGGGGCTGTGACGTCCTCCCTCCCCCTCGGCCCTCCAGTTTAAACTAGTGACTGTCGATTTTTAAAAGATAGTTAATAGCCGCTTCCTAGTCCAGCCCAGCTGGTATTTAACATGCAACGACAGCACTAGAGGCGTGATGTTGGAGACCCAGTATATTGCAGTCCTAAAGATCTCCTGACAAAGTTTTGTTTTGTTTGTTTTTCTTAAATCGTGGGGCACACGTGTAGTACAGGACTAGTATAGAGGGAAAAATAGTTGTCAAGAAATATTTTTTTTAAATAACAGCTTTATTGAGGTATTGTTCACATATCATAAAATCTGCCCATTTAAGATATACAATTCTGTGGTTTTTAGTGTATTCACAGTTGTGCAACCATCACCATTCCAGAACATTTTCATCACTTCAAAAAGAAACTTAATACCCATGGTCGGTCACTCCTCATTCTCCTCTCCTGTAGCCCCTGGCAGCCCCGAATTTACTTTCTGTCTCTATGGATTTGCATATTTTGGGCATTTCATATAAATAGTCATACAATATGTGGCTTTTTGTTACTGGCTTCTTTCACTTAGCATAATGTTTTCAAGATTCATCCATGTACTAGTGGTATTGATACTTTGTTCCTTTTTATGGCTGAGTGCTATTCTATTGTGTGGATAGACCACGTTTTGTTTATGCATTCATCAGTTGATGGACATTTGTCTTGTTTCCACTTTTTGGCTATTACAAATGATGCTGTGAACATTTGTATACAAGTTTTTGCATGGACATATGTTTTCAAATCTCTTTGGTATGTACCTAGGAGTAGAATTGTTGTTTACATAGTAACTCTATACTTAACTTTCTGAGGAACTATGAAGTTGAAATATGTTTTTGAAGTTTTCATATTTGTATTAGATTAGTCTCAGAAACCGGAACTCGTTCAGTGCCAGGTCTTATTTCGTCATATTTTCCCTTGAAGAAACCCGTGGAAAAGCATGGACTCTGGGGCCTGGCCCCAGTTGGTCACTTACGGACTAGGAGACCTTGAGCAGATGACTGAGCCTGGGGTTCTTCATCTGTAAGACTGAAGATAGTAATGCTTGTTTCTTAGGATCATTGTGAAGTCTAAATATAAGTTGTAAAGAGCCCAGTGCAGGTCCTTTCCCACCTAGTATGAGACAGATTTCCCCCTGTGTTAGATGCATATTTTGGGTTTAGGGCAAAAGTGAACAAGGAGTTTGCTGATACCGAGCTGCTTCAGGGAGAACCCTTGCTTGAGGTTATTGAGTTTATTGAGCTGTGGTATGGATTTGATTACTGGTCTGCTTTTCAGTGTCTAGTTAGAACTGGAAGGGACCCAGAGGCATCCTTCAGTCCAGGGTGACTTAGTTGTTTAGATTTCATAGATTGGTAAATTCCAAAAAGCTGGAGGGTCAGTAATAGGGTTATTAGTTTTTATTTTTTCCCAGATAAGACAGTGGAAAAACAACGACCATCTACTCTCATCATCATTTTATAAAAGCTGGAATGTTTTAACATCAAAAAATGAGGAACCTAAAAATAAATGATAATAATAATAGTCAATATTCATAAAGCACTTACTAAATTTTTGTAAGTTTAGTTTTATGAAAAGCTCATACAGGGCCAGCCCCTGGCTTAGCGGTTAAGTGCGCATTCTCCGCTACTGGCGGCCTGGGTTCGCATCCCGGGCGCGCACCGCCGCACCGCTTCTGCGGCCATGCTGAGGCCATGTCCCACATACAGCAACTAGAAGGATGTGCAACTATGACACACAACTATCTACTGGAGCTTTGGGGAAAAAAAGGAGGAGGATTGGCAATAGATGTTAGCTCAGAGCCTGTCTTCCTCAGCAAAAAGAGGAGGATTAGCATGGATGTTAGCTCAGGGCTGATCTTCCTCACACACACAAAAAAAGCTCATACATTATTCTTATTTTTCTCATTTTAATGAACACCTGCTGTCCTCAGACCTGTGTCCAAGACCCACTGTCCCCCTATCTTCAGGCAGATCTGCATCTGTAATACACGGCCTTCTTTATGCCTCTATCTGTTGCTCATGGAAGGAGGGTATTACAGGAGCAGCAGCATAATCTATTGACAGATGAGATGGACCGAGGCTCTGAAACTAGCTAGCCGGCTGAAAACTAGACTATCAGCTGCTCGAAGTTGGACCTTCTTTTCTTTTTAACTCTTTAAAAAATTTTTTAATATATGTCAAAGGTATATGTAATGTTGACATACAGTTTAAAGAATAGCATAACAAATGCCCCTGTATTTACCATCCAGCTTAAGAAAGAGAACATAACTACTACTTCTGAAGCCCACTGTTAGCCTCTAAAACTGCATTCCTCTCTGCCACCCAAGTAACCACTATCCAAATTTATTTTTTCTTTATAGTTTTACCATATGTGTAAATATCCCTAAACAATATATTGTTTAGTGTTGCCTGTTTTTGAACTTTATATCAATGGAATTGTACTGCTTGTATTAATTCACAACTTGCTTTATTTGCCCGTTATGTTTTTGAGATTCATCCATGTTCCTGCAGTGTAGCTATAGGTCATTCCTTTTCACTGTTCTATAATATTCCATTGTGTTAAAAGACCACAGTTTCTTTCTCTGTTCTCCTGACAGTGGACATTTGTGTTGTCTCTAGTTCTTGTCTCTAAGACCCTTTGTTTATGTCTCCTGCCATCCATATGCCAGAGTTCCTCTAGGAGGGAAATGACCAGGTCTACGTGCCTACCTGTCATATCAGAGAGTTACCTTTGATCTACATCGTTGCAAACACTTCGTGCTTTTCGTAGTTAATGTGTTTTGTCTGTACAGCCATGTTCAAAGTAGCGTTATTCACAGTAGCCCAAAGCTAAAAGCAACCCAAATGACCTTCAATGAATGAATAAACAAAATGTGCTATATACATACAATGGCATATTATTCAGCATTAAAAAAGAAGGAAATTCTGACACATGCTACAACACAGATGAACCTTAAAGACATTCTGCTAAGTGAAATAAGCCAGTCACAAAAGGACAAATAGTGTATGATTCCACTTATATGAGGGGCCTAGAACAGTCAAATTCATAGAGAGAAAGTAAGGGGAAAAAAAAAGGTAAGAATAGTGGTTGCCAAGGGCTGGGGAGTGTCAGAGTGTTGAGTTATTGTTTAATGGGTACAGAGTTTCAGTCGAGAAAGATGAAAAATTCTGGAGATGGTTGCACAACAATGTGAATGAACTTAATGCCACAGAACTGTACACTTAAAAATGATAAATTTTATGTTATGAATATTTTGCCACAGTGTTTTTTTTTTTTTTTAATCTGGTAGGTGTGAAATGGCCTGTCTCTGTGGTTTTAATTTGCTTTTTCCTGATTGCCATTGAGGTGGGGCATCTTTCTGTACATGTCTTGGCTATGTGAGTTTCCTCTTCAAAGACGTCTATTTGAGCATTTTGCCCATATTCTGATTGGGTTATGTATCTTTTTCTAACTCATAGATAACCCGTTGTCCTGATGCCAATTATTGGAGTCTGTCCTTTTCTACTGCCCTACAATGACAACTCTGCCATATTTCAAATTTCCGTGTGGGTGTGGTTCTGGGCTTAGTTACATTTCATTTTTCTCTTTATCGCTGTGCCAGTACTGTGCTGACCATAGCTTTTTATTTGGTCTTCCCCTCCTCCCACAGATTTATTGAAATATAATTCATATACCATACAGTTCACCCATTTAAATGTACAATTTAGTGGTTTTTAGTGTATTCATAGAGCTGTGCAGCCATCACCACAATCAATTTTAGAACATTTCATCACCCCAAAAAGAAACCCTGTACACCATTAGCAGTTATAGCTGGTCTGCTATCTGGTGGCAAATGCCCCACCCCAGTGGTGGTTCTTCAGGAGTTTCTCGGCTCTTCTTGACCATAAATTAACTTGTTACATTCCGTGAAAAATCTGGGAGGAATTCTGATCAGAATTGCATTGAATTTACATATTAATAGGGGAGAATTAACATCTTTATGATAGTAACTTTTTCTACCCGCTAATGTATCTTCACCTTCTCTTTTCACCTGTACAGAGCCTGGCACATGGGAAGTCCTCACTAAATGTCGGGTATGTGAATACTGAGATTTTGTAGATCATTAGTTTCAGCTGTAGCCTTTCACAAAAGAGAAAACTAAACCTCAGTGAAACTACGTGACTCACTTCTGGCCACGTAGAGTCGTAGCCAGTGCTGGAACCACCTCGATGGACTTGGTGCTACCAGAGTCCTGCCACCTACTGCTCATGGCGTAGCAGCATCCTTTTCGCTAATAATGCATGTTACTTGGCCACTCTAAGTTTTATTAATTTGATCCTGTCTGTAGGTGTCTTTTCTCAGGTGGGCCTATGTGTGATTTGTGCACATGTTAATAAAGATCTCTATTTGGGAGAACTCCGTGCCTAGTGTGGTGCCTGGCACGGTGTGCCCACCCAGCACTCACTCGAATTGGGAAAAACCACAGTAAAGGTTGGAATTTCCATTATGATTCCAGATTCTCAATTTCTATAACCTGTTATAGAACAGGTTGTAGGGCAGTAGAAATTGATATAGCTCACCTTAATTTTGCATGCAAACATATTGAATAACTTGATGAAACTTCATTGTCCAGTGTTGTAGAGAGAAGGCCTTGTGTGATTTTCTCTTTCTTTTTTCTAGCCCTTGTTCTCCTGGACCTTACAGGCCCTTCATGCACTCAGCTGTGCCCCGGGCTTGCTTGGTGCTGCTGTGAGGCAGTACTTGTTAATAAGGCCCTTTCCTCAGCTGCCCTGGGCCTCCGTTTTCTTCTCTGGGTAATGAAGGCTTAGACCAGATAAATGTTTTTCAGTTTCTTTTAAACCCATGCCTCCTTTTGAGAAACACAAAACTCCCCAATCTCCCCCGTCAACTCCAACCCTTAAGATTTCGGTACATCACCCAAGGGATGCCATGCCTCTTTGTGGAAAGGTCATGTGATTTTGGTTCTTTCCAAGGTGGTGCAGAAAAGACTCTTCAGAGAATTTTTGCTGACAGGGGGCAGGAGGGAGGCAGTGTGACATCGTCCTTCAGTGTGAGCATGGAGTAGGGGGCTTGGGTTTAAATACTGCCTCTGACGTGGCCTCTCTGTGATTTTGCGCAATGTAATAAACCTCTCTTTGCCTCAGTTTCTTCATCTGTAAAGCTGAGGTTATACTTAAAGGTTTAAATGAAATAATATCCATGTAAACCATTTATGTTCTGGGTAGAAACAAGATATGTTAGGGGGCCAGGAGTTCCTTTTTAAAAAAATCTTGTTTGTACACCTCTGTCCATTTGTATTTTTTTTAATTGTATTTATTTATTTATTTCCCCCCCAGAGCCCCAGTAGATAGTTGTATGTCATAGCTGCACATCCTTCTAGTTGATGTATGTGGGACGCGGCCTCAGCATGGCCGGAGAAGCAGTGTGTCTGTGCGCACCCGGGATCCGAACCTGGGCTGCCAGCAGCGGAGCGCGCGCACTTAACCACTAAGCCACGGGGCCGGCCCTGTCCCTTTGTATTTTGAAGTTGGTGGAGGGTGAGGGTTGGGATCTAAAGTCCATCATGGGGTAGGTGGCCCCAGGGTCTGCATGTCCAGAATTCCTCCCAGTCCTTTTCCTCTCAGTCCGGGGTGAAATCACTGCTATTAGAATTATAGAGAGGTCTTGTAGGAATGGCCTTGTAATTTTGTTGTTTCCCCTGGGAGGGCTGCTGACATGATCTCTGCAGTCAGGTTTTGATGACCTGAAGGTTGTGCAATTTGGAGTTCCTATTTAAGAAAAAAAAACAAAATTACAAATGCAAAGTTAGATATAGGGCCATGGAAGGGGCTTGTGCAAGTGGGGCCTGAAGCCTAAGCTCGGTTAGCTTCGGGGTATAGCTGCCTCTGGCCATGAGTACACGTCCCCATGCTGTGAAGTCGGAGCGTGCTGATGGGTGTGGTGGAAATGTTCATTGAGTGCATCTTATGGGCTAAGTGTTTTCCTGTTTATATGGTATATTCCTTATTTGATACAGTGAGCTCATTTAATCTCAATAGGCTTTTAAAAAAATTAGACTTTTTATTTTGACATATAATGTAGATTCCCATGCAGTTGTAAGAAATAATATGGAGAGAGCCAATGTACCCTTTGCCCAGTTTCCCCT
This sequence comes from Diceros bicornis minor, assembly GCF_020826845.1. Lineage (NCBI taxonomy): Eukaryota > Metazoa > Chordata > Mammalia > Perissodactyla > Rhinocerotidae > Diceros > Diceros bicornis. The sequence continues at coordinate 53,224,195 of NC_080760.1, read as the reverse complement.
AATGGTACTACCTTGCAAAACTATAGTATAATATCAGAACCAGAATATTGACTCACTAGCCTTTTGAGGTGTATGTTTTTATCCTCATTTTTATTCGCGATTGGACCGGGGTTAAGAGAAGCACACAGGCCTGCCCCAGGTCACCCAGAGGGTTAGTGTAGGGTCAGGGGATGAACATGGTCTTCTGACTTCCAGGCGGTGCCATCTCCATTATGACAGGCCATGGGAGGGGCAGTATTCAATTCATTTTGTCATTCATTCAACAAACATTTATTGAGTACTTCCTGTGGGCCAGATGCTTTCATATGGGTTATCTGATTTAATTCTTCAATAGTACTAGGAGTCAGGTAATGTTTTCTTTTTATATCTGATAAAATTGGCTCAGAGAGGTTACAAAAACTCTCCCATGGTAACACAGTTTATAAAGGAGGGATAATGATGAATGTATGTAATCCCTCGTTTTATGTCAGGCAGTGTGTTAGGTACCTTACATTTGCAACCTCCTTTACTCCAGATGTAGTCTTAAAAGGCAAGTTTATTATCTCCATTATTTTGCAGCTAAGGAGACTGGAGTTCAACTCCAGATCTTGTGATTCCACTGTGGTTCTTTTCGTTATATCCTGCTGAGGGGATGGTGCAGCAGTTCATTCATTTGTTCATTCATTCATTCAGCAAACATGTTTGAGCACTGACTCTATGTCGGTACCTGGCAAGGTGTCAGAAATAGAAAGATAAGAGACAGGAGCTCAAAGCCTACTCCAGGAGTCATGGTATTGTGAATAAGAGCTATGGTGGCCATATGCAGCACTCTAAGGACAAACTGTGCTCCACAGCTTTGCTCGGGGCTCACCCTGGCTTCCAGGTGGTAGATGTCAGAATCACCACATCCCAGGGTGGGCCAACAGCCTTCAAAAGCACGCACTTCAAAGTCTCCGTTTTTCTCTTTGGGCAGGGACTTCAAAATGAGCGTCCCTGACTACATGCAGTGTGCTGAGGACCACCAGACTCTCCTTGTGGTGGTCCAGCCTGTGGGGATCGTCTCGGAAGAGAACTTCTTCAGGATCTACAAGAGGATTTCCTCTGTGAGCCAGATCAGCGTTCGAGACTCCCAGCGTGTGCTCTACATCCGCTACAGACACCACTACCCACCCGAGAACAACGAGTGGGGCGACTTCCAGACCCACCGCAAAGTCGTGGGCCTCATCACCATCACAGACTGCTTCTCGGCCAAGGATTGGCCGCAGACCTTTGAGAAGTTCCACGTGCAGAAGGAGATCTATGGCTCCACGCTCTATGACTCCCGGCTGTTTGTCTTTGGGCTGCAGGGTGAGATCGCCGAGCAGCCACGCACCGACGTGGCCTTCTACCCCAACTACGAGGACTGTGAGACGGTAGAGAAGAGGATCGAGGACTTCATCGAGTCGCTCTTCATTGTGCTCGAGTCCAAGCGTCTGGATAGGGCCACAGACAAGTCTGGGGATAAGATCCCCCTTCTCTGTGTCCCATTTGAGAAAAAAGACTTTGTAGGATTGGACACAGATAGCAGGTAAGTTTACCTAGGGGCCCAGATTCCTTGGCTTCTGGCTTGGGTTGTTTCCTGACGGCAAGAAGGGATAAGCAAATGGTAGAATTTTATTGCAGCAAGGGGTTGAAAGGTGCAGTCCCTTGTTTTTCAGACTTTCAAAAACAGGACAGCTTTTGGTTAAGGGAAATCCTTTTAGGGCTAGTGTGTACACTTACTCTGCCTTTTCAGCTGGGACCCCGTGGGACCAACCCCCAGTGCTGCTGTCCAGTACAGTAGCCGCAGCCGCTCGTGGCCCTTGAGCACTTAGAGAGGAGGCTAGTCTGAGCCGAGATGTGCGCGAAGTAAAACGCACATCCGATTTGGAGACTTAGTACGGAAAAAAGAACATAAAATATCTCAATATTTTTATGTTGATTACATGTCCAAATGATAATATTTTACATACATTAGATTAAATAAAATATATTATTAAAATCAGTTTCGAGTGTTTGTTTTTTACTTTTTTAATTGTGGCAACTAGAAAACTTAGATTTACTGGTGTGGCTCGCATTTTATTCCTATTGGACAGTGCTGCCCTAGAGCACAGTTTGACAACTTTTATTCAGTCTCATCCCTTGGATTTATAGATGAGATGCTGAATCTGGAGAGGCAACAGAACTGGGTGCTAGCTGAGCTGGAAGTGGAGCCCATGTCTCCTGCCTCCTAGGCCGGGCAGTCTGCATGGGTCTGGCCCCTTCTCCCTACCTGGCAGCCATAGTGTCAGATTCCTCACTTTGCGAGCAGAGGAAAGTGTGTTTGTATTCTCTGTATAACAGGGAGTGTTGGACAGGGCAGGAAAAGGTCAGTCCTCACATTTTCCCTGTGATTAAGTCAACAGCTTTACTTTGCACCAGAATTGCAATTAGCTCTTGCTGGCCATTGGCTTCCCCGCTCTGCCCGCTGCTCTGTTTCCTTGTATGGCCATTGTGGCGTGCGTCGGGCAGAAGAGGACGAGATGCAAGGTTAGGCTGCAACTCTTTGCCAAGAGGCGGTCTCTTTTTCGCTAGGGAGAGCATGGGGTAGCTGTGTCTCTCCAACTTCGTCCCTTGGTCACTCTGAGTCTCTCCTCCCTCCTCTGTAGAATTCGGGTGATGGTCTCCCAGGTGAGGATTAAATGACATAGTGTGCATGCTGGCAGAGTGCCCACTGCAAAGTAGGTGCTCAGTATGTTTCTTGAACATACCTGAGATCAAACACTGACTTTCTGGTTGTTGGTAAGTTGGAGGAGAAGGTGTCACAGAATTGAGAAAATAATAGGCCCAGGCCAGCCCTGCAAGTGAGAAGCACAGAGTAGCCCAAGTCACACCTGCGTGTGGTACTTGGCAGGGTCTGGAGTAATTTTCATTTTCTCACTTGGACGTTTATGTGGCCTAAGGAAAGGACAAGGCATGTCATACCCACGACCTGTACTTAATCCTTGCGGTGGCCCTGTGAGCTACATGCCAGCGCTCCCCTTTTACTCCTTGGAGCTGAGGTGACAAGGTTTAGAGGCCTGGGCAGCTGCTGAGGGGCAGAGCTGCTGTATGCACCAGGCCCCCTCCAAAGCTGTCTCCTTTTACCTCACCTGCTGCTCCTGCTGAGGCTCCTGGTCCGTCAGGCGGGGTAGGCACCCGTGGTAATCATCCCTTAGAAAGTGGGGCTGCACGGTGCGCACAGCGCCCTGCGTTCCCCGTGTCACGGCAACCTGTGGTGTCGGCGTCGGCAGGGACTGGCTTCTCCCCACTGCGTAGACTGGTGGGTGGGTGGCTGAAGCCTTAAAGTGGCTTCGGCTGGAAACTCTGCTCTGAACCCTCGACTAGTGCCTTCTCCGTTGCTGCACGAGGCACTGGTGACATTTTTTGCTCATTGACTTCTTGGCTTTGAGGTTGCAGACCCACTGGAGAATGCCACCTTGTTTTTGCATTTTGAAATCTGTGCTCACAATTCAGCGGGAGTAACGAGACTGTTTTGGGATAGCGCACCTGGCGCATAGTGGCTAATAATGTTAACAAGTGTTTATCGAGAGCCTCTGTGTGCCAGGCACGGCTCTAGGCATCGGAAGTACAGCAGCGGATTAACCCTTCCTCCTGGCGGGTCCGTTCTATTCTAACCGTACTGTAGACACTCAGCCATCATTTGAACTTGAGTGAGATAATGACACCAGTGACCTCAGATCAAGCACGTTCTCCTCTAATCAGTTAATCGTTGTTGCTTCATGACTCCCTAGTTCTCTAATTTTTCAAACAATGTTTTGGTGTAGGAACAGAGCCTAACTCTCTCCTGCAACTCTTGGAAGGAGTGATAAAAAATGTCCAACCTGAAGTGAGATGGTATTTTGCAGCTCGAAAGGAAATGTCTAGATGTAGGTCACGTTTTGGTTTGACGCACTGACCACACTGACAGGCCCCACGGCAGATGGGCCGACGGCCCGGGAGCACGGGGTTCGTGTGGGTTTTACTTCAGCGTTCACACCAGCCCCGGGCTCATGAAAGCCCCCAGTGAATTCTTGTACACGTAGTGCTGTAGCTGTCGAAGTTATTTTTGTTCTTGTGTGTTTCTAATTTTTGCTTGTTCCTCTTTCTTTTCTTTTCCTTTTTTTTTTTCTATCATACCGCCCTGTGAGTATGTTGTTGGGTCTGAAAAGGTAGGCTGTGAACATACTGCATTGAAAATAGCTAGATTTCCCTATGCGCTGCCTTCCCATTGCTTCCATCGCTTTAAAAAACAAAACCTTACTGCTGCCTAGATCCATAGATTATATTGGTCATCTTTTTATTAGAAAAAAAAAAAAAAAAAAAAAATTAGAAAATTTTTTAAAATTTTAGCTTTTTTAGCACGTAACCCATTGGTTTTGATATCTGTTAGAATCCTTGCTTTGGGGAACTTGTTTGGTCTTACTTAGTATTTGGTGACAAATGAGCCTTTATTAATTTTTTGTTTGTTTTAAGGATGTGAGATGCTAATTGATTTAGGTGGCTGCAGAGGGATTTTTCATGGGCTGTTTTAACTCGGAAAGTCTAAGACTGCAGCGCCTCGCTTGATTCTGGCTTTTAAATGAACGCATTAGGCACATGATTTTTGGCTGTCGCTGTGTGATGTGCATGATGGTGCTTACTGACCAGCAGTCACCAGTAAAGGTGCAGCACGGGACTGGCTGGCCATGAAGGGACGCTGTTGGAGGAAGCGGTTACCAGATTTTCTTTTGCTTTCCCCTCGAGCATGCCATCGACTTTACTTCGTCTTAGCAACGTTCCTTCATAAAGGGGCAGAGGCTGTTCTAAACTCTACACCAGTCTTTCACCCCCTTTTATGAGGGGGACTTTTCTAAGTATCAGGAAAATAGGGCCATCTCCTAAATAGCTAGCCTGTTTGGGTCTGTGGACAGAGGACCTCTATAATTAACTGTCATTCCCTCTCTGCTTTAGCCAGTAGTGCTCAGAGCCAGTTCTGGGGCCCCACTTAGGCCCCGCTTAGGCCCACCTTAGGCTCACCTTGGCAATTTGCAGGCCCTTACCTGCCCCGGCTTTTACTTTTAACCCTGTGTTGGCAAGAAATAGCTGTTTCTGTATTTGTTGAGCCTAATGTCCATCACTGATGGGCATGTCATTAGGTTGCAGTAATGAAACCCCAACACCCAGGGTCAGCCCTGAAGGGAGAGTCCTTGGCTGACCTAGGACCTCATATTCATCCCCCCAGTCCATCTCACCCAGAGTTTTGACAGGAACAACTGGGCGTATGGTGGGCTGCTTACTAAAATGGGGAAGACTGGGCGGTACCTGCTGGGAGTCAGATTCCAGAAATGTTGGGTGTGTTTTTTAGATGCCTATTAGACATTTAAGTGACGACTTCAAAGAGGCAGTTGGATTTGTGAGCCTGGAGCTCAGGCGAAGGAGCTGGACTAGAGGTAGACCTTGGGCGTTGTCAATATTTAGCTTGTACTTAAAACCATGACGGTAGATGAGCTCATCTAGAGAGGTGTAGACTGAGGCGGGAGAAAGGTTCAGGACTGATCCCCAGGTACTCCGATGTGACCGGGGATCAGAGGGAAGCCCAGATCGTAGAGGTTTTGCATATTATTCTAAGGAGTTTGGGATTTTAGGAGCAGCTGCTATTTATCCTAAAGGTGCTTGGGGACGGGTCAGCTGCTACAAAAATCTGAAGAGAATGACCTGGCTAGATTTGCATCTTAGAAAGATTGCTCTGGCAGCAGGATGGAGGAGCTGCACCTCCTCAGGAGCTGGAGTTGCGGGGGAGTGGGGAGAGGATGGGGTCCCACTCATCCTTGAGGGAGGGGGAGGGCCTGAGGGGGGTGGTGCCAGCCAAGTGGACTGTCTTTCCCTGGAACAAAAGGCAGATCGGATAGGGAACCTGAGGAAAGAGGTGATGGGGAATTGGGAGGAGGAGCTGACATGTAAAAGGATTGTTGGATAGTCCTGGAATAGTCTTTCCCCCAAAATTAGACTTAAAACAAACCTCTTAAGAACATTGATAGCTACTATTGAGGAAGCAGTTCTTTTTTGATCCTTCAAAGTGTAAGGCACTATATTGGGTGGATACAAAGATGAATAGGACAGTCTGTCACAGGGGCTTGATGCTTATTAGGGGAACAATACAAGTCTAAAGAGGGAGAGGGGTGGGGAGGAAACCCACAGGACTCTGTCAGGCACCAGTCAGCCACCCTGCCTGCATACTTCATTCACGTCACGTCAGTGCCATCTGAGGTGGGCCGCAGGCCCATTTTGCAGAGTGAGAAGAATTCTCAGAGAGGTTAAGTAATTAGTCCAGCCTCACACAGCTAGTAAATGCTGTAGCAGAATTCAAACATGGCCTTGTTCTCCCTATTAATTCTGTTCCCTCCCTGTTATACTTGGAATGGTAAAGTAGATCAGTTTTGGAACCTCTCAGAAAAATGTCTCTTATTAAAGTGCTGCAGGTCTGTTTCACGAAGCTCAGCCTCCTTTGATGGTTAGATAGCATCAAGATGTTTTACGTCCCAGAGTTGTATGTTTGCATTTCATTTCTATGATGACCTGGTTGCAGATAATGCATGAGTGTAAAGTAAGACTTAGAGGCTTCTTTTTTTTTTTTGTGAGGAAGATCAGCCCTGAGCTAACATCTGTGCTAATCCTCCCCTTTTTGCTGAGGAAGACCGGCTCTGAGCTAACGTCTATTGCCAATTCTCCTCCTTTTTCTCCCCAAAGTCCCAGTAGATAGTTGTATGTCATAGCTGCACATCCTTCTAGTTGCTGTATGTGGGATGTGGCCTCAGCATGGCCGGAGAAGTGGTGCGTCGGTGCACGCCCGGGATCCGAACCCGGGCCGCCAGTAGCAAAGCGCACGCACTTAACTGCTAAGCCAGGGAGCCGGCCCCAAGACTCAGAGGCTTCTGAACGTAAGCACGGTCCACCTGTGAGAGGGAGAGGCGCAGGAACTGCATTTCCGTGAGTTGAACGTAGTAATTTTCTGTTCCTCGTGAGTACGGGGAGTGCATTCCCTGAAGTTCTGTGCAGTTTGTATTATTCTCTGCTATTATGTTATATCAGGTGAAGATAAAGAATCCCTGCACAGTACATTATGTTGCTGTTGGAGTGAGATGCTTTCACAGTTGTTAAGGGGAACTTTTTCCCTAACAAGTCCACTGGCATGTGACACATATGTGCGAGTCCTCACATTTGGGACTTGGGCTGTGATTTTCTTTTTGCTCCTTCCTTCCCTCTTCTCGTCTCTTTCTCTTCTTCCCAAATGCCCTCAAGAGAGTTCATGGTCCTAACGGAGGGATGGGGAAATACCCAGATAGTGACTCTGCGGTCCTGTTGTGGAGGGCAGCCCAGCTGAGAGCTATAGGACCTTATCAGGGAAGAGTTCCTGGAGCAAGAGGGCTCTGCATTTAGTTTTGAATGCAGAGTAGGGGTCAGCCAGGTGAAGGGCAGGGATGGTGGCTCCGGTGGCAGGAACAGCCTGGGCAGAGGCCTGGAGGCTTGTGGGGCAGGGGCTTGGGCGAGTGCCCTGTGCTGAAAAGCCCTAAGTGGTCCGTCTCCCTGGGTTCAGCGTGGGGGTGCTCCCGCGGAGGAGGGCGCTGGTCAGGAGGGGCCTGGTCATGGAGGGCTTCGGAGGAGCTTGATGTTTTAAAACTGATAAGAGAGGGAGGCAGTGAGGGGTGTCAGTGGGGAGTGACCTCTAGGAGAGGTATTCCTGGTTTTGTTGGTCCCTTTTGAGACCCATCCATTCATTTGTTTACTCATAGCAAACATGTTTCTGAGTGTCCAGGGGAGAAGGGTGGACACACAATAGTAAGCACAGTGTATTAGCCTTTTGGGAGCTTAGAAACGTCAGAAGTTGATTCAGCGTAGAAAGTTCTAGGAACATAGCAGGGACACCTAACCCAAAGTGCAGAGGTTGGAGGCAGGAAGGCTTCCTTGAGAAACTGACAGTCCAAATGAGCCCTAAGGAGAGTGGGAAGTAGCTGGGCAGAAGGGGTCAGGTGGAGCCTGAGGTCACTGGGGACTCGGGTACTGCAGGAAGGCTGTAGAGGGCAGGGGGCAGTGCTAGGAGGGGAGGCTGGAGTGATGGGAGGGGGCTAGAACTGTGTTCGAGAGCCTTTGAAAGGTTTGAAGTGGGGGAGTGACATTATCAGGTTTGTGCTTTGGGAAGGCCACTTCAACTGTGTGTTTGGTGTGTGTATGTGTGTGTGTTTGTGTGTGGTATGTGTGTATGTATGTGTGGTGTGTGTGTGGTATGTGTGTGTGTGGTGTGTTTGTGTGTGTGTGGTGTGTGTGTGTGGTGTATATGTGTGGTGTGTGTGTATGTGGGGTATATGGTGTGTGTGTAGTGTGTGTGTAAGTGTAGGTAGCGGGGACAGAGGGGAGGGGTGATGCGGAATGGGGAGGGTCAGAGAGATCATTAGAAGGCTGTGAGGTAACCGTGGGAGAGAGAGGTGCCAGGGGTCTGGTTGGGCACGGCAGGGGCAGTATAGCTGTAGTATTTTCTTATGCGGAGGGCTTGTTAGTGGGGCCGTCCTAACATTGTCCTGTGGCTCGGAAGAAAACAAATGGAGGCTGGTGTTCCCTCTTCTCTCCCTCTCTGCCTTATGTGATAATCCTTGTTCACCCAACAGGTGGAACAGAAAAGCTAAGTTCCAGGGTAGCCAAAGAGTGTGTTGAGCTCGTCCGAGTTAGATCTGATAGGATTTAACTTTGTATTGAGGTCTGTCAATAACGTTCATTTAGCTAGAAACTTCTCATCTTTTGGATTTCTATTGGGGTTTTTGTTCTTGATAAGATTGCTTTTTTGGTCAGGGAAAATTTAATACAGGTGCTATTTTTCTTGAAAAAAATATCTTAAGAAATTTAGTGTTAAAAAGAATAGGAATACTTAAAAATGATAAAGGAAGATTTTGGTATAGTTTCTTTGGTTTCTGAGTTGATAGGGAGTTTGAAGCCTTTGCATTATTTAATAGCACATTCTTGCCAATATTTAAAGAGCTGTTAGTGAGTGCCCAGGCCCCACCCTCTCAAAGCATTATTAAAGCTTGCTCTGAAATACTGAAGATAAAGGTCTTGTTTGCAAAAACCAAATGGTTGGCTTATAATCTGCAGCATAGCTCTCTTTATAAAATAATAATAGGTTCGAAGTTAAGAAAGTGGAAGATAATTGATTTTTTAAAAAGCAGAAATATAAATTTGTGGTAATGTTGCAACTGGAAAATTTGAGAAGAAAATTCTTACTCTAAAACTGTCTGAGTGAAATACATGGTAGAAGTCATATATACCTATTACGTTTAGAAAATAACTTGGCGGTAGTTTTAGAAGTTAGAACCATTCCAGCTCACGTGACTGGCAATGATTAGTTGCTGACTTCAATTATAGAGCCTAAAGTTGCCTTCTCAGCAATTTCTTGTAGTGAGAGAGTTGATAGTGCTTAGCCAGTGTACTTTTGGGGCAGAAGTCGTGCGTTAGCAATGATTCATTTCCGTGCATTCTATTTTTTAGACATTACAAGAAGCGGTGCCAAGGACGCATGCGGAAACATGTGGGGGACTTATGCCTGCAGGCTGGGATGCTGCAGGACTCCTTGGTCCATTACCACATGTCGGTGGAGCTTCTCCGCTCAGTGAATGACTTCTTGTGGCTTGGAGGTAAGATTGTTTGATGAAGATGATCAGATATATAATTATGGCAACTGTTCTTTCAAGTAAGAGAAAACAGAAAAAATGGCTCTGAAAATAAAGGATGGGGGAGGGGAAGCAGTCAGCTGTGCTGGTTGCTGTGGGCATCGTCTGGGAACTTCTCCGCCTTATCTTCTGCCACTTCTGCACCCAGGCCTGCACTGCAGTCCTGCTGAAGCCTGCATGCACTTCCCTCTGAAATGCATTGCCTCGCCTTGTTCCTCTGCTGTTTTTTTAGCACACCTTGCCCTCTGCTTAGAATGCCATTCCCCACATTTGTCATCTGTTACACTCATTCTTCACAACCTCATCCGTACGTCAGCTGATGAATGGGTAAACACACTGTGTGTAAACACTGTGTGATTTACCCATACAGTGGAATGTTATTCAGACATAAAAATGAATGAAATACTGATACCACTGCAACACGGACAAACTTTGAAAACCATGCTAAGTAAAAGATGCCAGACACAAAAGGCCATATATTGTATGATTCCAATTATCTGAAATGTCCAGAATAGGCAAATCTATAGAGGCAAACAGCAGATTACTGGTTGCTAGGGGCTGGGCAGAGGGGAGATTGGGGAGTGACTGCTAAAGGGTATGGGCTTTCCTTTGGGGAGATGAAAATGTTCTGGAATTAGATAGTGGTACTGGTTGCACAACTGTGAGTATACTAAAAATTGCTGAATTGTACACTTTTAAGTGGGTGAGTTTTATAGTACGTGAATTATATCTCAATTTAAAAAACTAAAAAGAAACCAAAACAGAAATAAACCTCCTGGGGCTGGCCCGGTGGCGCAAGCGGTTAAGTGCGCGCGCTCCGCTGCGGCGGCCCGGGGTTCGCTGGTTCGGATCCCGGGCGCGCACCGACGCACTGCTTGGCAAGCCATGCTGTGGCGGCGTCCCATATAAAGTGGAGGAAGATGGGCACAGATGTTAGCCCAGGGCCGTCTTCCTCAGCAAAAAAAAAAAAAAAAGAGGAGGATTGGCGGATGTTAGCACAGGGCTGATCTCCTCACAAAAAAAAAAAAAAAAAAAATAGAAATAAACCTCCTTCAAAGGGCAGCATTTTCTGACCCCTCCAGGCAGTTGTTGTTCAGAACTCTATTATAGAGCTTACTCTTTGTGCTGGAATTGCATGTTTAGGTGTTTTTCTCCTTCAGGGACTGTCTCATGGGAGTGGGAGGCGTGGTCTGTGTGTGTCCATCATCTAGCATATTGTAGATGTTCCATAAATGCTTGTTAAGTGAATGTTGTGTGAGTAAGGACTAAAATAGGGTTCTTTCCTTGAAGAAGCTGACAGTTTAGTCAGGGGGCCTATCTGTCAGCCGCTTAGGATAGTACAAGTCAGAATGAGGGAACCAAGTAAATTCTTTAATAGAAGTTTAACAACATGCTATAGAATACATTAAATATAAGAAATACTTAAAATGGACTTAAGTTTCATAATTTGGCTTCTTAAAGAGGATAGAGAAATAAAAGTGGGAAAGAGAAGGAGAGAATAGGAAGAGATGGAAAAGAGAAAGAGAGAAAGGATTAAGCAGGATGAGAAAGAATGTGAGATTTGCTTAGTTTTCTTGAAAGAGAAGTCTATAAATACTTGTTATTGATTGGTGGAACATATCCGTATCCCAGGGAGCTTTAACAGTAGGGCCTCTGCTGCAGGCACTTATCCAGAAAGAATAGTACCCACTCATGTACCTCACACCCAGAGAGTGATCCACCAGGTCGGTAGGGTTCATAAAGAAGGTGCGTGGAGATGGACTGTGCTGTGTGCTGTGTGCATCTTTCACTTTCCTCTCATATATATGCAGTCTCTAATGTGTGTCTCTCATAAACATATGTGTACATCTCTCATAAACATATAGTGGAGTTTCCCAGAGGCTACATGACCTATGACAACAGATCGGGTGCCGAAGCAGATATGAGAATCTACCTCACTTGTATGAAGCCAGACATTAAAGAAATTTGTAAAAATGGTATAACAATGCCACTTTTCCAGCATATTATTTTATTTATTTATTTATTTGGTTTTTTGCTGAGGAAGATTAGCCGTGAGCTAACATCTGTTGCCAATCTTCCTCGTTTTTCGCTTGAGGAAGATTAGCCCCGAGCTAACATCTGTGCCAGTCTCCCTCTACTTTATATGTGGGTTGCTGCCGCAGCATGGCTGACAAGTGGCGTAGGTCCATGCCTGGTATCTGAACCCGAGAACTGGGGCTGCCGAAGAGGAACGCGCCAAACCTAACCACTACACCACAGGGCCAGCCCCCCAGCATATTCTTTTTTTTTTTTTTTTTTTTGTGAGGAGATCAGCCCTGAGCTAACATCCGCCAATCCTCCTCTTTTTTTTTTTTTTTTTGCTGAGGAAGATGGCCCTGGGCTAACATCGGTGCCCATCTTCCTCCACTTTATATGGGACGCCGCCACAGCATGGCTTACCAAGCAGTGCGTCGGTGCGCGCCTGGGATCCGAACCAGCGAACCCCGGGCCGCCGCAGCGGAGCGCGCGCACTCAACCGCTTGCGCCACCGGGCCGGCCCCCATATTCTTTTTGTTTTGGAAAATAGTTACTTTTCATAAAAATTCAGCATGTAATGAGGTTCTCATTATTTTAAAAGGAATTAACACATAAATATTTAAATCCTTTTCTGGTTTTAATTTCAAATATGGTAAATATCTCTAGACGTAACCTGCACCAAAAAAAAACTCTTTGTGATCTTCAGTAATTTTTCAGAGTGTCAAAGAGTTCTAAGACCAAAAAGTTTGAGAACCGCTGAGCTAATGAATAAAGATGAACACTGTAGCACAACTAATAAGGCATGTGGCATAGCTTGAAATTTTTAGGATATAACTGCTGGTAATAGAAGAACAAAATGTACTCCAAGTAACTGTGGCTGCCTTTGAGAAGGAGACAGGCCTACAGGTATTTGCTCCAAACTGAACAGATGCATTTAGGGTGTGTGATGTGGAAAGGTGTTCTGGTCCTGCTTCTGGTGGTATTTTTGAAATATTTTCAGTCCAGGGCACTTTCTGCTACACATCTCTGTAGCATCAGAATCGGGCACAGAGCCTGCCTCACGGTATGCGCTCAACTGTTGGTTACATGAGGGAATGAATGGCTGAGGAGGCTGGCCCATTTCACATGTGTACTCAGCCCCACAGTGAAGCCTTGAGCATCGTGAGACTTTCCTGTGTTGCCGGCCTTGACGTGGGCTTGCGAAAGATAATAGGTGGCATGTTCCTGTTTGTAACAAAACCAGTGATCTGTAGATTTGATCTTTGTTTTGGGGAAAAATTGGCATTTCCACATAATCTGTTCAAATCATTCTTAGCCATGCAATTTGAGCTAACGATGGGCCACTAACTTTACTAATTGTAGTTTTTTTTTAATGCCCAGCTGCCCTTGAAGGGTTGTGTTCGGCTTCTGTCATCTATCACTATCCTGGTGGAACCGCTGGTAAGGCTGGAGCTCAAAGGGTCCCGGGCAGCTCGCTTCCTGCTGAAGCAGCCAACAGACACCGACCGGGTAAGCTCTGCTCTGTCCTCCGGCCTGGACTCATCTATAGTCTTTAAGCAAGTGGGAGTAATTTATTACTTGTCCCTCTGAGTTAAGGCTGACTAATGTTTAAATAAAGTATAATATCTACTGAGTCAGAAGAAACCTTGCACGAGACGTTTTCTTCTGATTTTATTGAATATTTATTGATCTTATTGAATAATGTTAATGGATTACAATGATTGGTTGATTTCTGGAAAACTTGCATAAAACTTCGTGGTAGACCCTTGAAGTTCCGTTTCTGGGTCTTTTTCATAATTTCTGTGTATTCGGTGAAGCTGGTCCCAGATGTCAATTTTAAAGCTAAATCAGGGTCTGGGAGCTGTTTCTTATTTTCCTGGTTGATGAAGTTCTCTTAATGAGTTAAGTTTAATTTGCTTATGTTTGTTAGCACCAATGAAGAGTAAAAAATCTTCTTTGGAGGAGCAGACCCACAAATGCTTGTTGAATGAACTTGACCCTTTTGACTGTTAACTAATGAACTTGCCTTAAATGGTTCAGGATATAGTTGTCATATTGCACAGATCACAAAGATAATAACAAAGAATGCAGAAATCAAGGCTATACACATAACTGGTAGGTGTTTTTTGATCCATGAGATTTTTAGATATTTTTTTTCCTCGGAGAGAAAGCCCACTGTAGTATTGGATGGGGAAAAGCCTTAAATTTCTTTTTTTGCTGAATTATACCATCCCCTATGATCTGTAAAGAACGCAGAAATTACCTTTATGAATCAGTTACCGTAGCGGCACAGCCTGAATCTGGCTGCAGTCTTTGTAGAACTGCTTAGATGAATCTATAATGGTTCTTGAAGATATTTTATCATTCTTCAGCAGAGCATTCCTAATGGTTTTAGTGGCATCTCGGTTGTTTGAGAGGAAAGTAAAGCAGGCTCAGAAGTGACATAGAAAGTCTGAAGTTGACGATATCTCTACTCCTGCCTGTCCCTGTGCTTTGATTCTGACTTGAGATGTTGCGTCAGCATCCACCTGTATTTATTCCTTGTTGTTATAATTGCTATCTCTGGTATGAGATGACAGCATTTTAAGTTGCATTGTCTTCTCTAGTCAGTGACCAGGTGCTAGAATCTCCAACACACTCAGAGAGGTGAAAGCACGCTTCATTTTCTCTAGAAGGGGAGCTGCTGCGCTCTCCAGGGGAGCCCTTTTGTTGGAGGTTGTTTTTTTTGTCCCCTGTGATTTGAAGAGTTATCATGTGCTGAGACTGTTCTGATGTGGTTAGTGAGACTCGAGAGACTTGGAGAATAATGTTTCCTTTTTTCTCCTTGCTGAATGTAGGCAAAAACAGTTTTAAGCTGTTTTGAAAAACTACTCTGTCTTCAGTAGAGAAGTGTCCTTTTTAGCTTTACATAGTGTCAGAAACTTGAGAGCTTTTCCTGTTGAAGATAGTCTGTGGGGAGAAACATCTAGTGAAGCCCACGCGAGAGCTGAAAGAGCAGCGCTTATCTCATTAGGTCAGTGATGCTGTTACTACCTGTCAAGCAATAGAGGGTCCAGATCCATTAATGGGCTTGATATCATGAACAGACATGTTGCTTTATCTTGGATATTAATTTCAAGATTATTCAGTTCTTAGTGGCAACCTTGTCTTACATCAGGAATTTATGGCATCTACTATCTGAGGTGAAGACCAGACAAACTAATTATTTAACATTCTACCTTGAATTTATATCTCAGGTTCCTTTTTCAACAGCAAAACAGCAGAAACACAGGTGTCGCTTAATGTCAGTGTGACCTGGAGCAAGTTGCTTAATCTCTCTGTGCCTCAATTTCCTTATCTGTAAAATGGGAAGATAATAATAGTATTTACCTTATAGGGTTCTTGTGAATGAGATGATACACATGTAAAGGACCCAGAACAATCCTAGCCAGTACTTGGTAAATGTTAGCAGCTATTATTATTATTAATACATATTGTTATTATTGTTGATTATCAAGTCGTTTTAAGACTTGGTAATATGAATCATGAATAATGTTAAAAGACTCTAGATATCTCAGATCCCGATTACATAGTTTTCAAGCAGATTTCCTCTGAGAAAAGAGATTTTTTTTCCCTCTTAAAATTGAGTTATCTTAGTTTCAAAAAGAATTCTTTAGTCCCTACCTCCTTTTGCTTTAATTCTCCTTTTGTTTTAATTTTTTTTAACTTTCGTTTCTTGGTATTTAAAGGTTAGGGGCCATTAATTCTTTTCTCTAGAGACTTGTATATGAACCTGTAAGTCTATAATTTATTTATTTATTTTCCCCCAAAGCCCCAGTAGATAGTTGTATGTCATAGCTGCACATCCCTCTAGTTGCTGCATGTGGGACATGGCCTCAGCATGGCCGGAGAAGCGGTGCGCCGGTGCGCGCCTGGGAATCGAACCCCGGGCTGCCAGCACCAGAGCGCACACACTTAACCGCTAAGCCACGGGGCCGGCCCATGTAAGTCTATAATTAACAGACAAAACTTGGTGTATTAAAAAAATAAATAGGACATTCTGCAATCAATCCAAAAGAAAATGCTTATTGACTTGTAAACATTTCTCTTTTATGGTCATTTCTACTTTTTGGTCTATCTTAGTTTAATAGTGATCATCATCATCATAATTATCACAATGGCTATGAGTTATTCAGCACCTACCATAGGCCAGTGGCTGTGCTAAATGCTTTATGTCTTACCTCATAGCAGGCGCCCAGGGCAAGTACAGTACCTCCTTTTTCCAGGCGAGGGACTGAGGTTTATAGATGAGGCATCTTGCCCCAGATCACACACTGGCAAGTTGCGGATCAGGACTTGAACCCAGGTTGGTCTGACTGCACAGTGAGCATTAATTGCTCCTCTAATCAGCCTCCTTTTGACTGGTGTCCTGAACGTCTGTGAGTTCATAAATCACAGATTTTAGTGATCTCAGCCTGACAATGCCTTAAAAGAAGAGATAGCAGTGAAAATATGAGACAGAGTGGAATAGATTAAAATTGTACATTTTCACAAACATTCTCAGCTAAAAAAACTAAAAAGTTAATATTTTTTATTTTCTTAACTCTGTAAGCACTAAAAATAAAACTTTAAAAATTATTACAGAGCACAAGAAGGGGGGCTTTGAAAATCTAACCATTGCTAGTGACTTATTGCTTGTGTTTCTCTAGTGATGCTTGTTGAGAGAAAAAGTTATGAAGACTGAGTTGGTTTTATGTAGTCTTTGGTATGGAAGAAAAGATTAAGTCAGGAATGTTGAGAGAAAGTAAAAATCTATACTCTTTTCTTTCCTGATGATGAATATGTAAGTTTTATGGACATGGGACTTGTCAGCTTTGTTTTTATGGCCTAAGTACATTCCCTCATTTGTGAACCTAAAATAAAGTTATTTACCTTATGAGAGTTAGATACCATGTATGCAAAGTCCCTAAGAGGTGCACAATAAAACTTTGCTGTCACAATGACATAGATTGTTTAGAAGCACCAACTTTGAATACTGAAGAGAGTGATTTATTTCTGGTGCATAGTCAATACGTATATGCATATGATATATATGAATATGATTTTAAGTGATAAGGATTCAGTTACATTTTTTTTAGTGCAGTATGAAGTTTTGATGAAATGAGTGTCATTCTAGTAAGATAAAGGATAGCTAAATTGCCTTAAGTGGAAGAACTTAAATATTAGTTGTAAAGAATGTATATTTTTACAACTCTGAATTCATATTGCCATGTAAACACCCACTAAAACCTTCAAATTACTAGGAATTTGACCATAGTGATTAAGTTTAGGAAAATTGACATTGAGCTATTTTCAGAGAATAAGCTTATCTCTTTTGTGGTTGAAGAAAATTTTGATTTTTTCTGTATCTTAATAGGTTAAAAAAAATCAAAATGTTGATTTGACATCTGCCACTTTTCCTTTATAGAGAGAATAAAAGGAAGCTCATGCTGTTTTATTATCTCAATGAACGTTTTTGTATTCCAGTAAAATTGTGTGTTGTATAGTTACTAGACCTTTGGGAAGTATTTTGCAAGACACTTAGACTACCCACTGTTGGAAAAATGCAGATGCGACTTTTATGAATATAGGGTTAGTACAGATCCATTGGTTTTTGGGATAGTGCAAGATACAAGGACTAGGAGTAAGCTTTGCTACTGATTGCTAGAAGGGCAGATTCCCTGGATCTCATCTCTCTCTCTGTAAAGCGAAGAGGCTGGACTGGATGCCCAAGATTCCTTCCTATTCTAAGATTAGTTACCATGATCCTGTGTTTTTTGTTTATATTCAGGAGTGTTAAAGATTTCAGATTAAGTACTGAATTCCACTCCCTTCCCTGAAGTAGAATTCAGAATGTGCCAGCTAAGCTTTTAGTTATGGTCTCTGAGCATCCTGTTTTTTAAAATCTTACTGATCATTGCTTATATGCAGCCAATTTTTTGGTTGCATCTTTTCCAGCAACTTGGAAAGCCTTTTTTGGCCATAGGTGGTGCTGTTGCACCTTTTAAAGTCAATTTTCCTGTTTGTAAAAGAAGACTTAATGTTCCTTTAATTTGATTGCTTTGTTTAATGCTTCAGCATAGCACAATGTCTATTATGTCTGGATACCTAGAAAAAGTATTCTAGTTATATCTTATTTTTAAGATTCTGTCATCTCTGTGTGAAAATTTCAGACTTGCTATGCGAACAATGGCGAAATTGGACTTTTCTTCCAGTATTAGAAACCAGTCAGCCTTGATCTTATAAAAAAGATAGAAATGGTCTCTGGAAAACCAAATCTGAAAAACATGTTGAACTCCCTGAGTATTGAACCCACTGTTGTATGTTAATTAATGGGAGGTGATTTGGTATCATGGAAAGAGCCTAGTTTTTTTTGACTTGGGTTTGAGTGTGCGGCCATGCAAACTTGAGTGAGGTCTTTCTCAGTTTTTCCCTCGTCTGTAAATGGGGATGCTAATATCATCTTTGTAGAATTGTCAGTTTAGCGAGAAATTATATAACGTGTTTAGCACAATGGTTATCTCATAAAAGATCTCATAAACTTTAGCTATTATTTTGTGTGAAGACATCATTTTATAGTCTTGGGCAATTACTAAGAAATTAAAATAGGAAAATATGGTTTTAGGAGGAAAAATTCAATTAAGAAATGAGTGAAATATTTGAAGAAGATCAGTAGTTCCTATACTCATAATTTAGCAGCAGCATCAGAGATAGGGCCATTATACAGTCATTCTGAACCTATGTTAAACCACAGAATTATAGTCAATTAGTATATGTTAAAGGTTAAGGGGGCCCAATAATTACAGTCCAGTTTTCTCCACCAGCCAATTGAGAGATGAGACAAGAGAGTAGGCAGGTGGAGGTAAATGTCACCTTTATTACTGATAAAGCCACATTTTCCATGAACTTTAGGGATACAGGAAAACAGGTATCTTCATACTGTATCCCGGAACTAGACAGACTCACCCAGCCCCAGGCAGCTCTGGGCCATAGTAGGCTTTCCTATGAGAGGACCTGCCCCTGTCGTACTCAGGGCACAGAGGAGCGGAGCATCCTGGGTGCTGCCTGAGGGTGGCCGGCATCTAAGGGAACAAGAAGGGTTTCACGTGCCCAGCTTGTCTCCCACCGCTAGTCCTCCTCACATGGGGGAGTGAGTTATGAGTTTAGGGAGTCTGGGAGACGGCAGGGCACGTGAAACCCCTCTTGTTCCCTTGGGTGCTGGCCACCCTCAGGCAGCACCCAGGAAGCTCGGCTCCTCCGTGCCCTGAGTCAGGAGTGTTAAGGGAAGAGCCTTCGTAATGGAAACCAGAGGAACGGGGAGGAAGTGTCCCCTTCCCCCAGTTTGAACAAGTCATGGGGTGGAACAGAAAGGTGCTTTCCAAGAATTTGTAAATAGGGAAATAAGGCTGTCCTTTGGGACTCAGACTAGCAAGGAAATACAAAAGACGATTAGAACGGAGATTTATAAAATCACCTTAATAGTTAACATTTGTTGAGCACTTAAAATGTGCTACACGCTTTTCTAAGCATTTTATATAAACTATTTATTTATTTGTGAGGAAGACCAGCTCTGAGCTAACATCTAATGCCAATCCTCCTCTTTTTTGCTGAGGAAGACTGGCCCTGGGCTAACATTCGTGCCCATCTTCCTCCACTTTATATGGGACGCCACCACAGCATGGCTTCACAAGTGGTGTGTCGGTGCGCGCCCGGGATACGGGCTAGTGAACTCCGGGCCACCGCAGCGGAGTGTGCGCACTTAAACACTTGCGCCACTGGGCCGGCCCCCTATATAAGCTAATTTAATCCTTTAATCCTCACAACAACCCAGTAAAGTAGGTTTGATTATTATCCCAGTTTTATAGATGTGGAAATTGAGGCACAGAGAGGGTGAGTAACTTGACCAAGGTCACAGAGCTAGTAAGTGGAGGAGCTGGGATTTAAACCTTGGCACTCCGGCTTCCAGGCTCCCAGAGACTGGCTTTGGGTGTTCAGCAGTGTCAGCATGTCTGTAGATCTATATGTACATCTACACATCAGGCAGGGGTAGGCCAGCTAGAGAGGGCGGGAAAAGGAGAGGTGTACAAGTGTTCACAGTTGTGTCTGAGCCACTGTCTGTGGAGAGTGCCCTGTGCTCAGCGTTAACTGTCTGGGCAGCAGGTCTGTCCCTGTAACAGAAATGTGGTCCATCAAGTGAATCTAGAAAACTCCTCTTGCTGTGCTTCTGTCCATGCTTGCCACGTAACCTCCTGCCTGTGATTGTGCCACCGAGGAGAAAATGTGCCGATTGTTGAACTCTGATATTTTAGTCTGATAATTTTATGTCTTCTATTACATTGATAAGTTAAACCTACAGTTTTCTTACATCAGTCTCTTATGAGTCTGGATAATGTGAAATTAGTTCATTGGAGCCTAATGGTGCTGACAGTCACATTTCTGAGCACATCGAGGTACTTCTACCCATAGAGACCTGGCTGGAGGATGCCCCTTTTTCTCATCGTGTGATTTCTTCAAACAGCACTAATTATTATTCCCCCTCCCACCCACGCAGGACAAGAAGTCTTCTGAGTAGGCCATATAATCAGAAAACAAAGTCCACGTGTTACTCTCACCAATCAGAAAACTATTAAGTACCTAGAAGTGAGTTTAATAAAAGAAAAGTGCTTCCAGGAAGTCCAATTAGATGTTAAAGTCCATTTGGTAAAAAGCTGTCCATTTTTTGCGGTTGAATGTTTTCTTTGCTTTTTGAAAAAATTATCTGGGCCAGGTGGCTCACAGATCAACACTGGATTAGATGAAGAGATCTTAAAAAGCCAAAATGGGTTGTTTCAGGTACATCCACGCCAGTGAGAATGACAGTTGACTGCCTGTGTGAGGCATGAGACAGGAAGATTTTTACAAATTGAATAAAATAACCTTAAAAGCCCTGCAATTTGAGTGCAACTTAACACGGGGCCCAGTTCATCACTAGACACGCTGAGAGGTCAAATCATTGATGATTGTGGTAATGATTCTGAGGCGTCAAAAAAGTTTCAATCATATTCCCTATCTAAAGGATATGGCACAGGATCATTTATTTGACCAGGTTTTTCACTGTACAGGAAGTTTTTAGAGTTATTTGGAAATCCAGAGTTCCCCAAGTTTTCACACAGCTGCGTGTCTCTTCAGTGCAGATCTGTCAGCTTGTGTCGGGGGCCGTGGTGTCATGGAGAGTGTGATGTGGAGCATCCCTCAGTCTCCCCGTCCGCAGTGAGGTTGATCATCCCTGACTACTTCGTAGGGCTGCTCTGAGAACCACACATGCTGGTTGTCAAGCACTGTGCTTGGCATATAGTTGGTATTCAATAGCAAGCACCTGTTTTTACTATAATTGTGGCTTCTAGATTGCAGTGATTTTTAGTCTGTACAGAGATAGGACCATGATCATGGGACCTATTTTCTATATAGACAATTGAATAAATATGCTATTTCAATAAGAATATATGTTATTGGGACATACCTTTCTGAATCTTGTTAATGTGTTTAAAAATGATCATAGCGGGGCCGGCCCAGTGGCATAGCGGTTAAGTTTGCGCACTCCGCTTTGGCGCCCCGGGGTTCACCAGTTCGGATCTTGAGCACAGACCTACACACCCATCATCAAGCCATGCTGAGGCAATATCCCACACAGAGCAACTAGAAGGGCATACAACTATGACATACAACTATCTACTGAGGCTTTGGGGAGGAAAAAAACAGGAAAAAAGGAGGAAGATTGGCAACAGATGTTAGCTCAGGGCCAATCTTCCTCCCAAAAAAAAAAAAGATCACAGATAATGATAAACACCACTCTTGGAACCAGAACTTCTGAGGGTGTGTTTGCCATCTTGGGAAATTACATTCTACAGAGAAGGCTGATTGGATCAAATATCGTGGATATTTAGATAGTTTAGCAGATGATCAAGGCTTTCAAAACCTTCTTGATAATAAATTAACTGTTTTGTATTTTAAACTAACTACAAAGCTACCTTCTAAAAGTTGGAAATCCTTAGCTTGTGACGTATCTAGTAATTCACTGTGTGTGAGTGTGTGTGTGAGGGTGAGATTTAGGAGGGTAGTGATAAGTGCTGTATAGCCTCTGGTACCTTTTACCCCCTATTCCAAGGTGTGGGCACATAATTGCACAAATGAATTACTATTCCTTTGTCATTTGGCTTATTTGTGGAAATAAGAAATTCTCATGCTTGCTTAAGAAGAGCTGGGGAGCATGAGCGTAGAAAGTGGGGAGAGGCAAGGAGGCACTTGACAGTTTGTGCAGAGTCTGAGTAATAGTATTCTTTTCTTTCCTTCTAAAGCAAAAAGGCACTGAACTTGTTATTCAGAATTGCTTTTCTGATCAGATACAAGTGTCTCAGATTTTTCAAGGCTATATGAATTATGAAATGTGATTTAGTAGTTATCTTTAAAAGTAGTTTTGTTTTCCAAATAAAAGACCATAATCTGTTCTTTCTTCCAGGGGCACAAGAAGTTCTCATTGATCCAGGTACATGATCTATGTGCTTAGTTTCTTTTGGTTGTTTTTTTAAGTGCTTGTTTCATGGTGATGTGAATGAATGCTTAAAAATTCTGGATGATGATCTTTGGAACATTCTGATTTAAGTAATTTTAAATCAGAACTGTTAAAAACCTGATAATTGTTTGGTCTTTGTTTGATGGGGCACCCTGTTGATTTATGTTATAGTCTGTTGAAGAGGAAAATTCCTCTAGCATGGTTAAGTGAATGATTTGCAAAATGTGCATTTAAAATTCTTTGAATGCATTGAGCATGCTTGTCCAGTTAATTTTGAATTTATGCATAGTAATGACTTTGCTCTGATTCTATGCTTTATGCTCCTCTCAACATGAATTTGAATTCTCTACTACATTTTGCATATATGTTCTTGACAGGGAAAGAAATTTTGCATTTTTTGTAGAGGTGGGTTTTCCTTTCTCCTCTTAACACCTTCTGTAATTAATACAGCAAAAATCTCTTTTATCGCAGTGCTTAATTATTTCATAATGAGCTCTTTTATTTTATGGCTTAATCAGAAACAATGACAAAGGTTAAATAGTAAAAAAATGAAAAACTTCCTTTCTCTGAAGAATGGAAATCAGATAGTCATGCTTACACGTGCTTTGTGACAACACATGTATTTGCATTTCCTTGTGTATCTTGATTCTGAAATGAAATTGCTTCAGGTTTGCAGATTTTTGTTTGATCGTTTGTGTTGAATCCTTTCTCTAGGCTAATGTTTCCTAGTAGGGTTTGTGGAAAGTGAAGAGGAAGGAAAACCAGTGCTTTGTTTTGTTTTCAGGAGACCTGAGTTGCTGATGAGAAAACAATGGAGGGGTGGGCGGAGGAACTGAACAGCACTCTGGCTGAAATGGATGAACAATTAAATAGATGTTAGATGTATTGGTATTTGACCAGTGGAAGTTATTGAGTCCAGTCTAGCCAGTTATGCCTGATGGAAAGTACTGAATTTCAGTGTGTCGACCACCTTACTTACAGGAGAATTAGGTGCTTATACCAAGAAGAAGTAGCTTAGAGCTATCAGAAAAATCAGTCATTTGTTGAGATAAACAAAGAATATACATTTTTTATTTCTGAAAATTTTTGAAATAAGGTTGTACAGAGAGGAAATTGAGTTTAGAGTGCTGGGAGTAAAAGGGAGGTGGTTCTGTGGGGCCTTGTTATTCAGGGATGTGTCAGATCCTGCTGTGGAGGTTGAAGCTAGCCGGGAAACGACACAGGAACCAGGGTTTGGGGTCTGGGGGCATCTTCTGTAATGGTCCCAAATTAGAAAAATGTGGACTTGATCTCCATTGCCCGAGGGAGAGCAAGTAGAGAGAGAATCGAGCCTCTGCTCTCCCCACACATTCCAGTTCCTACTACAGCCACTCCAGTTCGCCGTCGCCTTCAGGCCTCTGCTCACAGACCCAGGACAGACCACAGCTTTTCTTTACTTACCAAGATCTCATCTGTCTTTCAGGCCTTAGTCTCTTCTCTGTTTTTTTTTTTCTTAATTTTATTTATTTATTTATTTATTTATTTTTTCCCCCCAAAGCCCCAGTAGATAGTTGTATGTCACAGCTGCATATCCTTCTAGTTGCTGTACGTGGGACGCGGCCTCAGCATGGCCGGAGAAGCGGTGCGTCCGTGCGCGCCTAGTATCCAAACCCCAGGCCGCCAGCAGCGGAGTGCACGCACTTAACTGCTAAGCCATGGGATCGGCCCTCTTCTCTGCTTTTAAACTCCAGCAAATGTGTTGTTGGTAGGGAGTCGCTTCACAACTCCCGGGAGCAGTGTGATGGGATTCTCCTTAGTCTCTAAATCTGAGCAGCGAACGTTCTCTCAGGGGTGGTAAAATCCATCCACGTGAGGCTGTCTCACAATTGCATCACCTTTATTTTATTTTTGAATTTAATTTAATTAATTACTTAATTTATTATTTTTTGTGTGAGGAAGACCAGCCCTGAGCTAACATCCATGCCAATCCTCCTCTTTTTGCTGAGGAAGACTGGCCCTGAGCTAGCATCCGTGCCTATCTTCCTCCGCTTTATGTGGGACACCGCCACAGCATGGTCTGACAAGCGGTGTGTTGGTGCGCGCGGGGATCCAAACCCCGGGCCACCAGCAGCGGAGCGCTACGCCATGGGGCTGGCCTATTTTTAAATTTTAAATGGATATACTATTTGAAGCAAGCTGTTTTAGATTTTTTTTTTGCTGCTTGCTTTTCCCACAACCGTTTCGAAGGCCAGGAGGAAGTGTTTCCCGGTCTCTGGGTGCTTGCTCGGTGCTTGTTTTAAGGACCAAAGCTTCTCCCCAGTCATTTCTAGCAGCGAGGCTTCTGAGCCCTTGATCTTTGTTTGAAACAGAATGCTTCGTGCTATCGAGCTGTTTTTTCTTGTCATTTCTGAACATTTTGTGTACATTCAGCAACTGCTTCAAATGAAATGAACTTTTGGCCAGTTTCAGTTACTCAAATTTGCTTTTCCCGTTTTCATATTGTGAGGAATTTCCTCTTGCTATAATAAAAATTAGCAGTCTGCACTCACTATGTGAAGGCACTGGTCTAAGTTGCTTTTATTTATTTTTTAACAGCTTTAATACAATTCACCCATTAAAATGCAGAGTGGTTTTTACTACATTCCCAGAGTTGTGCACCCATCACCACAGTCAATCTTAGGACATTTTCATCACCCTGACAAGAAGCCCTGTATCCATTAGCAGTCACTCTCCATTTCCCCTGGCAACCACTCATCTGTCTCTGTAGATTTGCCTATTCTGGACATTTCATATAAACGGAATCATACAACATGTGGTCTTTTGTGACTGACTTCTTGCACTTAACATGATGTTTTTAAGGTTCATCCATATTGTAGCATGGATCGGTACTTCATTTTTTTGTTGTTGTTGCTGAAGGATATTCTACTGTATGGATATACCACTTTTGGTGTACCCATTCATCAGTTGATGGACATTTGAGTTGTTTCTAATTTTTGGCTGTTATGAGTAATGATGCTATGAATATTCATGTACAAGTTTTTATATGGACATACGTGTTCAGTTCTCTTATGTGTGTGCCTAGGAATTGGAATTGCTGAGTCATGTGGTAGCTAAATGTTTAACTTTTTGAGGAACTGCCAGATTGTTTTCCAAAATGGTTGTGCTATTTTACATTCTCGTCAGCAGTGTGTGAGAGTTCCAATTTCTCTACATCCTCGCCACTACTTGTTATTATCTTTTTGATTATAGCTCTCCTAGTGACTGTGAAGTGGTATCTCATTGTAGTTTTGATTTGCATTTTCCTTATAGCTAATGATATTGAGTGTGTTTTCATTGAGCTTATTGGCCATTCATATATTTTCTTTGGAAAAATGTCTATTCAGATCCTTTATCCATTTTTTAACTCAGTTATTTGTCTTTTTGTTATTGAGCTATTGTTCTTTTTATAGTCTAGGTACAAGTCCCTTATTAGATACATGATTTTCAAAAATTTTTTCCTAGGGCCGGCCCCTGGCTTAGCAGTTAAGTGCACATACTCCGCTACTGGCGGCCTGGGTTCAGATCCCGGGCGCGCACCGAGGCACCGCTTCTCCGGACATGCTGAGGCCGCGTCCCACATACAACAACTAGAAGGATGTGCAACTATGACATATAACTATCTACTGGGGCTTTGGGGAAAAAAAAGGAGGAGGATATAGAGATGTTAGCTCAGGGCTGATCTTCCTCAAAAAAAAAAAAAAATTTTCTCCTAGTCTGTGTATTGTCTTCTCACTTACTTGATGGTGTCCTTTGAAGCATAGAAGTTTTATATTTTGATGAAGTCCAGTTTATCTGTGTTTTCTTTGTTGCTTGTGCTTTTGGTGTCATAACTAAGATCTAAGGTGTTTTCTATAAACCTTATGTAGAAAGCGATACATATTAATCCTTACAACAGTTCTAGGAAATAGGTACTGTTGTTATCCCTGGTCTATAGATGAGGAAACCGAGATGCAGAAAAATCCATTGACTTGATCAAGGTCACAGCTAGTTAGTGGTGACGTGGGAATTAGAACTCACAATTTTGTCTCCAGCGTCTATTCTCTTAACCACCATACTCTGTTCCTTTCTGTAGGAATCATTTATTAACAAGTCTTTACTTATTTGACTTCTGACAGGGTTTTCCTCACTGGGGACATCATCTCTTCATTTACTTTGCAGAGCTTAGTGTGGGTTTATTTTAGGTCTGATGTGGGCAGAAGCATGGCTGTCAGTTAATTTCTGCATTGCTTACCCTCCAGTGATGATTGTTGCTAATCGGCCTAACAAAGTTGGCGGAAAGCTTTTCTGATCGCTGCACTAGAAGTAGAAGCGTGACCACAGAACGTTCCAAGAAAGTGATTGATTTCGTTTTACTAACCAATGAAATAAAAACTCCCGTGTTGGGGCCGGCCCGGTGGCGCAAGCGGTTAAGTGCGCGCGCTCCGCTGCGGCGGCCCGGGGTTCGCGGGTTCGGATCCCGGGCGTGCACCGACGCACTGTTTGGTAAGCCATGCTGTGGCGGCGTCCCATATAAAGTGGAGGAAGATGGGCACTGATGTTAGCCCAGGGCCGTCTTCCTCAGCTAAAAACGAGGAGGATTGGCGGATGTTAGCTCAGGGCTGATCTCCTCACAAAAAAAAAAAAAAAAAAACTCCCGTGTTGAAATGGATTGTAAGTCTTCCAGAATAGGATCATTGTCTTCCTTCTGTTTCATTGTGTTTGGTCGTAGTGTCTAGAAAATGCCTTATTGTCCGGCAGATTAGTTAGAACATGGTGCTCATGAACCATTGTCTGTAGTGACAGAATTTTGACAGTAGTATCTGTTTTTCGTTTCACGAGGGAAAGGATAATATAGAAATACCTCTCAGATCTATCTTAATAGCTTGGAATTTTGAGAAGAGTTCCACAAACTACACAAGGTATTTTCACTAATTTTAGATCTATCTTAGACACATTAGGGTTACATAGCAGAGTAAATTCATTAACTAAATTTGACAAGAGAAGTGTGATATTATTTGTCTTAATTAAAATATTCTCCTTGGTTAAAGTAATTAGTGCCCATGAGTAAAGAAAAATAAGTTTGCATACATGTGACATGGGGGCAGACTTCCTATAGTATGTGTATGTTTCTATCAGTTTTTCAGAGCGTTTTTATAGCTTTTCAACAATGTTCTAACTTTTATAGTTTTTCAGTAATGTTCTAACTTTAGAATTCTATTTAAAAAACGATCACTGTGTCTACTGCAGGTTGTACTGAGTTTATCCTGTCTTATGCCCAGAATTCCACTGTCTCCTAGGTAAAGATTTTTCTTTCATTATACTGAGTTAGTGTCACAGGTATAGGGACTGTGATTTCTAAGCATTACCTCTCCATGTCTTTGAAGTTGGCTATCAAATATGATTTTCCCTTTGTTTCTTGCGTTTTCATTATTCAATTAGAATTTTTGAAAATGAATTTGTTTTAATATGTTGTACAGATTTCACTAGAAACTTGATGTGTTTGTGCTTTTAAGTTTTCAATTTATGAAAAACTTAAATGCACTCTTGTTTTTAAGTAGTTATTTTTTACTAGGTATTTTTTTACCTCTTTATAATTAAAATTTTTTTTTCAGTGAGTGAATGAGTATGCATGTTTTGAAAAATACCTTATTTTTCCTTGTTGTAAAAGTCATGTTCACCGTAGACAATTTAGAAAATAAAGATAAGCAAAATAAATAAATTAAAAAATTACCTATAATCTCTCCACCTAGAGATAAGTTGTAGTAAGTTTTGAAATTGGGAAGTGTAGGTCCTCCAACTTTGTTTTTCTTTTTCAAGATTGTGTTGGTTATTCTGAGTCCCTTGAATTTCCATATGAATTTAGGATCAGCTAGTCAATTTCTGCAAAGAATCCAGCTGTGATTTTGATAGAGATTGTGTTGAACCAATGGATCAATTTGGGAAGTACTGTCATCTTAAGAATATTAAGTCTTCTGATCCATGAACATGGGATGTCTTTCCATTTATTTAGGTCTTTAATTTTTTCAACAGTGTTTTGAGTTTTTTTTCAATAATATTTTTCAGAGTATCATTTTATACTTTTTTTTGTTAAATTTAATCTTAAGTATTTTATACTTTTTGATGTTATTGTGAGTTGAAGGATTTTCTTTCTTTCTTTTTTTTTTTTTTATAATTTTATTTATTTATTTTTCCCCCAAAGCCCCAGTAGATAGTTGTATGTCACAGTTGCACATCCTTCTAGTTGCTGTATGTGGGACGCGGCCTCAGCATGGCCGGAGAAGCGGTGCATCGGTGCGCGCCCGGGATCCGAACCCCGGCCACCAGCAGTGGAGCGCGCGCACTTAACCGCTAAGCCACAGGGCCGGCCCCTGAATGATTTTCTTAATTCATTTTCAGATTGTTCATTGCAAGTGTATAGAAATACAATTAATTTTTGTATATTGATCTTATATCCTGGAAACTTGCTGAACTAATTTATTAGCTGTAATGTTTTTTAGTGGATTCTTTAGGCTTTTCTCTATGCAAAATCATGTTACCTGAAAAAGAGATAGTTTTACTTTTTCCTTTCCAATTTGAATTCCTTTTATTTAATTTTCTTGCCTAATTGTCAGAACTAGAACTTCCAGAACCTTGTTGAAAAGAAGTGGTGAGAGAGGACATCCTTGTCTTATTCTTGATCTTGGGGAAAGCATTTTGTCTTTTACCATTAAGTATGATGTTAGCTGTAGACTTTTCATACATGCCCTTTATCATGTTGAGAACATTCTCTTCTATTCCTAGTTTGTTGAGGTTTTTATCATGAGAGAGTGTTGAATTTTGTCAAATGTTTTTTCTGTGATTATTGAGATGACCATGTGGTTTTTGTCATTTATTCTACTGATATTGTACATTATATTAATTGATTTTCACATGTTAGATCAACCTTACATTCTTGAGATAAATACCATTTGGTCAGGTTGTACGATTTTCTTATATGTTGCTGGATTCAGTTTGCTAGTATTTTATTAAAGATTTTTACATCTATATTGATAAGAGATAGTGGTCTGTAGTTTTCTTTTGTTTTGATATCTTTTTCTGGTAGGGGTATCAGGACAATATTGACCTCATAGAATGATATAATTAATGTTCCTTCCTCTTATATTTTTGGGAAGAGTTTGTGAAGAATTCTTCCTTAAGCATTCGGTAGAATTCACCAGTGAAGCCATCTGTACCTGGACTTTTCTTTGTGGGAAATATTTTGACTGCTGCTTCAACCTCTTTACTTGTTATGGGTCTGTTCAGATTTTCTGTTTCTTCTTGAATTGGTTTTGGCAGTATCTTTCTATGAATTTGCCTATTTCATCTAGGTTATATAATTTATTGGCAGGCAATTGTTCATAGTATTCCCTTATAATCCTTTCTATTTCTGTAAGGTTGGTAGTAATGTCCCTTCTTGCAGCTCTGATTTTAGTAATTTGAGTCTTCTCTCCTTTTTTATTGGTCAGTTTGTCAATTTTATTGACAAACTTTTGATTTTGTTGATTTTTCTCTATTTAATTTATTTCTGCTCTGATCTTTATTATTTCCGCTCTGATCTTTATTATTTCCTTCCTTCTGCTTGCTTTGAAATTAGTTTGCTATTTTCTTTTCTAGTTTCTTAGGTTGTTGATGTGAGAGCTTTCTTTCTTTTTTAAATAAAGGTGTTTATAGTTATAAATTTCCCTCTAAGCACTGCTTTTGCTGTGTCTCATTTTGGGATATTGTATTTTTGTTTTCATTCAGCTCTAAGTATTTTCTAATTTCCCTTGCGAATTCTTCTTTGATGCATTGCTTATTTAGGTGTGTGATATTTAATTTACTAGTGTTTCTGAATTCTCCAAATTTCCTTATATTGTTGATTTCTAATATAATTCTGTTGTGGTCAGAGAATGTACTTTGTGTGATTTCAGTTCATTTAAATTTATTGAGATATATTTTATGATCTATCATGTGGTCTGTCCTGGAGAATGTTCCATATCTGCTTGAGAAGAACATGTATTGTGCTGTTGTTTGGTGGAGTGCTCTGTAGCAGTCTGCTAGGTCTACTTGTGGTTGAAGTCTTCTATTCTTATTTTATTTCTGCTGTAGAATTTTTATGGTGCTTCCTCCATCTTCTTTCAGCTTTCTTAAAAAGCACAACTCCTTCAATATTTCTTCCTGGGTCAATGTCTCTTTTGATCAGTTCTTGTGATGATATATCTCCAGTCTCATTCCAAGATTTTCATTTCCTTGGGGAAAAAAACTAGACCCTCATACTAGGCTTGGTTCTTTAGTAAGAGTCTGGTAGTTGTCATGGCATCACCTTTATTATGGCGTCACCTTTATCTTAGCGCCCCAATGGTGACTTTTTCATTATAACGCACACTGCTGTGATACTGCATTTCCAGGGCCTGGCCCAGCGCCTGGCTGGCCATTACCTAGGCACTACCTATTTATACCTAAGGGAGCATTTCCTAAGGTCGTTCATGTACATAAACACAGTACAGCGATTAAAGTCAGGAAATTTAACACTGATGCAATACCTTTCTCTACTCTACAGACCTTATTTAAATTCTACCAATTGTCCCAATATAGCAGGTATATTTCCTGAGCCAAGATCCAGCCCAGGATCACACATTGCATTTAGTTTCCACATTATTTAGGGTCATTTAATCTAGAATAGTTTCTCAGCTTTTCTTTGTCTTTTATGATATTGATATTTCTAAAGAGTAGAGACCATTTGTTTTGTAAAATGTTCCTCAATTTAGGTTTGCCTGAAGTTGCTTCATGATTACAGGGTTATGCATTTTGCCTGAGTTGGTGGGGGGTGAGCAGAATAAGTGATGATGTGTCTTTGTTGTGTTATATCAGAAGACACATTATATCAGGAGACAAATTGGTTTGTCCCATTATTGGTGATGCTAACTTTGATTGTTAAAGTAGAGTCTGCTGGGTTTGTCCAGTGTAAAGTTATTATTTTTTTCTTTGTGATTAATAGGTCATTTGTGTGAAATTAGTTTGAACTATGTAAATATTCTATTCTTCATCAAACTTTCACTTACTAGTTTTGGCATTCACTGAAGATTTACCTGAGTCAGTTATTACTATGATGGTTGCCAAATGTTGATTTTCTAACTCCATCATTTCTTATGGATTTATTAGCATTTTAATATAAGGAAGAGATTTCCTTCCTCTTTCTCTCTTTATTTCCTCCCTCCCTCCCTTTCTTCCTTCCTTCCCTCCTTCCTTCCTATGGACTGTGGGTCCTTATTTTATTCAGTGGGTTCTAATCCATTGCTGTCATTCTTTATTTTGTATCCCATTGGCTAAATTGGGCCAATGGAAGCCTTTCCAGCTGGCTCCTGTAACCTTTGGACATATTCCCGGTCATTTTTTGAGTACTCACTTACTTTCTGGGTCAAGATATTGAGGTTCGTTTTGTGTTTTCCCTGTCCCAGCTCTGAAATCAGACATTTCTCTAAGGCATTCTAGTTCCTTTCATTGGAGAATGGTATACAGAAACCCAAATCTGGGCACTAAATATGCTTATTGCTACTGAGGGTCATTGCTTCTAGGTCCTGTGAGAAGTTCATACTGTTATCCAATTCTGATAACTCCAATTCCAACCTAAAATCCCAGGGATCTTTCTAGTCTTCCCCTGTATCATAATTACATCTTCTTTCTCCAACAGTGAGAAATCTGGCTCCTAAGATTATCAGTATATTTACTCATTTTTCTTAGCCTTACCATGTATAGAAAGTAACCTCAGAATTACTAACCAATATCACTGTAAAAACAAACCTCTAAGTAGAATTCAAGGGTTTCCTATGTTTCTTTTGTTCTTCTACTGAGAATAAATAAACAAGGTATTGCGATCAAAAGTTAGTTGGATTTGTTCTTCAATCCTCCCTCTCAGTGTAATTATGTTATTTATTTGAAATATAGTTAGTATAGTTAGGCTCGTTTGTTTCTCTTTGTATGCCATTATAGGGTTCCCTATCTTTATTGATTGATATTTTTTTTTACTATGTAAAACATGAACATGGTTCTAAAGGCCAAAACTATACAAAAAGATACACCCAGAGAAGTGTCACTTCCTCGCTCATCCTCCCATCTTGTTCCCACCTATCCTTGCGGGTAGCTAATCTTATTTGTCTCTGGTTTTCCCCTCTGGTGTTTTTTTTGTTGTTGTTGCTGTTGAAAAAAAATAAACAGATAGATGTTTTTATTTCTCTTTCTTGTGCCAAAGGTATATTACATATGTTCTTCTGTACTTGGCTTGTTTGGTTTTGTTTACCAGCATCTCCTGGAAGTCAGCCCTACCAGCTTATAGAGATCTTCCTCATTCATTTTCACAGCTGCATAGCACACTATGTGTGTGATATATGTTGCAAATATCTTCTCTCAGATTGTTATTTATGTTTTGGCTTTGTTTATGGTATTTTTGCTATATTTTTACATAATTGAAATTATCAATTTTTTTTATTGCATTTGGATTTGAATTATAGAGAGCCTTTTGCTATATCCAGGTTTTAGAGGAATTCATCCATGCGTTTTGAACTCCTTTTATGGTTTTCTGCTTTACACTTAGATCCTAGATCAAAGATCCAAACTCATTTGGAGTGTATTCCTGTGTTTGGTGTGAGGTGTGGGTCTGATTTTATCCTTCTCCAAATGGCCATCCAGGTGTCCCAGTGCTGTCTATTAAAAAGCGCATTGTTGCCCCAGTCATTTGAGACGCTGGAGGAGTTCACCATACGCTGGCCTCGGTTAACATCAGATTATTGGCTACACTGTCTTCCTGCTGTTCCTCTGTGGCATGGGGCTAGTAGTGCCCACGTTGCGGGGTTTTTGTTTTACAACAGGATAGCCGATGTGAGCGACCTAGTGTAGTGCCAGCCTGTTAGCGCCTGCTGGAATCGTTGCCTTGTCAGGCCTTGTTGCTCTTCTCTCTTTATCGTTTTGCCTTTCTCTCTCCTGCCTCATTTGTCCCTGCTGTATTCCCTCTTATGTCTGCTTTGTTTTACCTTGGTGTCTGTTGACTTTCCAGTTTTGTGCCTTGTATACAATCTTGCCCATGATAGGAACTCGCTCTTGAATGAATGATTAAATGATTGTTGGATTGATTCTTGAGAACCCTTGTGATGATGTTTTTTTCCTCACTTCTTCTTAACTATGCCTTTTCTTTCCCTTTTCTCCAGCCTGGGTCTCAGCCTGCCTGTGGCGTTGATTTTCCTGTCTGTGGACTCAAGGCTCTGGGCCTTGATGACTCCTCGTTTCCCTGGTTCACAACAACGTTACATGTGGGCTGTCGACACTTTACAGATGTTAAGAAAGATCAAATCTATTGCATACTAGTATTTTTAGAGCTTGTAATTCTTTTTTTTTTTTTTTTTTGTGAGGAGATCAGCCCTGAGCTAACATCCGCCAATCCTCCTTCTTTTTTGCTGAGGAAGACGGCCCTGGGCTAACATCGGTGCCCATCTTCCTCCACTTTACATGGGACGCCGCCACAGCATGGCTTACCAAGCAGTGCGTCGGTGCGCTCCCGGGATCCGAACCAGCGAACCCCGGGCCGCCGCAGCGGAGCGCGCGCACTTAACCGCTTGCGCCACCGGGCCGGCCCCTAGAGCTTGTAATTCTTTTATTGAGTGAAATTAAATCAGTCTGACTCACTGAGCTCTCTCGTGAGCTCTGCTCTTGTTACCTTCCTACAGATTATATTGTTCTGGGTTACTACATGTGGCATTTCCCCCCCTGCTTTGGTACTGGAGTTAAGTTAATCATTAAAAGAGCCCTCATTACCAGTGGTGCCCTTTCTTTAAAAGACAGAGGGAGTGTTTGCTCCCTCTGCCTGGTTGGGGACTTCCTGATCATGTACTGTTTGGAGGAGTTGAGGTACCGTATGAAGAAAGAACTCACCTCATTCTGACTCCCATTATCTTTCTCTTCCTTTCTCCAAGGGAAATGAGTACAATTCAACAATATAAACATGAGTCGTTAGAGCTAATGAGATAAATCAAGACAGCCTATCATTTATTAAATATTATTTCATGCCAGAAACAAATATATTATACACATGAAAGACACACAAAGCAGGATAGTACAAAGGCCTGAGTTTGAGTCCTACTCTGGAGTAACTAGCTCTGTCATCCTGAGAACTCGTAGGAATACTTATCCTCTCTAGGGCTTGTTTCCTCACCTGCAGAAATTGGTGCACGAGGAGGACCTCCCTCATAGAGCTGCTGTGGTTGTAAATGAGAACACGTGTGGAAGTCCTTAGCACAGGCTCTGATTCCTCATAAGTGCAAAATAATGTAACTTTTGCCGTGATGGCATTATAACCACTTTGTGTAAACTCACTGCTCCAAAGGGAAGCCTTGTGGCTTGGAGATGGAATTCTCAGTTCTGTAAGTACCCGAGGATTGTGTCATTGAGCCTTGCTGATTTGAATCTGTTCTTTACAAAGTGAATATTTTTTTAAGCGTGCCTTTTTCTTTTATTATTTAGAGTTCTACCTTCTCATCTCTTGCTGTGGTTTTCACAAAATCTGCAGGAAACAAAATCCTAAGCCACCTGCCTCTTCGCAGTTCTCTGTTGTGGTTCTTTCTCCCCTGACTAGAAGAGGATTTCGTGTAGGAAATTTTCTTTGTTCTCTTTTCTTGGAGTCTCTCTGTTTGTTTGCTCATCTTTCCCTGTCCATCTATCCTTTTATCTGTCCACTTATTATTCTGTTTTGTTCCCAAAAGCGTTTGAGGCAGCTGACAGAGTAACAGAATACCAAATAAGCAGGTGAGAAGATTGGACTAAGACTAGACAGCAAGGGTAGGAGGTGGTCTTGCATGAGTGTTGTGGGCAGGGTGAGATGCACGCCTTTGCCCTGGAAGTTATAAAGATTGGGAGCAAACGTGTGCCCTAGCCTCTAGCAGACACAAGGGGGACAGGATTTGTGGGGGGTGCTCACTGTCTGTGAGATAAACAAGTGGTTTAGGAGAGGGCCAGCTTTTCCTGCTCCTGAGGCTTAGGAGAATATTTTTTGAGTGTTCTATGAAATCAAAGAATATTTCATCTTTTTTTATGTCAGAGTTCTATGTGTAGTTGATTACATTCGGTAAATGGAAATTTCTCCAAAACTCTCCCCATGTGAGTTTGATGGCTAGGGAATTAGGTGGTTCTGCTTATTGACAGGGGTTGGCCAGAAATAGAAAATGACAGCCACAGAAAGGATATGAGTATTTATAAGTTATTTTTTTTAGTGCTGTACAGTTGAGAAAATGCTTTCATATAGTTTATCTCCATTTGAGGATACAATATGGTCTGCCAGCATTAAGAGCTTAAAGCCCTGAGATAATGTGTGCTGAGTGCATTGTCTTCAAGACAACTAAGCTAGTTTTTGTAGACATGTTACTTGTATATAATGCATTTCACATTCTTTAATAAAAAGTTTCAGTAGGGAGGAAAACTTATTCTGAGTTAATTAACATGTAATACAATGCTTTGATGGTAAGGCTATTATAGGTAGTACATAAGCTGTGAAGAGTTTAAAGACGGTTTCATTATTTAAATTTTAGTAGGGAATATTTAAGTTTTATCTTGTGCCCCTCTTTTAAACTAACAAAGAAACAAGACAGAAAAAGCAAGATTATTTCTTTTCTTCCTCTTGCTTTGCAGGTGCCCTAACCACCAATGGCATAAATCCCGACACCAGCGCTGAAATTGGACGTGCTAAGAACTGTCTTAGCCCTGAAGACATAATTGACAAATATAAGGAGGCCATTTCCTATTACAGCAAGGTGATCTGACTTTGTAAATCCTTTATGTAATTGTGTGTTGTAATGAGAAGTTCCTATTTTACGTTGTGTAATGCTGCAGAATCTCCTAATTACTTGTTTCTATAAATATTCGTGTATTATTCCCTAATGCATAATTCCGTATGCCTAAAAATGTTTTTTTTTCCTGATTCAAAATAATGTGTATTGGGCCGGCCCCGTGGCTTAGCAGTTAAGTGCGCGCGCTCCGCTACTGGCGGCTGGGGTTCAGATCCCGGGCACGCACCGAGGCACCGCTTCTCCGGCCATGCTGAGGCCGTGTCCCACATACAGCAACTAGAAGGATGTGCAACTATGATATACAACTATCTACTGGGGCTTTGCGGGGGGAAAAAAAAAAGGAGGAGGATTGGCAATAGATGTTAGCTCAGAGCTGGTCTTCCTCAGCAAAAAGAGGAGGATTAGCATGGATGTTAGCTCAGGGCTGATCTTCCTCACAAAAAAAAAACAAAAAAACAAAATAATGTGTATTTAATTTAATAAGTTTGTAAAAAGAGGAGAAAGAGGCTGTCATAGCCCCACTACTCAGAGTTAATCATTGTTAGCATTTTAATATCAATTTCCTGGACTTTTTTCAAGGTATATTATCTATATCATGAAAAGTGGCTAGCATTCTGTATTATTTACTGTGTGGAGACCTACATTTTTCATTTGGCATATTGTGTTTTCTACATTATTAAATCTTCCATGGCATGATTTTTTTTTCCCCCCAAAGCCCCAGTAGATAGTTTTGTGTCATAGTTGCACATCCTTCTAGTTGCTGTATGTGGGATGCGGCCTCAGCATGGCCGGAGAAGTGATGCGTCAGTGCGGCCCCGTGCCGAACCCAGGCCGCCAGTAGCAGAGCGCGCACACTTAACCGCTAAGCCACGGGACCAGCCCACATGGCATGATTTTTAATGACCTATAGATGCACCATTCTTTTTACCTTGGACTTAGAAAAATTTAAATTCCAAATATACTTTCTGAAATACTGAAAAAACAAACTGAAGTTGTATAGAAGAGTGGTATTAAGTAAAAAATGAAAGTCCCCTACCTCCCCTCCCCTTATTTCTTTTTTTTTTTTTTAAAGATTTTATTTATTTTATTTTTTCCCCCCAAAGCCCCAGTAGATAGTTGTATGTCATAGCTGCACATCCTTCTAGTTGCTGTATGTGGGACTCGGCCTCAGGATGGACGGAGAAGTGGTGCCTCGATGCGCACCCGGGATCCGAACCCGGGCCACCAGCATTGCAGCGCGGGCACTTAACCACCAAGCCACAGGGCCGGCCCCCTCCCCTTATTTCTTGCGAGTAACAACTATGAACAATTTGGTATAGATCTTTCATGACCTTTATGCCTATGAAATATATACCTGTATGTATCTGTATGTTTCATTTACAAAAATGAGATCATGTTATGGATGTTACTCTGCTGCTTGCTTTGTCCGCTCAGCAAGATAGATGTCCTCCCCACTTCACACCTGCTTGATCCTTTCAGATAGTGTGAAAAAGTCTTCTAAAATGAGAATGTGGTCGTTTTTTTCATCAACACCTTTTGTGAGAGACTGTCATGAACTAGTCACGGGGAGCATGCAGCACCTAGAACAAGATGAAATGCTGCTCCCACAGGGCTCACAGCTTGCCATAATTTACTTAATTATCATCTCGTTGATGAATACTTAGGTTTTCTCACTTTTCCACTGTTAGAAAAAATGCTTTATTGAACATTTTTGTACATATATTCTTGTGTTCTTTTATGAGTATTCCTTTAGGTAAGATTTCTGGAAATTTAATCACTGGATATGACATTTACGTTTATCATATGTTACTTTCAAGTTACTCTCCAAATTCTTTCTCCAATAGGGAGTGGAAGATGTAGAATAATATATTTAACCAGTTCTCTGTTACTGAATATTATTTCCCTTCGCTTTTTCTTCCCACTGTTGTAAACAGTGCTGTGATAAACGTCCCTGATAGATAAATCTTTCGGGACTGATTTTAAGAGAACAATTCCTAGAAATGGATTTGAGTCAAAGAGTGTATGTGTGTATATATATATATATAGTTTTTTTATTTTTTAATTTTTTTTTTGTAGGGAAAGATTTGCCATGAACTAACATCTGTTGCCAATCTTCCTCTTTTTGTTTTTTCTCCCCAAAGCCCCGGTACATAGATCCTATATACTATATATATCCTAGTTGTAAGCCATTCTAGTTCGTCTATGTGAGCCGCCGCCACAGCCTGGCAAATGACAGACGGGTGGCGTGGTTCCACTACCGGGAAATGAACCCCAGGCTGCTGAAGCGGTGAGGGCACTGAACTGTAACCACTAGACCATCAGGCTGGCTCGAAGAGTGTACATATTTTTTTTTTAGAGTTTGTGTGCCATATTGTCCTCCAAAAAGTTTGTTAACAGTTTTTTTCTCCCACAAATGAACACTAGCTATTATATCCTTTAAAAATATTTGCCAATATGATGGGCAAAAGTAATTTTTCATTATTTTAGTTTGCATTTGATTACCAGAGAGGTATTGAACGTTTGTCACTTGTTAGCCATTTGTATTTCTTTTATGAATTGTCCATTGGTGTCCTGTGCACACAGTTAAGTTAGGGTGCTTGTTTTACTGCTTTGTGATAGCTCTTTGCATTTGATGAATATTAGCTTCTTGTCTATCATCAACATAGATTGCAAATCTTTTTCTTAATGTTCCTTGCCTTTAATTTTGTTCCTGAGGTTTTTCTTTTTGGTAGTGGTTAAAAAAGTGTTTTTAATATTGTAAATCTTTTCTTTATGGGTTTTACCTTTGGTAGTATGCTTAGAAATACCTTTTTATAATAGAATAAACTCTTTCCCTGAGTTTTTTTCTCTCTAAAATGGGGATGATAATAGTACGTATCTCAGGAGCGTAGTGAGGATAAGCTGAGTTAATATATGCATTGCTGTCATTAGTTATTTTTCAATATTTACATTGTTATCTATAATTATCTTGTGTACATTATGACATGAGAATATAATTTATTTTTTCTAGGTGATTATCTAATTGTCCCACCACAATTTATTGAATTCATACTGTTTCTCTCTATGCTATACTCTTTCTCCTACACTAAATACTTACATTTGCTGGAGTCTAATTCTGAGCCTTTTATTCCTTTCTGCTAATCTATCTTTTTTGACTCCAGCACCATGATATTTTATCTATTGTAGTTTGTTTAATATCTAAAAGTGAGTCTTTTTTTTTTATTCTTTCCTCCCATCTCAAATTTTCTTGGCTAGTATTATGGCTTTACTATTCCTGTAGAATTCTAAAATATGTTGTTCAAGTTAAAAAAAATCAGATTTGAGTTTTCATGGGACTTGCAATAAGTTTTGAGTTATTTTTAGGGGAACTTCCATCTTTACAAAATGCTTTCCTTTGTAGAATGTGTTAATGTCTCTACATTTACACATTTTAAGTCCCTCAAAACAGTGTTGTAGTTTTCTTCATGTAGAACATGAGCGTTATTTTTAAGTTTATTTATAGTCATTGTATATGTTTTTGTTAATTTGTGAATGAGATTTTTTTGCCATTATTTTAATTGCTTAAAGCTGATATGTAGAAAGGCAGATTGATTTTTTTAATATTCATTTTGTAACTGGCCATTTAAAAATTATAAGTATTAAGTATTTTTTCTAGAGCCTTTTCTTTCCTATTTTTAAAAATTTGCTTCCAAGATTATCAAAAGGATCATAGCTGAGTTCTGTAGATGGGGAGAGGTGGTGTGGATCCATCAGTATTCCAGCAGGTTAGTGCTGCCTTTGGACTAGAGAAGCAGAGAGAGCCCAGGTTAGACCAGAGAAGGCTCTGAATGTGCACAGAAACCACACCCTCCTGTCTTTACGGTAAAGCCCTGTGGGCCTGGCAGGCAGATGCCACTTCACCGACCAAGTCTGATGGAAAGTTAGTGACTGTCTAGAGCATTGTGTCAGTAAGAATTCGAGACTTCATCTTGGTGGGAAAGGCTTGTCTGCCGTGGGCACAGCAAGGGAGCCAGGAGCCCATTTACCAGTTCTGGGAGTGGAGAGGGCAGACTCGGGAGAATTGAATTTGAATCCTTCCTCTGCTGTTTACTGGCAGTCTGACTTTGGGCGAGTTATATGACTTCTTTGAGCTCCAGTTTTCTTTTCTCTCAAAATGAGGAAAGTAAGGCCAGCTGCATAGAGTTTTAATTATGGTAAATGATTTATATATATATAAAATGCCAAGAACAGTGACAGGCTCATTAGTATGGCTCAATAAAAAATTGGTTATCATCTCTTCTTAGTTCAGTATTCAACAAGACATCTGGGGGGAAAACCATTTCCTAGTATGTAGGTGATGCAAGTCGAAAAAGAAAGTTAGTGTCTTGCTTTTCTCTGGGTGTATTTTTATTCCTTTGCTTCATTTACCTCTTTTCTCCTTTCCTTTCCTCTTTTACCTCCTCCACCAAAAGAGCCGGAGCCTTTCCCATGCTACCCAGAACACTAGATTAACATTGCTTTTAAGGCTGGCCCGTCACCGTGAAGTGACAGTGATATAAAAGATATTTGTACACTTCCCAGATTTGATTGTATTTGATTTGTATGCACACACACACACATCAGGCTGCCTCCCACTTTCTGAGGGAGAAGCACCACCTTTTGGTTTTCACGCACTGAGAGCAATAGCAAAGTCTTTTAAGCAGACTCTTGCCTGGCTTCAGGCATGATTTTTTATTGGATTTCTCATTTGTGGCAAGGAAATTGTCTTCTATTAGAAGAGGTGAAATGGAGACATAGACATTCTACTGAGATATTGGTGTCATCATATTTTGAGTTGGAAGGAAACTTAGACAGCATATAGCCTTATACATTTTTATAGGTGAGAAACGGAAGCCTGGAGAGGTCAAGTGACTCAATCAGAGTCACACCGTGGCTTAATTTGGACTAGAACCTAAGTCTTCTGTCTTCCTGTACACACAGAAAGAAAGATAGCTGGGTAGGGAGGGCAGAGGACCTTCCTCGCTTGAGTTCCAGTGTCTTGGCAGAGTTCTCAGTGCTCTCCTGCCTTTAGCTGATGTCCATGTGGCCTCTCCAGTGAAGGTTACTCTGCCCTGATAGATTGAGTTTCTAATCAGCAAGAAGTTCTGGACCCACCCATGTTTCCCAGAGCTTTTCTGCTGACCTGCTGACATTTTGTAAATGAGTCCTAAGAAACTGTTGGCTGTAAAGTCCTTGCTGTTAATAGTTGCCCTCGAGTTCCATATGTATGGGGTGCTAAGACTGTAGAAGGCTAGATGTGAACAAAGATAGGATGATAGTCCCTGGTGCTGAACCTTCCCTAATGGAGTGGTATTTCCACCTTAGTTTTGGAGTCAGAGAGACCTGAGTTCAAATTCCACCTTCACTAATTAACTAGCTTTGTGACCTTGGGCAAGAAGCTTTACTTTTTTAGTTTTCATTTCCTTTATCTGTAAATAAGGTTAGTATTTATTTTATGGTTTTTGTTTTAGAATGAGTGAGATAATTACCTCATTTATTCCTAAAATATTGATTGCATGTTCTATGCTGGGACCTTGGTAGATGATTACTAGGGACTCAGCATTGAAAACCAGGGCTCAGCCTGTGCATCAGAGAGCTTCTGTTCCAGGATATTGGTTGTAAAAGACAAGATGTGAAGTAGGTTTTTAGTAAATGTCCACTCTTTCCTAATCCTCATTGATTGTGTATATCTTTCTACTAATATATGAACAATTTTTTTTGATTGCAGTAAATCTCTTGTAATATAATTTAAAATATGTAAATTTAAACCAAAAGTATGTAAAAAGAACTGAGTTGACTTTTTTTTTTTTTTTTTTTGTGAGGAGATCAGCCCTGAGCTAACATCCACCAATCCTCCTCCTTTTTTTTTTTTTTTTGCTGAGGAAGACGGCCCTGGGCTAACATCGGTGCCTATCTTCCTCCACTTTATATGGGACGCCACCACAGCATGGCTTACCAAGCAGTGCGTCAGTGCACGCCCGGGATCCGAACCAGCGAACCCCGGGCCGCCGCAGCGGAGCGCGCGCACTTAACCGCTTGCGCCACCGGGCCGGCCCTGAGTTGACTTTTTTTAAAAAAATTATTTATTTATTTATATATTTTTCCCCCAAAGCCCCAGTAGATAGTTGTATGTCATAGCTGCACATTCTTCTAGTT
Source organism: Diceros bicornis minor (assembly GCF_020826845.1). Taxonomy (NCBI): domain Eukaryota; kingdom Metazoa; phylum Chordata; class Mammalia; order Perissodactyla; family Rhinocerotidae; genus Diceros; species Diceros bicornis. Next base: position 53,181,902 of record NC_080760.1, on the reverse strand, counting down.
GCTGTATGTGGGACGTGGCCTCAGCATGGCCGGACAAGTGGTGCATCGGTACGCACCCAGAATCCGAACCCGGGCCGCCAGCAGCGGAGTGCATGCACTTAACCGCTAAGCCATGAGGCCGGCCAAGAACTGAGTTGACTTTTATTCTCACTTCAATAGAAGTTGTTTTAAGAGTTTTGAAGAGGTCATTTTATTCCAATAGAATCAAGTCTCTATGTTTTTTTTGTTGTGTTGTTAAATGGTATATAAAATCGATAGATTTCTGACTTCAGTGTTGGTAGTTAGATAAGTATAGCTGCTTTTTGTGATTGTCTTTGATAAACTGTAATGTATCACAAATTATGTGCATATTACACATTGGAAAGGAGGAAACAGCGGAGGCTTTCTGGCGTGGTAATTTCCTTTTCCACCTTATAAATAATTTTAGTAAGAAACATGAGCAATTCTTTCTTTGCTTCTTAATAATTGGTAGACGGCCAGACTGCATTTTCGTGAGCAGTTATGCCTGCTAGGCCTCTATGGGGGTCTCAGTAAACACTTGTTGATGGAGTGGGTTGACTTCCACAGTATTTTTAATGCCTCGGTCAGAGTATTAGGGGTCTCCCCAGCCTGGGGCTCTCTTTAGGCACTAGTATACATGGATTTACCTCTGTGAACCTTTTATTTAACTACAAGAAGTTCTTTCAGGTACATCAATTGAAAATCATCCCAGGTTGGGATAATCAGGAAAAAATAAAAATAAAAAGGGTTTGGAGTAGAAAAGAAGAAAGGCAGAAGAACAGCTGGCATGGAGAGTTTCACAGTGGAGCCCGGGGAGAGAGAGGGACATCGGAGGGAGGGAGGCCTGGGTACTGGAACCCCACTCCTTAGTCTGCTCCAGGGTCCGAGCCACACAGTGTTTAGAGTGGCTGAGGGCAGCTCTCCTGGCTTGAAGTTAGCTTGGGCAGAACCTTGAGAGCTGGAGGTGAGGTGTGAGAAATCCTCACCCAGTATTGTTATTGAGCAGTGAAATGAAGTTCACAGTGCCTTTTCTGTTTCATATGTCTTCGTTTGTCCTTCATCTCAGGATCTGAGAAGGAGGAACAAGTAACTCTGAGAGAAAATCAGAAAGACATTGAACATGAAATAGAGGACAGCTACAGTGATACAGGCAGCTGGAATTTTTAAAAATTATTTTATTGAGGTCATATTGGCTTATAACATTGTGTAAATTTCAGGTGTACATCATTAGATTTCAGTTTCTGTGTAGACTGCATCTTGTTGACCACCAATAATCTAGTTTTTATCCATCACCATACATATGTGCCCCTTTTGCCCTCAGGGAGCTAGAACTTTTGCAACAGAGTAAAATGAATTTACAACTACTGCTTTAAAGCTGCAGGTGTGAGAGATTCTAAAAATGTTTTAGAGTACAAGAGATGATAAGTGAAAATGAATAGCAAAGTATCCATTGATAATATTTTGAAATGTTGTAAAATATCCAGCTATTGTGGTTGTATTATTTGAATGAATGCAAACATATTTATATGGGTATTCATAGGTTCACTCACCCTCGTCTGCCCCCATAGGGACAGACTTTCTTTTTTTTTTTTTAATAATTTTATTTATTTATTTATTTTTCTCCCCAAAGCCCCAGTAGATAGTTGTATGTCATAGCTGCACATCCTTCTAGTTGCTGTATGTGGGACGCGGCCTCAGCATGGCCAGACAAGTGGTGTGTCGGTGCGCGCCTGGGATCTGAACCCGGGCAGCCAGCAGCGGAGCACGCACACTTAACCGCTAAGCCACGGGGCCGGGACAGACTTTCTCAAAGGAAGATTCTCCCCCTCAGGTCCCTGTGATTGGGGAGGTAGAGCTGCGGGTCACTGAGTCCCCTTGGTACAGCCGTCATGCTATGACAGAAGCATCTGTACTCTTCTTTTCTGACTGAGGGTCCTCCTTTATACCCTACAGTATAAGAACGCTGGAGTGATCGAGTTAGAAGCCTGTGTCAAAGCTGTGCGTGTCCTCGCCATTCAGAAGCGGAGCATGGAAGCTTCAGAATTTCTCCAGAATGCAGTTTACATTAATCTTCGCCAGGTGGGTGTATGTCCTCCTATAAGAGTTCCTGCAGTTCTCCTAGAACTTGTTCACCTCAATCCATCTGTTTGCTGTGCTAGGATTCAGTATGGCATGGTAAAAACTCGGCAGTCAGAACTTGATATCCTAATTAATGTGGTTATTTGTTTTGCTTCTTTATACTGTTGTGTTTTACTTTGAAAATTCAGGATTTGCTATCCTTTTAATTTTTTTTTTGATTGGAGGAACACCTTTGCCTCTGACCAGCTTTGTGACCTTGAACAAGCTTTAGGCCTCTCTCTTTTTGTCACTTGTAACCCTGTGCAGGTTGTTAGGTTTATAAAACATGAAGTCTGTGAAAGTACTTTATGTAGCTCCTTTTACATAGTTGGCATTCCACAAATACTACTTAAATCTGAATCTGGATGTGCTTTTAATAAAACAAAATCATTAGAACATTTAGTTGCAGGTTGCTAATGCAAAATCCCAAAATTGATAGTCTGGAAAGATTTTAGATATTTAACCAACCTAGCTTGGATTTTTATGGATAGGGCAACCAAGACTCCAAAGTTTAGCAGTTTGCTTAAGGACCCAAGACTAGGATTAGAATATATGTTACTGTAATTCAACAGATCTTTACTGAGCACAGCATTGTGCTAGGAGTGGGGGAAAGAGAGGTGAAGAAGGCAGAAATTCTGCCTTCACTGAGCTGATGGTTTAGTGGCAGAGATAGACATTCAACAGTGGGGTAAGTGAAAAAAAGGTGGAGGTACAGGGTGACAAAGGAGCAAGTGGCAAAAGGGTTTTTACCCTAGTTTGGTGGTGGTGGAGGGTTGGGGGTCAGAGACTGTCTCGGAGGCATGAGGTTCAAGCTGGGATGTGAAGGAGGAATAGGAAATAGCCAGGAGAGGAGGAGGTGCAAACAGCATTCCAGGAAGGTGGCTCAGCAAGGGTGAAAGTCTGAAACATATCACCTGGAAGGAAAGAAACGAAGTGAGAGATGGGGCTGGAGAGAGAGCCTGAGGGTGGGAGACGCCCCGAGTCAGAGCAGGAGGCTTTCTCGGCCAGGTGAGAGTTTGGAGTTTATTCTAAGAACAGTGGGTTTTAAAAGAAAAGTCTTAAAAGCACGGGAATGCTATGACCCCATTTGTCTTGAGGGGGGTGAGATTGATGGGGGAAGGCCAGTCTGGAGACTCTTGAGGAGTCCAGGAGAGTGATATTGATGGCCTCCACCCCCGTGGTGTGACTGTCAATGGAAAAAAGTGAACAGATTGAAAACATGTGTTGGTGGTAAAAAGGAAAGGATTAATGACTGTATGTGAGGGTCAGATGGAATAACACCCCGGTTTCTGGCTCGATCAATTAGGTGAATGATGGTCATGCTGTGCCCTGAGAAGGGAAAGCTGCAGGGGGAGTTTTGGAGGGAAGGTGATGAATTCAGTTGTGGATATAATGAAAAGACTGTTAGGTATGTGGGTCTGGGAGACTCGGGTGAGAGTGAGGATAGTGGGTGGAGGAGAGGGGAGAGAGACTTTAAAATCATTTTGTATTTCGAACATATAAAAAAGTATGAATAATAAGATACTCATGCCTCTACCATCCAGATTTAACACATTATTTTGCCATATTGACTGCAGAGATTCTTAATTTTTTAAATAGAGATAAAATAACTTAAATAGAAACAAAATAACAGAGTTAATGAACATCTTAGTGTTGATGTGTATTCTGGTACATATTTTGATACCTCATGTTTGTAACCATAATCTATAAAAAGAGGAATATTTCAGCGTAATAGCGAAGCACAGGGACTTTGGAAACGCACTGGGTGGGGGGGTTGAATCTGGCTTCACCCCCTTGGGCAAGTTATTCAGCCTCTCTCTGCCTTAGTTCCCTCTTCTGTAAAGTGGTTTTACTGCCCTCAGGCCCCTCATCACAGCTCATTTCCTTGATTAGACAGACATCAAAAGGGAGGCTGCTAAGGGGAGACGGAATGGCACCTGGCGGCCTAACACCAAAGGGAGAGAGAAAAGCAGAGTAAAGCCAATAAACCAAGTACAAACAAACCAAAGAAAGAAAAAATCCCACCAGGTTTTGGGCCATTTAGTGTAAGGGAAACAATACCACGTAGACTCAAAGCTATTGAGTGTGTCCGTATCGTGGTTACGAATGTGTCATCAGAAAAGTGTTAAGAAAAGGTCAGTGTCTTTTGGTTTATGTAGACGTTTCTGGTAAAGATGAGTAGGAAAAGCAAACCCCACCGCTTCAGGGTGGAAGCTTCAGCTATATGGGAAACTGACCAAGGGGAGGAAACCAGTCCTCAGTGGGGATGGCAAATAAAGAACACAATTTCCAGGCAGTGGCTTTACAGGGGTGACTGGGGCATGATCCCTGCCTCTGAGGCTGCTAGTCTAATGACTAGGCCCTGAGCACACACAGTCCTAGTGGGATGGGTCGGGATATGGCCCAAGAAACCTACCATGCTGAGGGGGTGAGGAGGTCTCCCCAGAGGAGGTTCTCTCTGCCGAGAGTGGGAATGATCCACCAAAAGGGGCTGAAGAGCCTTTTGAGTGCAGGGGGACCAGGTGCAAATGCGTGACTGGGCGCTAGCACAGAGTGCCCTGTTTGGGGGCCTGAGTGATTTCGTTCTTGAGGGGTAGTGCAGGGAAGAGATGCTTAAAAGGGAGCCTGGGGTCAGAGGCTCTTGTAGGTCATGAGTAAAAATAAAGACATGTGGACGTCAGGCAGGCAGGAGAGGATCCTGTGGCATTCTCGCTGGGGAGTCCTGTTGGAGTTGAGGAGCAGAGTCAGATGTGCTTGTGTTCACGCCCCACCTTTGCCACGCACTAGCTGTGTAACCTTGAGCAAAATCACTCCTCTCTCTAACTCTTAATATTTCCATCTGTGAAATGATAGACTAACAAGCTCGTACGGCGAAGGAAGGATCAGTTTATATTGGATACTCTGTCCAGTGCTGTCTTAGCGTCTGCCCTGAAAAGTTACACAGCAGCTGTTGTTACAATCAGATTGGAGGGCTGAGAGGGACATCTTTAGTGACAGACTGGAGGGTGGGTTATGCTTTTAAAACGGACACTTAGAAGGGCTGAAGCTGCCAACTGCAGACAGTTTGGTTGGAGAGGAGCTTTACAGGACTTGCAGTCTTTAGACTTGCTTACCTTTGCAAGTTAATGTTGAATACTTGGGCTTGCTGTTTGCACAGGTGGGCATTTAAATATACATATTTTATAGAATGAAATGTTTTTGCTTAAACTGTGTGGGACCTTGCTGTTTGGCACCGCCTCTGCCCTGTGTGCTCGGTGTTCACGACAACACTAGGGGTCAGCAGAGACTCGCGGAGGGGTGACTAACCGACCCGCCTGCTGCGGCGGGCGCGGCGCGAACGTTACTGCGCAGCCTTTTGAGTTTCCCTGTCACGACCCTCTGCTTTAGTTGACTCATCTCCGGGGTTGTTTGCCAGATGAGCAGACAGCAAAATAATGAGTTCTGGTGGGATTTTATAATAACAATAAAAAGAGAGGTTTGTAGATTTTGTGAAATTGAACACACTTTTGGTTCTTGATCAAGCGTGTTCCACAGTAGAGTCGATGAGTTGTTTCTGTTCCTGGGAGTGACTTTGGCTAATGTGGAAATTGTGAAAGGAACTGAAAGGTGACTGTTCCAGATAGCTCCTGCTTTAAGACACCCTGTGCAAATATGAAAGCTGATAAAGAATACATTTGGATTTAGAGGCATCGGGAAGGGTTTCTGCATTTTACAGAAGTCAGGCAGAATTCCTCTTCTTTAGGTAAGGACATGGATCGACCTGTCTTTTTTTTCACTGTTTATGAGAGCAGTTTATGATCATTATCTGGCATTAACAAATGGCAGCACGCATGTCAGTTAATAAGTGGCCGTCTATAAATTTGTGTATTGGACATGTAGAGTTCACGGGTGAGGTAGAAGTGAGAGAGAAGGAGCACAGCCTTTGACACCCCAAGTTTAGGTTTAAATCACCATGTCCTCACTGTGTGACCCTGGACTAGTATGTAACCTTCCTTAGCCTGTTTGCGCATCTGTAAAATGGGAATGATGATACTCACTTCTTCCGAGAGTTGTTGTAAGTTGTAAATAATATTATAATGCCTGTAAAGTGCTTACCACACTGCTGGGCACGATGGAAGTGTCCAGTGTATGTGTCTGCCCCGCTGGTCATGTCTGCACGCAATAAAGGCAGCTCACGTTTGTTGAGGACCTGCTAACAGACACTTTCCGAGGTTGTGAATTTGGTTATGTCCTTTACTCCTTATAACCGTGTGTGCTAGGTGCAGTTATTCCTGTTTACAGAGGAGGAGCTTCAGGCTGAAGAAGGGCTATGTAGTTTGTTCAAAGTCAGACCATAATTTCAGAGGTAAAGGGGCCTCTGGAAAGTGTGCTTGTTGCCACTTTCCTTGAGTCACATGGTCCATACCAGAAGCCGGGCCCTGTGTCAGCTGTCTGCTAGCTCTAGAATAGTCAGTGGGCAACAGCACAGACGTGGTCCTTGCTGCTTGAGCTTACCGTCTGGAGGGGGAGGCAGGTACTAAATAGATACACACAAAAATAAGTGAATACAAACTGCCATCAGTTCTGTAAAGGAAAGAACATGCCTTGCCGTGCAGAGCTGCTCTGGCGGTGTTAATCCCAGTAAAGTCTGTTCTGTTACCACACAAAAAAGACGGAAGGCAGAGCATCTCCATTATTAGATAAACTGAAGCTCATTGATAAGACTCATTGCGAGTTAAGCAGCCTGCGTGTTGCCAGCACTTCAGTGGGTGTGAACAGATATCGGCCATAATCATCACGACAACTTTCCTAAGTAGTTGGTTGTACCCAGTTTTAGAGATGAGGAAACTGAGGACAGGGTTTGCTGTGTGCCCAGGATTACCTTGTAAATACCACCATTGGTGTTTAAACCTAGTTTGTTGTGACTCTGAAATCCTACCTCTGTGACCTGCATCATGTAGCTTCCCCCAAACAACCCAAATGACTGAAATTTTCTTAATTAGTAGAAAATGGTAAGTGGCAATAAGAGAAAGTGGTAGTAAGGAATTGTTTGAAAAACTAGAAAAAAGCCCAATACCTTACCAGATGTGAGACCATACTCTAAGACCAATGTATATTTTACCCAACGCCCCATGCTTCCTGTAGACCGGGTATTCAGGAATGATTCTGAGCCATTTAAGAACATTTTGGCTCATGAAACTATTGACTAGAACCTGCAACCTCTGTGTCCCTTGTTAATTTTCTCTTCAAAGCCATTGAAATTTTATGCAGGCTACTCCGTTCAGATGTAAGAATAGCCTCTTTAAACTTCTTGATACAGTTCCTTAATGAAGCTGTTGCTAAGGAAACCTAGCAAAAGCCTGGTAGATATGCACATAATAATTGTAACCTCAGAACTTTACGTCACTTGAAGCTTAAAATCAGAGGGATAGGGAGATTCAGGAACGGCTCTTTAAGAAAGAAGGGAGAAAGTGTAAGCATGCAGCATAGGTAAGACTGCAACATTTCAGTCCTGGCCGGCAGGAGACCTGGCTTTCAGGATGGCATGTGGGGAATTCACGGTTCTCACAAAGGAAGAAACGGTTGGATGGGGAAGGAGGAAAGTCAAGTTCCTTACTGGAGAGGGAAAAAGAGAAAGGGAACTGAGAAATCTGTGGTTAAACAAGAGTTGGGGATATGGCCTGATGCTCGTGTATTTAGCAGAGAGGAGTTTTGTGGGGAATGGGCATAGAAAGAGTCTCTGGTGGTGAGAAGTCAACGAGCAAACCAGGTGGGCCTGTGCTACCCAGCTGGACTTCGGATGAGATGCTGCCCACAAAGCCGTGGGAGTCTGACTCAGTCCTTAAGTTGGAGTCCAGTACACTGATGAAAGAGGGGGAGGCCAAGCACCAAAGGAAAGTCCAGAGACTGGAGAGCGAGCCCCGTGCGTGTGGTTGTTGCATTTAACACGGGGAGGCGCTGAGAATGGCGCTCAGTGATGAGAAGGATGTTTCAGGGTTTCCCACACGCAGCGACACAGAGCTTTACCTCACGGGCGTTGTGACTCTTGTAGCTCATCATCTTTTTCTTCTTGCTTTAGCTGTCGGGAACCTTAGAGCTGAGTCTGTAGTCCACCTTGAATAATTGCACCTACTCCATGGCATGCATTTTCATGATTTACTCTTCCTCTGGTTTCATTTAACTATTCTATCCTCATTTTCTCTTCACCCTCATTTTGGTCTTTTTGTTGTTGTTGTTGTTAAATTGTGTTTAAAAAATTGATTTAGATCCTTTTTTAGAATGAGGCAGAATGTAAATAAATGCGTAAACAGAGCATATCACCGACACTTATTTCTTTTAGAAATTCTAAGCTATTTACCCTAGTAGTTACTTAAAAACAGAACTGAATATTAAGGTGATACATTTTTAATAAGCAACTTTGCTATTGCATGCATATTTTAGAGCAGGGACTGTCTCTTACTCATCTTTATAGTCTCTGTGCCAAGCACAGCACTTGTCAGGGACCAGGCGCTTATTAATGTTTGTTGGATGAATGAAGTGGAGACAGCTATGATGAACGCCTCATGTTGCAGCTCTCATGAGCATTGGCACCACTCCTCTGAGTGACAATGACAGCAGTGACCATTTGTGGATGTGCAAGGCATCGTACCAAGAGCTTTACGTGCATTTCTGCATTTAATCCTTGTGAGGAATTATTTTATATTTTTAGTGTATAATACACTTTATTTTTATTTTGAAAGATCTCTAACCTTTGGAAAGGTTGCAAGAGCAGTACAATGAACACTTATATACCCTTTATCTAAAAGACAGTGTTTGTCCTTTTGTGTCTGGCTTATTCATTTAGCATAAGGTTTTCAAGCTTCGTCCATGTTGTAGCCTATGTCAGTAGTTCATTCTTTATAGGTTTGGTTTTAAATTTAGGTCCATGATCCGTTTTGAGTTGATTTTTGTTTTTTGTATGCAGTAAGGGTCAAAATTCATTCTTTTGCATGCGGATATCCAGTTTCCCAGCACCATTTGTTGAATAGACTCTTCTTTTCCCATTGAGTGGTCTTGGCACCCTTGTGGAAAATTAGTTGGCTATAAATGTAAAATTTTTTTTCGGGATTTTTAATTCTATCCCACTGATTTATATATCTGTACTTATGCCAGTACCACACTGACTTGACTAATATAGCTTTGTAGTAAGCTTTGAAGTTGGGAAGTGTGAGTCTTCCAACTTTGCTCTTCTTTTTCAAGATTGTTTTGGCTATTCTGGGTCCCTTGCACTTCCATATGAATTTTGGGGTCAGCTTGTCAATTTTTCCAAAGAAGCCAGCTGGGATTTTGATAGGGAGTACAGTGAATCTATAGATCACTTTGGGGAGTTTTGACATCTTAACAATATTGTCTTCTATTCCATGAACACGGGATGTCTTCCAGATGTTTAGGTCTTTTTAAATTTCTTTCGATGATATGTTGTAGTTTTCAGTGCATGTCTTATACATTTTTATTAAATTTATCTCTCATTATTTTATTCTTTAAAATGCTGCTATAAATGGAAAGGCTGAGCTTCTTGAAAGCATGACTATATATCATTTATCGGTGTATTTCTAGAATTTTATACATGGTAAGTACTAGATATATATTTGTTGAATGAATCTATTCACAACTGTCCTCCCCCCACCCCCCATTTTATAAACAAGAAACCGGGACTTGGGTTAAGCTCCCTGAACATGTGTGTGAAAGTGGGAAACCACACCCTTGGTGGGGTGCTGTGCAAATGACATTGAGAGCTTCTCCAGGATGGCTTCATCTTAATTTCTTTTAAAAAATCATTTGAGTGTGTTTAGTCAGATGCTTTAAGAAGATGCCCTTGTGATGCATAGAGTAGCTAGGGCTATCAGTTTCAAAATAAATTTCTAGTTAGAGTGTTGTACTTGAAGACTAATTTGTATTAATCTTTGAAGAGATTTATGTTTAGGGAGCTTTGACTAGATAACAACTGTCTCTGTTAAATAACGATAACTGTAAATGATCAAACGACATTTATGAGAATAAGGGCACTTTTCCCCCATGATAGTTTTGGTTGGCTCAGCTGTCACCAAAGCCAACACTTGACATTATCTCATATGCTCATAGTGACCTGCTAAAATGAGCTAAGTAAATATTTTGCTAGTAGTCTATTGAAACAGAGCCATAGGCACTGATTTAAGGTTCCTTGAATGGAATATATTCTTATTAATAGCTACCACTTACTGAGTGCTTACTATATCATGGGAATTGTTCCCAGCCTTTTGTGTATATTATGTCTCTTAAAACCTCACAAATATCCCTATTATTCCCACTTTACAGATAAGGAAACTGAGATTAGGTCTTTTCTCTTTTTGGGGGAGATCATTGTCAATGGATGGAAGTCATAAGGGAAAACATTTTGGTTCATCCTACAAAAACATTTTTCTGAGAGTCAGCATTGATCAGTGTCAAAGAAGGTGATGATTGTGACTATTGTTTGATTGAGATTTCTATGGTACAGTACTCCCAGATGAGAGCCCAGGGTTATACAAAATTAGCATTCTAGTCCAAGGAGACAGCAAGTGTAAAGACTGGTGGTGGGAGAGAGCGTGGCTGCTCAGAGAACCTGAGGCAGAGAGCCGGAGAGGGCAGGAGTGCAGGAAGCACACTGAGTGGGGGCAGGAAGCAGACTTGCAGGCTTCGTAGGCTGTATCAGTCTCTCTTGGGCCTTATCCTAAGAGCAGTGTACAGTCATTGAAGGGTTTTAAGTAGATGAGTAACATGCTTTAAAAGATCACTCTCATGCTTGTAGAATGTTTGGGAACGTTTAGAAGTCTAGACAAGAGGTGATGTGATGCCTTAGACTAGGGTGGCTATGAGGTCTAGCAGTCAGGTGGGTTTTTAATCCCAGCTTTGCCACTCAGTTGCTATGTGACTTCGGACGACTCACTTAAGGAAACTGAAATAACAGAATTTACCTAATCGATTGGAATAGTAATACACCCGCTTCCCAGGATTGTTGTGAAGATTCAATGAGATGATATATATATGGTGTGTAGCATGGTACCTGGCACAAAGTGAGTGTTAGCCAATAGCTATTAGGGAAGGTAAAATCGATAGGACTTAGTGACTGATCAGATACAGGCTACGAGGGAGAGGAAGGCCCAAGGATGACTCTAAGTTCTGGGAGTGTGCCAGTGGATGCAAGTCGGCGTTGCTCCCTGACACGGAGCCCTGGAGGAGGACCATGAGCTCGGCTTTGTGCAGGTGGAGATAGAGGTGCCTTTGAAACATCTCAGTAAAGTGTCATAAGTAAGCTGGATGTACAGATGTGGAGCTCACCGAGGAGGTCTGTGCCTGAGCTGTGCATTTTCATATAATCTTTGATCTCTGAGGACCCCAAGGTATTGGTTGCTGAAAGTGAAGACATACTTATAATACAAGTGAGTAGTAGTATCCTCTCTGTCGTTGAAACTCACATTTCTTTATTCTTTTTTTTTTTTTTTTTTTGGTGAGGAAGGTTGGCCCTGAGCTAACATCTGTTGCCAATCCTCCTCTCTTTGCTGAGGAAGGTTGGCCCTGGGCTAACATCCGTGCCCATCTTCCTCTACTTTATATGTGGGAAGCCTACAACAGCACGGCTTGACAAGTGGTGCATAGGTCTGCGCCCGGGGTCCAAACGTGCAAACCCCAGGCCACTGAAGTGGAGCGTGGGAACCTAACCACTATGCAACCGGGTCAGCCCCCTCTTTATTCTTTTTTAAAATTTTTATTGAGGTAACATTGGTTTATAACATTATTTAAATTTCAGGTATACATCATTATATTTCAACTTCTGTGTAAGACTGCATCGTGTTCACCACCAAAAGTCTAGTTGCCATCCGTCACTGTACACGTGTGCCCCTTTACCCCTTTTGCCCTCCCCTCTTCACATTTCTTTACTCTGTATTCATCGCTTATCAAGTAATTAGATACTTTATTGAGTATTCACTTTGTATGGCCCTCTCTTGGACTCAAGTTCCACAATAAAGAGCTGGCAAATCTTCCTTTTTTCCAGGAAGGAGACACATTTAGTTGGTAATCTTCTCTAACTTGCCAAACTTAGAATTTTAGTGTTTTGTTTTAATCGATTCTATTTTACATTGACCATTTCCTGACAAGAGAGACATCTTATCTCATTGTCATGTTTAGATTAGGTATTTCTAAGAATTGCTGATTTCATCCACAGTGTATGTATTTAATCAACCTTGTAGATTGTTTTCTCATTATTCGGGCTTTGCCCCTTTGTTAAGTTTTTGTGCCCCTCTACGGCTCTATTCTATTTGGGGCCTTAATTATTTTTTTAATTAAGAAAATGTTGTCTGTTAATAGTTAAAGAAAAAAAGAAAAATTTCTAATAATATATAAGTTTAGAAGATAACTAGTGTACTTTCTGTTTTGGCAATATGGTGGTCTAGAAACTGTCAAAACTCTCTTTGCACAAGTTCCTTCAAAATGCTGATTAAGAGATAAAATTTTTTTTCCCCCTGTTTTTCAAAATGTGTAGCAAGAAAGTAAGAGGAAATCCTCAGAGGCCAAAACAACCAAAAAGCAGGGATTCTGGAAGGTAAGGGGACCTTGGAAGCCAGCGGACGCCTTCTGGTTCTGAGGACACAGTTTTAACTGCACAGGTAGGAGGGACAGGAGGTGAGCCTTAGGCCTGCCCACGTTGGAAGTTGGATGGCAGACCCATATGGAAAGCCAAGACCCCCCAAAGGAGCCCTGTTTAATAAAAGGGTGAATAAGAAAAAATGTTACTGCTCAAAGCAAGAAAATAAGGAAACTCTTAATCTTGTTGGAAGGAAAGAAAACTAACCCAAACTGAGGATTTATTTAAAGTTGTCCTGGCATGAGAGGGACCACAAACTGCTGGCAGAAAAATATAGATCCTCCTGGAATGAGAAGTTATGTTTTGAATGAATCAATGACCAGTCAGTATGAAGAAGGCCCACGACGGCTTCCGGATCAAGATGTTGGACCTAAAACATACCAATCTTGCCTCTCTCTCAAGGTCTCATTTAAATATTCCAAAAGATTTTTAAAGCAAAGAAGCCATCATCTTAAATATATCTGTTGATATTACGATGTGCTAGGAATTCAGAGGGGAATATGGAACAGTCTCCTCTTTTATGGAGCTTGCATTCTATTTGGGGAGACAAATCTGTGGTGTTTCCTGAACTTAGTGGAGGGAGGCATTAGTTTATTGCAGTCGGGCAGGAGAGGAGATTAAGAAAGCAGTGATGGGGACTTTATCAGACTAAAGAGCTTTTATAAGACAAATGAAATCAGAATCAAGATGAACAAACAACCAACCAGCTGGGAGAGAATATTTGCAAAACATACATCTGACAAGGGGTTGATCTCCATAATATATAAAGAACTCACACAATTGAACAACAAAAAAACAAACAACCCGATCAAAAAATGGGCAGAGGAAATGAACAGACACTTCTCCAAGGAAGATATACAGATGGCCAATAGGCACATGAAAAGATGCTCAACATCACTAATCATCAGGGAAATGCAAATCAAAACAACACTAAGATACCACCTCACGCCCGTTAGAATGGCTATAATCACCAAGACAAAAAACAACAAATGTTGGAGAGGATGTGGAGAAACAGGAACCCTCATACACAGCTGGTGGGAATGCAAATTGGTGCAGCCTCTATGGAAAACGGTATGGAGATTCCTCAAAGAATTAAAAATAGAGATGCCCTATGATCCAGCCATCCCACTACTGGGAATCTATCCAACGCACCTGAAATCAACAATCCAAAGAGGCTTATGCACCCCTATGTTCATTGCAGCATTATTCACCATAGCCAAGAAGTGGAAGCAACCTAAGTGTCCCTCGACTGACGATTGGATTAAGAAAATGTGGTATATATATACAATGGAATACTACTCAGCCATAAAAAAAGACAAAATCGTCCCATTTGCAACAACATGGATGGGCCTGGAGCGTATTATGTTAAGTGAAATAAGCCAGAAAGAGAAAGACAAACACTGTATGATCTCACTCATATGTGGAATATAAACAAACACATGGACAGAGAAAACTGGACTGTGGTTACCCGGGAAGTGGGGGTGGGGGGTGGGGGGTGGGCACAAGGGGTGAAGGGAGTCATATATGGGGTGAAGGACAAACAAAAATGTACAACCCAAAATCTCACAATGTTAGAAACCATTAAAATATCAATAAAAATGTAAAAAAAAAAAAAAAAAAAAAAAAAGAAAGCAGTGATGGGTGGGTGATATTTTAGCTGTGTATGGTTTTATTTAGTTGGCTGTTTTTTTTCATTTTTCCAGATTCTTGCTCTCTTTAAAAATTATTTTATTGAGGTCACATTGGTTTATAACATTGTCTAAATTTCAGGCGTACAGCATTGTATTTTGGCTTATGTATAGACTGCATCATGTTCACCACAAGCTGGCTTTTAATTTCAGGCTCCATGAGTCGTCATTGTAGGGAATAGATTTTATGGAGGATAGACTTAAAGAAGCTCAGGACTCTTCAGAATGGAAAGATGAATGCCAAGAAAGTGCAGTCATCAAAGTACACATAAACTTGCTTGCTCACTAGGCCCAAAGAGGGTAAAAGTAGGCCATACTTCTTGAGGCCAGAGGAGTTGGTTTTTAAGGTCTTCCAAGAATGAATCCAAGGGAACCGGGATATCAGGAGTCAAGCTTTGACTGTGCTCTGACTACCACTTTTGGATGCTATGCTCACTAAGGTGTATTGACTGTTTATAAAGTTTCATCTCTTTTAAAGCTTGTCAAAGTGTTGAGCACACGGTGGGTACAGCTGGTAGTCTAGGAGCCTTCTAGGTACCTGCTAAGAGCGTGGAGCACAACTGCCCCTGCATCATCCATCTCTCCATCCATCTTCTTCCTTGGTGCCAGGAACACAGCAGAGTGATTCCTTACTGGCTTGTCTGTCTCCTCCACGACCTTGTAAACCATTGCAGGACCAGGTCTTACTTAACTTTGGTTTTTTTTTCATCCTTCCTTTTGAATGCTTAAAACTGAAAATGAATACAATTACTTTAGCAGATGCTTTTAAAAGAGAGGTCCTTGGTACAGACCTTGCAATGCCTGCTTTGGGATGTAGGGAAGAAAGTTACATTCTTTCCAAACTTTTTGGACACACATATATGGAAATTTTGGGTAATTTTGAATACATATTTTCTCTCTGTATAATTATGGCTAGAAATAAATGTAGAGAGGAACAGAATGTGTTTTCCATACTTGACAATGTATGGTCTCCACAGTTTTCCGTCCTGCTTTTTTCAGTCATCACTGGAGTGCTATTGCCAGGTTGTCCCAAAGTGTCCACCACTGCCCTGTTGTTCAGATCACTGCTGGCTGTGATGTTTGAGAGGGCTGATGGCTGTTGAGGCATTTTTTGGAGCCTCTCTGGCTGGCTGATTTGGGGTTAGCACCCCCGTGACTGCAAAGGAATTAACTAACTAATATTTCCATTTCTTGAACACTTACTGGGAGTTTTAGGCCTACTTAGGCCTAACTGTACATATTATTTCATTTAGTCATCCCAAAAATCATAATTAGATTTTATCATCCCCATCAATAAGGAAAGTACTAAAGCTAGTTATGTGCAGATTTGGGACTGGAACTCAGGTCTTTCTGATTCCTGTCAGTGTTCGCTTGCTATACCATCCTGCCAGATAGCCAGGAGACTCATCCTGTGTCTTGAGTTTCTTGGTAATATTACCACTTTCTTTCTTTCTAGTAGAATAAAACAAATCTAAACTTGCTTTCAAGTTAAAAGTGGAATGGCGAATTGACATTTGACTTCCCCAGAGAGTCCATCCTGTGAGTAAAGCTACTTGTCTCGAGTAGTCTTGCAGCCACTTCCGTTGGAACTTCGTGTAAATGTCTGGGCCCTGGGCTCAGCCTTCGTGACCGTGCAGCAGACTGAAAAATTAGAACAAAGATATGCTGATTGATACTCCATAAAGGAGCAGCAGGTTGGAAATGAGTTTGGGGATTTGATTTCATTTCCAAATTTCACGAGAATCTTGGCCTAGAATTTTGCCTGGGACTACTTGGTGGTCCCCAGATTCCTGCGCTGTGGGTCTCCATGCTCACCTAACAGGGCTTCGTCCTGAGGCTCACAGGGCCTGCAGCTGATGAGGAGCTTTTTAGTCGAGTGTCTGCCTGGGTCTCTGAAGCCATTGTGCCCAAGCTTTCCATGAAGAGTCTTTTTTAGGGCTTGAAGTGATTGTAATTTCACTTGTTATACAGTGTTTATGATTTGGTTTCTCATTACATTCAAATGCTATAAGAAGGATGCAGGAGTGCGTAACTGATTGATTACAACCTTTCATCTTCCGTAGGGTCTGTGAAGGAGTCATTGGGAACTGAGGGACTGGAGGCCAGGGCTGGTGCTCTTGGGTGGCTGTCACCTTTATTTAGATGATAGCCTCCTCGAGGGCACTGGCTGAGATCACTGTTTGTTTTCCCTTCCCCGACATCGTCTATCATATTTAGCCCCCAGGGGTGCAGTTGAACCTCTGGGAGTGTCCAGGTTTGTGATGGAGGCATCAAGCACTCCTGCCTCTCCTGTGTAGATCTCCTTGGTCTTCTGCCCGTGGCTGGATCTCACTGTACTGGAATCTCTCTCTGCACCTGTGCTGTACGCTCCTGGAAAGCAGAGGCTGTGTCCTTCTCAAATTTGAATATCCACAGATCCTAGACCTAAATAGAAGTCTTCTAGAAGAAAACATAGGAGAATATGTTTGCAACCTCAGGGTAGGCAAAGATTTCTTAGGCAAGGATGTAGAAAGCATTAGCCATAAAAGAAAAAATTGATAAATTGAGCTATTTCACAATTTTTGCTTATCAAAAGACTCCCTTAGGAAAATAAATGAGCAGCAGACTGGGGGAAAATATTTGCAAAGCATATATGACTAAAGATTTACATTCAGAATATATAAAGAACTCCTACAACTCAATAATGAGACAAATGAAGTAATTTAAAAAATGATCAGAAAATTTGAACAAACTCTTTACAAAGGAAGATATACAAGTGGCCGATAATCGTGTGAAAAAGTGTTCCACATCATTAGTTATTAGGGAAAAGCAAATTAAAGCTACCAGAATGGCTAACATGAAAAAGCCTGATAACATCAAATGTTGGTGAGCATGTGGAGCAGCAGTAATTCCCATACATTATTGGTGTACAGTGTGTAAAATGATGCTGTCACTTTATGAAAGGTCTGCAGTCCTGTGGGCAGGGTGGGGGGAGGGTGGAGATTAAACATCAACACGAATAATATAGGAGAAGAGAGAAATGACATGATGGCGTCGAGTGGTTATGAGAATTCAGGGAAGGAAGTGGCAGCTTACACCGAAAGGCATCAAGACAAGCTTGGAGAGGTGGTCTTGGAACAGATCTTTGCAGGGGGAGTCAGCCCTGGAACTGTGGGATGGAGAGAGGAGCCCTCAGGAGAGAGACGATGACAAGCAGGGAGCTGAAGTGGGAAGACGCAGGGAGTTGAAGTGGGAAGACGCAGGGAGCCTGCCTGCTTGTTTTTTTGTTTTGCCTACAATATCCTTGCATGGTTGATTCCTTTCTGTTCCCTATCTAAAGGAGAGTCTGCCCTCATAGTACATTTCATCGCACTTAGAGTAATGACTTTATTTCTTTGTTCACTTACTTATTGTCATCGTCCCCCATGGTTCTAAGCAGGGCTTAGAGGTCAGGAACTTGTCTGTCACTAGCATGGAAGCCTCCTGAGGGCAGAGGTCTTGGCCTGTTTTGTTCTCCGCTGTATCTCCCGCCACAATAGTGGTGGGCACAGAGAAGGCATTCAATAACTATGTGTTGACAGAAGAGAAAACCAGTGAATTAGAGTGGTTCCATTTGGCCAGGTCGTAGGTAGGCAGTGGGACCTAGAGTTACAAGGGCATATTGGGGCGAACTCAAGAGGTCCTGGTGTGCAGAAGGCATGTGGGCTCCATGTTATAGTGCTGGAGGGCTTCTGAGTGTTCTGAGATGGGAGTGGTGGGCTCTGAACTGTGCTTCAAGAGTACTGGTCTGGCAGCTGCATGTGGATGGATTAAGGAAGGCAGAGAAAGGTGGTAGGAAACCACTTAGTCTTCTTGGTGAGAGCTAATGAGGGCCCAAGTGAGGGCGTGGCAGGGGGGCACGGAGGAGAGGGATGGGTGGGAGGGACTGAAGAGCACCGATTGGCAGGGCTTCCAAACTATGCCCCTGTACTCACAGAACTATCTGGGAAGCAGATTTGTTGTCAGGGCTGGGAGAGGGAGAGAGCTGCCCCCTCGAGCAGTGTGGCCTTGAGCAGCAGGTGGGCTCTGCCATCCTTCCTCTCTGGAGGTGACTGTGGGTGCGGAGCAGTAAGCAGAGCCCCAACCCAGACCCTGTGTGGTTTTGCACAGGCTCTCAGTACCTCTCTGAGCTGCCAGTTTCCTTCTCTGTGAGCTGGGGTAATATTGGCTTGTGGGATTGTTGTAATGTTATATCTGGTACATTCAGTTTGCTGACTCATAGTAGGTGCTTAAGAAACAGAAGTTATTACTACATCATAGGGTTGTTGGGGGAATTCAGTTAGGTCACGGATGAAAGAAAACTTTTTCTAAGCCATGAAGTCTTAAGTCTAAGTTGGTGCTGTTATTATTAACAATTCATATCTAGTTACATGGTTCTACATATTTTGTTTTGAGAAGTTTTGCATTTGATGAAAGTCGCTGCCAAAATCCTAGTGTCTGGATGAACTAGTGTCTGGATTGTTCCTTTTCTTTTCTTTGACAAAGGGACTTAGAGTAGCTGTTTTATGTGATATGTAGCAAGTACCTTTGTTCTGGAGAATATGGGCCTTATTAGTAAAAGAACAGGATGAACTTGAAGAGATGGGCTCATAAAAGGTTCCGGAACGTCCACATAAAGCCGTCTCAGTGCTTTCCCTGATCCTGCCCTATCACAGTGCAGTAACCCACCTTTGCCTTCCTTGGTGTTTCATCATGTCTTTGTTTTATGAAAAAGATTTTTTTCATATGTTTCCTTTTTCATTTGTAAGTTTCTTTCAAAAGCTTTTTACTTTCTTTCTGTGCTTCAGCTTTCTGAAGAAGAAAAAATTCAGCGATACAGCATCCTCTCTGAGCTCTATGAGTTGATCGGCTTCCGTCGCAAGGCGGCGTTCTTCAAGCGCGTGGCTGCTATGCAGTGTGTGGCCCCGAGCATCTCGGAGCCTGGGTGGAGGGCCTGCTACAAACTCCTCCTGGAGACGCTTCCAGGCTACAGTCTGTCCCTGGATCCAAAAGACTTCAACAAAGGTACCGAAAGTCCTGTTGCTGGAACTAAAGTGTCGCTTTAATTCAGCTACCCATGTGTTGTTTGAGCACCTGCTCTACGTGCTAGATACCGTGACTGGTGCTGGGGTTCAAAGATGGCTGAAGCCCTGCACCCTTGGCTACTCATGATAATAAAATTATAGGAAAAAGTAGTGGTGCTTTGCTTGGGGGCTGGCATTCTTAAATCTTTATCAGTGTAAGTCAGAAATCTTCCCTGAGGGCCGGCCCCGTGGCTTAGCGGTTAAGTGCGTGTGCTCCGCTGCTGGTGGCCCGGGTTCAGATCCCGGGCGCGCACCGACACACCGCTTCTCCGGCCATGCTGAGGCTGCGTCCCACATGCAGCAACTAGAAGGATGTGCAGCTATGACATACAACTATCTACTGGGGCTTTGGGGGGAAGAAAATAAATAAATAAAATCTTAAAAAAAAAAAGAAATCTTCCCTGAGCTCGTTGACATGGTGTATCATCCACAAAACACCTTAAATACCTAATGAATTTTACTTACCTTATGAAATTTAGCCAAGTTAGCAAAAATCAATCAACCCAGAATAAATATACTTGAGTATACGTGTATACATATAGGTATGCATTTGGTGATAAATCCTTACTCTGCAATATTAACGCAGGGTAGTACATATTAAAAGTAAAACTATAAATCTAATAACAAGTATACACAAGTGTAATGCCCAGTATCAGGCAAAGTCTGATTAGCAGGAGAAAAAAATGATTTTTGGTTACGATTTTAGGTAGGAAATACATAGCACTTTTCTCCAGTTTGTATCTAGAGTTAGTGCAGGTATAGGCTTCTAGACAGGAAAAGAGCTGAGGTGTCATCTAGGTTTTTGTTCCACCAGGGCAAGAATGGACTCTGCAGCCTGGTTTTCATATGGTCACGTATGTCAACTTAAAGACCTGTACTGACCTGAGGGGCTCGTGGTCTCAATGGTGAATCCAGTTACACTTTTGTATAATTCTAATTATTAGATCTCTCCCGTAAATTGAATAAAAAATCACCTTCCTCCTTACTTTCACCTACTGTAATATCTCACTTTCCTTTTTTGTACATTCATTCAGCAGTGATTTGTTGCACTCTTGCCTGATGTCATGGTGTGTTTGGTGAGTGAAGCAAAGCTAAAGAAGACAGTTCCTGGGGCCGGCCC
Source organism: Diceros bicornis minor (assembly GCF_020826845.1). Taxonomy (NCBI): domain Eukaryota; kingdom Metazoa; phylum Chordata; class Mammalia; order Perissodactyla; family Rhinocerotidae; genus Diceros; species Diceros bicornis. The sequence continues at coordinate 53,161,274 of NC_080760.1, read as the reverse complement.
CGTGGCTTAGAGGTTGGGTGCGCGCGCTCCGCTACTGGCGGCCCAGGTTCGGATCCCGGACGCGCACCGGCGCACTGCTTGTCTGGCCATGCTGAGGCGGCACCCCACATACAGCAACTAGAAGGATGTGCAGCTATGACATACAACTATCTACTGGGGCTTTGGGGAGAAAAAGGGAAAAAAAAAGGAGGAGGATTAGCAATAGATGTTAGCTCAGGGCCAGTCTTCCTCAGCAAAAAGAGGAGGATTGGCATGGATGTTAGCTCAGGGCTGATCTTCCTCACAAAAAAAAAAAAAGACAGTTCCTGCCCTCTAAAATAAAAAAATAAATAGGCACTTTCTCGCATATGATGACCCTCCAGGTGTTTGCACCTGAGCTCTCAGGTCCTTCTAGAACCTTCCTCTGATCTCTCTCCAGTTGCTGTGATAGTTCTTCATAAGTTACTCTCTCCAGACTTCCCAACATTCTGACCATCTTCCCAAAGCAACATTTAATGTGATAGAATCCATCTCTGTTAAAGCACATTCTCAGGTTGAGTTCTGATTAGCTTGGAGCAGAGGTTGGCAAACTTTTTCTGTCCAGGGCCAGACAGTAAATATTTTAGGCTTTGTGAGCCGTGTGGTCTCTGTTGCAACTATTCAGCTCTGCTGTTGTGGTGTGAGCGGCCACAGACAGTATGTCCGCCAATAGAACTTTACGTACTGAAGTAGGTGGCGGACCAGATTTGGATGTGAATTGTAGTTTGCCATACCCCTGGCTGAGAGCATAGTGACATCTAAAATTTTTTTGGGCCAAAATTACTTAAAAAAGTTTTTCCAAAATGTTTTCCAAAATCATTTAGAAGCAGGGACCTGGGGTTTGAAGGAGCAAAGGGAGACTGAGTGAGCAGCATAGCAGACGGAGAGTCTTTGCAGGTAGCCTGAGGGAAGTGGAGGGACGCTGGAATGGGACATACTCAGTCCTTCATTTAGCCTCCTACTCCTGTAGGGGGAAGAGACCTAAAGCTAGTGAGAGAGGCTGACTCTGTGTCCGGCAAGAGCACTTCCGCTCTGGCCTGCTGTGCCCTGGCCTGTATGGTAGGAAGAGCTGAGGCTTGGCGTGTAAGCACGTGTGCTCAGGAGCGTTGGTAGGAATGAAGCAGCCCTGGAGTTTTGTCGTTAGGGCCTAAGATGTCCTGCCTCTCTGCAGCCACAGGGGGAAGATTTGGCAGGCTCTGCTAACTGGGCACCCTGTATTATTATTAAATGTATACATTTCTATTTACGTAGCCGAGTGTGTTCCCTTTTTAAATCGGGCTCACATAATTTTTTTTCACATGACCTTGCCAGGTCTCCTCCATCCTGTACCCTTGCTGTTGATTTTTTTAAATGAAACATGGGACTTGACGCTTGTCTATGTCGGGTGTCATGAGTGATTGTGGCTCATATTGTTGGTGGAGTAATTTTGAATCTGAATTCTGTCCCTGGCTCTTGTCTTAGGCATTGGCGATAGTATCAACTGAAGAGGTCAAGGGTAGCCTCTCTAGATAGTCTTGCTATTCAGCACACATTTCTTGGTTTTTGCTTTGTGCTGGACACCATGCTGTGTGCTGAGGATAAAGCACATCTGAATTCATTCAGTGGTCATTCTCTTCCAGCTCCTACTTCACCATCTTACCAAATAGAAATCATGACCGATTTTTCCCACCTGTCATGTCATTTGCTCTTCCTTTCTTGAATTTCTTTTTCCTCTGTGTTTCCCTAAGAGATGGGATGGAATCTGAGGTTTGCTGAGTGCCTGTTTCATGATTGGCACTTTTAGATGGACGGTGAATACTATAGAAATTAATACTGATGGTCTTGTGATTTCAGCACTGGTGTCTCCTTTACAGACAAGGAACTTCAGGGCGGTGGCAGAAGGGTGCTTCCCCAGAGATTGTCCTCACTTCCACATGGCACCTTTGGGGGCCTTTAACTGGTTTCTCAGGGCTGCTTCTACTCTCTCTGGGCGGCTTTGCCCCACTGTGGGCACAGGAGTGTCCCTAATGCCCTGAAGCACCAAGACCGTGTGGTGTTCTTGGATCCTGAGAAGAACAGGAACTTGCAATCCAGAAATGAAAACCTTCCAGTGGGTCCTGTCGCTGCGCATGGAGTCCCTGGGCCAGCCCTCTGCATGAGCTCTCCCCAGTCCTGCTCTCTGCCCTGGGCTCTGAGCTTATCACCTCGTGGTGCTGAGCAGGCTTCCTTCCCACACTGGTCCAGGTTCAGCTCTTCTTCAGTAGCAGGCTGAGGGAGGTGTGGAGTGAGGCCTGGGCATATGTGCTAGGAAAAGTCTCATGTGCTTCTGAGAGAATGATCCAGCTCTCACCCTCTCTTGGGTGGGGAAGTTGGGGTCCAGAAGGGGAAGGTGGGCTCTGCTTAGTGTTGTTTCTGTTGAGAGCACTCATTGGTAGTGCAGTCAGGCGGGGGATCCTGAGAATAAGGCTTCTGGTCCAGGCTGACCAGGCAGGCAGAGGACAGTTCAGGAAGGAGGGGAAGGGTGTGATGTGTGATTAGGGAGTTGCTAGATTTTGAGAGCCAAGGTCAGACTCAGGCAGGATGAGGGGTCTGGGTTCCAGATAGGATTTGCCACTGCCCTTGTGGCTGGTATATTTCACAGGAAGCTCGCCTGGGCCAGAGCTATAAATGAGGAAAGTGGTGAAGAGACCACACGGGTTTTCAGGAGAGCTTGGCTCTGGGATCGGCACTGGCCTGCGTTTACTTTATTCACATCCACACAGTGCCAGCCCTCTGGGGACTGGCTTCTGGGGTGAGGTCGTTTCTGAATTCCCGGCCTCTTTGTAGCCACTCCGGTGGTCTGGTTGTAAACACCTCTCTGCTTCTCGGAAGAGCGAAGCGGAGAGATGAGAACAAAGCGTGTAAATGGAACAGCGCTCTCACGAGTGTGTCACAGCGCCATGGTTTGCTCTTAAAGATGAGGAGCAGGGAACTGAAAGGTGACGGGAGCATGTTGGCCTCCCTCGCATGCTCTTCTGACACAGCGGGCGGCTTCCCATCCTGTTGCTACTCAGTGCATTAGTAGGTGGAACATGAACCACAGAGAAGGAGCACCTAGAGGTGTGTGGTCGTCACCTATCTGTGTGGACTGGGTGCCCCCAGACGTCCAAGTGTGCCTGCAGTCAGCGTACAAGTGCGCAGCACAGAGCGCGGCCCCCTTCTGTGTCCACGTCACCCATACCTTGGAAGGGTGCTGCTCTTTTTTAAATGTAAGAGTTAATTTTGCCTTGTTCCTCCTACCACCACCCTTTCCCCTGTGTGATTTTATTTTTTTAAAAAATAAACTTTTTTTAGAGCAGTTTTAGGTTCATAGCAAGATTGAGCATAAAGTACAGAAATTTCCCATATTCCCCTTGCCCCAGCACAGCCTCCCTCATTATCAACATCCCCACCGGAGGGTGCATTTGTTACACTTGATGTACCTATATTGAACATCATAATCACCCAGAGCCCATAGTTTACGTTCAGTTCACTCTTGGTGGTGGTGTACATTCTGTGTGTTTGGACAAATGTATAATGGTTTGTATCCATCATTATAGTGTCATACAGAGTATTTTCACTGCCCTAAAAATCCTCTGTGCTCCACCTATTCATCCTTCCCCCACCCCCACAACCCCTGACACTTGTACTGTCTCTTTGGTTCTGCCTTTTCCAGAATGTCGTACAGTTGAAATAATACAGTATGTCACCTTTTCAGATTGGCTTCTTGCACTTAGTAATGTGCGTTTAAGGGTCCTCAGTGTGTTTTCATGGCTTGATAGCTCATTTGTTTTTAGTGCTGAATGATATTCCATTCTGGATGGACCACAGTTTATTTATCCATTCATCTACTGACGGACATCTTGGTTGTTTCCAAGTTTTGGCGATTATGAATAAAGCTGCCATAAATATCCGTGAGCAGGTTTTTGAGTGAACATAAGTTTTCAGCTCCCCTGAGTAAATACCAAGGAGCACAATTGCTGGATTATATGGTAAGAGTATGTTTAGTTTTGTAAGAGACCACCAAACCGTCTTCCAAAGGGTCTGAACCATTCTGCATTCCCACCAGCAGTGAATGAGAGTTCCTGTTGCTTGATATCCTTGCCAGCATTTGGCATTGTCAGTGTTTTGGACTTTGGCCATTCTAATAAGTGTGTAGTGGTATCTCACTGTTGTTTTAATTTGCATTTCCCTAATGACATATCATGTTGAGCATCTTTACATATGCTTATTTGTCATCTGTGTGTCTTCTTTGCTGAGGTCTGTTCAGATCTTTTCCCCTTTTTTTAATTGGGTTGTTCATTTTCTTATTGTAGATTTTTAAGAATTTTTTTGTATATTTTGGATAACAGTCCTTTATCAGATGTGTCTTTTGCAAATATTTTCTCCCAGTCTATGGCTTGTCTCATTCTCTTGATGTTGTCTTTCGCAGAGCAGAAGTTTTTAATTTTAATGAAGTCCAGTTTATCAATTCTTTCTTTCATGGATTGTGCCTTTGGTGTTCTTCTAGGAGTTCTGTAGTTTGCATTTTACATTTATGTCTGTGATCTATTTTGAGTTAATTTTTGTGAAAGGTGTAAGGTCTGTGTCTAGATTCATTTTTTGCATGTGACTGTCCAGTTGTTCCAGCACCATTTGTTGAAAAGACTGTCTTTGCTCCATTGTGTTGCCTTGGCTCCTTTGTCAAAGATCAGTTGACTCTGTTTAGGTGGGTCTGTTTCTGGGCTCTCTGTTCTGTTCCACTGATCTAGTGATCTGTTCTTTTGCCCATACTACACTGACTTAATTTTTGTAGTTTTATAATAAAAGTCTTGAAGTCAAGGATATTTTTATTTATTAAAAAATTTGTCCTTATTGGACATTAGAAAAAATTGATTGTTGTCAAAATGTGATTGTTCACATTTTCTTCAATATTTCCCAGTATTTTAAGAACAAACATAGAGCAGGTGCTATGCTAGGCAGGGTCCCTGCCTGAGGTCGTGGCCTGCGCACAGGTGCTGACCATGGGGAGAGGTGAGGGCTGAAACCCAGAGCCTGCTGCGCCTGCCCAGCTGTCTGCGCTGGCTCAGGGCGGGGGGAGTCTGGATGCAGGGGCACCTTTGTTTCACATGCAGGTACTTCTCTCAGCACGTCTTGCTAAGCCTGTGCCTGTGGGGCTGTGCTTGCCCAGAGGGCCATCTTTTCCCAATCTGCACCAAGGCTACTTGTGGCCTCATGGTGGATGATTTCACATGTGTCACGTCATTTCTCACAGCTTGCTGAGTGGGTGCTGTGACCCCCTTGTGACACTTGAGGGAACGGAGCCTTGGTGAGGTAAATGTTATTCCTAAGGTCGTACAGCTCCTGAGACGGGGGACACCATTACTGACTAGCCATGTGACCTGGGTCAATCACTCAGTGTGCTGTGTCTCTGTTTCCTCATCTGTACAATGGGGATGCTGGTTTTATCTGTTTCATGGGGATGTTGTTATGAGAATTGAATGAGTCAGTCCCTGTGAGGTGCTGGGACAGTGCTCAGCAAACACTGTCAGGTGAGGTCTGCTTCCAGAGCTGCCTCGGGGGCCAGTGCGAAAGGGGTGGAACAGAGTGACTAACTGCCAAGTGCTACCAGGCCCGTGCCCCCCTGAGAAGAAGTGTGTGTTGCCGGGTAGCTCCCTTTCCTGGCCCCTGGTAGTAGTGATTGGAGTGAAGGGCAAAATCACTCGACAAGCCCCAGAAACTTGTGGGATTTACATTTGAAAGGCTAAGAGTTATTGGTGGAAGAGAGACGAGAAGAGACCTCCAAGCTTGAGAAGGGGAGAGTTGTGTGTACAAGCTCATTTAGGCTGTGTTCTGGGGAAATTTCATTGTAGGGGGGCGTTAGTGTTAGGGAAGAGGGAAGAGAGTTTTTAGAGCAATGACACCATTGCTGTATAGAGAGACAAGAAAGGGCATTTAAAAAGTTTCCAGTGCGCTGTGAATGCCCAATTTAGCATGCTTCTGGGAGCCTTCAGGAAAGATTGAAATTGCTTTCCAGTTACTTTTTTTGTATTCTTTGAATATAACTCCAGGCTGGCTCCAGAGTAAAAGCAATCCACCTGGGCTGGCTCCAAGTGATTTGGAACTTTTTACTCAGCCTTCTGTTTTGGGAGGGGACATTCGCCATCATTTTGTGAAAGAAGTTGGGGAAGGAAGGTAAGGGAGTGAGATCAGATAACGTAAAAATGATAAATGTCAGCTGGCTATATTTTTAATAAGAAATAAAAATCACTTTAAACCCATCTCCACTATTGCTCTGGACCACTTTAAACATTCCTCAGAGAACTAAATGGAAATCTTCTAAACCCTGTACCTGTGAATAAAAGGTGAATTGTCTGTATTCTCAAGACCTGAAATGTATTTCTACCTATTTCTTGAAATGAACATTTTCAATAGGTGGTTACAGAAAGTTGAGGTAGGAACGCAGATGTGTGCTGTATTTGCCAGCTTACGGGCTGCTTATTATCATTTAATCTTATTTGTGTTGTTATATATGAAGATTTTTGATCACACCTTTTGCTCAGCCTTTTTCTGAGTGAGGCATTAAATTTTCCCCAGGAACTCTTATGAAAGAGACAGGCAAGGCAAATGGGTTTCCTCAAAGGCAATAGTTGATGTAATAAACTCTCAGATTGCTGAACTTTTCAAATACAAGAGTGTTGAAAATTTTATCACTGGGTCATGTGCTGCAAATCTGTCTTAAGAATAAACAAATTCAGATTTTATAGGAGGAGCGATTTGAATCACGTACAAATTATGACTTTTTCACTATTTAGTGATAAGAAAATTTATGCTCAGTCTTAATTATAATTGCCTGTGGTAGGAAGTGGATCGTTATCTATTTAAACAAAAAAATCAGCAAAGAGATATTTGCCCAATTCTTAAGTGAGAAAACCTTCTTGATATGGTAGCGTTGAGATTAGTTAATTTGGGTCATTCTGAATTCATGGCTAGGTTAATGACGGCATTGATTTCAGCTTCTTCTTCTTCTTCTTTTTTTTTTTTGTGAGGAAGATCAGCCCTGAGCTAACATCCATGCCAATCCTCCTCTTTTTGCTGAGGAAGACTGGCCCTGAGCTAACATCCATGCCCATCTTCCTCCACTTTATGTGGGATGCCGCCACGGCATGGCCTGACAAGCAGTGCATTGGTGCGTGCCCGGGATCTGAACCCGGGCCACCAGCAGCGGAGCACATGCACTTAACCGCTACGCCAGGAGGCCGGCCCCTGATTTCAGCTTCTTAATCCTTTTTAAAATCTCATATTTCATTTTGGTGTTTGGTCTTAGCTTCTTTTGACAATGTAGAAATAGTGAAGAGACTTGTCTTTCTCTCCTTCCCTGTTGTATGGAAAGGGCCGCCATTTTACATTCCAAAAGATTTCTGTAAGATAGACTACTAGGATATAAAGTGGCTGTGTGTATAGGTGTGGGCAGCTCCAAGAATTTCAATTAAAAAATTATTATGAAATAATTTAAATATATACATATTAGAGAGAATACTACAGTGAGCCCATCACCCAGATTAAATAGTTATCAAGGTTTTGCCACATTTGCTTTATTTATACCATTCCTTTTCTTTTATTTGTTCTTTGTTGAGGTATTTTACAGCCAGTCCCAGAAGTCATGTAATTTTACCCTACATGCTCAAGTTTGCATGTCTGAAAAATAGGGGCACCTTCTGCCATCAGGCTTTCAACTTGACCCACGTGCTAGTTAAGTACCAACTGTGTGTCAGGCATCCTGCTAGCCGTTAAGGAGACCTGGATGAATAAGACACAATCCTTGCTCCCAAGGAGATTAAGGATGGATGGAAGAAACAAGTGCACGAGCTTACAGGTGCCTCACTGTACCCGCCAGATGACGCCTCGGGGTCAAAATTTGTGCATAATATGGTGGAAATACACAAAAGGGACTGGTCAGCTATGTAGGGCAGGACAGTGGGAGAGGAGGTCAGTAAGGGCTATGAGAGGAGGAAGCCTTTGATCGGAGTCTTACATGTCTTTCCCCAGCTTTTCTACCAAGCCACTAGGGCCCCTGGACACACAACACCAGGTGGTAACTTCTTTGTTTTGGATTCCTGTTACCACTTCTCCTTCATGAAGGATTTTAAGGTGGAAAATATTTAAAAGTAGTAATTGTTGCCAAAAGGGAAATGGAATAAATAACTCTAAAATTCTGTGATCGTAAAGGGTTACGTTTCAATGGCTGTGCAACCGATTTCCCCCGCCTTTAATTTCAAATACAATAAGTTATTTTGGAGGGAACCACCACGAAAGTCCATCGATAACCTTTTTTTCTAATTTAGCTATCTGCTTTTCTGCACTTTTCTTATACATTAGAGAAATATTGTGCTTTTTAATTGAGTGTCCTTGGTTATTGATAATGAAGGCCCGTCAAATATCAGTATTTTCTTTAAAAAAGAATGTCTATGACTCAAAGATATGCCATTGAAAACATAATCTTTTGTTGTAACCTTATTATAATTATTTCAAAGTGGATCATTTTTTAAATTGTGTCTTTGCAGAAGAGAGAAAGAATAATATGAAACATTTTTTGTGTGTGTGAGGAAAATTAGCCCTGAGCTAACATCTGATGCCAATCCTCCTCTTTTTTTTTTTTTTTTTTTTTTTTTTGCTGCTGAGGAAGGGTGGTCTTGGGCTAACATCTGTGCCCATCTTCCTCTACTTTATATGGGACACCGCCACAGCATGGCTTGACAAGCGATGCATCAGTGCATGCCCTGGATCTGAACCTGTGAACCCTCGGGCCGCTGAAGCGGAACGCACACAGTTAACTGCTATGCCACCGGGCTGGCCCCTGAAACATTTTTTTAATGTATGAAAAAACATATCACTTTAGAGTTCTTTTCTGGGATAAGACAGCACAAGGGAGATGTTTTTGTTGCCCTTTGAGTTTGCTGCTTGAGGCATTTGTCTTGAAATCACCGAGTTTTACACATTACGTTAAACATGTTTCCAAAAGAGACTCACACTTTTTGCTCTATTGCCAGCGCCCCTCCTGGAGCCCGTTATGAGGTTTGTGACTTTCCTTGCAGGCACGCACCGAGGCTGGGCCGCCGTCCAGATGCGTTTGCTTCATGAGTTGGTCTATGCCTCCCGGAGGATGGGGAATCCTGCTCTTTCTGTCAGGCACTTGTCGTTCTTGTTACAGACCATGCTGGATTTTTTGTCAGATCAAGGTGAGTGAATTCAAACTATACTTTTTTTCAAGGGAGTATGAATGAGAGCACTCTTGACGCTGGCCCACATAAACACCGGGCTGAGGTTTAGGTGGGTGGATGATGCTTCCCAGTTCTCTGCTGGTGAGAAGACACACGCTCCACTGTGTCCTCGGCTCCTCGTCCTTCCTTCCTCACTTCCCTGGGTGCCCGGTGCCACTGCCCACCGTGTCCTTCAAGCCCTGTTCTCCCTGGGCCCTCTCTCACTACGGTCTACTGCTTTTCTCTCTACCTCTCAGCCTTCTGCATGGGCTCCCTTGCCTTTTCCTGTATTTATGTATAAAATATAAATGTCAAAGTGTAACATTTATATAGAGAAGTGCACAATTCATAAGAATACAGCTCAGTGAATTTTCAGAGTGACCACTCCTGTACCTGGCACCCAGGTGAGAAACATGAGCAGAACCCCAAAGCCCTCATTGTGCCGCATTCCAATCACTGCTCCCCTCAAGGGCAAGTGTGTCTTGACTTCCCAGACCAGGGATGCGCTTCACTGTGTTTGCAATGGCATCATGCGGTATCTTTGCCCGCACGTCAAGGCTGCTTTCTTCTGCTTCTCTCCTCTGTCTTCTCTTCTCACACTGTTCCTGGGTGTCATCTGCTTTCTGGGTTTCAGTCATATTCTGTTTATTTTCAACCCAGATTCCACTCTGAGCCCAAGATATGTCTGTTGTGCTGCTTGTAGGACGTCTCCCTTTGGATGTCCCATAGGCACTTGAAATCAGCACATCAAAAACAGAACTCATGGGGCCGGCCCGGTGGCACAGTGTTTAAGTTCGCGTGCTCTGCTTCGGCAGCCCAGGGTTCGCAGGTTCAGATCTCGGGCACAGATCTATGCACCGCTTATCAAGCCGTGCTGTGGCAGGCATCCCACATATAAAGTAGAGGAAGATGGTCACGGATGTTAGCCCAGGGCCAATCTTCCTCAGCAAAAAGAGGAGGATTGTCAGCGGGTGTTAGCTCAGGGCTAATCTTCCTCACCAAAAAAACAAAAAAACAAAAAACTCATTTGCTTCCCTGTCATGCCTCCCTTTCTGCCTGTGTCGCTCACGCTGGTTCATTGTGTTGCAGGTTGGGTTCTCTGGGAAGCACTCTCCAATATGGAGATGAATGTGAGGGAAGTTTATTAGGAAGTGCTCCTGGGATCGACACCCATTGAAGGGAGGAGAAGGAGGCAAGATTGGGCAGAGGGAGAAGTCAGGCCTCAGCACAGTATCAGCAGAGGCCTCAGCTGGCCCACTGAGCTCTGAGCTGGGACGGCCCCGCAGAGTTGTCCGGCACTGTTCTGAGGGCAGGGCTTTTCTACTCCCTTGTTGACCAGTAATGCAGGTTACCTTGGTGAGTCGTTTTCTTCTATTAAGGGCACTTTCTGGAGGGGACTCCCAGCAGTGGCAGATAAGGTCTCAGCTGACCCCACAGGACCTCTGAAGCTGGGATGGCCCTTCAGAGAGGTATCTTGCTGTTCGGTGAGGGGCTAGGTCTTTACTCGCCCACACCCAGGCGCTGGATGCACCCCGCTCCCAGGAAGCGGCATGCTCTTGGACGAGGCGGCTGTCTGCAGCTGAGAAGTTTCTGGAGAGGGCAGCACTCGGTCACCTGGAGAATCCATCGTTCCGTCCTGAGTGGGACGTCATCGTCTACTGCAGTGCTACCCCTCATTCCAGGTGTCCCAGTGGAGGCTTCGGCTCCACCTCTGCACTCCTCACCCCCACATCCCAGCATTTACCACGTTTGTGCTCCTCTGTCTTTGCGTTTTAAAATCAATGTATTTCTCTCTCTCTGTCTCCCCATGCTTTTCCCCGACTGTTGTGATTGTAGCGGTCTTCTTGACTCTGGGATGGTAGAGTCGCACGTCTCCCCTAGAGTGGTGTGAGGCTTAACTGCATTAATTCCTATAAGGCATTCATAACGGAACTTATACTAAGATCTCAATTATCATTGGCTTCAAAACAAAAATATTGAAGTTGGTGTGTGATTGCCTTTGCAAAACAAGGGAGAATATTTATGTCTGTGCGTCAGTCTGACTTGGGCATCCCAATATGCTTTTCTAAAATGGGAGAGGAAAGAGTTTCAGTCATAGCTGTTGCATAAAAAATACAGCATTGTTTTTTAAGCGGATAAAGAGTTGAGAATCAGGCTAAAGTCCCAAGGCACATCACAGAATCTGACTGGATTCTTCTTGTGTAGTCTCATCCTCTTCTTTGTCACTTGTGTCCTTAAACTTCATTCAAGCCAGGCTGTGTGAACTCCATTCCTTGAATGTCACGTGTGTCTTTCTCATGCCATTCTCTTCACTCCTAAAGCCTCTCTTCCCAGTAGCACCTGTCAAAACCCCAGCATTCTTTAGAGGAAGCGTCGAGTCTCCTGTAGTGACTTCCATGGCGTCTCTGTAGTAGTGACCTCTCCTCCCTTGAACTCCTGTGGCTCTTTGTTACTAGTGTCCTTGAAGCGCTTACCGCTTACTGTGGTTATCTGTGTCCTTCTCAATGTGGAGTAGCTATTGCTTTCTATTTAGGACTTTTGGTGACCCAGGCAAATTACCACCTGGACACTGGTCCCCAGTGGATGGTGGCACAGCTTCTCTGCTGTGTGTGTTTGGTTTTGGGTGCCTTTAGCGTTGCATTTGAATTGCATTTGTCTTCATGCTATCTGTGGAGTCCGGCACTTGAACAGCAAGACCAGTATCGAAGCTGGCCATGTGCATGATTTGTACTTTGGATTTCTTTGAAGTGAGGGAGGACCTGACTAAGGCAGAGTTCCCAGAACAGCTGTCTCTGGTGTTGGGGAGGCTGGGGTTCAGTGGGGACATGGGCATGGGTCTGTTTGTGGCTTACTATATTGAGTTTTTGCTTTTGACTGGCAACTAGCTCTCCTTAAGCCCCCTGAGGGTGCTGCCCACCCTGCCGCCAGTCCTGTGGGTTTCTTGAACCTCCCCGTGACCCAGCAACGCTGAAGACACAGTGCCCGGTGCAGCATCCAGTCTGAGTGGACTCTGCTCACTGGGCCTTAGAGTTCTGAGTGCCATCCTGACCCGTGGGCTCGTCCATGTCCCCTTTTGTCACGATTCTGTTCCCTCTTGGTACCACTTTCCCACAGACCTCACATTTAAATATGAAGCGTCTCCCACGACTGTAAGTTGTGATGACACGGCCCCACATCCTGTCCCTGAGCTGCTTACGCCTCCACCTCCCTCAGCTGCCTCACCTCAGACGTTTTCTCTTAAATACACATCCTCCTTCCCACGGCAGGACCTTGGCTGTCTCCTCCTTCCCATCCCCTGCTCTCTGGTATCAGATGACTCCCCACGTCTGGACTTCCTCGGGAAGACTTGTACAAGCCCCTGGTGAGACCAGGTGCCCCTGCTGTTTGCTCTCTTCTCTCATGCACTTCTCACAATTCTAATGAGAGAGTCAGTGCGTATTTAGTTGGTCAATGCCTGTCTTCCCTCAGAAGCTCTATGAGAGAAGGAACTTGCTGGTTATTTGAGGTCATATTAATTAGTGATCTAAAGATGCTAAGTTTAACAGGAGAGGAACTGGGACATTGGACACTGTTGAACAAATCACTGTCTCCCCAAAGGCCTGTGTATGATGGTATTTGGTTAATTGGAGTCTTCTGAGAAAAGGACAGAAATCAGGAGGTGTAAAGGATTCTTTCCACTAACCACAACCTCTAATTACCGTAACCTCAGATCAATAATTAAATTCTTCCTGGGCCTCCATTTTCTCATGTGTACAACTAGAATGTTGCACATTGTGTGGTAGTTTGTTATTGTTTTAATGACAGATATTTTAATTTATTGGATGACCTTTCTTCTGGAGAGCTCATGGTGCCATTCATAGAGCTGATAATTGACATGTCCTGATATTGCTGCATTGAAATTAAATACGGAATAGAAGAGCAGCCAAGAAAGAAAAAAAAAGTGATACTGGGCTTGAGGCAGGGGTCTTTCTAGCCTTCTTGTTGTATGTAAACCTCTCTGGTTGTTTGCAGGTGAAGATGGCATCATCTGGGGATTTCTTGCCTTTCCCTTGCCCACGTATACCCTCTAATATGTGCAAATATGAATGAATTCACCAGATAAATTATGGGGGCAATTGTTTACATGAAAAGGCTCTCAGTTCCCAAGGACTTTGTCATTTTTTGCTAGATGGAAGTACCAACTTGAGGATTTATGGACTTTTCTTTGGAGGCATGACTATGTTACTTTTTATGGTCATTGATATGGGGTCATTTCTGTTGGGGCTTCCTGACTGGGCATACAGTTACAAGCTTCCATGGCAGTATGGAAGTAGATATGTACTGCACAAGAATCTCTGAAAAGGAGAGGGATTCCTGACTTTGTGAAAGGTTCAGAGTGGCACGTGTTAATGTTCCCTATGGCCCCGTCTTTTCCCACTCTCGTATTCACCCTGTGTTCTGGCTGTCTAAATTCTGACAGCCGCAAATATAGTGGCATTTCTATTTTGCTGCCTTTGCACCTGCCGTCTGTGGCCACTCCCATTCCTGTCACTTTATCCAGGAATTGGTCCCCTTGCTGACTGTAGCACTGCCCTGTGGGAGCCTACCGCATGTGCGCCTGCTGCTGTCACAGCTCCCGCCACTCTGGGCTGCACGACTGGAGTTGCTGGTCTGCTTCCCCTCCTACCTGGCCTGTAAGCTCCTCCAGGACTGGAAGTGTCACTGTATCTGGAACAGCACCTGGCACCTAGTAGGCCCTCAGATGCTGCTGAATGAATGAAGCTTCTGTCTCTTTAAGTACATGCTTTGCTATGCTGCCCAGTTGATGTTTCTTCTGGTTGGCTAGTTTAAAAATCCATCTGTGGCTGTTCATCATCTGTAGTAGGGTTCAGCAAACCACTGCCTGTGAGCCAGATCCAGCCTGCTGCCTGATTCTGATCCTTGTACTGGCTGCTCCAGGATGAGTTTGTAGTTGCTGACACCCATTTCTGTGGAAACTAAAAGACTTGCTGCTTTGATATCAAATTACTTAAAGTGGGAGCAAGGGGAAATATTAGCTAGCTAAACTGTCTTAGGGATTCAGATCCAATGTCTCAGGCGAGAGGATAAGGATTACCCACACACTGGATGTGCTACTGTAGGTGAAGTGCAGGAAAAAATTACGTACTTTCAATAGCTCACATTAATGCTACAATGAAAAGACTGAGGGATGATGAAAGGGGATGCTACTGAGACCGTGCGAGGGCCAGTGAATGAACTTGCATTAGGAGGGACCTAATTTCAAAGCATTTCTGCCATCAGAGTTGCTTTACCATGTTGTGATGGCATAGAGTGCAGTGTTCTTGCTCTAGAGTTTAGATGATTCTTAGTAAAATTTAAACTTCGTGTGGTTGTTGGGCTTGTCTCTGTTGCGATCTGAAGGATTTTTGTGTGTTCGTTTTCCTGTGGCTCAGCATTTTGCTGGAGAACTCTGGGTAGACGGAGTTGCCTTGAAACCTGTCTAAGCTCCAGTTTCTCATCTGCCTGGCGGGGCTGTCGTGGGATTAGACATACCGTACCTGAAGCGCATGACAATGTGTCTGGTGCAAGGAAACACTTAATAAACGTCCTGAGACAGTGTTTTCCTCCTGGGGGACCAGGACTCCAGCTCCTTGGTCAGAGGTTGGGGGTTCTTTTGCCCAAGGTACCTTAAGAGGGCCCAGAGAGAGAAATGGAATCTCTTGTCAAGGAAACAGCAGAATGACCCCAGCGGGACCCTGGAGAGCTAGAAGATCTGGATACTGTTCTTTTCCAAGATGTGCAGATGTTATAATTTGCGTTATATTTGTTAATTGTCTGACTGGAGCGGGGAGGGGTGTGGTGGGAGGTGGATGAGAAGCAGGGGTGCTGAGGCGCATCTTGTGGGCAATGAACAGCGGGCAGCGTAACTGGCACTTGGGTAAGTGTGGTCTCTACTCTGTTTGGTATTCCGCATCCCCCACACTTAAGTTGTTGGGAGTGTGGCTGTTGCCACCTTGTCATTGAACGAGTAGATTTCGATTAGGCAGTCAGCTCATGGCTCAGCTGGAGCAGCACAGAATCCAGGTCTTATAGTCTAGAACATGAGTTTGATTGACTGTTGGAACTTGAGGTCAGAAAATATTTCACTTTGCCGGCCTCTACCCCAGAAGCAGTGCATGGAAGTCTGAGTGGAAAGCTGATGGAGACATGCACATCAGGACTTGCATCCTCTCAGCCTCAGTTTCTTCATCATAAACTGGGGGTTATAACACATATCTTGCTAGGTGAATGTGAGAATAAATGAAATGATGACTTACCTGAGGTTTATACCCCTAGTTTCCTGGCTGCTTCTCTGAGCCCTAGCTTTGGGTGTCCAACAGCCCTTGGATGTTTGAGCATCTCAGACTTCCAAAACAGCTGTCCCCACATAGCACTTGTCATGCGTTTGCCTGCAAGAAACCGAATATCTTACTAAAGTGTATTTTTTTTAAAAGAAAATTTATTGAGAAATAACTCACATACCATACAATTCACCCATTTAAAGTCTATTAGTATATTCACAGGGTTGTAAACCATCCCCACAATATAATGTTGGAATATTTTCGTCCACCCTGATAGAAACCTCAAACCCAGTCCATCTCTATTCCCTCCTCCCTTGCCCCCTCCCCCAGCCCTAAGCAAGCGTGAAGCTCCTTCTTGTCTCTGTGGATTTGCCTATTCTGGACATTTCATGTAAATGGAATCATACAGTACGTGGTCTTTTGTGTCAGCTTCTTTCACTTAGTATGTTTTCCCACTCCCCTGCCTTTAAATGCCATTTATGTGCTGGTGGCCCTCAAATTAACATCTCCAGCCCTGATCTCTTCCCCAAACTTCTGATTCCACTCAGCTGTCTAACTAGGACTTCACTTTTCCCAATAGAATTATTGTTTCGTCTTCCCCCAAAGCTGTTTCTCATCTTTCTTCACCTAACACCCTGGGAGTTGTCTTTGGTTCTTCTTTTCTGACATCCTCCTTCAAACCATCGGTAGGTCTCGGTAGCTGTACCTGGACCAGATCTCTCTCCCTCATGAGTGTCTCAGTCACAGCACTGCGTCTCGTTCCTGGACCACACTGTACCCCTCGTGGATCTCCCTGCTTTCCCCCTTGTCTCCCTCTGCAGCCCCTTCTTCACCAAGCAGCCTGGGTGACCTTTTAAAAACACACATCAGATTATCTCACCCTCCTGCTTACAGCCTACGTGACCTGTCATTGTGCTTGAATACAACTTAAATTCCTCACCGCGGTTTACAGCAGAGGTCGGCTAACTACAGCGGCGAGTCAAAGCCAGCTCACTGCCTTTCTTTGGCATGGCCTTCAAGCTAAGAATGTTTTTTACAGATGGACATCTGCAATCAATTTGATGATAGAGAACTTAGCTTTAAACCCCAATGAAGTGAAATGTCATCACCCTCTGAAAAAAATCCTGTTCTTCTCCTTTGTAAACCTGTATTACAAGAATAGTACTCAATTATTATATTTGGAATTTTGTCAATAAAAAAGTGTGTTTTCTCACTTATTATATGTCTACCTAATATCCTTGATTTGCCTCTTGGCTCGTGAAGCCTAAAATGTTTACTCCCTAGACTTTTACAGACGGCTTTGCTGACCCGTGGATTCCAGGGGGCAGTGTCCTTCTCTGGGACGACTCTCCTCTTGTCCACTGTGTCCAGGACGTGGCTGTTCACAGGTCCCTCTTTCCTTTGAACTTCGTTGAGTCCTTTCCCTCTGCTTGGTTTGCTCTGTCCCCAGATCCTTACATGGTGGCTCCTTTGTGTCATTCAGTTCTCACCTCAAATGGCGAGAGGCCTTTCCTGACCCTCTAGCCTTACGTATCACTCCCCCATGACCCTCTTCACAGTGTTTCACGGCACCCTGTGCCCGTGGAAAGTCCTGGGGGAGTGGAAGCATGGCTGAATGACTTGGGGTTAGGTCTCAGTTCAGATCCTTCTTGACTCAAGAGCTGGTAACTTGAAGCAGGTTGCTGAAGCCTTGATTTCTTTGTCTGTTTTACTTTATGGGAGTAATAAATACGTTTCCTACTTAACTATAAGAGTCATTGGGAAGAGCAAATGAGATGGGAGACGTGAAGGGGCTTTGTAAATGGCGGAAGCTAAATGCTCACTGCTGTGGTAAGTGCTCCTTTGTTTCTCTCCCTCTTTTCTTCTCCATTCCTTCACATGCTCTCATGCCGTTTGTCAGTCTTGTATATGAGATTCTGAGTTGTCACAGACCTGGGTTTGAATACCATCGTCTTTACTACTTCTGCGACTTTAGACAGATAATTTAACTTCTTTCAGCCCTGGTTTCCTTATCTGTACATTGAGAATAATAGCCATGTCATGGGGCCATTAGTCTTGAGTTAAATGTTTACCGAAGTGCCTAGTATAGTGCCTGACATGTAGTGGGCATTCCGGGTTAAGAACATTTTAGGTGATTATCCATAGAGAAGGGGCAGGAGAGAATGGTTAAGGCTAGGGAAGAGTCAGTGTAAACAAATGGATGTAGGAGCATCATGGGGGAATTGATAGTTCTTTTCAGAGGTGGAAAAATGGTTTGTGTAAGGTTCTGTGAAGAAGGTCATCTTGACAATGAAGAACGAATCGGTGTTTGCCAGACCAGACTGAGCAGAAGGAATAGTTTCAGGTAGAAGGACTTTCTCTAATTCTGGTGGAATTAAGAGGATTTGGTTTATTTGGGGAATGTTAAATACAGTAGTTTGGTCGGAGTCTGTTGTCTGGGATTTTGGGAAGGAAAGCGGATGGTCAACAGTTGCGCCATATGACCCAGCAATTCCACTCCTGGGTATACGCTCAAGAGGTTTGAAAACACATGTCTGCACAAAAACTGGCACACGAATGTTCACAGCAGCATTACGCATAATAGCCAAAAAGAGGAGACAACATAAATGTCCACTGACGGATGAGTGGATAAAGACCGTGTGGTACATCCTACCTGGATGACTCTTTCTCTTCCCCTTCTCCGTTTCCATCTTCCTTCCTGCATTCCTGCCTTCCTGCGCTTGGCTAACATTTATTCATCCTTCACACCTCAGTGTAGACGCCACTTTTGTTTTTTTCTATGAAGCCTTTTTTGGTCCCTCAAGACCGGCTCGTCTTCTTTGAAATGTTCCCACTGGTGTACCTAACTTGCCTGTCTGAACACTTTTCGCCTACTGTACCTTGATCGCTTATTTAATTGACAAACTCCCCACCGAGGCTGCAAGCTCTCTGAAGGCAGGGTGTCTAACTTGCTGTTTTTCCTATTCCTGTCACCTAGTGGCATGTATTGACATTCACATTTTGTTGAATGCATTAATAATAAATGGTTTTCCTTTTTTTTTTTTTTTTGTGAGGAAGATCAGCCCTGAGCTAACATCCGATGCCAATCCTCCTCTTTTTGCTGAGGAAGATTGGCCCTGGGCTAATATCTGTGCCCATCTTCCTTTACTTTATATGGGACGCGGCCACAGCATGGCTTGACAAGCGGTGTGTTGGTGCATGCCTGGGATACGAACCTGCCAACCCCGGGCCGCAGAAGCGGAGCGCGTGAACTTAACCACTGCGCCACTGGGCCGGCCCCTGTTTTTCCTTTTTTACAAACAACTTTATTGAGATTAATTCACATACCATACAATTCATCCATTTAAATGTACATTTCAGTTGTCGTCCATTTAAAATGTACATTCATAGATATGTACACCTATCACCACAGTCAATTTTAAAACATTTTTATCACCTCAAAAAGAAACCCTGTACCCTATAGCTAGTTAGTGGCACATGTTGGAACGCACATCTTGTTGTTGAATGCATTAATAATAAATACGGTGGTTTTGTTTGCTTTCCTTCTTTTTTGGTTTGTGTTTGCTCTTATGGGTAATGCTGTGGTGAACATCTTCAGGTCCTTGGCTTTTTGAGCAGGAGAGGGCTTATTGGGTCAGCCATTTTGAACGTTTTTATTGCTGTTGAAACATGTTGCCAAATTGCCTTCTGAAAGGATTGTTCTAATTATACCGCCAGCAGCAGTGCTGCTGCTTCAATATGTATAGAATGTTGCCTTATTGTTTTAATTTGTATTTTCTTGGTAACTTGCAAGGTTGAAAATTTTTTCCCTGTGTTTTTTTTACTAATTGTATCTCTTTTATGTGAAACTCTTTTACAGTCTTCTGATTGCCTTCCTGTCTCTTGCCTCATTTGATTCTAGTCTGTTGGGCTTTGGGAGGCAGATAGCCTCCCGGCCACTGTGCTGACGAGGTCTCTGATGCTTTGAGATGCTAATTAAGTAGTTTGCTCAAAGTCTCCCAGTTATTCAGGGCAAAGCCAAGTCTAGAACACAGCTTTTCGTCCTAGTCCAAGGATATATACTATATCCTTGGACTAGCTAACTATAAAATATATTCTGCGCCATAATGGACCTGGATGGTGTACAACAGGTTTGAAAGAGTTAAGACACCTCCCAAAAGCACTTCACTTGTGTCTGGATTAAAGCTGAAAGTATCAGGAAAATCTGTTGTAAACATTTTATGATGAATCTCCTGAGCATAATTTGAAATTTGAAACGATTGCTGGAACTCTGAGAAATACGTTTTACATTCCGGGGGATTCAGTTCACGCGTTCAGACCAGCGTGTGTGAATGTAACAGATAGTGTAGAGTTCACTACATTTGACCCATGTTGGCCACGCTTTTGCTTCTTGAATATGCCAAGTTTTTTTTTTCAGAACAGGGGTAAAACTCTTCCCCTGCCTTTGCATGACCAGCCTTCCAGCCTTCAGTTCTGTGGTGGTATCTGCGAGTTGCCCCCTTAGTACCATCCTCTCTGTTGTGTTTCTAGTGGTGTCCTGACTTTTCTTCTAGGTAGACAGTTTTGGGAGAGTTGACCCACTCTTTGTGGCTGA
Organism: Diceros bicornis minor; assembly: GCF_020826845.1. Lineage (NCBI taxonomy): Eukaryota > Metazoa > Chordata > Mammalia > Perissodactyla > Rhinocerotidae > Diceros > Diceros bicornis. Next base: position 53,141,106 of record NC_080760.1, on the reverse strand, counting down.
TCCTATAATTTCTCTCCTGATAAATTTACTCTGGAAAAGTCAGGCCCCTCAGGGCCAGAAGGCTAAGTTATGGGATTGCAGGGCTGAGCTACCTGGGAAGAGAGGGGGTTTCCTTTTTTCCGCTGCGTTTGAGTGGTGACCACCCTGGGTCCTGCAGGAGAACAGTCTAGGAATGGAGCCAAACCTTTTCCTTCTGTCTTCTCCATCCCACTAAATGCACCTTAATTTAATTCCTAGAGACCTAGGACCCCAACGAATGTGTTTTCTAAGACAGCAGTGAATCTGCTTCTGTCACTGTTATATTTGTAGCACTTAAAACAGGCACGCAGTAAATATTTGTGGAATGATTGAATGAATATGGTAACCATTGGTGACCACTCAGGACGTACTGCATGGGAGGGATTTGGGGCTGGCATGTTGGAATGGGATGCTAGATAACATCTTACCTAAGATGACCATGTCATTGTTCACATTTTAAAAAATGGGACGACTGATAGTAATTATGAAGTAACTAATCCCTCCTGCTCCTGCTCACGCCTCACTCCTTGGCATGGCCTTTGGCTAGATTATTTGTGTGGATTTAGTTTTAAGGAAGCCCAGAGAGGAAGAGATTGAGTCTTCTAGGGAGGGTTGAGAAAACTTTCACCAGGAGTGACAAATGCTTGAGACTGGCCCTGAAGAATTAGTAGGTTTTCACCAGGTGTGTGGGAGAGCACAGGGAAAGGAGAGGGGAGGGGAATGAGTTTTCAGGAGAAAGGCATGCATGTGTAAAATGGAAGCGTGTTGTTGCGGTCAGGCATAGAGATTGTGCTCAGTTCAAGATCTGGATCTTCTGCTACTTCTGTGACAATGCTCACCAGATGACTCATCTCAGAGTCTGTTACCTCTTCCTCGAAATGGGAATAAATGCCCTTTTTGTACGATCCGAACCTCCAGTCAGGGGAGTCCTGGCCTTCCGCCTCTGACCTAGGCCGCTCTCCTGTGCTGCCGGCTATAGAAGGTCAAAGCTGAGTGGGGCCCTTTGCAGAGGTGAACGTTGAGGCCCTGCTCTGTGAAGTGCCTGTGTCAGTCACATGGCTGTGAGTGGTAGAACCAGCCACGACCCCCAGCCTTTCAACTCCTAATGTGAGGGGACGGGAACCACTTGCCCTGACACCTCTTGACAGAGATATTTTTGTTGAATTGCCAAATGAGCAAATGCTTCCCTTTTGAGTTGATGGAGAATTCTTGATAGCACAATGCTACTGCCCCCTAGTGGTGGGGCGACAGTATGTTTGTATTTCTTTGAAGGAAAAAATACTGCCATTGAGCTTGGAAACAGTTTCAAAACAGCCTTTGATGCACAAGGACTCTGTTTATGGAACAAGAAGAAATGCCACTTTGAAAATGATGACAAAGCTTTAAAAATTGGTGTATCAGTTAGGGTTCAAAATGCATGTATACATACATACATACTGTTCAAGAGAAATTATTCTGACATGTTAAAATGGTAAGGAAGTCTTTCTTTATTCAAGACTGTTGCAGTTGGGGTCAACTCTGTTGCAATGGGGGAGAGAGACCGAGCTCAACTCCGAACACAGCAAGGACAAGTAGGGGTTTAGAGCCAACAGCAGAGGGAAGGGTCAGTGGATGAAACATTACAAGAGGAGACATCAGGGGTGGGGGATTCTTGCTGAACTGGCCTAACAGGACTCTTGCTAAAGGCAGACCAAGGACTTAGACATCAAGGGTGGGGATGAAGAACGTGGTCAGATTTTGAGGGTGATTAGATATCAAGGGTGGGGACTCTCACTTAACTGATTTAGCAGGATTCTTGCTACAACTGGGCTAGGCAGCCTGAGGACAGGTCCCACGGACAAGGTTTGGTCAAGAAGAATCTTTGTCAGTACTACATATGTACACACACACATATATGACTTATGATGGGGATTTGACCATATGCAGTTGTGGGAGCTGGCTACATAGCTATGTGGAGCAGTTGTTTCTGTGTGTGCTGCTGGATGCTGACGTCCTCGCCAGGCAGTGGGGCAGGCGATTGGGAAGGGAAGGTGGATGTGAAGGAAGCAAGGACAAGCTACAACCCGCAAGGCTGAGCTGGACCCCACGGGGATGGACTGGAATCATGTCAGTTTCTCAGCACCTCCCAGCTGCCAACTCTGATGATGAAAGTTCTCGGAGGAGAGGCTGGTCCCCTTTGCTACTGCACTAAACAGCCACCTGGCCCAGGAGTTGGAGAAGCTGAAGTAGAAAATCTGGCAGGAGCTGGAGGAGCCATGGGCAGGATGCTGCCCCACTCCAGCAGTGTTAGTGAGCGTGCCTGAGCACCAAGGCTACTTCATCCCTTGGACAAAGCTGGAAGCTCAAAGCTTCTAGGTGCCACGTGCACGCCAGCTCAGAGCTTCCAGGTCCCACGTGCACGCCAGCTCAGAGCTTCCAGGTCCCACGTGCACGCCAGCTCAGAGCTTCCAGGTCCCACGTGCATGCCAACTCAGAGCTACTCAGGGAAGGGGATTCTGGGAAGTGTTGCTTCAGCCCAGCTCAATGGACATGATGGTGAAGATGTGAATTTGTGGTTTGAATCCCAAGTCCACTTTCAGGAAGCAGGAGGTAAATCACCATTGAGAAAAAATGTTCCTGTTTTTTGCTTCCCTCTCTCGAGCATATTTGATATTTTACTTCTTGTTTTAATACCAGGAACAACTTTTTGTTTTGTTTTCTCTGTGGCAAGCTCGTACGTATAGGTTTAGATGGACTAGACAAGGACAATTCCTCTCCTTCCGCCGTCTCCACGCTTCCTCCTCCTCCTCCTCTGTTTGAAAACTGTTGATCTAAGGTTATGTGATGCTTTTTGATTGAGAGTGAATTGTTTCTGAAGAGAATAAGAAAGAATAGAATTACCTCATTCCTTAAAAATTTTGGTTTTTACGTGCAAAGTAGATAGGTTTTTGGATTGTGAGAGCAATTGCAGTAGACCCTTAGGGCTCGTAAAGGATGCATTTTAAGGGATCTAGGAGTACTGTATAGAGAATAAGGGACAAGGAAGAGGTGAGCAATTACACAGAAGAAGGTCTCTTTATTTCCTTTCTATAAATATTTATTGGTCATCTCTCATGACTGGGATACTATGCTAGATACAAGCAGTGCAAGAGGTGACCTTTGAGCTGAGCTTTGTAGAGCTCAGGGGACACTGCCAAGCAAGGCTATGGGAGGGGCAAAGTGATGTAGGCAGCCATGCAAGTGTGAGCAAAGGCGCAAGGAGTTGTGAATGCTTCTGGTGTATTTGGGCATAGCAGGTGTCCCGTATAGCTTGAGGTGCCTAGAGAAAGTGAGGTTCAGGGAGTGGCAGGAGAGGCAGCTGACAGGAGAGACTGGGTGGGGTAATGCTAGCTCTTCGTGCTAGGCTGGGGAGCGAGGACTTGTCTCGTGGGTGGTGCAAAGGGAGGCTTATCAGCGTGGTTGTTGCATGTCACCTCCGTCTTCATCTTGGAGAAGGAAAGAAGGAGGGGTTTGGGGGTGGACTGGAGAAACTGGGTTGGATTGTTTTGGACTAGGAAAACAGAGCTAAACTGGGAGGAGCCAGAGTTGGCTACCGTCCACACCAGTCCCCAGCCCTTCTCGCGACAACGTTGCCGTCGTTACAGATACTCTGGTCACTCCTCCTTCCTCACTGACCATTTCAGCCCCTGGCTTACTCTTCCCTGCAACACCTGCGCCATCTCTCTTCTTGCTGACTTTAGCATCTGTGTCAAGATCCACTCAACACTCTCTTCTCCATCTACGCTTTGTCCTGGGCGATCTCATCGGGCCCCAGGGCTCCCAAACTCTCTCTGCTTGCATGGCTCTCATATTTATTTCTTGTACAGAGCTCCAGACTTGAATGTCTAACTGCCTACCCCTCCTTCACTCCCCCGTCTCAGCAGATGGCACCACTGTTCATCCAGTTGCTCAGGCCGGAAACCGTGAGATCATTCTTGATCCCCTTTTCTTTTCCCCCATCAGACCCCACATCTAAGTCCTCATCAGTAAGTCCTCAGGGTTTTGCCTCCTAAATATATATCAAATACAGCCACTGCTCACCACCTCTGCTCCTATAAGCACAGTCTCAACCACCGGGATGTCTCAGCTGCCCCGTAGTCCGTCCTCCATACAGCGCCACATCATATCACTTTTCTGCTTCAAACTCTCCGCGGGCTCCCATTACACATATAATGAAGTGGAATAAAATCCAACTCATTTTCAAGAGTCTACCAGTTGCCATGATTTTCCCCCTGCCCAGTTCTCCAAAGTAATCTCCCTCCAGTCTTCCGTTCACTCACTCGGCTCCGCCGTATTTGGTCTTATTTCTGTTTCACCAAGAAAACAAACTCGTTTCCATCCCCATCTCCGGGACCTTGCGTGTGTTCTTTCTGCTTTAGTAGTTTTTCCCCCAGATCTTAGCATGCTGCCTTTTCTGCATCCTTCAGGTCTGAACTCAGATGCCCCGTACACTCTGTGCCTAGTGTCATCCTGTTTCTCTTTGCCTTTTTATTGTCAGCCTCCCTCGTCATAGTGAGCTCCTTGGGGCAGGGATCTGTCTGTGCCCATCGGTCTGGCACCTAGAGCTGGTGTGGCAGGTGCTCAGTCAGAATTTGTTCACTCGCTGTCCATCTAGGGAGAGTCATCTAATTTCTCTCTGCCTCATCTTCCTCATATATGAAATGGGTGCAGTAAGGACCTGTGTCCTACGAGGCTTTTGTGAGGATTAAAGACAGTTACTAAGTTTCATTCCCTCTGCTCTATCTTACACATGGGGAACTCAAGCAGCTGTTGGATTCCCTCCCCTCCCCTCACTCTCTTCTCTTGTGTATAACTCAGCTGCATATGGGTTTGGTTATTTGGTTCAAATAAGACTTAGCCCTCAGGGGAAATACTTGTATTTTGAAAGGAAATATCGCTCAGCCAGAAGTTAACTCAGAATTTATGGTGCTGTTCCAGGGCTCCACTCTGGACCAGGAGTCTGCATTTCACAAGGACCCCTGTGAGGCCAGTACAGGAGGTGTGCTCTGTGGTCTGAGAAACAGGCTTGATAAGTAGAAATTATTAGTGGGGTATTTTTAACTGAGGCCTTTTCTGGGTCTTTGCTTATTTCTGAAAACCAGCCTCCCTCTTTTTTCCCTCTTTAGTCATTACTTGTTTGGTTAGGAAGTAAAATGCATAGCATCACCGTTGCTGCCCTCATCACCCTCAGAGGAATTTCTGCATCCTGTAGTGCTCCTCTTTTATGGATAGCAGTAGTCGTTTGTGCTTGTGGCCCAATGAGATTTCTTGTGGTTTGTAAAGTTATGTGTATGAAAAGTCATGCAGAACTATACAAATTATGTCACGTTTAGTTATAGATTTAATGAAATGCTTTTATTGAAAAGAAAGACCCTAAGGCTGATGTGAAAATCTGAGGCAAAACAGTCCTCTGTGCGAGTCAAGACAGAAGGCACAGGACTGCAGTGTCAGGTGCAGGACGAGACAGGATCGGAGACACGCTTCTCCATGTCCCCTACCCCCACGCTCTTGCGCTTACCATAATTCGAGACTTTTTGTGAATTGTAGTCTACTTTTCTGGTCATCTTTTATAATTCTGAGTATTTTAATATATGTTCTTTACATGTTTTTGACTTTAAGTACATTGTAAAATGGTATTGAAAATAAGAATGCATTATTTTACTAGATTTTGGTATCAGAGATTATGGGTAAAATAATGACTATAATAATCAAAAGTCTCCTATAATATGGACTTACAGACTAAAACATGCAGGGTTTGGGTTTAAAGCCCTACCTGTTGTGTCTTTTTCCTGTCGTGAGGTACATACAGGCTTTAGATTTGAGTTTTGCCCGTTAGCTTCGTATAGCAGAGCATGCAGGGCTACAGCATGAACTTGGGCCAAGAATGAAGGCCATCATTTTTATATTGTGAAGGCTATATATATTATTTTGCTTCCTGTTTTCCATTCCTGATGTGCTTTTTCCTCCCTTGAATTTTTTTCTCTGCGAGTTTTGATTTAATATATTTTATTTTTCCCCTGGGTGGGAGAGGAGGGAGAAGCATGTGAGTTGTTATGTTATAGAGTCGTGGTGGGAGTGCTTCAATAAAGGGGTATAATTTGTTTCCATTGCGTTTTATACAGTCTCTTTTGTTTGCTCAGAAATAGGCAGGAGGAGTTGAACAAAAACCCAGCAGAAATGAGGGGAAGCTTTTGACTTCCTTTTAGTTCTGTGTTGAAGAGATAAATACTGTGTAGTACAACATAATAAGTACCTGCTGATAAAATGCATTCTTGGTAGAGAAACCACACATGTAAAATAATGAGGTGAGGAAAAATTATCAGTATGTCAAAATCCCAAATATATTAGTGGATTTACTAGTTATGGGAAAATACTAATTTGCCAAGTTTTTGGTGAACCAAAATAGAACATCCTGGGTGGTATCGAAGGGGCTTCCTCAACTTCTCGAGGGCATTAGTCTCTGTCAGACACCGAGGATCTGAATGGCATATCTTTTCAGCATGGGAGTGGAGTCTTGCTTTTCTGGACCCCTGCCCACCATCTGCTGTACAAAGTGCCAACACACCATTGCCCAGGCCAGACGCTGCCGTTTCTGGTCTGAATACGGCAGCTTATCCTAAGGGCCTCCTTGTCTCCCAGGTTCCCCTTTCTCACCTATCTGCCACCCAGACTATAAAGTGATCTTCCTGAAGCAGCTGTTTATCCATAGCAATCTTTGCTCCATTACATCAAAGGCTTCCCATTGCCTACAGAAATAAAGTTCAAATTCCTTAGCATGCTATGCAGTGTTCTTTTCTGTCTAGCCCCAGTCATCCCTTTCCCTTAGGCACTAGGCTTAGCTGCTGTGCCCGGCACAGAGCCTCTACGTTCGTGTCCTGTGCTGCTTCCTCAGGCTTTCCACTGCACAGAACGTAGCACTAACCTCCCCCACCTCCGATATCTTTACCCTTGATACCTTCAGGAAGCAAAAACATTCTTTCTTGCCAGTTTTTCCCCCACACTTATATAAAATGCTGTCACATTGCGTGTTAATCACTAGTTTTCATGTCTGTTTACTGCGTGTATGAAGGCTGGTCAGCTGGAATTCAGGTTTTTTTTCCCCCAAAACCCGCCTAGCACAAAGTGTGGCTCGTAGGGGCTCAGTAAGTGCTTGTTAAATTGCTTGTTTTTTCTGGCATCGTTTCCTTATCAGTAAAGTGAGGGTTATACCTACCTTGCTATGCTGGTGTACAGACTGGAGACAGTGACTGTAAAGAGCCCGAAACATAATATGTGCTCAATATATTGTAATTGTTATTGTTTTTGTTGATTTGTTTCTGAATTCCAGAAGTCTTTCAACGTATGCAGTTCTTAAACTGAAGAATCACACAGTTTTTTATTTTGGTGACGTGTACGTATCATTCACAGGGTACTTGCATGACCTTGGAGCAGACGCTGATGTCCCCGGGCCTGGGCTGCCCTATGTGTAGAATGGGACAGTAGTACCTAATTTCAGTAAGGAGCATAGTGCAGAGAAATGTGTGGGTTATGGTCTTTGGACTGAGGCAGACCTGAGTTTGTATCCTGTGTCTTCTACTGATTAAAATGTAATCTTTGACAATTTATTGACTTTACTAATCCTGTTTTTCAACTGTGAAATTAAGTATATAATGTCTGATGATGTCTGGTTAGCTGGAGGGTTATCAGAAATAACGTGTATCACCCACATGGCATAGTGCCTGCGGTGGTAGGAGCTCGGTGATTGTTGGCATCTTCACTTACTTCACCTGCTTGAAAAGTAGCCGTTTTCCCCTCAGGTGTTATGCAGTTCTTTCTGGCTTAAAGAGCTACAGAACTTTGAACTTTCTGTGGATGTTATCAAGAGTTTTAGCAGCAGAGTAACCTGTTAAAGGTATAAAAAGATAGCTTCTGTGCAGGATTTTCATAGTTAGGTGGGCACAGGTAGGGGGAACCTTTGTTTTTGGCTCTTAGTCTAATCTTTAACAATCAATTTTCTTTAAAAAATGTTTATCTCAGTGGTATGCTGGGTGACTATTTATTTATTGCTATTTATTTACTTAAATGATCAAAATGTAGGTGTCTCTGTGTCAGGAATATGTCAGAGTAACAGAAGTGGAATTCCTGGTTACTGAATTCAAGCCAAAATGAAGTAGTACAGTTTTCACATGGAAGTATTGAGTCTGAAAATTGGAAGCCACTGGAAAAGGTTGTGTGGGCTGTGTGGACCAGGAGTGTGGGTCTCGCTCAGGGTTTGGCATGGTTTTCTGGACAGAGAACAGGATGAGGAGTTGGGAGGTTGGGGTTTTAGCCTCAGACTTTCTAGGTGTGACTTTGGACCAATCATTTCTCTTCTTCACTTTCCTCTTTGGTAAAAAATGAAGGAATTCAACTAAATGATCACACATGTATCTTAATTCATTTATCAAATTATCTCTGTATTAGATATTGCATCTCAGATTTGATTTAGAATTTTGAATCTATTAATATTTTCTATCATTTCAAGCGAGGAGTTCAAGATGTACTGCAATAACTTATTGAACACCAGAGAGAACAGCTAACCTGGAATCATTACAACAGTTGCATTCAAACTTTTTTGATCACAACCCATAGTAGGAAATACACTGTGTGTGTAAAACCAAGCATTTCATGAAACGATATCTATTCTTACTATGTGTGTGTGAGACAATTCAGGTGGCCAAAACAAAATACGACAGGCTCGGGGGATTAAACGACAGAAATTTATTTCCTCACGGTTCTGGAGGCTGGAAGTTTCAGATCAGGTGCTGGTAAGTCTGGTTTCTTTTGAGGCCCTCTCCTTGGCTTGCAGGTAGCTATCTTCTTGCTGTGTCTTCACGTGGTCTTCCCTCTGTGTGTGTGTTGTCCGTGTCCTAATCTTTTCTTCTCATGAGGATACCAATCGTATTGGAGTAGGGACCACCCATATGACCTTGTTTTACCTTAATTACCTTTTTAAAGGCCCTGTCTCCAAATACAGTCATATTTTGAGGTACTGGGCATTAAGACATTAAAATGTGAATTTTTTTGGTGGGGCGGCACAGTTCAGCCCATAATGTGAAGTATTATTTATCCCATCCCATCCCATCCCTTCCCTTCCGTTCCCATCCCATGGAATGCTGGTCACTACCCACTAAATTGATTTTTATGACGCACAAAGAGGTCAGAATAGCTTACTTCTCTTTTAGAATCGACAATGGACTAATTCATTTGAAATTAGTCAGCTGTGTACTTCTCCAGTGTCTCTTATGACCAGTGGTCCATATTTGTTAGCTTCACTTATATGTATTGCACGTGGACAGAATAAAGTTAGTTGGTCCATGCAGCCATCACTTCTTGCTGATATCCTGCTTCATTGATCTGAGAGAGGGAAAAAAAGACATCAGTTCAGGCTTTTCTGGGTATCACTTTTTAAAAGATATTGAGTTAAATTGAAATTAATATTTGTTAAGCAACTTCTAAGTGGCAGGGATCTATTTTAGGGGAAGAAATGGCATATCCTTTAGTAAAATAAAATGCATAGACCCTCTCGAGGATATTCAGGGTTTAGCTCTTCTCTGGGTGATTATCTGTAAAAATGACCCCCCTTTTCAGGGGAAGAGACCTTTATGCAATCCACAGAGTCCCTACATCAGAGTACAGAATGCCAGACCCCTGGTGTGTTGACTTTTTCTATTAATAAACAACTCCGAGGGGGTCCGTGTTACGTAGTAAATTTAAAACTCTGCTGAGGCAGGGGTTTTGGATTGTGCCTTCAACCCAGCTAGTGTAAGAAAGTGTCACATGGCTAATGAGCAAGCCTGGCTGACTGCCAGCACCCTCATGTCAGTGTGTCTTTGTAACTCTCTAATTGTCACTATGAAAATGAGAGTTCTTACACAGCGTCCACGGGCTCTCCTAATGTTTCAATCATATTTTGCGCTTATGGGGATAATTTTAGTTGCAAAGGTCCAGGGGCTTATTTCTCCTAGATTTCAAGGCTGTGCTGTACGTATGAATAACCCCAACAGTGGGATAAGAGAGAGATCTGGTGTTGTGAGGGGAAGGGTGGTGTTGGTTGTTGCTAGAGATGGATTTAGAAGAGATAAAACAACTACATAAAAACTCAGAGGTGCCGGAGGGTGTGACAAGTGCCACCGATGGTCTCATGAGAGTGCCACAGTCGATGAAAGGAGGGGGCTCACTGTGAGATCTCTCACTGGGGCTCGGAGCTCATGGAGGCCAGGATGGCACAGTTGAACCTTAAGAGAGAACTGGGACAGTTCTTAAGAGCTGAAGAACCTTAAGAGAGATGGGCCGAAGCTGCAGCAGAGGAAGCAGCACCAGCAGGAACAGTTCCTGACCCTCCGTGAGACTGACTTGGTTCATCTCTACGCTAGGGGTGACACCTACACTCCAAGCCTAGCGTAAGCACCTGGCACGTTATAGGAACACAATTAGTGTTTGCTTTCTTTTTTATTTCTCATCTCAAGCTCCCTTTGTTCTAATATTTTAGACTTTAGTAAGACAAGTCAACAGTGTCACTAGCAGCACCGAGTGTGTTGCTAGTGTGCCTGGCACTCACAGCTGCTCATGTGACCCCAAGTGGCCCACTTGCCAATGAGTAAGCAGGCCCAGGGCGGCGAGGTCACGCACCCACACCTGTGTGTGGCAGAGCCAGAGAGATGTTCAGATGCGGGTATGTGAGGCTCAGATCCACATGCTCTCCTCTCTGATTTGTTCCCGAATTGCTGGTGGCCTAATTCTCAGTCTAAGATCTCAGGCTCTGCTTTCCAGCTCGACGAGTCCTCTTCTTCTCAGTCTGTGCTCATATGTCACAGTCCCGGCCTTCTGAAGCTTGATTGAGTAATTTTCTCACTCGCCCAGCTAGTATTTATCTTTTTAGAATGTCTTCCTATTATATCTTTCCTCAAATGCAGTGCCTGCAAGATGCAGAGAAACAGAGACCAGGGTTTGCCTTAACAAGGGTTTCTGGGCGCTGAGAGTGTGTGACAGTAGTTGGAATGCACCTCCTATATGCTGGGCACTGGAGTCCATGCCCTTACATGTATGAACTACGGTAACCCTTGCAGTTGCCCCATGAGGGTAGCTACTATTAGGCTTATTTTACAGTGAGGAAATTGAGGCATAAAGACATTAGCTAACATGCCTCAGGTCTCCTACAGAGTGTTTGTAGGAACTGGGTTTTGAACCCTGGCCGTCTGGCTCTGGACTCGATGCTCTCATCCACTGGCCTTGGTTATCTCCAGTTGTCTAACCCCCTCATTGAATGTTGAATCTCACTGCCCTACACTGACAAGGAGCTGGACCCACCAAAGGTTGCGGCAGCCGGCATCACATACCACACCTCCAGTTTGTCCCTGGACCAGAGGTTATCTATCATCTTAGATACAGTTGTCATTTGTTTGAAAGACACGATTGGATGAGATAGAAAATGTCGGATTTAATTTATTCAGCTTCTCCTTCATTTTATCACCAGCTCATTTCTTTGCTGCTCAGCCCAAAGAACATGCATTAGAAGTTTGCCATTCATCAGTGTCAGAGTAGACTGGGACTTGGCCTGGGGAAGGTGCTCTCCTAGGGCCTCCATCTTGATGAGATGGACACTCAGTCTCTGATTTTACTGTGTTGTGGGGCTGAGGGAGGGCAGGAAATGAAAGAAGTTATGCGTTTTCCAAATATTTCCTATGGCCCTCATTTTTGCATTGCCTTCTTCTGTCTCTCTGTTCCACATCAACTCTCATTTGCTGCAGAGCAGATAGTGAGGTAGCCAGAGGCAATCCAGGATTGGGAATTCTCACGGGATTGCAACTGCATCTGGAAACATTAGAAATATCTGTAGAATATAAAGTCAAAAAGGTTTTTTTACTTTAAGTGCTTCGTGATACAACCTCAGGGATCTGATGCAGAGGACGTTCATTTCACTCACATGCTTCCCTTTGGAGAAGAAACCAGAGCAGCTGGAAAAGCAACTTTTGGTTTCAAAAAAATTTTTAAATTAGTGTTACATCAAAAGTAGTTATTTGGGGGCTGGCTTGGTGGCATAGTGGTTAAGTTTGCATATTCTGCTTCGGCGGCCTGGGGTTCACAGGTTCGGATCCTAGACACAGACCTACACACTGCTTATTGAGCCATGCTGTGGCAGTGTCCCATATAAAGTAGAGGAGGATGGGCACGGATGTTAGCCCAGGGCCAATCTTCCTCAGCAAAAAGAGGAGGATTGGCAACAGACGTTAGCTCAGGGCTAATTTTCCTTACAAAAAAAAAATTATTTGAGTTATGAAAAACAAGGTTGTTAAAACCCAGAAATTACAAAGTGGGTCAATGAGGACATAATTAAAAAAATTCTGTGAAGATTAGTGGTGGAGATTTATGAGTTAAGCTTTTGGTATGTTCAAAATAGACTTTTTTTAACAAAAATTTGCTCATGATTTTACAGTTATACTTCCAGTCCTGACTACAGGGCTTCAATTTCCAAATGAAGCCTGGGCATGTCCCCCGAATGTCACAGGATCCTAAAGTCACTCTATCCTCAGTTGAATCAATTATCTTTTCCTTGAAGGTGTCACCATTTTCTTATTCTTGGCAGCTTAAAACTTTTGGAGTCATCCTCAAATTGTCCTACTTATCCTTGATCCCGTTAATTGCCTGGATGTGTCCTATGTCTGTGCTAATGCTTAGTTTTCTTCATATGGGATTCCTCCTCTCCCATCCACTGTCATGGCCCCAGTTCAGACCTTCCACACCTATTTCTTGGATTAGTGCAGTAGACTCTTAACATCATCACTCTTTCCTGGCTGTGCCCCTTCCTATCCGTTCTTCACACTGAAGCCCGAGTTATCTCCTTGAAATACAAGCTAAATCACATCCTTCTGTTCCTTAAGAACCTGCAGCGACTACCCTCCCTCTGTCTAATGAAGTCTCCACTTCATCTCAAGGACATTCATGATTTGCTTCCAACCATCTTTTTAGCCTATTTCATCCTTTCTCCATCTACATAATCTATTCTCATATATCTTGGACTCCTCTTTTGTTCTTGAAGCGTATCATATTGTTTTTTCAGCTGTTGCTGTTGTAGCGTGCTCTGTCCTTGTACTTTCCCTGTTCCCCACATTATTAAGAAAGTAGTTATTCCTTCCTCTTCACCTCCTCTTTACCTTACTTAGTTCTCAAGTCAGCATCATTTCATTGTGTCCTGAGAGTAATTGCCCTGTCTGGGTCCCTCACTAGATTACGGACTCCTTGGGGACAGGACCATGTCTTACTCACGTTTTTTTTTTTGTGTGTGAGGAAGATTAGCCCTGTGCTAACCTCTGATGCCAATCCTCCTGTTTTTTGCTGAGGGAGATTGGCCCTGGGCTAACATCTGTACCCATCTTCCTCTACCTTATATGGGACACCACCACAGCATGGCTTGACAAGTGGTGTGTCGGTGCATGCCCAGGATCCGAACCTGCGAACCCTGGGCTGCCTAAGCGGAGCGCACGCACTTAACTGCTGCGCCACCAGGCCGGCCCCTCTCACCTTTTATCTTTCATCATTTTGGACGATGCTTTTACCTAGGAGATAATTGGTAAATGTGGACCTGAATTAATTTAGCATTGCCTTTCCCAAATTATTTCTTAGTATGTGTTAATTGAGACCCCACCAGGCATAGGAGACTGAGGACTTAGGAAATCGTGTTGTCCTTGAAGATATGGGAGTCCAGTTGAGTGCTTTAAGGTAAGGATCTTCCTTATACAGGGCAGATCCTTAATATTTGTTAAAGGAAAGTTGAGTGAAATATGTAATAGGATAATAATTTCTTCTTTAATAATTTCCTCTTATAGAAGAAAGAGAGATGGCTGAACATAGCAATTTATTACAAAAGAGAGCCTGGTGGAGAAGTGGAAGGCACACTGACCTAGGAGTCAGAACTTTCTAAGCTTCAATTTGCTCATCTGTAAAATAGGGATAACAATGGCACTTCTTATATAAGGTTCTGGGGACGATTTAATGAGAGAACCCATGTAAAGTGCTTGGCACGATGCCTGGCATGTAATGAATCCTCCTGAAATGTTAGTTGCTGCTGTAGCTGTTGTTTCTAGAACTGCTGAGAACAGCTGTGGGAGGCTGGGAAAGACTGTCCACGTCCTTACAGTAAACTTCCACCTGTGTCAAAACACGGGAACCTCAAAAGTTCCTCACTCCACAGACATGTTAGGATGCTATGTTCTTTATTCATATGGAACATTTATAAACAAAGCATGATTTTTCTGTATAAAACTTTCTGAAAATTTAATTTTAATTATTTTTGAAATAATTTTATTGTACAAGTAGTGTATGCTCCTTTTAGAAATCTTGGAAAGCATAAAAAGAATGGAAAAAATTGTGCATAATCTTAAACGGGCAAACACTGTTAACATTTTACTGTATTTATTTTTTAAAAATTGGATTAATTTTTTAAAAATTGCCTTTATTTCATAAATATAATTTTGCTTCCTGATTTTCCATGTAACATAAGACATTTTCCATATGATTGCAGACTCTTTATAAATGTCATTTTTAATGATTGCTTAAATTTGTATTATGTTACTGTACCAAAGCTTATCTAACCATTACTTCATAATTGGATGTGCAGATTCTTTCTAATTATTTATTACATCTTTATTCTTAAGATAATTTCCCCCTCTGGGAGTTATATTAAGATCTCTAGAGATATTTAAAATTTTTTCTAGGTAATGCTTTAAATAGATGATTTTATAATAAGCTAATAACATAATTGCCTTTCATTTTGGTGGAACATGTTTATGTACTTGAAAAGAACAAGGAAAACTATTTAATCTCCTGGTATTATTGAATGATTGCTTTATCAAGGCCTCCGACCTTTCACTATGTAGATTAAGTGAAAAACAAATATAAAGTAATGCTGAGGGGAGGCAGTTAATGTGGCTCCCTGCAGGTTTATCTAGTCAATCAGTAATTCTGTTAAGGAAAGGCTTGTTTTCTTGTTACATGACAGGGCTTATTCGAAATCTGCTCGTTTGGCAGATGGTTAATTTTGTAGTGGTGATGTGTGACTGTTTCAGCCTTTGTAGTTGGACCATTATGCTGCCTGGATGCATAGGCAGAGCGAGAAAAGCTGAGTTGATTTTTCTTGCTATGTGAGATGCTTAACTTGCTGGATATCATGTTTCAAGACATTTGTGTTTTCTTCTCTATTTTCACATATTGGGGCAATCTGGGTGGGTAGTATGACAAAATGGAAAAAGCAAAAAGCTTGAGCTCATAGCTCTAAGTATGAATATAATTTACCCACTTGTTACCTGAATGACCCCAGGTAAATTCATGTGACCTTTCCAAGCCTCAAATTCTCTGCCTGTAAAATGGGCACAACAATGCTCAAGGAAGTCACTCTGTAGAGGGGAAAGAGCACTAGGTTTGAGAAGGCTTCGCTTAAAATCTCAGCCTTGCTCACCAGCAAAGTGACCGTAGAAAAGAGATACCTCATCGTGGATCCTCAGTGTTCTTCATCCCTACACAGGGCTAATGATGATGTTTTACTCACTGGGTGGATGTCAATACTAAGTGAGACAACGCAGGTGAAAGCCCCTGAGGGAGTGCCTGGCTTTTAGGCTGCTGCCTGGATGCGCTTTAAACGTTACCCACTACTCAGGAGACAGCCAGCCCTTTCTCAGTGCCCAGCCAGTTCCTCAGTTGTTGCTGTTGGGTTCCTGCCCCTGCTAGTTTCTTTTGTAGATGACAAATACCGCTTAACTCCCAGGTGTGGCGACGGGTTTTTGTCTGCATCCTGATTGGCCTTTCTCTCACATCACCCCCATTTCTCTTCTTTCCAGAAAAACTTATCTTTTGGCTTCTTGAGTCTCATCCCAAACTTCTGGGATTGTTTCTTTTCAGACTCATTTACTAGTTCTTTCTGTTCTCACTGCCCTTTCCCTCTGTGTTTCCCAGAATGTTGTCCTCGGCCCCTCTATTCTTTTGTCACCTTCACACTGACCTAGGAGATGTTATCTTTGCTGATTTTCGTGGCACTTAGGATTCTACCTTGTTCTCAATCCACTTTCCTAATCCCATCCAACAGTTTTTTGGGTCTCTTTGTCCTTCTGGGTGGTCCCTACATACTTCAAACTCAACGTGTCTAAACCACTGTCTTCAGATCGATCACCCCTAACCTTTCTCTTATCCTGTTTCTGTCTTGGTCAATGACTGTCTTCCACCCAGTATCTGAAGCTCTTTTTCTTGTTGCCTATCTTGTCTCTTGCTTCCTCTTCAGCTCCTGTGTCCATTTGAACATCAAATCCTTTTTACTCTAACTCATAAATAATAAGTAGATTAATTAGATTGTGGTATCCTTGATCATGTCTACATATCTTTCTATCTCCAGGACCTTATACCATGCCTGACATATACTATTATTAATTTTTTTGCTGGGGAAGAGTGGCCCTGAGCTAACATCTGTTGCCAATCTTCCTCTTTTTTTACTTGAGGAAGCTTAGCCCTGAACTAACATCTGTGCCAGTCTTCCTCTATTTTGTATGTGAGTTGCTGCCACAGCATGGCTGACGAGTGGTGTAGGTCCTTGCCCAGGATCCAAACCCATGAAGCTGGGCTGCCGAAGCGCAGTGCGCTGAACTTAACCACTACGCCATGGAGCTGGCCCCTGTTATTATTTTTTCATAGCTTTTTTTTTAAGTTGTGGTAAGATATACATAAAATTTACCATTTTAACTATTTTTAAGTACACAATTCAGTGGCATTGTGTACGTTCGCAATGTTGTGCAATTATCACCACTATCCATTTCTAGAACTTTTTCATCATCTCAAACAGAAGCTCTGTACCCATTAATCAAAAACTCCCATTCCTTCCACTCCCCAGCCTCTAGTAACCTCTGCTGCACTTTCAGTCTCTATGAATTTGACTGCTGTAGGTACCTCATATTAGTGGAATCATACAGTATTTGTCTTTTTGTAACTGGCTTATTTCACTTAGCATAATGTCCTCAAGTTCATCCATGTTGTAGCATGTATCAGAATTTCCTTCCTTTTTTAAGGCTGAAGAATATGCAGTCGTGTGTCGCTTAATGATGAGGATACATTCTGAGAAATGTGTTGTTAGGCGATTCCGTCATTGTATGAACATCATAGAGTGCGCTTACACAAGCCTAGTTGGTATAGCCTACTACACATCTAGGCTGTATGGTGCTAATCTTATGGGACCACCATTGTGTATGCAGTCTGTCATTGACCAAAACATTGTTATGCAGTGCATGACTGTACCATTTTATGTATATACTACATTTTTTAAATTCATTCGTTGATGGACACTTGGGTTCCTTCTAGCTTTTGGCTATTGTGAATAATGCTGCTATGAACATGGTATACAAGTATCCATTTGAGTCCCTGTTTTCAATTCTTTTGGGTATATACTGAGAAGTGGAATCGCTGGATCATATGGTAACTCTATGCTTAACTTTTTGAGAAACCACCATTCATTGTCCACAGTGGCTGCGCTATTTTACATTCCCACGAGCAGTGCACGAGGATCATATGGTTGTCTTTTGCATCATTGTCTTATTATTTTTTTTTAATGACCAAAAGAGAAAATAAGTAATGCACATTTTAAAATCGTGATTGATGATGTTTGTCTGACTGAATGGAGAGAATAAGTTGTTTAGACGTTAGCATGTCAGGAGTTGTTTGCTGTGATTGTCAGAGCATTGGGAGTGGGGAATGGGCACAGTGGGTCACCTGATCGTGGGAGGTGAAGCGCTTCTTGACCACTGCTGCTTATGAAGCAGACAGGCAGCCTATATCTTATACCTAGAATTCCTATTTGATTCTTTTTTATAAATATCAGTTCTCTAGTGAAATTCTCCATCTCGTTATCTTTTTAAAAAGCCATGTTAATTAGTTATTTTAAAGTTTGTGTTTGATGACAACAATATCTGGGTCACCTCTGGGCCTGTTTCTATTATCTGTTTTTTTTTATTGGTGCTATTAATTAGTGTGCCTGATTATTTTAAAATTAAATGTTGGGTATTATATGGAAAACTGCCGAAGCTCTTTATGATGTTACCTTCTTTCAAAGAGGATTTCTCTTCTCTTCCAGCAGGTAGCAGAGGGTAGATTTTGTCAGTCTAATCAGGTGTCAAACTGGCTTGAGGCTCATTGGAGTTTTGTTAGGCGTGGGTTTACCCCCACTCTCACTGTATGGCCCTCTGGGGTGGCAACTGAGAACCTGGAATGTTTGCTGGGGTCCCTCCTCCTCAGTGGGTCCCAAACTCCCATGTTTGTCTCTTTAGTTCCATGACACTGCTGAAAATTCCATGCTGCTTTTGGTTTGTAATTTTATTTTCTTTTAATTATTGGTCAGGGGTTGGTATCAGAGTGATGCTTGCTTCATAACACAAGTTGGAAAGTATTTCCTTCTCTGTGTTTTTTTTTTTTTTTTTTGGTGAGGAAGACTAGCCCTGAGTTAACATCTGCTGCCAATCCTCCTCTTTTTGCTGAGGAAGGTTGGCCCTGGGCTAACATCTGTGCCCATCTTCCTCTATTTTATGTGGGACGACTGCCACAGCATGGTTTGATAAGTGGTGTGTAGATCCGCACCCAGAATCGGAACCCGTGAACCCTGGGCTGCCGAAGCGGAGCGTGTGAACTTAACCACTATGCCACTGGGCCAGTCCCCCTTCTCTGTTTTTTTGAAAGAGTTCTGAAAGAGTTTGTGCAAGATTGGTATTATTTCTTCCTTAAACGTTTGATAGAATTTGCCAGTGCAGCCACCTGGGATAGGAATTTCTTGTGGGATAGTTTTGGATTACAGAGTCAATTTCTTTAATAATTATGTGGCTATTAAGATAGTCAATTTTTTTTCTTCTGTCATTTTTTTTTCCTTGAAGAATTTGTCTCTCTCATCTCAGTTGTCAAATTTGTTGGCATTTGGTTGTTTATAATATTTCCTTATTATCCTTTTAATGAGTATAGGATATGCCCCCTTTTTATTCCTGACATAGGTGATTTATGTTTTTCTTCTTTTTTTCCTTCATTAGCCTTGCTAGGGGTTTATCAAGTTTATTAATTTTTCAAAGAACCAACTTTTGACTTTGATGATTTTTAAAATTGTTTTCTATTTTCTATTTCATTGATCATTTCCTTTCTACTTAATTTGGGTTTAATTTTATGTTTTTTTCTACCTTTTACAATGGAGACTTAGATAATTTATTCTGGACCTTTCTTCTTATCTAACATCAGCATTTAAAGCTATAAATTTCCTTGTAAGCACTGCTTCAGGAGCATCTCAGAAATCTTGATATGTTGTGTTTTTATTACCATTCATTTGGAAATATTTTTCAAATTTCCCTTCGGTTTTTTTGGACCTATGTGTGTGTTGCTTAATTTTTGAGTGTTTGAAACTATTGTAGATATGATATTGTTATTGATTTTTTTTAATACTGTATGGTTAGAGAACATACTCTGTGTGATTTCAGTGTATTTAGATTTATTGAGATTTGTTTTATGGCCCAGCGTATGATCTATCCCAATGAATTGTCTATGTGCACTTGAAAAGAATTTGTATTCTGCAGTTGGTGGTGTAGTGTTTTATAAATGTCAATTAGGAGAAATTCTTTGATAATGTGTTCAAATTTTCCACAGTCACACACCATCTAACGACGTTTCGGTCAATGATGGGACGCATATATGATGGTGGTCCCATAAAATTAGTACATTATAGCCTAGGTATGTGGTAGGCTATACCATCTAAGTTTGTGTAAGTACACTCTATGATGTTCGCACAACGACAAAACCACCTAAGGATGCATTTCTCAGAACGTATCCATGTGGTTAAGCGATGCATGACTGTATATCCTTATTGATTGTGTACTTTTTTTAGTTATTTTAACAGAGAGATGTTAAAGCCTCCAACTATAGAAAAGTTGTGAATCTTTTTATTCCTTTAGTTCCATCAAGTTTTGCTTTATGTGTTTTGAACCTCTGTTATTGAGTACATACACATTTAGTATTGTTGTATCTTCTTGATGAATTGGGTCTTTTTTCCATTGTGAAATGTGCCTTTTTATGCCTTTGCTTGCACTGGAATCTCCTTTGTCTGATATTAATATTGCCACACTAGATTTGTTATGTTTATTTCTTCTGTTGGTGTGATATATCTTTTTTTCCTGTCCTTTTATTTTCTTTCTGTGTCTTCATATTTATTTATTTATTTATTTTTTAAAGATTTTATTTATTTATTTTTCCCCCAAAGCCCTGGTAGATAGTTGCATGTCGCAGCTGCACAACCATTCCAGCCGCTGTATGTGGGACGCGGCCCCAGCATGGCCGGAGAAGCGGTGCGTCGGTGCTTGCCCGGGATCCGAACCCGGGCCGCCAGCAGCGGAGCGCGCGCACCTAACCGCTAAGCCACGGGGCCGGCCCCAATGTGTCTTCATATTTAAAGAATGTTCCCTAAGAGTATAAAGTGAATGTAGCTGGATCTTGTGTTTTTATCCCGTCCTGTATGGGTGGGTCTAAGTCTACCATCTTGATATTTGTTTTCTGTTTGTCTTCTCTATGTTTCATTTGTCTTTGTTTCCTTTTCTGCCTTTATTTGGGAGAATAAAATATTTTCTGTGTTCTGTTTTGTCTTCTCTATTGCCTTTTAAAGCCAAATCTCTACTTTTTTATGTACTTGCTCTAGAGATTACAACATGCACCTTTAACATAGTCCACCTTCAGATAATATTATACTGCTTCCCTTTTGGGTACTTGGTGTATAAAAGAACAGTGGAGGGTGAAGTAAACAATATGTCCCCTCAGAAAAAGGCATGCTGCCTCTTCCATCGGGCCAGCCTTGGGGCTTTGCCAGTCTACTCTGTGGTTGAGCTGGGTGTAGGCTTTGTTGTGGCTCACATTAGCTTCTGGTGTTTGGAGGGTGGTTCAGGATTTGACCTCTACAGGGCTTGGAGTGTGAGTGTGGGAGAGACTTTGGAGTGCTGTCTCTGTGGCTTACAGCTGCTGCCAGCTTTCCCATATGGCCATTTCTCTCCTCTTTAAGCGAGGTCACTGGGTTGGTGGGTTAAGGGAAGTTTTCTTTGGTCTCTAGCCCCACCTCTGACTTTCTGCATTTTGAGAGCTCTGTCTCCGCCCTGCCCTAGCCTTCTGTAGGCCACTGCCTTGCACTCATTGAAGGCCCCTAGTGCCTTGGAGGGATTTCTTTCAGCTCCTCTGTTCTGCTACTGGCCTTTGATGGCCATGGCCTTGGAGGAAGAGGTCCCTTTCATCCTCCTGCTGTGCCCCAGACTCAGCGGGCCTCTGCTTTGTACTTGGAGAAGGCTCGGTTGCTCTTCAGGGCACCTCTCAGCTTTCATGCCCTGCCCCGATGTCTGTGGGCAGCTGCCTGGCATCTGAGAGAGGGCCTGAGTGCTTGGGGAAGGGGTCCTCTTCTCAGCTCTTCTCTGCCCCCAGCCTGCAGTGCACACGCCCTCTGTGAAGGCCCACGGGAAGGGTGAGAGTGTGTAGACTTGCTTGAGGAGTGGGCTCCTCTGGGTTGAATCCCGTGCACCCAGCCGTGTACACTTGTGAAAAGTTCTGGAAAGTCCTACTCTGTTCTCCTCTGCTTCCCCTTTGCCTGAATCTGTTTCCTCCTGCTGCTCTGCCAGGGATGAAAGCAGCTGTGGGTCTCTCCTCTCCTAGAAGGGACTTGCTGCTTTCTGCAATTTAGTTCATTTACGGTTCTTTGCATCTTCAGCTCTCTGATGGGTTTTTCAAAAGCCCCTTTTATAAGTCAGACAGCTGTTCCCGTAGTTAGTGTGGAAAGGCGGTCTAGTGTCACTTTTTTGAGTTGAACTGCTACTCTCCTTTGAGCCACTGTCGGATGGAGTTGGAAGCCTCCTGTCCTGCAGAGCCGATGGGAAAAAGCCTAGGGGAACTCGTGCTGCTCTCACTGCACCTTGCTCCTCCTGGGGACCTGGCTCCTCAAGGTGGGCGGATTTAGTGACTCATCGGTCGTTGTTCTCCCAGCCCCATGAGGATGCCTCGAGCTCTGCTGGCTTCTCAGCCTCTTGGCAGTGATCCTCTCCTGCCAAGAATCTGCACACACTCCCAGGGATAAAGTGGCATGCAGGAAGTAGGGCTCAGATAAAGAGCTTCCCTTCTCTCTGGACTCTCAAATCGTTGCTGCCTCGACAACTCTCCAGCGCCCCCTCCTCTTTTTAAATATTTTAGTTGGCTCTTTTAGTTCTTGGTGGGAGTGTGGTTCTTCTGTGAGCTACTCTGGAAGTAAAAGAAATATTGCCATGACGATATTTGTAATGGAAATTAATCTTTTCACGGCAGCGAGATGCTACTGGATGCACAGGTGTAGTGTAGAGAGGTCATGGATTCAGAATTGAGAGTCTGACCTTGAGCCCCAGTTTCACAGGTGACTAGTTTTGTGACTTGGAGCTAATCACTTCATCTCCCTGGACCTCACCTATGTCTTAGTAAAATGGCATAACAATAACGGTTGCCTTATATGTTAGTGGAGCGTAATACTCTTCACAAACCCTGATGTCTTTCCCGTGAACGAGATTCAGTTAGGGTAGCTGCAGGCCTCTTGGCTCCATCTCTGACAAGGTAGGGTGACTTAGCTGATTGCTAAGTTTGGTCCCAGTATGATCAACACTGATAACCAGTGTTATCAGTTAGCTTAGCTTGCTCTGCTCTGTGGCCACAGAGAGCCTGAGTGCTCCTCTGTGCTCTGTGCAGGAAGTTGGGTTGTGGCCTCCTCTGGGTGGATGGTAGGGGCCTGCCCAGTTTAGCACAGCCTGTGTCTGGATTAGGAAGGTCTGTCTGCCCAGTTCTTGGTGTCAGCAAGCAGTTGCAATTTCTAAGAGACCATGTCATGTCCTTCAACATGGTCTGTACATGGTAATAAAGATGATATTTTAGCCTCTGTCTTTTCTCTTTGTTTTATTTTCAAAGTAATTTAGGAACCAGACGGACAAAAGGGGTCCTCCCTATTGGAAACCCCCTAAGAGAGCTCAGCATTATAGTGTTGCAAGATCGATAATATTATTCTTATGAAAGCAATTCAAATACTACCTGTGGTTTTTATTTCTGTAAGTGAAAGTGTCAGAATCGATTCTGAAAGTATAATTTCAGATTGCATCAGGCCACACTTGTACTTTTTCCTCTGTATTCATCTTTTTCCTTCTTCCGTAGGTTTTTTCCTTTTAGATTTGGAAGAGAAGATGTACTTCTTTTTCCTCTTTCTATTCTCTACCTGTTTAGAATACTGTAACTGACTTAGTGCTAATGTGGTTGTCTCAGATTGTTACTTAGAAGAAACAAGACTAGACAAACTGTGAAATCATGATGTGCTGGGTTTCATGCCATTGTCAGCTCTTGAAATGGCAAATGGCCTGTGAATTTTTTTTTTCTTTGGTGAGGAAGATTAGCCCTGGGCTAACATCCGTGCCCATCTTCCTCCACTTTATATGTGGGACACCTGCCACAGCATCGCTTGATGAGAGGTGTGTAGGTCTGCACCTGGGATCCGAACCTGCTAACCCTGGGCCGCCAAAGTGGAGTGTGTGAACTTAACCACTATGCCACCGAGCCAGCCCCAGCCTATGAATTTTTTATGATCAAAAGTTTTGGTGATCATATTTTCTGCTTCTATAAGGAACAATTTATAGTTAGGTGGCAACTAGGCTTTCATTAAAAATGTTCTGTCTGTCTGCATGAATCTTTAATTTCTGGGATGGAAAAAATAATTCTCAAGGGCGTTAGGTGCTCTAGTTTGACGAAATAATTGTTGGATATTTTGATCAAAATTGAACAAGATATATTGACGTAAAGGGCTGAATGTTTGTGTCCCCCTCCAAATTCATATGTTAAACCCTAACCCCTAATGTGATTGTATTTGGAAATGGGGCCTTTGGGAGGTACTTGGGTATAGATTAGGTCATGAGGGTAAGACCCTCATGATGAGATTAGTGCCCTATAAGAAGAAGAGACACAAGAGCTCTTTTTCTGTGCGTATACATGGAGGAAAGGCCACTGAGGACATAGTGAGAAAGTGGCCGTCTGCAAACCAGGAAGTGGACCTCACCAGGAACTGAATCTGCTGGCACCTTGATCTTAGACTTCCCAGCCTCCAGAACTGTGAGAAATAAATGTTTATTGTTTAAGCTGCCCTGTCTATGGTATTTTGTTGTGGCAGCCAGAGCCAACTAAGGCAATGATTTGTAGTGAAATTAATTAAGGAGTCTTCACTTCCCACTGACCAAATCATATGCTTATGGGAATGTTCAGTTTTATCACAAGCTGCATTCTAGTTTGGCTTGTAGAACAGAGGTTAGCAGCCACATGGCCTTGAGCTCTTTTATTTGTGTTTTGGTGACACTAGGTATTTGTGGTCAGGCCTGATCTTTGGGATGGGAAGAGTCAGTCAACTTGGATCTGAATCCCAACTCTCTTCTTGTATGAACTTGAGCACATCATTTCACTTTCCTAAGGTCATTAAATATTTTTGCTATGAAACAATTTCAAACATAAAGGTACAAAGAATAATAAAATAAATCCCCATAAATCAGTCACCCAGATTCAAAGGTTATCAAGATTTTTATATATTTACTTCCTCTCTTGCTTTTTCTATTTGCTGAATTATTTTAAAGAAAATCCCGGAGACATCATTTCATTCCATACCTTCATTCTTTAGTATGCATTGCTAAAAAAAACGGACATTTTCTTATATAACCACAGTGTAAATATTATACCTAAAAATTAATAATCATTATTGGTGGTATTTAACACCAATTCACAACCAGATTTCCCAGATTGTCCCTGAGTTAATTTTTATCACCTTTAAAAAGGAAATAATAATGCCATTTTAACCTCCTTTTGGCAGGGATTTTGTGGGTGGGTATTACCTACCTATTTTGGATCAAAAAACATTGAAGTTCTGGTATATACCGGGATCTCTTGCCTTAGAGATTTTATAGTCTGAAGAACCTACTACAATCTTTGGCACAAAGTAAGTCTCAGTAAAATGTAGCTGTGGGTAATGATTGCAGGTATTTTAGTCTTGCTAACTTTGTGCTTAAAACAGGGCTAGTGTCCATTGAAGATGTAATAGAAGTGTAAACTTTGTCTATATAGATCCTGAGCTTACTCTGTTCTTTTTCATCTCTGAGCATTTCTACATTTCTTTCTCTGGACAGGAAGCCTTCCTTTTCTGCCTAGCAAACTTGTATTCATCCTCTATTGTCAGTAGTGAAACTTCTGCAGCAAATATCACATGTCTCTGAGGTATCCTGTTTTCCATAGAAGGACACACATTCAAGATGTGTATAAACTATTTGACAATTAATGTACTGCAAAGCTAGTCTCATCGCCGCACTGCAGCCAGCAGGATTTTCACCTCTGCTGTTTTCCGTCCAGCCAGCCGGCCCTGGTGATCTAGTGGTTAAGATCCGGGGCTCTCTCTACCGCAAGTTGGTTTCCCTGTCAGGGAACCACACCACCCGTCTGTCCGTTGTCGTACTGTGGTGGCTGCTTGTTGCTGTGATGCTGAAAGCTGCGCCACCAGTATTTCAAATACCAGCAGGGTCACCCATGGTGGACGGGTTTCAGAGGAGTTTCCAGACTAGACAGACTAGGAAGAAGTACCTGACCACCCACTTCCAAAAAAAATTAGCCATGAAACCCCTGTGAATAGCAGTGGAGCATTGTCTGATATAGTGCCAGAAGGTGAGAGGGTGGCGCAAAATGACTGGGCAGGGTTCCACTCTGCTGTCCAGAGGGTCCCTAGAGTTGGAATCGACTTGACAGCACTAATAACAAATTTTCCATCCGGAGCCCCTTTGCTGCCTGCACCAGTCAACCCTTTTGATGTCCACAGACGTTATCAACCTTAGCCAGTTTCCTCTTGCATGTACCTTAGGCAAATTCTCTGTCCAGTTTTGTTGTGTATATACAGCTTGTAATGATATGTAATTATTCATTCTATGCTGTTGTCATTCTTTCCTTATAACATAGCAAAACCTCCAAATATTATACTCATGGTTTTTGCTTCCAGAGTCTCATGATCCTTGACAAAGACCAAATGTTGCCTCTTCTATGAAGCCTTCTTTGGCAAAATTAGTTGTCCCATGCGCTCTTCTCCCAGACTTTGATCCTGCCTTTGTAAAGTCACTTATAAGGAATTATATTTGACATTGTGTTCTCTTTCAACTTGGGACACCCCAAAAGTAGAGCCTGCAGTGCTTCTGTGTGACTGATGCTCAACACTATGGGCACATAGGAGTTGTTTGCTGAAAGTTGAACGGATGAGCTCAAGAAGGAGTAAATTCAGGGAAGGTTAAAAAAACAGAGAGGAAAACAATAACTTGGTAAAAAAGTGACATAAGTAGTAATGAGTGTTGGAATGCCTCAAAAGATTATTTCAGCTGTTGTTTGTTGAAGTAGAAAAATTTGTGAAATTATGCTTTCCCAGCCCAGGGCTACCTGGAGAAAGAATGATCTCAACGAGGGTCACAGTTCTTAGTATTGACAGATGTACCCAGAGTTACTCTACAGTTCCCATGCTTGAAGGTAAATGAAGGGAAGAAGAGGATTTAGTCAAACTGTACTGGATGCTTCTGTTGGTGAATCAGTGGCTGTTATTCTGCATTGTGTGGACAGAGAATGTGTGTTTTATTTTATTATTATTTTCTTGTTCTTGAACAAAGAGTGATTCTGTCCTACCTCTTTGAATAAATGAGGTCAACCAAACAACACATAATTCCTTAATATCTTCTGTGTTCTAAGCATTCTTGACAAATTAGAGGGAAAAACAAAAAAGACAAGACTTTCTTCCTTTAAGGATCTTGTAATCCAGCAATGTTTATTTTTAGCTGTCAAACCTTAAAAAAAATGTAAAGTAAAGGTCTCTTAACAGTCTCACCACTTAAAAAACTTTGTAAGTTGACCTGTCTTTTGTCAAGGCCTAGAGAGACAATGAAAATCCAGTAGCAATAAGAACCCCTAGCCTCCAGATTCTGATCTCTAAACACTGTTTCTCACTAAAGGATCCAGGACTCCTTGGAGAAATGGTTTGATTCTAGACTGGGGCTGGAAATGAGCCACAAAGATAAGAAGCTGTTGATGAATAATGGGGTCTTATCTAAAGGACACAGGAACCAACCTGAAGGGACTCCCACTGGCCAAAGATGGGACAATTTGAACATAAAAAAAGAATGTGATGGCAACTGATTGAAACACCAAATATATACAATGCACCAGTTCATAATGACACTAAATAATATCCGACTCACTGGTCATTGTTGGAGGTGGATGGGGTACCAGTTCTCTACTCCAGTAAGGAAAGGGAAAGACTCAACCATTTGTTAACCCTCCTTTCTGTATCACCTGTGTTTCAGATAAGCAAATAGCTCATGAGGAATAAATCCTTCCTTATAGACAAATTCTAGGTTATAAGTACAGAGAAATTAGAGAATTACAAAATTACCATTTTGTAATCCTTGATAAAATAATAGATCTAGGCAACAATGTATAGCAGATACTCAAATCCATTGGGAGAAAGGTCGATGGGAACTTTCTAATGGATGGATCACACTGACAATTGACCACAAACATTTAACTCTGGAGACCCCACTAAAATGACACTGAAGTTGTCAGGTGGTGGGAAAGCTGAGAGGTTTTCCAAGTTCCTGTGTCCTGCAGAAGCCCCAGAAGGCAGTAGACACTCTGGATGGGAGTGTGATGAGAGCAATAGAAGTAGGAGAATTTGCTGAGTCGTCTCATGAATTGATTATATCCCCAGATCTCCTCCTCTGCTCCCGAAGCAGGTGGCTGTCCTTCTTCCACCCCAGCAGAAGATTAGTATTTCACCCGATGGAGAGTGAAAAGAAAGTGTATCTGGAGTTACCAGGCACAGCTAGAGAGGAGGGCCCCACCCAAATCAAAGAGAATAAGAGAATACTGAGATGTTCATCCCTTCACTTGGCTTCCACAGAGCTCCGAGAATGCCCACAGCCAGGCTTATACCCCACATAGGCAATTCTTCCATGGAAAAATGACCAGACCAAAAGAAAAGGCCCCAAGCAGAAACACAGTAGGGTCCCTAATGAACCAGCACAGCAGGAGCGCCCTGCAGTGAAGCCCACAGCCATTGGGCCTAACTCATGTACATTATTCATGTACATTATAGTACTCACTATGTACACTATTGTCTCTACAGAAAAGCCATTCACAGCTAAGCCGAGTAATATGCCACAGGTACTTTTCCTTCTTGGGTAACTTTGCAAGTGACATTAGGCATCACAAATAGATTCATTTCCTTCTTCATTTTAGCAGGGTTTACTGAGAGAGCATAATTCAGCTTAGTAAGATACCTAAACCGTGAGCACTCTACCTAACACTAGGCAAATTAGGTCATTTGCATGCTATCAGCTGGAGCACTTTGGGAGATTTATCATCTATAAATTGAAGATGATTTGATTATTTAAAGAATTTTGTTCATGTTGCAGATTAACATTACTGTGTTGTATTCAAAATTAATTCTGGTTGCTTTTCTGGCCTCCTGCTCTCTAGAGAATGGTGCTTAGACACTGGAAATTCCTGTGTCAGCAGTTTGCCCCTGTATATACGTGCCTGGGATCTGTGAAGTCCTTGCCTGGACGCTTGTTATGTGTGCTCCCCAGCCTCAGTGGAGCCCTTGGCCTCACTTTGCAGCCATTTACCCGTTCTCTCTCGACTTGCTCCCTTACTCGTCAGTGCCACTGCGTGGTAATGAGGACAGTTATCAATCGTTCCACTGTTCTCGGTGCTCATCTCTACCAGTCACCGTTCTCTAGTGTGTAATCTCATTTCACCTTAGCAGTTCCTTAGATAGGAAGACAAGGCTCAGAAAGGTTGAACGGCTTCCCCTAAGGTGGTCACAGAGACAGGGCGAGACCTGGCAAAGTGTCCATTTATGGGGACCTGGTCTAACTCCATTGCCCTAGGGCCCCCCTGTGGTTGTGTCCCTCCGTTACTCTTCTCCCCAAGTCCTCCCTCTCTCCTGTCGGCAGTGACAGAGAAAGTAGAGGCCAGGGGGGCCTCCCTTTCCCACACCCATCCCGATTCCTAACTTTCCTAATTCTTCTAAACAGGATCGGGAGAAGACCACAGGCTTAGGGCCAAACACATCGTGTTTGACAAGCCGTTTAACTTCACTTGGTCTTAGTTTTTTCATTTGCAAAATGGGCACAGTAAAGGCTGCTTTCCTGAGTTAGTAGGAGTTTCAGAGCAGGAAAGTCTCTCGAGCTCTGGAGTGTTACGGAAGCTGTGAGCACGTGTCGAGAGCACGTCCTGGACAACGACCAAACGTTATTTATTATTACCTGTGTCCTCTTTTCTTCCCTCCTAGTGAAAGGGATGGGGATGTGGTGAGAAAAATGGTCTTATCTCACAAGGCTCTATTTTTATATCAAAAATGTTGACTTGTGATTATTCACTTAAATATCTGTTACACAGATGGACTATAAAGTCCTTGGGGACAGGACCTGGCATTTGGCTTGGTACCTATTGAAAAATATTTAAGTAATAAAATAAACTGATTCTCCAGTCCTGCCTGCCTACTGACTTTCTTGGAATTTGGTAAGGATTTATTCTCTTGGAAAATAAAATCTAGAAGATAGTAACTTAATTTCCTTTTTATCCATAGGTCTTTAAATGGAGCAGCTGCTAGTGATTATTTAAATAAATTGAATAAGGCTTCTACTTTTTGTTTCTTGTGGTCACTGCTTCTTTGTTGGACTCCTGGACTGACAGGGATTGGGTAAAGAATTTTATTTTTGCTCAAAAAACACCAGACAAAAATAAAACCCAAAGGCCTCCCACTTTTACTGTTGTTTAATTAACTTTTATTTTGTTTTTATTTTCTCTTCAGAAAAGAAAGATGTGACTCAAAGCCTGGAGAACTATACATCCAAATGTCCTGGGACGATGGAACTCATCACTCTCCCAGATGGCCTCACGCTGCCTCCGGTGCCCTTCACCAAACTGCCCATTGTCAGGTAGGACAGGCACTCCGGAACGCGGAAGGTGCGCTGCGCTCCAGAACGTTTTCCTTCGGTGTGATCGTGAACGTGGATCTTTAGAAGAGTTTGCATTTTTGTTGGCGGTGTGTGTGGTCCATTGCCTCATTAAGTCTCAGCAGCAGCCCTATGAGGTATAAGTATTTTCTAGACGAGAGTCAAGGCCAGTGCCTTACATAACCGCCATAGTCATGTGCCTATCAAATGGCAGAGCCGGATACAAGCCCACATCAGCCTGCTTCCAGAGCCCGCATCGTGACCACTCTGCTGTGACTGAGACAAACCTGACCTTGTCACTCTTCTACTCAGAAGCTTCCAGGAGTTCCCCGTTTTCTTAGACTGGGAACCCCTGAAACCCAGGAATGGGTGTAGCTCCTCTGACAGACCAGGCGCCTTCCCACTTCTGTGCCTTTGCTCGTGCTCTGCCCTCTCCCTGGAGTTCATCTCGCCTCTCCCTGGCTTTATTCTGTCAGTTGCATGCTTGTTCTTTTAGACTCAGTCCACGCCCACTTTTTAGGCAGCCTTTCCTGAGACTTCCTCCTGCTGTCACCGCCCTGCCCTTGGTTAGAAGAGTCCCCTGGGTTTCCGTAGCTCCCACTGCCCACCTCTCTCACAGTATTTGCCACTGTGTGCAGTCCTGGAATTACCTTTTTATGTGACTGTCTCTCTTCACAGATTGTGAGATTTTAGGGAGTGGAGGCCCTTTGATGCATGCAAAGTGGGTACTAAGAAAGGTTTCTGAACTACTCTTGTCAAATGATTTCTGAATTTCTGAAAGATTTATTTGAAGACTGAAAAGAAACAGTTGAAATTTGACATTTTGCTGTTCATAGAAGTGCTGTACCCTTAGGATACCACATGATGAAGAAGCTAAGCGTCTTTGAAACACTCTTGGCTTGGCTGTTGTTTCCCAAGTTCCACTCGGCATTTCGATACCGTGGAAGGGGCTTGGATGTGCCTCCCAGGCCTACGGCATTACATGAGCAAGTCCCTTAACCTTCCTGGGCATCAGTTTGCTTATTAGAAAAAAATTAAGAAAGAAAACCAATGGCATTAGGTTATTAGGAGAGTTCAATAAAATAACATGTAAAAGCGTGTGGTATGGTGCTTAATAAATATGCATCTTCTCTCTCCATGCATTTCCCTGGAGGCAAGTGTAATACTGCCAAATGAAATGGTTTTGTTGCCAAAGTGAGAACTGTATGCTCTTGAGAAGTGGGGGCTGAAAGGGTCGCTGTGCACGGAAGTCCCTGGCAGGCTACCTTCAATTTTAAGAAGATGTCCCAATGGGCACTCCTGGAGTAGTTCATCGGACAGAGTTGGCAGGCTACCCCATCCAAAAGGCTAAGATGTGGCGTGAAAGGCTGCTCTTGCTGCTACTTGGGATTTCCCGGAGCAGACCTGCAGCCCCTCAGCGTGGAGGGCCCCCAAGGAAGGGTGCAGTGGTTCTGTTGTGCATGCTGCTTCCTCATCGATGACACAAACTGGGGAGGTCAGGGTCCTTGCTGGGCCTTTCTGTGAGTAAGACTTAAAGTGGAATGTGTTTGATTTGGGATTAAGGGCATGATTCATTTTTTTTTTAAAAAAATTAAAGACTAGAAAAGCCTTTCTTAATAATTTTACATCATCATGACCTGGATAGTTCTTAAATTTAGACAGCCTTGTATAACAGAACATCCTGAACCTAATAGAACGTTCTGGGCTTTTGATGCTGCATCTAGATCTCCACGTTCTCAGGCCTTTTGTCAGTGGAGCTGGGAAGAGTTGGTCCTGGCAATTTATTGGGACTGAGGAAGACAGTGCTTATTCTTCTCACAGAAACACTGGAAGAGAAACAGGCTGAGTCACAGAGGCAGCCCGAGGTTGAAGTTAGATCCCTTGGGTTTATTCTTCACTGGTGTGTGACCTTGGGCCTTGGCCTCTGTGAGACTCAGTTTCCTCATCTTTAAAATGGGCTTAAAAATTGCCCCTCACAGCGTTGTTGGTTTTGTTTTAGCTGAGCTGATGCATACAAAGGCACAGAGCACGGTGCCTGGTGCATAGTGAGCACTCAGTAAATCTTAGTTTTCTTCTTGGAGACATTTTTACACCTACATTTTCAAACAGTGAAAACGGAAAAAAATGCAATAAATTAACATTTTAATCCCTTAGCTGTTTAAAAACCTTAGAGAGAACAGATTGGGTGAAAGCACAATAGTCTAGCATCTGGGCAAGTACTGTGACACCTCCTCTGAACGTGGTTTGTCGGCAGTGTACCTCTTACCACTCAGGGTCTTGGTGGTCCACGTTGGAGAACTCCTCTCTGAACAGCTGGAAGAGCCTTGTCTGGGAACCCGGTGCCTTTTCTCTTGCCTGGGGTGGTGATAGACTCTTTTCAAAAATCTGATTTTGGGTACTACCCACCATCTGTGTAAATATGTTTTTAATAGTTTTTGGAGACTTTTCGATAAAGAAATAAGCCCTATTTGTCCTGGTGACTCATTCATTGTGTCATTCATCCCTGATCTCATTGAAAACTAAAAAGAAATACTGCACAAGATTAGGTACAGGAAACCCAGTGGATGTGGTTCTTTAGCAAAATGGAAGGACATTTCTTTGGAAGATTTAGAAAGTCAGAGTGTCTCACAGCCTGCTTTGCTCTCCATTGCTTATAGAACAAGATCCAATTTGCTGCTTCGTGTGGCTCCCAAGGCCCGCTGTGGCCTGCTCTATCTCCAGACTTTGACTGTGAGCTCCTGTTCCTCTGGTCCTGCCAGCCGCCCCCCCGCCCTTGTAGAAACACTCAGAGCAGGCAGTACGTGCCACGGGGTTTATTCCTTTGTTCAGGCCTCGTCTTCCACTTGCAGTGCCTTGGCCTCCCTTCCTCTGCCTGATGGTACTCAGTCATCTTTCAAGATTTAGTTCAAGGGTTATCTCCTCCATAAAGCCTTTTCCTAAAGCCACCCAGGTAGAAATAGTTACACCTTCTGTATAAATTAAGAGTTATTTCAGCTGTGTCTGCTTACTTCAATGTGTTGGTCAGGTGTGATTTTTGTGCTGTTTCCCCAAATTTTTGCCTTTTGAAAATATGAAGAATGAGGATAAATGTGATGTCCTTGCTCCACAACTCTTCAGCCTCTATCACTTTTCTTTTTCCTCGTCAAAGCAAGGTCTTTTTTCTCCAAAGATACACCATGGATCATACTTCTAGGACATACCATACGCTATTTCCTTCTCTAAACTTCTCTCTCTCACAATTATGTGTGAAGGATACTGATGCGTAAGCATTTCTTTAGGTTTCAGAAAGGAAGGATAGTAGCTAAAATTTATTTACTGTGTCTTATTTATGCCAAGCATTAATGAACTCCCTTCATGTAAAATTGGAAAAACCATAAGATTATGTTCAATAGTTTTGTATTCAAGTCCTGTATTTTGCAGTTGAGTGACTTTGATCAAGCCTTAGTTTCCTCTTCTTGAACTGGGGTTGGTGATATAATCTTCCTATATACGGATCAAATGGAAAGTGTGGGAATGTGCTTTGTGAGCAGGAAAGCTGTCTGCAGACACGAGTTCTTACAGAAGTTTAAAGGCTTTTCCTCTCATTAGAAGTCACTTGGCTATTCCCTGTTAGGTGTGACTTGTTCATATGTGTTAAATTGAATCAGTTGAACTAAGTTCCATCACTTTCTCAAGAAAGGCTGAATGAAATGTAACTTTATTTATTTTTTAAATTGATGTTATCCACAGCCAGACAGTCTCAGAGCTGGAAAATTGAAGGTGGTAGTTGGTAGTTATGTCGACCCAAACATCTTTTTTGCTCCCCATATTAGCAGCTCATTGTCTCACTTCTCAGAAAATTGAACCAGTTTCGGGGCTGGTGAACTCTGGTGTGGGAAGGTATCTTTCACTGTGAGTTTACGTCTACGCAAGGGTGGTTTCCCCCCTTTTTCTTGTGCTTTTCTTTTTCTTTCTTTCTTTCTTTTTTTTTTTTACCAAAATGATGATACCAAATCACTGTCAGAAGATAGGTCTCTCTGTGCCAAAGATTTTATCATTTGGAAAGGAAAGAATTGGTCATTCTTCTTCATTTCACAAAGATGTAAGTGCCGGGACTGGTACTAATTGCCCAGATGTGGAGATAGAAGATACACCTCTTATCTTTAGACTTCTCCTAGCCTGGTGGGGGAGACAGGCAAGGGAGCTCATGGTCCTAAAACTACATTATGTGTGCTATGTGCATAGAAGTTCAGGTGTAGGTGGTGGGGTGCATAGAGGAAGGGTCGCTGGTCCAGTGCTGGTGGTAGTCCAGTTGTAGTTCCTGGAGGATGTACACCTGGAGTTACCTGGGTGTATAGGTCAGGGAGGGTCTTCTAGGTACAGAGAGCAACTTGAACCAGAGGTGGTGACTTGCATTTGAGGAATATAGAACCTTGTTGCTTGATGAACCTCCTAATTCCTTGTAGCTGGAAAGGCGACAGGGGGTGGGGAGAGGTGTGAGAGATGAGGCTGATGAGTTTCAGATCTTTGGCCTATAAGTCCATTTTTATTTGCCTAATGCATTGGTTGGGACTCTTCCCATTGCAAGTCATAAAAACCCAACTCACACTAGCTTAAGCAAAAAAGAAAATTTATTGCCCCTTGTAGGCGGGAACTAAGGGGAAAGCTGACCTCAGGGAGCCAAAGATTCAAATAAATCTTCTTGCAAAAACGGAGTTTTTGCCTCACTTCTCTGTGTTATACCCTATCCACCTTCCCTGTTGGGGGCTTCCTCCTGTGGGGCAGGCCACTCATGACTGCAGACAGCTCTCGGTTTAAATCATCTCAGATCAGCGTGCTCAGGAGAAAGAGAGCTTCTTTCTCTCTTGGTGTATGTATATAAATGTTGGGGAAAGACTCTGGTTGGCCTCCCAGATCAGTGTCCTCAGGAGAAAGAGAGCTTCTTTCTCTTGGCGTATGTATATAAATGTTGGGGAAAGACTCTGGTTGGCCTGGCTTTGCCTTTTCTTGAACCATCCAAGTGTAAAGTGCTGACCTGGTGCCCAGCATCCTTGAAAAGGGTCTTCTCCTACCTGTCTACACGTGACCATCAAAATCAGCATCTTTTAATTTTTTTGGTGAGGAAGATGAGCCCTGAGCTAATATCTGTTGCCAATCCTCCTTTTTGCTGAGGAAGATTGGCCCTGGGCTAACATCCGTGCCCATCTTCCTCTACTTTATATGGGATGCTGCCACAGCGTGGCTTGACAAGCGTTGCGTCGGTCCGTGCCCGGCATCTGAACCTGTGAACCCCAGACCACCGAAGCAGAGTGTGTGAACTTAACTGCTATGCCACTGGGCTGTCCCTCTATGCCTGTGTTTTGTTCTGTGTCTGTTTATATATTGAAACCATAAGTTCTTACTGATACCTCCAGTTCCAACCCAACACCATAGGGTTCGTGCTAGTTTTCTCACATCTGTAACTCCCTTCTCAGAGAGTGGGAAACCTGTCTCCCCTTATCCTTAATATAGTTACTTATTTGGTCAGCTCCCCTGTTTGTTACCAGTTGTTACCATGGTTAACCTCCCTCCCCAGGAGGACCTCTCATACCCATGCTGGGCTGCTGCCCCACCCCCACGGACCCTTCTTGCCCGGCTCAGGCTCTGCCTCCCTCTGCCTGGCGTTCCCTCTGCCCTAATGCCTGCCCATATGCTTACCTGGCTCTGCCCTCCCTAATGGCTTCAGAACTGAATTGCTGGGGGCAGGAGGGAAGGAGAAGGAAGCTTTTTCATCTGTTTTGATCAATAAATAAGCTTGCCCTTAGGATCTTAGTTTAGCATGAACTGGGCTCACCCAAAAATGATTTCAAGTAACTGTGATGCAGGTACATATTTTGCCTGATTTCATAAAACATTTGAGACAGCTCATATAAATGTTTTATAAACTTTATAAAATAGTTAAAGTAACCAAATTGAAAGGAAAGTCAGGGTGGGACAGGGAAATGAAATGACAGTTCTGTCAGTGCACAGAAATCATGAGGTCCTCCCTAATGGCTGGAGATGGGGAAAAGCGTGATTCTGATAGAACTAGCTAGCTAAGTAAGAAAGAGGTAAAGAAGAAACTCTGATGGTTACAAGATTCTCTGTCTTGTAAATAGACACGTAGTAGTCACACTGGAGAAATACACCTCTTCATGGTAATGAGGCTTACAGAAAGCCCTCTTGTAGATTCTCTTAAAGAGAACATTGTGACATATTGAGTAACATCCTCAACAACATCCCCACAGAATTCTAAAGCAGGTTCTCATGGTGGTTTTGCTGTTAGCATTCCTCAGTGTAAACTGAGGGCTTGATGCCATAAGAGGATTGAGTAAACCCAGCTCTCTAAGAGGATGGAGCATTATGGTCCAAGTGTGCAGCACTGCTGTGGACTGCATGTTTGTGTCCCCCCCAAATTCATATGTTGAAGCTCTAATCCCCCCAGTGGGATGGTATTTGGAGGTAGGGCCTTTGGAGGTAAAGTTGGTTTAGATGAGGTCATGAGGGTGGGGCCCCCATGATGGGATTAGTGCCCTTCTAAGGAGATGAAAGGATCCATGTGAGGATACAGTGAGAAGGCAGCTGGCTGTGAACCAGGAGGAGGACCCTTACCAAGACCCCAACCATGCTGGTGCCCTGATCTTGGACTTCCAGCCTCCAGAACTGTGAGAAATAAATGTTTGTTGTGTAAGCCGCCCAGTCTGTGGTATTCTGTTATAGCAGCCTGAGCTGACTGAGACAAGCACTGTAGCAGTCTGGCTTGTTCCAGCCATGCAGTTGAGAATAGCTAGAGTAACGAATGGACTGCTTATACATCAAGCATTCCTTCATGCATATGATTTCCCATAAGTAAGCTTTTGACAAGGATTAGGCAGCAGAGAACTCAAAGTTATATTCTCAGGCAAAAAAAAAAGATGGTAAGTGTTCTATGATGCTGATTGAGGGTGGCAGACCCATATTACTGGTATTCGGTCAGTACCTGGAGCACAGCAGGTGTTCAGCGAATTTGTATGGAATGGTTGTGTTCACACTGCAGGTAGGATTGTCACCCTCTTACAAAATCAGTGTTCCTCATCTCTCTCTGGAGAGGGCCAATGCCGTACCTATGGACTGGGTGAGTGTTTCTCCTTAGAAAAACAAGTCTGGGACCATTTTAATGTGTGGGGGATCAAAATTGGACACCCCAGAATGTATCTCTTTGCCTTGATTATTTTTAAGAACAAAAGACTCTGAAAGAAACTTTGACCTTCCCCCTATCTGCCTAAAAGAATTTAAGATAGAAGGCCGGTTCCAGGAGGAGCTAATACCATAAGATAACTGGAGTGTAATGTAAAATGTGTCTCTCAGGTCACACTGTCTACAGATGGCCGAGCAATCCGTAGTTTATCAAGTTTATCAAGTTGTTTATCAAACACACCCCCAACATCCTCCTTTGTCTTTAGCTGAAGATGATATTTAAGGTGGCAGCTTTGGCCATTCTGGCGAGTTACTGTTTTCCTGGGTTTCTCTCATGTATACATGTCATTAAACTTTGTTTTATTTTCTCCTGTTATTCTGTCTTATGTCAATTTAATTGTTAGACCAGCCAGAAGGACCTAGAGGGTAGAGGAAATTGTCTTCCTCCCCTGCAAATGTATTAACCACATGTTTCAAGGACCTATGCCTGGAAACATGGACTTTATCAGTTTAATTAAAAAAATTTCAAGTCAGGCATTGCAAGTCACCCGCAGTAGCCATAGGAAGAGGTCAGTAATAAGTACATTTGAAGACTAAAGCTCCTGATAAGTGTTACGGAATAAGTTGGTTGAAAAATGTCCACATCCATGAGTGAATTCAGGCCTGCTGTATAGAATTGTTAGACATGGCTAATTTAATGTTGGTGATGCTGCATAATTATGATTTTGGTTTTAGAGGAGATGATTGGAGCCAATTTTTTTTCTGTTGAGGACTTTCCTAGTTTTTGACAATGAAACCATTTTATCAATT
The DNA here is from genome assembly GCF_020826845.1 of Diceros bicornis minor. NCBI lineage: Eukaryota > Metazoa > Chordata > Mammalia > Perissodactyla > Rhinocerotidae > Diceros > Diceros bicornis. The sequence goes on along the minus strand of NC_080760.1, from coordinate 53,103,013 downwards.
TACAGGAGAATATTTACCTATTCTCTGTAGTATGGGAGCATGAACTGGGCTTACCCAAAAATGGTTTCAGGTAATCATGATGCAAGTTAATTAAAAAAGGGTGGGGGGGCAAAATACATCCCTGTTTTAATTCTGTTCAAAAATTCAGTTAATCAAATATATTGAGTGCCTGAGATGTGCTTGGCCCAATGGTAAATGCTAGAGCTTCAGTGATGGTGAAGCATGAGCCTGTATGCAGGAGGCTGCCAAACCCATATCCACTTACTACCGCCCAGAGTTAAAGCAGAGGAAAGTTCAATTAAAACTATAGAAGCCTTATTTTATTCCTTACAGAATTCCCCACAAAAATGATAATATGCAGAAAACCCAATAATAATCATGTAGATTATTCACACACTACAAGTAGTGAATTATTAAAGAAGAAATTGGAGTAGAGTTTAGATGCCATTTACAGCAAACCAGTGGGTCTTTAATTTGGGCCTGGGGGGGGGGTGGTGTTAGCTGACTGTTTTCTGATGAGCTGGCATTAGGGTCCTTCAGCCTGGCAAAGAGCTCTGGAGTTAACAAGGGTGTTATATTGATGAGGATCAGAATGAGCTTTGAGTTGCTTTGGTGCTTTTAAAACTTAAACTTTTAAGTTAATTATACTGTTTGAGGAAGGATTACAGGCATTTATTCAAAAAGGGGCTTAGAGGCCATGATATACAGGGCAATTTCTCTTGGTTTGTGATACAGGGACAAGTTGGCCTCCCAGAGACCAGTCAGGATGTGGCTTCCATGATCTCACCAGGTTCATGCAGTTGTCCAGAATCTTCTGTCACGCTTGGTATAATTGCCAAGCCCATAACCACCCTTACGGATTTCTTAAACTAGAACTTTTTGAAGATAATAAGAAATGTATAGCAGCATTCAGGGATAAGAGTGGAGTGGTCACGCATTGCAAACCTGGCTGGCATGCTGTGCCCTTTCCAGCTGCCTCAGTCATGCCTGGACTTGGAAGAGTGGGTGACCTTCACATGGTTCCAAATATGGGGCAGATGGGGCCAGTTTCAGTCATTGCCCATCTGTTCAGAGACATCCAGTAGGTTCTTAGATAAGTTTCCACTGTAAATATGGTTAAGGGATTAAAAACCAAGAAAGAAAAGGTGCCTTGTTTTTTTCCTGTGTCATTCCTCTCAACCGATTTGTTTTATGTCACTTTCCTAATTAGTGATCCACCGTTGCTTTGCATAGTCCCAATTAGCCACAGTATGCTGAGGAAAGTCAGGTTTTTGAAATGTCAACAGTTTCCAAATGGAATCTCTAAATATAATCCTTGTCTTGGATGCTTTATCCCTGGAATTCTGCTTCACTGTTGGCAGCATCATAGACTAAGTGCAATGTATTAGTTCTGCAGCGATTCATGCCAAATGCGTTGTTTCCTTTAGGTCAGGAGCCTTGAACGATTGTTTTTCTGTAGGGTGCATTTTATAAAAAGACATTTAATGCTAGATTTTGAGTTATGAATGAATGCCTTGGCTGCTTCTTGGGTTACTTTTCTGGCTGACCACGCCCTCAGAATTCCTTTGCATATTTTAAAAACCTTTTATGTGATCCGGAATTTCTGTGCTTGTGTAGATGATTTCTGTAGAATCATAGATGACATCTTATCTTTAGATGGTGACTATGGTATGGAGTAGAAAGCTGTGTTCCAAGACAATGGAGTCATTTTACAAATGAGTAAACTCTAAGGCTCAAATAAACTGTGCCCTGGTCCAAGGTTCAGCAGCAGGCCCACTGCATGATTGGGACCAAAACTTAGTTTCTTTGCTCCAGTCCAGTGGTGCAATCTTTGCACCAGGGACTTGGCTCTCTATGTTTATAAACAAGTGTTGTTTTAAGGGGGGAAAAGAGAAAGGCTTTTGCACACCTGCTGTGTGTCAGGCACCATTATAAGGACTTTACATATATTAACTCAGTCCTCAAAGTAACCTGCTACGGTTTGAAGATACCTACTTCAGACACTGAGTTTGGAATCAATAGAAAGAAACATCTGTCTCAGGAAGATGGAAGAGACAGTGAACGGCACGGCTCAGGTTGGCCACAGGGTGTTACCCCAGACTCTGGCACAGCTGGGCAGCTGTACACTCTTTCACAGGGGCAGGCCCCTTTCACTCCGTGCAGAGAGCAGGACAGAGTATGTGCTCTCTGCAGGGGGCCCCAAGAGAGGGGCCTGAGCTGTGCACCCCCTGGTTCTCCTTCCACATTCACTGCCTCCCTGAGAAGGAATGAGAGAGGGGCAGAGTGAGATCAGGACTGTTCCTCTAAGGACATCACTCCCCGTGGAAACATGGAACTAGGGAAAGGCAGTGTTCCCTTTCCCCACAACATTATCAGGTGCCTATTATTTTTCCTATTTTATAAGTGAAAGTGTTGAGGTCCAGGGAGACAAAGTCATCTGTGCAAGTTGTACAGCTGGTAGGTCCTTCAGACTGCAGCCAGGGTCTGCGCACTACTGAAGGATGCTTGTCGGGAGCAGGCTGAGAACTAACTGCAGGTGAGTGCCTTGTGGTCGGACGTGTGTGGACGTAAGATGCACGTCAGGCGTGGCATCTCAGCCGGCTTGAGGCTCTGCTCCTCGCAGTCCCAGCGCAGTGCAGCAGGTGGTTTTTGAATGTTCACAAGGGGCTGGGATTTGCAACTGTTAGTGATAAACGGCTTAGCCTTGAGTATATACTTTTGAAAGATTTAGAAGCTGAGTTTGCAGTTTAACTTTTGGAAGTTCATTCATTCACCATTTACTGAGAGCTACGCATTAAAGTGTTGCTCTAGGCGCTGGGCTAGAGACAGATAAGGCCCCAGGTGCCGCTGTCCTCGTAAAGCTCACAGCTGAACTGAGACAGATGGAAAATTAAGTGACTGGTCCTGTGTGATAAAAGCATAATGGGGTACGTGCAGACAGGGGAGTCAGAGAACGTGTGCAAGTTGTAATCCTGGGCCTGAAGAACTTTGGTTTGTAAGCACCATCTACTGCCTTGGTTATTGTGGGAGACAGATGAGAATCACGCGTGTGACCGTGACTCTCTCAGGGCTGGGACATTGTCAGTGACTGTTGAGTGCTGTAGGGATGCTCGTGTGCAGGCCAGGATAGCACTAGGTGTCTGAGATTCCCTCCCGCTGAGAAAGGCGGTGATTTTGTGGGTTCTGTAAGGGGGTCTTTATTAGTCAATATAGCTTAGCCTGTGCTGAGGCAGAAAAATTAACCCTGAAATCTCAGAAAAATTAACCCTTACTACGACAAAGGTTTATGTCTGACTCACACAAAGTGGATGCAAGTTGGGCAGTTTTCCAGGGCAGCTGACCGCCCTGAGGTTGCTCAGTGACCCAGGCCGCATCCGGCCTCTGCTTCAGCTTCTCAACACCTGGCCTCCAGGATTGCCGCGCGGTGGAAGGGCGAGCTGGAGGCTGGCACTCTGCTTTAGAGTGCTTTGTCTCAGAGGGACGTGCATTGCTTCCCCTTACAACCCCCTGGCCTATCTTCCTGCAGGGAGGCTGGGGGTGGGGAGAGGAGGAGCAGTAGATATGGTTGGAGGACTGAGTGTCACTGCCAAAGCTTGCAGTCTTTCCCCCGCCTCCACCCCTTGTCCTTTCAGTCTCAGCCCTTGGAGTATTCCACATCCTAACCCCCATCTTGCCTAGTTCGTCACAAGGGAGGTGGCGGGTGCTGTGGTTTAAGAGCATAGCATCTCCTGCTGTCACCAATTTCCAGCCATGGGATTTGGGCAATATACTTACCCTCTCTTGTGTCAATTTCCTCATTGATACCGTGTAGACGGTAGTAATAGTACCCAAACTAGGAAGGTGCTTGTGATGTTTAGTTGAGATAATACATACGAAGTGTTTAGCACTGGCCCTGAATGTGCTCAGGCTCCATGGATTGGTGAATCTTCAATAAATGCTAGCTGATTGATCTGAGCACGAGTATTGATTAGCAGACATCCACAGCTGGGAAAGCAATTTAAGATACAGACTATGCTGATGGAGAATAAGTCATTCACTTAAATAAAGCACATGGCACTCTTAACCCTCGCACGTGGAAACCTCGGATCTTACAGCTCAGGGTTGCACTTCTGTTTGCTGTGGGCATGCCCATCAGGAAGGAGAGAGGCAGCGAGAGAAGAGAACCAACCTTTGCTGAGCAGTAGGCACGGTACTGGGAGTGTGTAGTTGAATTCTCACAATAGCTTTGTGAGTGAGGGGCCTCATGTGCGTTTTAGAGACAAGGAACCTGAGTTTAGAGAAGGCAGGGCACTTGTCCACCGGCATACAGCTGGCAAATAGTGCAGTTCAGAATTCAGTCTGGCCCTTCTGACCCCAACGGAGCTGGAGCCAGAGCGGGCAGAGGGGAATGGCTGCTGTCCGGGCCCCGTGGAGTTGTTCTTGTCTCCCAGGATGGTCCTGAGTGATTGCGTGCAGCGTTCTTCTGCTTTGTCCTGCTGAATTTGAGGGCTTTCTCTTCCCTCAGTTTACCTGCTGTTTGATTTATTGTTTTTCTAACACATGATACTTGGTATTTATGCTGAAACCGGGCTAACAAGGCAGTTGAAGTATTTTTGTTCCATTTGAAACAATAGGCGAGTGAAACTGTTGAACCTTCCTGCCAGCCTCCGGCCACAGAAAATGAAAAGCTTGCTGGGTCAGAACGTGTCAACCAAGAGCCCCTTCATCTACTCACCGATTATCGCACACAACCGTGGAGAAGAGCGGAACAAGAAAATAGGTACGACCATTTATCCTGGCTTTCTAGCTGTGCTCTACCGCTTGACTTCCAACGGCTTTTCTAGATTTTTAAAACGTTCGACTTCCAGTCCAGCTCATTCATGCATATGCACACATAAGTATGCATGTATGTGCATACTCTCACGTGCACACACAGTATACATGTATGTACACACTCATGTGCACATGCAGTATGCATGCATGTGCATGCTCTCATGTGCACACACAGTATGCATGTATATATACACTCGTGCACACTCAGTATGCATGCATGTGCATACTCATGTGCACACACAGTATGCATGCATGTGCACAGTGTCATGTGCTCACAGTACGCGTGCGTGTGCACACTGTCATGTGCACACACAGTATGCATGCATGTACACACTCATGTGCTCGCACAGTATGCATGTATGTATATGCTCTCATATAAATTTATTCAGTTTGCTGCCTTTTGTCAGGTAGTTGCCCGTGGATCTGATTTCTGAAAATCTATTTCATAAAAGGTGATTTTTGCGGAAGTTCTAGAAACCAGAAACCTCTGTTATCTGAGACTTATACAAACTACAGAAGAATGATAATTAGAGATCAGAGTGATTTTCCAAGGCCTGAAGTGACTTCTGAATCACCAAAGATTAAAGATTGACTTATGTTCAGGATTGATTGGGGGATAAGGACATTATATTGTCTTCTCTTTTGAACACTGCAACCCTCGTTTTGTATCAGTGCTAAGGATAGCCAGTCCTGAGATGCCTGATGACTCAGTGAGGAAAGATGGAATTATGCTGCGGAATAGATTGGGTGCGGAACACTCCCATTCTTGAGGATCTCTAATGTGCTTTTCTTTGTGCAGAGTTCCCTGACCACGTCCCAGCCCCCGGCCTGCTCTTTCGTTCCTCACAGCAGACCCCTCGGGCTGGTCTGCGCCCCCATTGCTGTCCCTCCACGTCCTTCCTGAAACCTGGCCGTGCAGCCGGCCTTGTTCTTCTCCAGCCCCCCTTTCCTTGGGTCCCTCGCATTTTGAGATGGTGGTGCCAATCACTGCCAGCCACGAGCTGATGTGTCACAGTGACAAAGCTGAAAGATTCGGAGGCCCGGCCCTGGTTGGTCATTGGTGATTCCCTCTGAGGAGTATTTTGTTTTTACTTGGCAAAATATTTTATTCACCATTTCTTTTTTTTGTTTGTTTCTTTTTGTTTGTTTTTGAGGTTGTACACATTTATTAGCATATTTATTTTGGGCCAAATAGATGCCCTCCCTCTGCCTTCCCATTGGATCTACCCTTTATGGGATGTTTCAGACAGTTGCTGCTTGCTCTAGGAAACTTCCATTCTTGAGATAGCCTCTGCCAGCTTGGGGGTTTCAGAAGGTTCTGGGATTGACAAGAACTCTCATCACCCTGGCTGGCTGTTTTCTGTGTGCTTTTAGGCAGAAACAGTTCTCAAATTGTGAGTGCTTTGAAAATTCATGCCGATGTCCACTAGAAGGGCCTGCTACTCAGCAGTTGCCTTCCCCCTCCTCTGGGGAGTCCCAGTAGAAGACCTGCAGTGCTTTTGCACTCTGCTTTTGAAATTCAGTGCTTTCTTCTCCTTCTGTTTTCCTCATTTCCACTGTTCGTTTCTATATTCCCAATGGAGGAAAAAGGCATCCTGACTTCATGAGGCCCTTCTTCCCAGGATATGCGGTCCTGTTGCGCTTACAATACCACCCACACCCCGTAGCATGGACCGCAGGCTCTCCCTGACCTGGCTCTGCCTCGTGGTCCCACCCGCACTCTGCCCTTTTGTTCTCACCTCCTCCCTTTCTCACTCCTGCTCCTCAGATCCCGCTGCACGGCTCCTTTCTGTTCTTTGGACATAACATTCTTGTTCCAGTCTCCGGGTGGTGTTCTTGCTGTGCCCTCTGCCTGGAGCTCATCCCTTGTGCTGTCATCGGCTCACTCAACTGGGCCCTTCTCACAGGGCACTCCTCTCCGATGCCTGCACCTAACAGGCTGCTCCTCCCGTCACCCTCTACAGTCGCTGCCCGGGTTTCTCTTCACAGCACTTATATGTCTGTTCATCTGTTTATGGAAGTCAAAGCCTAAGGGACAATATGAGCATTAGGTACCTCACATAATCTCAGTTGAGATTTCTTGCATTAATACCAGCACTAGAATTTCTTAGCGTCTCTAAGGATCTCATAATAAACCTTATGCACAATTAGTAAATTATCTGAACACCTTAAAAATAAAGTGTTTCCTAAGACAGAGGGCGTAACTCGAGGAGGAGCACTAAAAAGACCTTGTGCTTTTCTGTAATGGTAATCATTTCTTTTATTCAAATTGTGCTTTATAAGAAGCTATCATATTTTAGCTCATTTAGTTTTCCCAGTGTTTTTTGGAGGAAGTAATTTTTTCTGCCTTTTATGGATGAAGAAACAAACTCAGAGAGATGACTTCCCGGAGGTTACTCGCTAGTTTAGAGGCAAAGCGAAAACTTGAACTCACATCTCTTCAGACCTAGAATACCGCTCCCCCCAGTGCCCTCCAGCTTTCTCTAATGTCACAGCTCGCATGGCGTGGGCCCAAACTCATGACAACACACAGTCCCTGCCCTCAGCACTTCCAGGTCAGTTCAGGCAGGCAGGACACAAGCGCATGAAAAGCTGACTACAAGACAAGATGTGGGTCAGAGCTCTCTGAAACTGCGGACCTGCCGCTGGCAGTGCCTGTGACTTACCTGCTGAGCTCAGCAGACAAGAAGTGCTGGGCAAGCTGGGAGTAGGGACATCTCAGATTTGAAAGGCCTCCTGGGGGCCCAGAAAGCAGTGTTGTCTGTGAGGAATGGGGTGGGCTTCCCAAAGTGGGGCTCAGAGGCTCTGGTTGTTCATTGTTTAAAATAAGAAGAAAATGAGGAAGACATGGGGTAATGCCCTTGAAAAGCAGCATCTGGCTGTAAATTATGATGAATTTCTGAAAACATGAGCCCTAAGTATATAGCATACTACAGCCTCTGTGTGCATGTGTGTGTGTGTCTCCATTGGTCAGTCCTTCATTGGTTCATCCCCTCATCCATCAGTAAACTCCCCTCGAGCTTCTCCTGTGTGTCAGGCATGTGGCAGCCCTGGTCCTGTGGTTCCAATGGTGAACACGGCAGTCATGGTTGTTGCTGTCATGAGGTGTAGGTAGAAGTTGGAGGGAAGTAGTAAGTAGTAACTACAAGAAGTAGTAAATACAAGTAAATGGACAAATAAATAAAATAATGCCTAGTTTTAATTAGTGCTATTAAAGAAATAAAAGTGGGTTGAAGTGGAGAAAAATATTCTCTTCTATGGCATGGAAGCCTTTGCCTTTCCTGACTAAATATCTTTAATAACTATATTTAAAATGACAAGATTTTGAACTTTCTCTGACATCTGAATGTTTTCCATTTGCATCCTGGGAAATGATTTTGCTTGTTTATTCTCGCATCCATCACATAGGCATTGATTCCCCTATTATATGTCAGGCATTGTCAGGGGTACACACGGATGTTTACCAGAAGCCAGATACTGCCTCTTGGTTCTCTGACCTCTACCCGCTCCTCTCACTGTGCTGCTCAGGCTAAAAGCCTGCAAATGACATTTCCCCAACTCCCTGGCTGCAAGATTCTCCTTTTTATTTTTTGTGAGGAAGATTGGCTCTAAGCTAACGTCTGTTCCCAATCCTCCTCTTTTTGCTGAGGAATATTGCTCTTGGCTAATATCTGTGCCCATCTTCCTCTATTTTGTATATGGAATGCCTCCACAGCATGGCTTGATGAGAGGTGCATAGGTCTGTGCCCAGGATTCGATCCTGCGAACCCTGGGCTGCTGAAGTGGAACGTGCGAACTTAACTGCTACACCACCGGGCAGGCCCCCACAAGATTCTCTTAGGGTCTATCGGGCAGCCCCTGCCTGAGGGTGAAGGTGCAGGAAGGCAGAAGTCATTTTCCTCCTGTTGGCCCCTCTGGCGGTGGCCCCCCTGGTGGTGGCAGTGGTGGTGCAGAATGATGCGGCTCCACCTGCGTTGGTGATTGCAGCAGCAGCAGCAGCTCTGTTTGCATTGTCCAACAGAGGCTATCACATAATAAGGTGCTAGTAATGAACAGCAAATGTTCATTAAAATGAATGAATGATCAACTGCAACTGTTTGCTGGTTGTCCCGGAGAAAGGCCCGACCAGGAAGGCATTTGTAGTGTGAATTTGAGTCTTTGACATTCTAGTTTTAGTCTATTGATTTTGGAAGACACCCTCAACCTTGTGCTCCTCCCTCGCCCCGCCCCCACTGCTTCTCTGCTCTGGAGAACATGCTTGAGAGGACTGGAAGGAGGGGAGCTGCGTGGACATCGTGGTTGACCAGGGAGGGCCAGGGGGTTCCTGGGCCACCTCCAGTGAGCAGTGACTGTCTTCCCATGGAAACACCTCCTTGGGTCTTTTTGGAGGTGGAAGATTGGGTCCTGTTCTGGTCCAGTGACTCGCTGTCTCTTGGTGGTGGGCAAGTCACTTTCTGGGCTCCTCTTTCCCTGGGTGGGTCCTGGATTAGTCATTACAGAATTGATGAGGCTCTTCTCTCTAGGACTTCCTAGGAGTCTCTGGCTGCTCTTTTTGGGTCTCACTGGGGCTGGCAATAAGCGTTCTCCCCAAAGAACATTTTTAGGAAAGTTTCACCCATTTTGTTTAGAGAAACTTCTAAAGGTGATTTGGGAGAATTAGAGGTATGAGACTCCTTCTCAGGACCAGCTACATAATTTGTGGGGCCCAGTGCAAAGTGAAAATGTGGGGCCCCTTGTTGAAAAATTGTTGAGAATTTGGAGACAGTGACAGCAGAACATTAAATCAAACATAGGGGGCCGGCCCTGTGGCTTAGTGGTTAAGTGCGCGCGCTCCGCTACTGGCAGCCCGGGTTCGGATCCCGGGCGTGCACCGAGGCACCGCTTCTCCGGCCATGCTGAGGCCGCGTCCCACATACAGCAACTAGAAGGATGTGCAGCTATGACAGGCAACTATCTACTGGGGCTTTGGGGCGGGGGGGGAAGGAGGAGGATTGGCAATAGATGTTAGCTCAGAGCCGGTCTTCCTCAGCACAAAGAGGAGGATTAGCATGGATGTTAGCTCAGGGCTGATCTTCCTCACAAAAAAATTAAAAAAAAAAAAAAATCAAACATAGGACCCTCTGAGCCTAGGGCTCTGTGGCTGCAGAGTTGCCACCCGTGAAGCCAGCCCCACCTCTTTATTTTGTCCGCTGCAATCTTAAGAAATTGTTGAAGTTTCTTTTTATGAAAATAATACTCTGCATTTGTTGCAGAGGGCTTAAACAAACGTTATCTAGTGATTCTCATAATTCCATGATGCTGTAGGCATTATATTCCCAATTTACAGATGAGAAAGTTAAGTCTCAACAAATACAAATTACCTGCCTCAGGTCAGAGAGCTAGTAAGTGGCAGAGCTCAGGCTCCAGCCCAGATTTTACGACTCAAAGCCCAGGGATTGTTTTTCCTTTATGATATGGCTCCTCATCACAGTGAGAAGCACCTGCTCATCTGAGTGTGACGATAAGTTCCGTGGATATTGCAAGATTTTTTCTGAGATACAATAGAAGCTTCAGCCAAGATGCATGTTATTTGTTGAACACCCGTGGGTAGGAAAATGTAATTTATATTCTGTGGCTTCTAATATCTTTTTGACAATCTACTCATCAGTGGATGGTGCCTAGAGGTTTCAAGAATCACATATCTTTAACCTAAAATTCCAATCTCTATAAATGAATCTTGGTGTATAATTGGGGAGTTATCATCACAGCAGAGGGTGTAAGTATTAGAGCAGAAACCCCTGAGGGCAGTTTTTGAGACTGTTTTCTGCTCTACCTTGGAATCATTTCCCAGTCTTTCTGTCTGTACGTTGCTGGCGTCACTGTCGTCTGAGTTAAACTCTGCACAGAAGTGATTGCAGTGCATGTCCTGGGCTTCCGTGCCATGGGTGAGGGTTTTACATAATTTGTGATAGGACATTGTGGTGTGGCCAGGCCTAGTGCTCAGGTCGACACCTGCCCCAGCAGTGGTGGCCTGGACAGGCTGTAGCTGTTGGATGGACTTGGGCTGCAGCCTGGCCATGCAGCTGTCACTTCCCACTGTGCCACCTCGGACAAGTGGTCTTACCTCCCTGGGCTGCAGCTGTGCTGTCTACAGAATGGGGGCAAGCAAAGCTAACTCAGAGGTTCTTCTGAGGGCCAAGTGAGACAGTGTTCCTAAACTACCTAGCAGCCGTTCAGAGACGGTTCTGAGTAGCAGTCGCGTGTACCGTTCAGGTGCTGGGGATGCAGTGAGCAATCAGGAGTGCTTCCTGCCAGAGGGGTCCGTCCAGTGAAGTAGAAAGAGACGAACCTGTCAGCAAAAGCAACCAGAAGATGCTGTTCGTCCATGGATAACAATACGCATGGTGTACAACACAGAGTGGGGAGGACCTCATACAGAGTGGGTGTTTTGTAGCCATCAGTTGCTGTTCCTTCCCACTGTTTCTGGGAGGAAGTGTCAACGAAAGGGCTCCCCCGTTTGCTTTGACACTCTAAGGCATGGAGAGGAGATGATCTCCTCCTTTCAGACAGAAATATCTATTCATGTAATCAGTGGTTTATCTTAGGTTTACCTGTAGTAGACTAGGACCATGCAAGTATAAATAACTCCTTTCAGAAGCCCAGGAAAATGATTTTTTTAACGATGAGTTTTTTGGTTATGACAGAAAACAAACAGTTCCTTGACTACCAAGCATAGCAACATGTTAAAACAAGTGACGTCTTCATCACTGTGACAAAGGGGCTGGCGTGCTAACCACCTAGTCAGTGCCAGGCTCAGTGATACTGCAGAAGGGTCGCGGTATGCGCACAGTGTGCTCTGGAGAAGGACTTCTGTGAACCTCCCCTGGAAGGTTCTCATAGCCTGGGAGCCTGGGAGGCCGGGATAAGGAGAGGCGAGATGAAGAAGGGAGGAGACCTGGGTTTCTGGAGCTAGGAGCAGGCAGAGCAGAAGAGTGAGAAGAGAAGGTTTGGTGTAGCCTGTCTTAGGCTCTGTGCAGGGTGCCTGGTGCAGAGTGTTTGGAAAAAGCGGTGTCTTTATGGAAGCTCTGTGAAAGCTGAAGAATGCTAATGAATAAATCTTAGTATCTACTCTAGAAAAAGCCTTTTTACCGCCAATGTCCATTCTAGATGCCTCTTTGAGTTCAAAGACCTGAGCTTGAATCTCTGTGGCATCACTTACTAGCTCTGTGATTCCTAGGCACGGTTATTAACCTGTGTGGACCTTGGGTACCTGCCTTGTAACAATGGGGATGATAATCCCTATCTCACAAGGTAATTATGAAGAGGAATGAGATAACCTGCTCGAAGTGCCTCACCTCACAAGTGCCAACACTTGTTAGTTGATTCTGAAGTTCCTTCTGATTTACCTAATGGAGTATCTTAAAGGGAGGAGAGGGCAATGGAAGTGGGGATGGGTACTGTATTAGTTTTCTTTTGTTTTGTAACAAATTACCACAAACTTAGTGGCTTAAAACAACACAAATTTATTTTCTCACTGTTTCCTTGGGTCAAGAGTCTAGCGTGTGTTAGCTGGGTCCTCTGCTTAGGGTTTCACAGGCTGAAATCCAGGTGTCAGCTAGGGCTGTGTCCTCATCTGGAGACTTGATTGGGGAAGATCTGTTTCCTAGCTCCCTCATGTTGTTCGTCATTCATTTCCTTGCAGTTGTATAACTGATGCCCCTGTTAGCTGTCAGCCAGGACCACTCTCAGCTCCTAGAGGCCACTCTCAGGTCCTTGCCATGTGGCCACCTTCACAAGCCCTCTCCTGCTTTTAATCTTTTCATTTAGGAAGGGTATGGTCCTTTTTAAGGGCTCTCCTGATTGGATCAGGCCCACCCAGGATAATCTCCCTTTTGATTAATTCAGAGTCAACTGATTGGGGGCCTTAATCACACCTGTGAAATCCCCTCAGCTTTGTTATATAACATAACCTAATCATCATATTCACACTCAAGGGGAGAGGACTACACAGGGCATCTATACCAGGCAGGGAGTCTTGGGGGTCATCTCAGAATTCTGCCTCCCATAGGTGTTGAACTGCAGCTGGCCTGGGAGTAGTCAGGGAAGAGAAGCCACCATCTTCTCTTACAATCTCAGCAAGAGGATGGAGGAATCAAGCTATATGCCACTTAAAAATGACTGCAGCACCATCTTCCTAAGTACCATCGTCTGGGCCAGGGAGGTTCTGTGTGACTTGTGGCTCTTCACCAAGAACAGTGCTGTCTGGATTGATTTCAGTTTTGTGAGGGTGCATTTGGCATGCTGGTATGAGTTCAGCCTGCTGAAGACGACAAGAAACATCAGTCACAGAGCATCCAAGTGGTGGTGATGACTTGCTGTGTTTCAGAGAAAGCTAGTGGTAAAAACTAGCTTTGAATTGTTTATCTCAAGATGATCATAATGCCCACTGCCTCAATGGAAAAATAAATTGCCAGAGGAGTAATCTGAAACCATGTGAAACATGCAGAGTGCCAACTAACACATGGATTCTTTTGTGTGTGTGTATTTCTAGATTTCCAGTGGGTTCAAGGAGATGTATGTGAGGTTCAGCTGATGGTATATAACCCAATGCCATTTGAACTCCGAGTTGAAAACATGGTATGTATCACCAATCATTTGATCCTTTTGGGCTAAACACCAACTTACCATTAAAACATGTTTTTTACTTAATGTTTGAGGCACACATCCTATGATATATATTTGTTTTGCCAAAGATTATAAACTGCGAGTGGAAGACCACATCTTGTCATTCCTGTGCCTTTAGTGCACAGCACTCAATAAATGTTTGAATCAACAAAGAAAGATACCTCTGATTTGAGCACACTCTGAGCTTAGCTGATTGGATATATGGTTTGAAATAATCATGTTGAAATTTACATGAGATTAGCACAGATTACAAAGTCTATATTATGCCTGCTACTCAAAATCAGCATTACTTTATTGCTACAAGATGACAAGATGATCAAGGCCTAAGGGGAGAGCAAGCTCTGTAGAATAAGAGAATAAATTACTGCCCTACTACTGTGAGATTTCTCTGGGGTTTGAAATCCGATGTTCTGTTTCTGTGTTTTGTATAGGGTGTTAAATGTTCACTTTGTAGTGGTGTCTGTTGGAACTGCTCACCTAATTCCATAGTCAGTGGGAAGGAGATTTGTACTGGCTCTCCACGCTAATTCTAATGTTTCCAGAGCAAAGCCACCTGCTCACCATGTGGATTCCATTCCTCGAGTCTTCTCTATGCTTATTGTTATACAGTACTAATTGTAACTTTTCAGTGACGCGCAAAGGATAGTGTTGAGAGAGGTGGCGTTTTCCTTTAGAGTTGTACGACTCATGTTCAGGGTAAAAGGAAGGCTCTTCATGCAGGTACCTTGCTGAGTGCCCAGGCCGCACGTCAGGCCCTGTGCGAGGCATGGGGGAGCCTGGTCCCTGCCATGACTGTGGTCAGTGCTGTGGTGGAGGTGCATAAGGTGCCGCAGGACCCACGTGGAGAGTCAGGGAAGGTTTCCTGGGAGAGAGGACGGCTCAGCTGAGAATACAAGGATGAGTTAGAGTTTGCCAGGCAGACTGGTAGTCATTGTAGGTGATGTTTAGGCTTCCAGCATGAGGCATAGTTTTCTAAAATCTGTTTGAGTTCTTAGAAACTCACTGAATATTAAGCGTACAGTCCTGAGGTCATTTGGAGAATGACTACAGGATGATTGTTTTCCTCCTCCTCCTGCTGTGCAGACACATGCTGGCCTTAGGATCTGGCTCTTGGCCAGGCCCCTTAAGTGACTTGTGTCTCTTGGCCTAAACAGGGAATAATAGTTGTTTAGAGAATTTCCCCCAAAGTGGTTAAAGTATCATATGTCTGATGCTCTTTCTTATACATTTTTTATCTTAAAAAGTGGTTTTCATTTTTATTGGGTTTAAAAGTAAGATGTGTTTTTTATAAAAAAATCAAGAATAACAAATGATAAAATAAAAATTATCACTAAGAGATAGCCCACAAATCATGGTCAGAATTTTGAAAATTAAAATTTTTAAAAATTAAAAATTTTGAAATATTTCAAACACATGAAATGTTACAGGGAATAATAAACGCTCACATATCCACCATTGATGTTTAGAAAATTATAATAGTTGGCCCTATTTGCTTTAGCTGTTTTAAAAAGAAATAAAATGCCAATATTTTGCCTAGAGGCCGTGGCCGTCTAATTGGTTTCTCTGCTTTCACTCTTGCCCACTACATCTGTTTCACACATCAGTAGATCACCTCATGCTTTTGCTCAAAATCTGGGCACAGGTGTGCTCATTGCTGCTAGAGTGTCTTTGGTTCTGCGTGTTTTCTGCAGACAGAGTTAGGAGGAGTATGCATGTGTGTACACAAGGACATGTACTTACATATATACCTGCATGCATACATCTACGTGTGTGTATATGTATACACACGTGCCCATATGCATGCATATACACATTTTGTAACTCCTGACTTCACAGTGATACCTCCCATTCTAATCCATCTCCTTTCTTTCTTCCTTCTTCTTTCCTTTCCTTCCTTTCTTCCTTCTTTCTTCCTTCCTCTATTCCATGTCTGTGTCCTGTCCTCCATTGTGAGAACTTGGCTCACAACAACATCAACACGTTCTCATCTGCTCAGTCCTGTAATCTAAAATAGTTTCAGGGTTGTGTTGACCATAGCACTGCAGAAAACAAACCTACTAGAAAGAATCCAGGATCTCTCCTTCATTTCGGTCGTCTTTAATTTATCTCAACCATGTTCTGTAGATTTCAATGGGCAATTCTTACACATCATTCATTAGATTTATTCCAAGATAGTTGATTTTTAAAAATCTCTTGTTAATGGTATTTTTTACATTTTATTTTCTAATTGTTTATTGTTAGATTATAGAAATACCTTTGCTCTTTTTTATGCTGACTTTGTCACTTTGCTAAGTGCGCTCATTAGTTCGTATTTCATTCTAGATTCCACAGGGTGTTCTATGTTCATAGTTTTGTTTTTTGTGAATAATTGTCCTATGCGTTTTATTTCTTTTTCTTGCGTTATTGTACTGGGTAGCACCTCTATTACAATGTTGAGGAGAAGTGCTGAGCACAGACATCCCTGCATTGTTTCCAGTCAGGGGGCAGCTCCTTGAGGCCAGAGAATCTGTCTTGTTCACCGTCAAGTACCTGGTACATATTGAAATGAATTGATAGTTCTTAAGTGCACCAGAGGGATATTAATGGATAATATATTTCCACACTTTATGGTTTTTTTCTTTGTTTACATTCTCATTTGGTAAAACAACAAAACAAAACAAAGATAAAAAATATAGCAATCAGGGATAATATCAAGATGGAATTGTTGTTTAGGCACCCATAGTGCTTTCCATTTCCAAGATTGTTTTGTGTTAATCACACTTTTAGACTGTCTCTGCAATTCTCTGTGGATTTTATAAAAGCTGTTTCATTCTGGGAGTCCTGGAGCTTGCCTGTTAGTAGATGTGCAGTGGCTAGTTTGGAACTGGCTAACAGTGGTGGGTTTGGGCTGTGCTTATTCATGTTGCTCCGTCACTTGCTTTAGGGGCTTCTCACGAGTGGCGTGGAGTTCGAGTCTCTCCCTGCAGCGCTTTCCCTTCCAGCTGAATCTGGTCTTTACCCGGTGACGCTCGTTGGGGTCCCACAGACGACTGGAACGATTACTGTGAATGGTAAGGAGAATTCCTCTCTGATTTCAGGTGGAGTAGAAGTGCTGACCTCCTGTACTGCCTCACTGAGGCCTGTCACTGGTCACCCGGCATTGTGGTCCCACCCAATGTAAAGATAATGGGAAGACTGCAGTTCTTTGGGATGTGAAATGAAACGTTTTTGAGTGTGCAGGATGTGGTGCCGTGCTCCTGTTACAGCGGGAGGGGTCCTCACTCTGTGTTCTGGCCTCATCGCCCCTCTCCTCTCCCTCATCTTCACCATTCTCCGGTCTGCTGACTTCTTCCAATAAGCCTGCAAACGTGCTCCAAGCTTCTCCCACTGCAGTTAAGCCCTCCCAACTCCACTAAGTGCGGCGCCTGCTTTTCGGTTTCTATCTAACTTCACTGCCCAGCAGCCTTCGGCACCGCTGCCCGCCGCCTTCCTGGTGCTCTGTCTCCTGGTCTCTGTGATGGCACACCCTCTGGTTTTCTGCTGCCTCTCCCGCCTTCCTTTTCAGTCAGTCTCTTCCCCAGTTGCCTCTTCTACAGCCCAACCCTTAGGACAGTGTTGCTCGTGGCCCAGCTTCTATGCTTTCCTCTCTCCCGCCCTCCCTCTGCTTCCTCTTCCTCTCCTTCCTTCCCCCAAGCCTGGTCCCGCCCCTCTCTCCCCATCTTCCTCTCTTCTCTATTCCCTTCCTTCCCTCTCTTCCCCCCTCCCCTCCTTTCTCCATGTGGCAGCTCTAGGCAATCCCATCAGTCTCATCCACTTTTCTGGCTTCAGGTCCCATCTGTATGCTGCTAATTCCTAGGGTCTCCTGTCTAGACCCCTTTTCTGAACCTGCATATCCAGCCGCTAACCAGCCATCTCCTTGGCTGTCTCGTAGGCACTTCACATATAATATATCCCAGCCAGAATACATCACCTCCTCCCCGGAGCTGCCCCTCCCCATCTCAGTCAGGGCATCACCGTCTAGCAGTTGCCCTAACCAGGTACCTGGGAGTCATCCTTAACTCCTCCTGTCTCTCTCACACTCACCCCCGTGTTACTGACTGTGTCATCAGTACTCCTCTTCACCTCCACAGCCACTCCACAGAACATGACCCTCTTATACGGTTTGTCACAAAAGCATCAGGACTGGTCATTCTGCCCCAAGTCTTGCTTGCTAATAAATTCGTTTTCCATCCTGCAGCCAAGTGACCTTTCTGCAGTGTAAATCCGATCATGTCATCTCTTGACCATGAGTCTTAGTGCCTTCACAGTGCCCTCATCATCAGGGCTAACTTCCTTAGCACGGCTTGGAACCCTGTGTGATCCAGCCCCTGTGATCTCCTCTTTGCCCCTCCTCTTCTGGATTACACTCCACTCTCATAGACGTCTCTTCTGGAAACACGCCAAGCTCTCCGAGCCGTTGCCTGTGCTTTTCCTTCTCTTGGCATGCCTCCAGACTTGGCTGGCTCCTGGGCTCCTCTACTTCTCAGCTCAGACCTCCTTTCCTCCTGGAGACCGTCCTCAGCTTCTCTATGCTGGATCAGGTGCCCTGCTCGGTGCTCCTACGACACTCTGTGCATGTCCCTCCTTCATGTCGCTAATTGTAATTGCTTGCTGGCCTTTGCCTTCCTGGCCTTGTCTGTCTTGCTCAGCTGGATCCTCAGCACCTGGCACGTAGTACGTCTTCAGTACGTATTTGTTGGCTGAAAGAAGAAACATTTCTGGGAAAGGGTGTTCTCTATCAAGCCATGAGGCAGGCGTCATCCTAGCTTAGGATGTGTTGCAGCAAGTGCTGAGATGGGGCCCAGCACATGGCTTGTGGGAACACGGGGGAGAGGTGGCCCAGAAGGGGAGAGTGGGTCAAGAGGGACTCCTAGTAAGTGACCCTGAGGTTTGAAGGCCAACTAGGAACTATCCAAATGAATGGAGCGGGGAGTTGAGGGGGTTCCAGGCAGAAAGAACAACCGGTCCAGAGACCCCGAGGTAAGAGAGAACACAGTGTGTTGGGGAACCGGAGGTGACTCAGAGTAGCTGGTCCAGGGCAGAGAGGTGGTAGTGACGAGGCTGGGAAGGTAGACAGAGGGCAGACCCAGAAGGGCCTTGTAAATCGTGCTGCGGGACGTTGGCTTTCTCCTGGGGCAGTGGGGCTGCTGCATTGTTTGAATGGAGGAGCGATATGATTTGAATGGAGGAGCGGTAAAGCAGCACCCCTGAGGCTGCTTTGTGGAGAATAGGCTGGAGATGGGCAAGACTGGAGGCAGGGAGACCAACTATGCAGCTATTGCGATAATCTGGGGACAAAGGTAGGACCACAGCTGTGGTGGGGGGTGGAGCAAAGGAGAGGGATTAGAGAGGAAATAATTGGACCGAAAGGCTTGGTTCAGAGTAACACACAACCAATCACCAGTAGGTTCCTGGACGAGTAAGGTTCAGAGCCTAAGTAACAAAGTTCTTAGCTGTTTATCCTTGGTACAGACTAGTTAGTGTTCATTTTTGGTACACATTATATACGAAGTGGAAGGGCTGGCCTTGTATTATCAGGCATAACACAGAGGATTCGTCATCAGATTTTGGGTTTATTTGCAGTCATTTTCAGCAATGGGTGAGAAAAGGAAAATGGTTGATTTTAATTAAGAAATGGAAAACAAAGGTTGCTGAGCAGACAAAACCACATAATATCAGGTTTTATAGAAAACAAATATGAGGAGGCTTTAGTGCCTGACGTGGGTTCCTAGGGAGGGAAATGTTTGCAAGTTAAATTAAAGAAGTCTTTTAAGAAACATCCTTTAAAAAGAAGGAAGTGTGGGTGCTGTGAATTGGAGTTATTTTAAGTTGAGAAACCAGTTTACAACCAGCAGAAGGTAAAGGGGAGCGTCGATGAGGCTCTAGAAGGGCCCTGATTTGCCCTTGAGGTAACTGCTTGCTTCTCTGTTTAGTACAGAACCGTTTAATATGAATGCAGGAAACTTGTTGCCCTAGGCATTTAGCCATTGGGTATTGTTTAATTTGTTACACAGTGAATGTTGTGTATGATAATTCTCTCCCAAAATTTCAAAAGCCATTTTACGGCTTTACTTAAACAATTTCAAGTGCTTATCTGGCCAATGGAGTGTCTTTTTTTTGCATGGAGAATTTGCTGATGTTAAATTATAGTGCTTGTACACATGCAGCACATTTGCCATATCACGTAGTAGTTATAATAACAGTAATTGACTCTTGAACTTTTGTCTCTCAACGGAAGGTTTTGAATCATTTTTCAAATATTTATTAACCTGGAAAGGAATACTAGCTATTGTTCTTATTTTAGAGATGGATACATTTGCAAAGCAAATTAGTAAAGGGATGAGATACTAATTATTAAGTTGTGTAGCGATTTATAGTTGACAAAGACTGTCACATACGCACTTCATTTGGACCCAGTCCCCTTGTGAAGCAGGAGTGCAGGTGCTCTTATCATCTCCCTTCTCCATATGAGGAAGCCAAGGGCCTTCGGGGTTGAGTGCGGGGGCTCTGGGTGAGACTAGCAGTGATGGGGCCTCAATCTGAACTGGACGCAGGTGTTCCGAAAGGGACCGCTCTCTTTTCATTACCCCGGGGCTGCCTTCAGGTGTAGGCATGAGGCGTGAAGCCTTTGCAGGTGGTGTGAAGCTTTTCTCTTGTTTCCCAGGTTACCATACCACGGTCTTTGGTGTCTTTAGTGACTGTTTGCTGGACAACCTCCCGGGAATAAAGACCAGCGGCTCCACAGTCGAAGTCATTCCTGCTCTGCCCAGACTCCAGATCAGCACTTCTCTGCCCAGGTAGGCACGCTAAGAGTCTACTTTCTGACAAGAAACGGCGCTTAAGAATATTTTTTAGTTATACTTTTTTTAATGGCACCAAAAGTTTGAGTTAATCTGTGATTCTTATGACCAGAGTATGGGTGAAGGGTTTCTTCAAGATAACCGCTTGGCAATATGCTTTGCTTAAAGCGGATTGGAACAAAGTTGAAGTGTTTATTACCAAGAACAGAATAAAATGTGAAATTAGCCTTTGGAATCATAATTTTTGTGAAAGACGATCAAGGTTTTAGGGAATTTAAGAAAAAACTCTTATCTTTTAAAAAATAGGCCTTTTTTTTCTTTTAGCTTTATAAGAAAGCATAAAAAGAAAAGGAAATAAATCTCAGGAGTCCCAGAAGCAATTATCATTAATGCTTTGTGGTATTTCCTTCCAGTATTTATCTGTCCTTTTTATTTTATTTATTTATTTATTTATTTTAAATTTTATTTATTTTCTTTTCCCCCAAAGCCCCAGTAGGTAGTTGTATGTCATAGCTGCACATCCTTCTAGTTGCTGTATGTGGGACGCAGCCTCAGCATGGCTGGAGAAGCGGTGCGTTGGTGAGCGCCCGGGATCCGAACCCAGGCCGCCAGCAGCGGAGCGCGCGCACTCAACCACTAAGCCACGGGGCCGGCCCTATCTGTCCTTTTTAAAAAATATATGTAGTTTGAATAGTTGAGATCATACTACATTATATGTAGTATCATAGATTACTTTTTGCATAACCATATAACATAAGATAAAAAATTTCTATTTTAATTGCTTCAAAAAGTGCGTTATAAAGACATCTCAAAATTGTATCACCATTCATTTCCTTGCTATTGGAATTTGAGATTGTCTCAATTTTTACTCTTATGAATAATGCTTTAATGTTTGTTCTTTTGGCTGTTTTTGTAAAGTGTATCTTGGGATTTTCTGAAGTGTTTTGAAAGCTCATTCACATATTTAACAGGCCCTTTTCAGTTCCAGGCACCGTGCTAGAGGCTAGGGCTATGAGAGTGGACACAGTAGCCCTGCTCTTTGCCTTCACAGGAAGTTACAGTCAAGTGGGAGAGATTGACAGGTAGCCAAACAGTCACAGTCTACTATTGTCGGGACTCTGATGGGGCTGTGGGAGATCACAGGGACTCAGGGAAGATACCTTCCAGGAGGCGACGTCGAGTGTGGTGTGATAGGTGAGGGAGGAGGAATTAGCCATGTACAATGGGTAGGCGGGAGAATTTTCGAACAAAGACAGCAGTCTGTGAGAAACCCCAGGGGTGAGAGAAAGCATCATGTGATTGGAGAATAAAATGAAATCAGAAAAAAATTAACTCAAAAGGATCATAGAACTAAATGTAAGAGCTAAAAGTGTAAAACTTTTAGAAAAAAACATAGGAGAAAATCTTCATGACCTTGGGTTAGGCAAAGAGTTCTTTGATATGACATCAAAAGCAAGATCCATAAAAGAAAACATTGATAAATTGAACTTTATCAAAATTAAAAACCTTTGCACTTCAAAGACACCATTAGGAAAATGAAAAAACCCAGTAATTCAAATCCTAGGTATCAACCCAAGACATATGAAAAGATGTATTGACACAGAAATGTGTACATGAATGTTCACAGCAGCGTTATTTATAATTGCCAAAAAAAGTGGAAAGAGCTCACATGTCTGGCAACTGGTGAATGGGTAAACAAAATGTGGTACATCCATACAACAGAGGACTACTCAGCAGTCAACAGGAATGAACTCCTGATACATGCCCCCTGTAGATGAGCCTCAGAAACAAAGAAGAAAAAAAGTGAAAGAAGCCGGATGCAAAAGGCCACGTAGTGTGTGATTCCATTTATATGAAATGCCCAGAAGAGGCAGATCTCGAGAGAGAAAGCAGATCAGTGGTTGCCTCAGGCTGGGAGCGGGAGCAGGGATTGATTGCAGTGGGCACCAGGGCTCTCTTTGGGGTGATGGAAATGTTTTAAAACTGAGTATCAGTGTTGGTAGTACAACTTTGTAAATTTACTAAAAATGATTAAATTGCATAGCTAAAACAAGTGTATTTCATGGTATGTAAATTATACCTCAATTACGCTGTTTTACAAAAAGTGAATTTTGGTGGCTTTAGCATAGAGTACTGATCTCAGGGAAGCCCAGGGCAGCCTCAGGAGGACATTGTTGTCTTTGTTCCGGACACGAGGACAGCAGAGCTCCCAGGGCGTGAGCTGCCTCTGAGCATGTGTTAGCTCAACAGCCGACTCTGCAAGCCCCCAGCTCAGGCTTCGTCCCCCTATCATAGCCTCCTACTGCTCCCTGTAACACTGCAGCACCGACTGGTGCCAGGTTACGGATGACACAGGCCTCAGGCCACGATTTCAGGCACGTGCTCCTGGCTTGTTTGAGGACCCTGAACTAAAGGGAGAGATGAGAGAGCTGGCAGTCGAGGTCACACCGGTGTGCCTGCCCCACGCTTGGTGAACCCTCACAGCTCTTCAGTAAAGGACAAGGTGGCTTAAGGTGCAAAAGCACTAAGTAAAAGTGCTATTCCAAAAGGGAAAAATGTTTTGGGAAAAGATGACAGTGTCATTTGTGCTAGTAAGGCCATCTCTCTAGCAATGTAAGGCAGGGGTGGCTGCGAGAAAAGGGACACAGAGCTCTTGCTATCTGCTTCCCTCCTTTCCTGAACTGGTTTCCCTCCCCGTCTGGCTGTGCACTTGTACTTTGTGGTATTAGTTACCTCTCAAGGAAAAGACCTGCGCCCACGGCCAGCTTACGTACCCCATGAAGTGTGGAGCCCAGGGTGGAGCGTGGGTCCCAGCATCCCCTGCTGGGACTTGTTCCTCAGTGAGAGCATAGAGGCGGTGGGAGGGAGGTCCCCGTGTCAGCGTTCCAATTGGAGTTAGAATGTTTGTTTTTTATTTCTTATTTTTAAAACTTGTATGTAATACGTGTATTTTGCTAACGAGATTTTCTGAAATAAAAAGTGACTTTTCTTTAAGTGAGTGTTGCTTATAATTAATGTAAATATCCCTGTGACTGACTCATTCAGTTCACTCACAAGCATTTATTAACACCTACCAAGCCCTCTAGGCATTGTGCTATAGGACTAGCCATTAATAAGAAATGCCCCTGACCCAGGCCTCTCCCCCTGTAAGCGCTCATGTCTGGAGGAGAGATAGACTAACTATAGTCAGATTCACTAAGTCTTCCCGTAGAGTGAAAACAGGAAGAGAGGGGAGGTTCACTCTCCCTTTTGGGGTTCAGGAAGGCTTCATAGAGAGTGTGATGTTTTAGTTGGGCCTTACAAGATTCACAAAAGTTGGCTAGATAATCAAGCAAGGAAAATATGCCAAGAAAAGTGAACAGTAAGTCAATTAAATAAATAAACAAATATAGAACATAATGAAGTAGAGTTAAATGCTATGAAAAAAACAAAGCAGGGTAAGATAAAATGTCCAGTAAAGGCAGATCTGCAGAGACAGAAAGCAGGGAAAGGGGGCGAGTGGGATGCTGCTTTTTATACTCACGACAGCAAAGGTGGCGTGGGGGCAGAGGCCTGCGGGAGTGGGTGGGATGTGGCAGAGAGCCTTCCAGGCAGAGGGCAGCGAGTCTGAGGCTGAGCGAACGGTGCTGGTTTGCTCGAGGGCCAGCGTGAGCACTGACGGATGGAGAGGGAGGCCGAGGTCGGGCAGTGTGTGGAGATGAGTTGTAGGGCGCTCTTACCTCCTCCATGGCCAAGCAGCCGATGTGAAGATGTGTTTCACTGGGCGGGGACCTAGGAGGTACCCATTAAGTATGCAGTGAATCACCGTCCTGGGCCTGTGTAGTTGATTGTTGGGATGCTTTTCTGTATCGAGCAGGTGGTTCAAATTTGACATACTTATTAGTCTGTTCAACACAAATTTAATGAGTACCCGTTATATGTCAGGCATCTGGCTAAGAGCTGAGAGTACAGAAATAAAAACATCATCCCTACCTTCAAAAAGCTTTTGATCTAGTGCGGGGTTAGGGCGAGTGGTCCTATGTAGAATGGTGGCAGCTCTGCCCACAGAGTGTTCAGGGGACTCAAAGGAGGAGCTGTTACGTGTACATGGACAGGGGCTGAGCTGCTTTCTGAAGCAAGAGTAGGAGATGGGACATTGTTTTTGAAGGGGAAGCACGACGAGTGGAATCTATTGGAGGCAGACAGGTGTGGCTGTGGCGCTCCTGTCCGCCGTGGAGTCCTGGTGCTCAGCTGTGCTTGGCCTCAGGCACTGGTGCTCCCCTTGAAGCTTCAGTGCTGCTCAATCCTGAGGCAGTTTTACTCAACATGGATAAGAGATCAGGGGCCACACCCTTAATAAAGATGATTTTGTTGGTGTAGACCTCATACCTACCTCCCAAGGTTTGCCCATGTAAACCTGTATTCCCACGTCGGAGTTCCGCTCTGCAGAGGAGCTCTGCCCTCATCTCCTCCTAGGAGACTGGACCTTGACCCCCTCCCTGGGGGCCTGAGCTTGGTCGGAATTGGGAGTCCCTAGGGACATTTACGGCTGCCATCTTATCGCTGAGGCTCACTTGGGACTCAGCCCCTTTTCAGTGCTAGCTCTTGTCTCATCCCAGCTCCAGTGCTCACAATGCGTGGGATGCTGTACTTTGGGACAGTCAGCCCCCTGTGTCTGGGCCAGGCTCTGCGCTGTGTCACATCTCTGCTTTCTCCCCTCCTTCTTTTCCTACAGTATGAGAGGGGCTGCCATCCTGTGTGTTTGAGACGCAAAGTAATTAGTCTCGGCTGTGTTTCAGTTTTTCCGAATACCTTCTCTGCAAATTCACGTTGACTACAAACAGCTTTCACTAGAGAAGGACAGCATGTTAAAGTATGGAAAGAAGTCATTTAGAATGAGGATGGGAGTCACTTTTCCTTTCTTGACAGAGAAAGTTTATTTCTTAACTCATGAACAACTTTAAAGATATGAAATGCAAAGGAATTCACCTCAAGTCATTATACTGTTATTTTCTGAAAATGTGGTTTGCATATAAAAGCTCCTCTATCAGAGCCTGGAACTGGAGGCCCCCAGGAAGGGCATGACTGGCTCTGTATGCATAACTTGTTTAAACATCGTCTCTTCCCTTGGACAGCAGAGGTGTGAGGGCAGCACTGTCTGGAACATTCTTTTCTGTCCTTTGGACCAAATAGTGTGGGGATATGAAGCTCTCCTGTGGTGTATAGAAGCAGGACTTGGGTCTGACCCTGATCCTTTCTGCTGTAATCTGGAGCAGAGCTAGAAAGAGCTGGTCAGCAGATAGGCCATTGGGTACTTGCCGGGTTGTGTGGCCCGGAGTCTATTTAGTCGATTTCACAGCCCATTTCTGGTTCAATTAAGTGTACGATGTGGGCTCACATACATTTAGACCAATGGGGCTTCTGTGGAATCCTTCCGGGACAGGGAGGGAGGTAGTGGAGACCCAGGTAAACCTTTCAGATCCCAGGAAAGAATTGACCCTTTCCCCTCTCGTGACTTCCTCTCTTTCTTTTGTGGCCACACTTCTCCAGCTCATTGTATATGATGTTTAACCCTACCTACCACACACTCTCTCTTCATTGTTGGCTGGCTTTTGTCCCCACTGTGCCACCAGAAGCCTTTGCCCTGTGGTCACCAGTGACCTCCTTGCACAGAAGTCACCTTGCTGCCTGTGAGTTGGGAAGGAGACACCCAGAGTAATTAGCATTGTGGATTAAGTGACAGTCAGGGGAACTCAGGCGAGAGCTTCAGACCGAGGGCTGTGGTGCGGGAGCCTCAGGGGAATGTCAGGCAAGCTTCCGGGCCCCAGGACACTGGGCTGCACTCCCACATAGCACGGGGCCTCGCCTGACTCGTGCCAAGGACGGGGCCGCACAGACACCATCAGACTCCAGGGCACCACCAGCTGCCCTGTGTCGCAGCAGGCATTGCCCATCGCTTTTACCCGTGACATGGAATCTGTTGTATATACGTTTCATTTTTCTTTTGCTCCACTTCCTTGTGTTATCAGTCAAATGGTTCATTTAAGTTTTCTTCTTAAATCTCTGGATTTTCCCAAGGCAATTCTGAACATGAGACTTCTTATTTTTTTTGAGAGTAACATGCTCATGAATCTTTTGAATTAATTCATTATTTCATTTTTGCCCTCACCATAATCCAATAATTAAGTATTTTTTGCTTCACACACACAAGAAACTTAAGGCTGAGTGAGAGCGATCATGTTGATAACATGTCAGTGACCCAGGATGCGTCTGCACGTGGAAAACACTCTGCACATGGTGATTCACCCTCTGTTCCTGGTAGCTGGGTACTGAATTCCATGTTTAAAGCCAAAGTTTCCTGGCTCCTATGTCTGAAATGCAGAAGTGTGGTGATCCTTTTATTTGATGTGAATAATTTTAAAATGCCATTGGTTTTCTTCTCTTCTTTCTTTTTAAAATTTATTACTATTATTTTAGATCTGCACATTCATTGCAACCTTCCTCTGGTGATGAAATATCTACTAATGTGTCGGTCCAGCTTTACAATGGAGAAACTCAGCAACTTGTCATTAAATTGGAAAACATTGGAATGGAACCGCTGGAGAAACTGGAAGTCACCTCAAAAATTCTCACCACCAAAGGTCGGTATTTCAGGCAGTTTTGACCCCAGAAATGTTTATCTTCTTTATTTGCAGAAGAAACACTTTAAATAACCAGTTTTCAGAGTCCAAAAGCATGTTCCACTTTTAATTTGGTGCCATAATGAAATTGGCATACTAATTATGTGTAAAGAACACACAAAGGAAGTTAATAGAGCAAAGAATACACCTTTGTATCCCCGGTGCTCTTTATGTTCATCAGATCCTTGGATATTCTTGAATGAATGAATAAAGAGAAAAAACATTAGCAGGCTCTGGGATCCCATCATCTGCCCAGCCCAGTGTTTTCTGTGGGTTCAACACTTAGAACCTATGCACTCCCTCTTAAAGGCAGGTGCTCTGTTTCCTGGTTCTAAGGCACACGTAGCTTGGGGACATAAGACTTGTGTTGAAATTTTGGCTTCACCATTTACTAGCTGTTCATCCTTTACATGCCTCAGTTTCCTCCTGGGTAAATAGGGGAGATAGTATTTACCGTGTAAAGTTGTTCTAAGAATTGAATGAGGCAGCATAATGGCAGAATACCTAGTATATTGAAGGTTAGTGAGCAGATTGATCAAAGGGGGAAGATATTGTATAGGAGGAGGGAAAGGTATCAAGAGTAATAAGTGGAAATAAAATCAGGTCATTTAATAAAGTTAGAGACATTAGACAGGCCAGTGAGACTAGACAAAGACAAAAGAGGGAAAGCAAGCTAGCAGAACTTTGGGGTGTTTATGTGCTTTTGATATAGAAGTGAGGTGAGCCAGGCATACAGTGGGAGCTTGACTGGTTCTGGTTAAGTTTGTAGGAAAGGATGTACTGTGCATGTATTACTCCCTGGCAGAGGGCTCCCTCCTCCTGCTAATGACATTATAATGGGAAAAACCAAGTGAAGTAAATGTTCCTTAGAGGTAGAGCCACAGGCCATCTGGTTAGTTCCAGCTAGAGGGAAGGTCCAGGGATGAGTTTGGGAGAATTTGTTGTGCAAAATTTACATCATGAAAGACGGAATTTGGATTGGATAAGGAATGGTTAATCTGAGCTTGTCCCACTGGGGAGAATTTCAGGGTAACTTTTATTACCATATCTCTCCCAATGATTTTAATGAAAGTCTGTGTGGGGGCGGAAATGAAGCATATATCTGTCTGTGTTGTCTTACTTGTTCTCCCTATCTGTCTCCTCTTTGGAAAATGCTGCCTAGGTTGTATTTTCCTCATTGGAAGATGCTGCCTAGGTTCAAATCCTGGCTCTCACTTACTAGCTGTGTATTCCCTTGAGCAAGTAATTTAGCCTCTCTTGGCATTTTCTTCTTCTGTAAAATAATGCTAATAATAATACCTACATCGGAGGATTATTACAAGAATTAAATGAGATAATATACGCCAAGTGCTTGGATTAGTGCTTGGCATATTATTAGTACTCAGATTTGTTGGCTGCTCTTATTACTGCTACCACCACCACCACCATCACCACCACCACCATTATTGCCATCACCATCATTGCCACCACCATCACTATCACCACCACCACCATCACTATCACCATCATCACAACCACCACCATCACCACCATTACCATCACCACCACCGTCATTATCACCACCATCACTTTTGCCACCACCATCACCACCACCATCACCACCACCACCATCATCACCACCACCACCACCATGACCATTGCACCACCACCGTCACCATCACCACCACCATCATCACTGCTACCACCATTACCATCACCACCATCACAACCACTGACACCACCATCACCATCATCATCACCACTGCCACCATTACCAACATTATCACTACCATCACCACCACCATCACCAACACCATCATCACTGCCACCATTGTTGCTGCCACTATCACCACCCCTGCTGCCGTCACCATTTATTCTCATTGCTGTAGAATACTGTACTGTGTGAACACACCACAACTTATTCATCCATTTGACGATTGAGCACATTTGGGTGGTTTCCATCTGGGGACTATTAAGAATAGTGCTGCTATGAGTATTTTGGCACATGCGTTGGTGGACCTGTAGACATTTCTGTTGGCTATATCTCTGGGAGTGGAATGCTGGGTGTAAGGGTATACATGTGCTCAGCTTTAGAGCCAAATACTTTTCCAAAGTGGTTGTACCAGTTCCCACCATCATCGAGTGTGAGTTGCGATTGCTCTAAGTCCTCACTAATACTTGGCATTTGTAGTCATTTTATCCATTCTGGTGGTGAGGGTGGGGTGTAATGGGGTAGCACTGGGCTTTAATTTGCATTCCCCTGATGACCAGCAAAGTTGAACACCTTTCGTATGGTTCTGGATACTCGGATACTCTTTTGTATAGGTGCTTTGTCCTTTTTTCCCATTGGATGTTCTTCTTTCTCTCTCTCTCTGACTTGTAGGACTTCTTTATATTCTGAGTATGAGTTCTTTGTTGGAAATGTGTGTGACTGTCTCCTTCCACGCTGTGTTTGCCTTTACACTCTCTTAGCCATGCCTTTGGATGCACAGAAGTTCTTAATTTTAATATGGTTCACCTAATTATTTTGGTCATTAATGGTCATTGCTTTTTATGTCTCATTTAAGAAAACTTTGTGTACCCCTAGTCTCTGGGAAATTTTGATGATACTACCTTCATCTCATCCTTTCTTCTCTTTCCCTCCTATTTTTGGGAGTAAGTACATACAGATTAGGTAGAAAATGCCTGTCTGACATAAAATACCTCCATCTGGTATTCTCAATTTAATTAATTGGTTATAGGGTTTAGTTGATGTTTGAACAAGCAAACTAATATTGAATGACAGAAAAGTACAGAGCCTGTAATGGTAAAATTTTTTCTATCTCCTGTAATTTACCTCGTCTTCACAGCTTAGCAACTGGAAAATATCTTTTCCGTTTCTCAGGTAAACCCAATGGCAATTGTGTGTCCATTATTCATTACAGACTTGCTTCTTCTTTCTGAAGCACAAATCCTCAGGCTCTTCTCCTTTGGAAACCCTTGAATGACTGCCTGTTGTCCCTGACCCAGAGGCCTGCAGGGCTGGCCTCTGCCCCGTGCCCCAGCTTCGTCTCTTGCCGCCTCTCCCCTTCAACTGTAGTCGCGTTGGTCATTAGGAACCAATTTCAGTGTGCTGGACATTTATGCTATCTCTTTTAAACTTGATCAAACCATTTCCCCTCCCTGGAAGTCAACTTGCTAACTTCTGCTCCTACCCCCTTTACCGCCTCATCTTTGGTTAATTTCTCCTTTGTGTTTGAAATATAAAATAACTCTAGTAGCAGTACAGAGAAAATAATGTGGACCCAGAGACGGGAGCATTTAACTCCACACGGAAGAGTTTCATGGAGTGACACTCTGTGAGAGTTGTCGCCCTCTGGAAAGCCTTCCTAGACTTGGGTCCCCTCCTTTGTTGTCTCAGAGTGCCCTGAGTTACTTCTGCAGGAGCCCTTTTTGTTACATATTGAATTGCTTGTCTGCTGGTCTCTCTCCAGCCAGGTGTGAGTCTCAAAGGGCAGCAAATGGGTTTATCCTTTTACTTCCAGGCCTGGTACATAGTAGGTGCTCAGTCCCGAGGGCTGTCAATGGGAAGGAATTTTCTCATGTACAGAATAGACTAATAGCATATTCCTGTCTCACTTGTTGGGTGAGTGGGTTAAAACAGCAGAGGTGTGAATCGCTTGGAGATTTCTAATGAGTCGTGCAGCTCCCCTTAGATGCTGAGCTTCCATCCACGCCCTGTAAGTTCTGCCTCTGCTCCTTCACTCAGACCATTTGTCCTTCCTGGGAATGCCTTCAGCTTTCTCTGAGCTATCTAAGTGCTGCCTTTCTCAAGGTCCAGTTTTTGTCACCTTTTTGGGCTCCCCTAGCCTTTGGTGTTCTTATGCTTTTGAACCCTCCTGAAACCTACTGTTTGTATCAGTCATCCCTCCCTCTCCAACCTTTTATTACGAAAATATTCAAGCATACAGAAGAGTTAAGAGAAGTTTACAGGGAACACTGTATACTACCCTCTAGGTTCTATAATTAACATTTTGCTATATTTGATTTGTCACATGTCTATCCAGCCTCCTATCCATCCATTAATCCATCTTATTTTTTTTGTGTAGTTCCAAGTAAGTTGCAGATTTCAGTGTATTTTACCCATTAACACTTCAGCATGCCTATCATTAATTAGAGTTCAAAATTTGCTTACTTTCTTTGGGAAAATGTATATGCGGTGAAACGCACAAATTTTAAGTTACCGTTTGATGAGTTTTGTCAAATACATGTGTCTAACCCAAACTCTTCCAAGATATACTATAGAACATTTTCATCACCCCAGAAAATTCCCTCATGTCCCCTTCCAGCCAATCCCTGTCCACCCCCAGAGGCAACCGTTCTTTTGTATTTATCTGGTCAGCCCTCAGTCAATATTTAATGATAGCGATGTAGAAAGTTGGGAACATGGTAACTGGACAGAATTCCAAGGTAGAAGCCTTCAGTGGTGGGTACATCCGATGCGATCAACAGTTAGCTTCTTGCCCCAGCTCTCAAATTTAGTTTCCCATCACCACCTTGCCCACATCTCACCTGTCTCTTTTCTTGTTGTGTCATTTTTCTGTTCTTATCTTCCGCTCTAGTCGGCTCTAGGGTAGACAGAGCAAGTATTATTGCCCTCGCTGTGTGGGTGGGAAAGGGGAGAACAAAGAGGTTAAATGGCCCGTCTAAGGTCATGTAGCAGGTTCACAAAGAGCAAGGCGAGGACTGAGGGCTCCTAACTCGCAGCTCGGGCATCGTTACCCTTAATCATGAGACGGAGAACCTTAAATCCATAATATATAGCGTGGTATGGCTGTTTTCAAAACCACACATTTCAAGTGAAAAATTAAAGCTGTCATTCTTTTTTAATTCTCATCCCAAGCTGCAGTACGTTTACATGTAGAATTAAATTAATGAAAATAAACCATCTGCTTCCAGCGTATACAAAGGGAATAATTCCTGTCACTTATATTCTACAGTACCCAAAAGCTGCCAGTATTAATTAATGATCTAATATATATGGGAAGACGGGAGAATGTCTTGTATTGGGAACATGAGCAAGGATTATGTGTTTGAGTGGGGGAGGGCGGCAGAGACAAGGTAAGACGCCGTCGTGGATAATAAGTAACGTCCATTTCCATTTTAGCGTTGTCTTTATTTAAGCCCGCTGCGTGTAGCTTCTTTAGGGGAGTCTAAAGTGTCTGCTCTATGCAACTCTTCCATATGGAGTTAAATGCTCCCTTCTCTGGGTCCATATCATTTTCCTTGTACTGCTATCAGAGTTATTTTGTATCTCAACAGTAACAATAACTTTCAGCGCCCACCGTGTGCCAGCTGAGTGGTGCTTCAGGTGATTTTTTCTCATTAAATGATTACACCACCTGTAAGAGGTCTATCTCGGGGTGCTGGTGGTCTGTGTATTTCCCTGCTACATCCCCAGGCCTGAGAACTACCCCCAGTGCTTGTCACACTGTAGGTGTAAGTGCAGCCCCAGTGCCTGCTGCGTAGGGTTGTCTCGAGGCTGAGATGTCAGTGCAGTACATGGGAAGCTCTTAGGACGATTCTGAGCACAACTGTACCCAACCCATGCCTGTGTCAAGAATGCTGCTTGTTCCTGGTGCAGCCCATCTGCAGGTGGCCTGTGTGCCCGGGGCCTTGGCCATGCAGGAGGCGTGCCTGTGGGCCCCATGTCTTTTCCTTCTCCTCTTCCTCACGCCCGGAGAGCACCCTGCGTCCTGTCAGGGGCCCTCACAAGTCTCTGGACATGGCCTCGCTCCCCTCTGAATAAACCCCCTTTTCTCCAGATAAATTTTCTTGTTTGTTTTTTCCTCCATCTTCCTTGCTTTCCTGTCTTGGTTTAATCTCTAGTCTTACAAACTCATTTTTAAAATCCTTTTGCATAGTAAGTGTAT
Source organism: Diceros bicornis minor (assembly GCF_020826845.1). NCBI lineage: Eukaryota > Metazoa > Chordata > Mammalia > Perissodactyla > Rhinocerotidae > Diceros > Diceros bicornis. The sequence goes on along the minus strand of NC_080760.1, from coordinate 53,070,169 downwards.
AGTAAGGATCGTGATATTAAGAGTCAAGCAGAGCTTTGTGGGCCCTCTCAGGAGTGTAAACTGTCGTTAGGCTCTTATGGGTGAGTATGAGCCCCGATCACGGGCTCCTGACGTGGGTATGAGCATTTATAATCCCCCCCATCCGGACAAGGATCATCCCCCAATGTCATGTAGTCATTCTAATTACACTCCGTTTGTGAGCAGGTCTTTATTTGTCGGTTGTTAAAGATGCAAACTTCTGCCTTTACTTAAATAAACAGATTTTTTTGTAATTAAGGCCAAATTAAGAAGAATTATTGTTTGCTTTTCAACAAATCTTCTAACATATATATGAGTCTGTGAGTGTGTATACAAACACAAATATACACATAAATACACGTACACATGCTTAATTTCTTTATTCTCATAGTTTAATTTCTTGACAGAAAGCAATGATTACAAGTCCATGTCCATGTGGTATAATTAAACATTCAGAAGCGTTTTGATTGGAGGTGAGATTCTCTACTGCTTACTTTGCTCGTGAATGCTGTAGTAACAGTCTCTGCAGTAGGAGCAAATGTGAACGGCCCTCAAATGCTGAAGGTCAACAGCAGTAACAATTTCTGTATTACTGTCAATGTGAAATAACCAGTTTCACTTGATTGCACTAAACTAAACTCTAGCATTAAAATAAGGACTATTATTTCTGAAACTAAATTCCACAGGGGGAAAAATTAGTGACATTGCTACACTATTGATTTATGTTTATCTTGTTACTCATGACAGCATGTCATTATATAGGATTGTGATTGGACGTTCCACTTTGAACCACAGTATTGAAGGGAAGAAACAGACCCATTTTTGAGGCGTACAAACGTATTAAATCCGACAGTGAGTGTTCAGCTTTCCGTGCTGCCGCAGCTGTGGAAGGTCTCCTGTGCGCTCTGAAGTTCCTGCATCAGTACTTAGATACAAATACCCTGGTTTTTGGCATCAGAGGGTGAATAAGCTGTTCCCTGTGAGGGGATTTGCCTGTTACTTAAATGCGTCACTCTCAAGCCACATAACTTAATACAGAAATAAGCAGTGCGGTTGGAAATCTTTCTGAGTATACCGTATGCGTGGAAGTAGGATTCTGGACACAGGACTCGAAACATTGTTTAGTTACTGGCCTTTTTGTGGGTGGGGGCATAGATCGGGGTGGAAGCTTTTGAAGCTCTTCTTGGGCTTGCTGATTGCCGGCATGCCGAGTGACCCCGCCGGCTGCACTCTGGTTTGTGTGTGGCTCCTTCCCTTCTCTTGCTGGTCACCTCCGTCAGTGTGGGCTGCAGCTCGGCCTCTCAGCCAGGGGGTGAGAAGAAGGCATCCAGCTCTGCTCTGTCAGTTGTCAGCTGCGTGACTCTTCCTGAGCAAGCTGTCTGACTGCGTGAAGATTAGGGTTCCCATCTGGGCGCTCCCCGGGACCCAGTCCCTCTTTCACAGGGGAGTTCCAGAACAAGCGGTAATACCTCTGGTGCACCAGGCACAGTGCCGGGCACACAGTGGGTGATGGGTCACTGCTGACTTCCCTTCCCTGTAAGTGGGGGAGTGGGCTGGTGCTTTTGCTGCCCATTCCCAGCGGCTCTGCTGGGCCTGGGAGATCAGGACGTCGGGGCCGTTGAGGCCGACTCAGTGAGTAAGCGCATGCCCCGCTTGAAGAAGACAGGTGCCTTGGAGTAAATTTCCTGGGTTGACCTCTCTTTGAGCAGTTCAAAAACCATCCTAGCTTCCTCCTTGTTCTCAGATGTCTCCTGGAATGGTGAAATGTAACAATTTCCTGGATGAATGAGGGTGTTCCTGCATGAAAACCATAGCAAATCAGAAGTAGAAACCATACAGTAGAGTCAGCATAAGCCCTGCTCATCACACAGGGAGTGAAGCCAGAAAAGATGAGACAGTGAGAAGCATCTTGGGAGGCCGTGGGCAGCTCTGACAGTGAGGAGCTTCCTGGCTCCTTTGTTCCTAATCACAAAGGGACACCTGTTTGCTGTGCAATTCCAGGACCCGAGGGTTCAGTGATAAGCTGGCTGAAAGGGCACGTAAGTTACAGTAAGAGTCTCCCTGCCTGCTGAAATTTCTTTTTTTAGCCTGGTCTGTTTCTGAGTTGCTTGTGTTATGCTATTTTTATATAATTTTTCTTAAACAGTATGGCAATACAGGGCAAGATTTTAAAAGAGAATCTTGTAGAAAAGTGGTTTGTTACTTCTTAGCATTGTCAAGGCATGGAGTGTCTTGGGGAGTGGGGAAAAAAGGACTCAGTGTCTTCAGTCTCTCCTTCAGTTTTCACGCCCAGTCCCACTTGCATGTTTGGGCGTGGGCAGAGGTAGAAGGGAGCTGAGAGGAGACTGCTGGGGCCTGCTCTGGGGCTTTGGGAAGCCCCCCTGGATCAGGCCAGCCTCAGTTTTAAACTTAGTTATTATGGTTCAGACTACAATCTTTGGAATCAGACAAACTTGGGTTTGAATCCTGGCTTTGCCACTCACTGGCTGGATGACTTGGACCGCGTTATGTGCTTCTGTGACAGTCTGTTCCTTGTAATGGGGAGGGGACCACATAATTCTTCCGCTCGTTGGATTATACGTTCAGCACTTCATAGAGCACCTGGCGTTACTAAGGGGTCGGTAAACAGTAGCTCTTCCTGTAAACTGTTGTTATTATCATTGATACTGCTTCCATTGTTGTGTTATACAAATGTCGGTTCTTTTGTCACCTTTCTTAGATATTTTTTATGTAGCTTTCTTGTACTCAGTTTCTTAGCCCAGCGTTCAAAGAGATTCATCGTTTGGCTTGCTGCCTACCTTTCTTCTTTCTCTTCTCTTTTGCACAAACACTCATCCAGTCTCTGCCTTGTTTCAGGAACTGTTGGGGGGCAGGAAAACAGCAACCCCTATCCTCATGGGGCTCGCAGTGTGGGGGAAAGCTGGACGGTGAGCAGGTGCAGTGTGTGTCGTGAGGCAGTGACAAGAGCTCTTCTGTTTGCCTTTCTACCATCGATTCCTCTGCTTTTGTCTGTCCTTGTGTCCACCAGTTGTTCGTCCTCTGGCTCAACTCTTCAACAGGTCTTTATTGAGTGCCTCCTACATGTTGGCCGTTGTGTCGGGCACTGGGGACACCCAGGAGAGTCATTTCCAAGTCCCTGCCCTCTGGGGTGCGGAGTGGCCTCCACAGTCTGTCCTCTGGCCATCTTTGGACACACTTTCATGTATTCAGGGCTTGGCTAACTCTCAGGTGTCCTATATGCATCTCAGATCCTATCCGTCATTCACAGATCAGTCCACGTGCCACCTCCTGAAAGCTTTTCTGACCCTTCAAGTAGAATTAATTATGCCACTCCTACCGTACATTGCCTTGCTCATGCTCCATCACAGTCGCTCATTTCACTTGGCTTTGTGTTATTCAGCAGTCAGACATTTATATCACATTTATATGGCAGTCACCATGCCGGGTACATGAATAATACATGAGCCCTGTCCTGAAGGAGCTTGCAGTTCAGTGTGGGAGGCAGGCATGTTCACTGAATTGAGTTGAAATCTGACTGCACATCCTGTATTATTTCTGTTACTGTTGAGTAACTACCGTGAATGGATTTACTGGTGTGCCTCCTAGGAAGACGTTGAAATTCATGAATGATTAGGATTCATTCATTCACTCCGTGCCCTCTTTACACATGATTGCAGTGGCTTTCTTGTACAGTTTAGCATTTTACACAGTTTTAGGGTGACTCTGGAGAAGTTTACAAAACAAGTTCATCTTAAGACCAAGTGAAATGCCTTTTAATCAATACTGCGCGACTTGATACGTTCAGCTCATTGGGAGCGTGGGTGGGAAGTAAATAAGCAAGACAGGGAAGGCAGAAGAAGTTAGAATGTATGGCCCTGCAGTTTGGGAACTTTTGAATGTCAAGTTCCCATTTAGTTGTTTGGGATTGGTGGCGTGTCATGCTGACAGCATGTGAGGATCAGGTGCTCTGATGTCGGCTTCAGCAGGGCCTGCCTTCCCCAAGAAGCACAAACACTCAAAAGTACCTATGCAAAATGTTAAAATAAGGAAAAAAATACACTTTTTACAACTGAAATACAGCACTATTTTGTAGGTTTGATTTTGGGATTAAACAAGTAAACATATTGGGGTGGGTCGTATAGCACAGTGTTGACTCCTGGCCACACCCACTTCTGTAGGGCCTGGGATGGCTTTCCTACCATGGGGATAGCAGCAGGACCTATTCAGAGAGTTGCTGTGTGGATCCATGCCACAGCACACGTAAAGATCTCAGTGTCATGTCCCTTCGCGGAAGTACTTTGTGAAGGTCAGCTGTCTGGTGGTGGGGATTTCAGTACCTAGCATGCAATAAAGGTGCGTTTCCCCACCTTCCCTCCTTTTGGGTTGTGTTTGGTAGATGGCCCCCGTAGCCCAGTTGAAATCACAGTTGACAATATTTCTTTCATTTCACGCCTCTGTTACAAACCACTGCCTCCTGATCTCGGTGAGACATCCAGCCCACGACCACAGGGAGCCCTGAGGACATCTCCTAGTTCATCTCTCTTTGAAACACTTTTGAGAAATGAAAAGTCGTTCGAACAGCCAAGAATAGTGCTGTAATCATAGTTTTTAGTTTAGTTTTTTCCTCCTACAGTAGTTATAAATTCCTGATAGGCTGGACTGATAGCTGAAAGAATTAGTTCTTTCATACAATCTGGGACCTTGACAGGTCCCTTTCTTAGTTCAAGCCACTAGGACAATGAGTCTTTCCTTAGTTCTGTGCCACCCAGATTTGGGCAGTTCATTAATTCAGCAGTGTTGGACCTCTTCTCTATAAAACACTACTATAAACTTTTAAGAAATTTTCAGACTGAAAGAAATGTCATCCATCATCTGGTCTAAGCTTTTGGGGGCTACTCCTCTGCCCCTTTCCACACTTGTTTCTTCCTACAATCAGAGACCCCTCCCCAACTGCGAGGCCCTTGCCCTCTTGTAGGCAGGGACCACATCTTATTTATCTCTTTTCCCCAGAACGTGGCACTGTGCCTGTGTGGAGGATGTTTAGTGGCTGTGTAGTGAATGCTCCTTGAAGGAATGAATCGGGCAATAGTAGAATGTAAAGAGCAAATATTAACGTAGTGCTTTGTAGTTTACAGAGGACCTTCACATAAAGCATCTAAGAAGTTTCTAGTGCCAGGTTACTGGGCTAAGACTTTGCGTTGTCATATTTTATCTTCACAACAACTCTAACATTCTCTTCATCTACTGACGAGGCGTCTTGGGGTGACAGAGGAGATGTGACCACACATGGGCAGAGAGCTATAAGTGGCAGTGCTGGCACTCAGATTTGGGTTGTCTGATCCTAAAGCTCATGTACTTGACTGTTGTATTTTTTTTTTTTTTTGTGAGGAGGACTAGCCCTGAGCGAACATCCGGTGCCAGTCCTCCCCTTTTTTTTTGAGGAAGAATGGCCCTGAGCTAGCGTCCGTGCCCATCTTCCTCTACTTTATGTGGGACACCGCCACAGTGTGGCTTACCAAGCAGTGCGTCGGTGCACGCCCGGCATCCGAACCCGTGAACCCCGGGCCACCATAGCGGAGTGCGCGCACTTAACCGCTTGCGCCACTGGGCCGGCCTCTTGACTGTTGTATTTTATTTCCTGCCGTCTCTTTTCAAGGTCCTGTGTCACAGCACCTTAGTGATGTTTTCCCTGTAAATACTCTCCCCTCCGGGTGTAATGCTGGGTGAGTTAACGGTTTTACTATGCAGTGAGATGCAGAAGATAGAGTGGAAAGAGCATAGTGTTTGCGGTCCTGCCTCTGACTCTGGGTTCTCTTACTTACTAGCTGTTTGACTTTGGGTAAGTTGTTTAAACTCTCTGAGCTTTAGTTGCCTCGTTTATAACATGGGAATAATATAGCTGTAGTGTGAAGTTGAGAGATGGTACTTAATAGATGGTTATGGCAATATTGTTTTTAAGAAAGTCTAGGAGAGGCGTTTGTCTGGTGTTCCTGGGCCTACCCTCCTCCTCCCTCCAGAGCAGCCCTGCCCTGCCCAGTCAGCACCGGGAGTGGAAAGGAGAGGCAGAGCTTACCTAATTAGTTTGGACCAGGTTTCGTAAGCCTGGTCAAATTCTTTTTAGGTGTTTGACCAACTGCCAGTTGGCGTGGCTGCAGCAGAGTTAATACACCGCTTTGGAGAAGTTTATCCAGCTGGCAGAGTTGAGTCTGGGGGCTCAGGGACACACGTGCCCCAGGTGATTGCTGTGCTTGTCATCAGTTCACATTATTGCCCGGCCCTGATGTAGGGGACCATAAAAAGCAGCTGCATTGGCTTAGAATCCCACCTCACTCTCTCGGGTGGGCCACGGCCCTCAGCATGCTCAATCTTGCCTGTGGACTTGCAGGCCAGATTCACAAGCCTCCTCTCCATATTACATGGGAGGGGCGGGCGGGGAACTTAGACACAAGAGTAAGTCGTTAGAGTGTGTGTGTGTGTGTGTGAGTGTGTGTGTGTGAGTGTGTGTGTGTGTGTGTGTGTGTGTACATGTTTATGAAAGTGTAATATTTACTCATTGTAGAAAATTCAGATAATTCAAAACAATTTGAAATTACCTGCGATCCCACTACTCAAAGATAACTGGTGTTAGCGTATAGGTATGTTTTCTTCTTTTTTTCCTATGTGAATATTTTTATGCACTTGAAATTGTATTGTACCTTCAATTTGGTATTCTGCTTTTTTCACATAACTTTTTTTCCATCGGTTCTAGTTCTAAATCCGAAATGATATCCTGGAATGTATTTGTCCGTTGCACATCGTAAACTTGAGTGCCTCCCGAGGGCCGGGGCTGTTAGTTGCTGAGTGGGAGGGGATGCCGATGGCAGCTCACATTGCTGTGCACTTATTGAATGCCAAGCGCTGAGGCAGAGGCTCTGCAGGAGTTATTTGCTCCTTGTGCGGCTCTGGTGAAAGGGTGCTGTGATTGTCCAGTTGGGATTGGGAAATGGGGTGAGAGGAGCAGGAGGGATAACTACCCCCGATTGAGTGCTTATTCTAAGTACTTTACTTTTATTAGCTCATTTATTATTCATGACAATCCAATGTATAGATGAGTAAACTGAGGCACACGGAAATTTGGTGACTTACCTAAGGATACCCAGCTAGATCCAGGATTTGAACCCAGGGAATGTAGTCCTAAGCTGATGTTCTTTTTTTTTTTTTTTTTTTTTGTGAGGCAGATCAGCCCTGAGCTAACATCTGCCATTCCTCCTCTTTTTGCTGAGGAAGACTGGCCCCGAGCTAACATCCGTGCCGATCTCCCTGCACTTTATATGGGATGCTGCCACAGCATGGCCTGACAAGCAGTGCATCGGTGCACGCCCGGGATCCAAACCTGGGCCGCCAGCAGTGGAACGCATGCACTTAACCACTACGCCACGGGGCCGGCTCCTAAGCTGATGTTCTTAACCAGCACAGAACCCTGCCTCTCAAGGGGGTGGTGAGCCTCAAAGGCAGGGTCCAGTCCCCGCCTTCCATTTGTCGATTGATTGGTGGAAGAGTAAGCTGCTTAATACAGGGGGTGATGTTCCAATAGAGGTGTGCACACTGGAGCACAGAGGAGCAATGTGGGATGGGAAAGGCATTGCAGGAAAGGAGCCTGGAAGTTGGGTTGAAGGATGAGTCAGAATTCACTCTGCAAGAAAGTAGCCAGGCCTTCTTGGCAGAGGGAGCAGCACGTGTGGATAGGTAGCCAGGGCACAGGAGGGAGACCAGACTGCTCTTCCCAAGGCCTTTGAGTATTGTCGGGGCCTTATATGCTGGTTCAGCTGGAGATGTGCCTGAGAGCCCTCACTTACTTCCTGCCCATCCATGGGAAAGGATCTGAATGAGTGGCTGGCTCTTGATGCCCATGTTTCAGAAATGGCCTGATGGAATCTCTGGGAGAGGAGGTCTTTGCAGGGCCTCAGTGTCTTAGCTGGTGCTGGCGTTTCATAGAAAGGTTGGCTGGTGCTGCTGTAGCAGGTGAATAGGCTCTTTAAAGAAGTTAGCATGCCCTTAAGTGTTCCTGAGCTTTGGAATATGTTGGAATATCCTGGGCTCTGGGCTACGTTCTGTAGATTATTAAATAGGAAGAAGAAGACAAGACCAGTGTGTATGTGGGGAGTTTGGAGTTTAACGTCAATTAAATACATTATACATGCAAGGGAATGTGTAAACACATCCATAACAAGTCCGGAATCAATTGCACAGGTTCCTACTCCCTCTTTTTAATCTGCCTGACTTCTCCTCATCTTTCAAGTCTTGTCCAAATAACAGTCTCTCCAGGAAGTTTTCCCTGGCCCTCCAGACTAGGGTAGATGTATCCGTGGTGTGCTGTCATCAGCCTATGGTGATTAATCCCTCATGTTGTCATTAAAGCCTTACTTTCCAGGAACCAGCACTCTCAACAATCCAATCATCCTTTTCCCAACTGTCCATCTTTTTCTAGATCATTCTGAAATGATGTAGTAATATCAATTTACAAAACATCTGAGCACCTTGTAACCTAGTGGGATTGGTGATGCCACAGTGCAGCTAATATTTATTGAGCACCTGTTATATGCCAAGTCTTTTACTTACCAGCTGAATGACCTTGATCGTATGTTAACCTCCTTGGTTTCCAGTGGGGGTAATAACCACTGCTCCACTGGGTTATTGTGAGGATTAAGTGAGATAACTTACGTGTGGCACATCTGAGGTGCTCGATGGAAAACTAAGTGGATAAGTGGATGTGGTGTGGTTTCTAAACACCCTTCAAGGACACCCCCTGATCTGTTCCTGTTTGTTAGCATCCCTCTTTAGGGAAACACTGAGAATAACTGTGCTCTGTTAGACGTGTTCTAGCCCGAGCTCAGCCGGTTCTGGAGGGACCACGCCTTGACTGAGCACACCTCGGGTGGGAAGACAGGAACTGATTTTGCATTCGCAGCACAGTTTGGCCTCGTGTTCTTGCAGTTAGCAAACCCCACAGATCTTTTTTCTTCAGTGTGGACCTCGGTCAAGCTCTCTGTCTTCCACTGAAATTTTGCGAGGTTGATTTCTGGGTCCTAAGAGCAGGACTTTATGTTTTAACTCTACCGTGAGGTGCCTTCATGTGGGAAGTGAATCTAATGGCTCCAGAATCATTTGGATCTAGAATTCTAGACCTTTTCCTAGTTTTTGGCCATGGACAAGTTACTTGATCTTTCTAAGCCTCAGTTGCCTTATTTCTGATGGAGGAAACTTAGCACAGAGAATTGGTTCATAAAAAGGGAGATGGTAAGTAACCCAGAGGTAGGAACAGCAGCAAGTCACTCCTGCCTCTAGGACTGAAGAGATAAGAGGAGGAGGGATATTAGCAGAGTTAGGGAGCTGGGCCCTTCTAGTCAGAGCTGAGAACCACAGCAGGACCCTCTTGTTGGAGGGAGGGACCTGTTTAAATGACCTTCTATTCACCTCGTTGGTGAGGAGGGATTCTTGCCTTAGGTTATGGGGTTGGCCAGACACTCGACACCTGACACTAGACAGATGAGATGGACAGCAATTTACTAGTCAACATCCTCACAGCATGGGGAGGAGGACACCGCACGCCACGCAGGGCCACATGGGGTTACGCTCAGGAACAGAGTGAAACCAGAGGCTGCAGGAGGCAGACTTTGTAGTATCAAGTGGGTGGGGTGCCCCCTGGTTCCCATGGGAGGATGTGGTTGGCTTGTTTGAATACTCCTGCAGGCTGGCAGGGAGCCAAAACCCTCCACTTAGGGCGAATAAGCAGGAACTGCTTAGTTCCTGTGGTTAGGAGGGTTGTTTGGCTGGGAGACCTTATGCATGGATGCAGAGTGAAGAGAAGAACTTGTGGTGAGGCCATTCGAGGCCCTCCTGGCTTCACCAGATGTCGAGGCAGCACTTACTATTGGGCCTTGATTTTAGGCCTTACACTGCACCCCCAGTCTTTATTGAAGCGGCGATTGTCTGGCAGGAGCTGGAGCCATGGAGGTGACACAGCTGCTTCCAAATGGCACAAATGGTGGCTCTCCCTCTGTCTCTTGCCTGGCTCCCTTACTCCCCTCGGTACATTTCGCCTTTAGTTTTTACAGTGCTTTAGGGACACTACTTTGTTTAATCTGTAAAACAACTCCGTGATGTAGGAGTTGTCATCCCCATTTTATACATGAAGAAACCTTGGCTTAAAGGAATCATTACTCTCCATCCTGCTCCAGTTAGTCAGTGACGAAGAGGCATGAATCCCACAGCCATTTGACTCTGGAGCAAGGTCTTTTAAAGACAGAGTGGGTTTGCAGGAGAACCAAGGCAGCTCCTCCGCTCCACGGGCCCTTCCTGAGGCCCTGCCCCCAGTTCTGTATTTCTGATTCTGCGTTCTTGTTTCCTGAGGAGGGTCTCTCCTACTGAATACGCTTCTCCCACTGAACGTGGATCTGTTTCTCTCTAAGGTGATGTGATATAGAAAATACTTGTTGTGGCGAAATTTAGGTTAGCTCTGATTCAGTTTATAAGAGCAAAGAGTACACTGATTTTGTCAGTGAGAGGAAGCCGCTCTGTACTAGCAAAGATGACGGCTCCAGGCTCAGTGCTGTGCCTCCTCCCTCCTCTTCGTCCCTGGCTCACAGACACAGGTGACTGCCTCAACACCCATGATTCTGGAGTTTTCTTGGTACTTTTATCTACCCCATTTTAAATGGTTTGCATTTTTCTTTGCTTGTGAGAATGCATCAGAATTTTCTAGAGGAATTGATAATCTCATATTGCCTCAGTTACATCATATCATCACCATTATTATTGTCATTGTAGAAAAATTGTATGGCGACTTCTTGAGCTGGAAACTAGAAGACGCCCTTGCCCAATTTCCTCTGCAGCCTGGAAAGGTGGCCACTGTCATCATCAACATCAAAGTGAAGCTGGATTTCTCCTGCCAGGAGACTCTCCTCCAAGATCTCAGCGATGGTAAGCTCTTTCCCAATTTTAATTAGCACATCGTGGTCCCCAGATACACTGTAGCAATCACCATTCCTCCATGCCTGCTGTTCTCTCTCTGGGACTTGCTTGTCATTCATTAACTCAAGCAGCTTGAGACTTCTCCTGGGCACTTAGCAGAGTGAGTTACTGTTTACATGGAAAGTAATAAAAGTACTTTTTAGTTAAATGGTTTCTTAATTCACACTCGTCCCTGTTTTGTACTCATTTGCCAGGAGGTCATCCCAAATTAGTGGAATGTAGGAATTACTACATTTTTTCAAGTTTGACTGCTGTGATCCCTTAGACATCTAATTAGCTGTGATGATCAAGTTCCCCTTCAAAGTCTGGTGATTTCTGTAAGGAGATGGAGTCTGGAAAAACTGGGAATTTATATTTGTTGTAACATTAGGACTAACTGATTAGGGATAAGATTTCATAGATTAATTATGTCAAAGTATGAAGCAGGCATTCATACATTCATTTGGAGGCATTGTGGGGTGTATTAGTTAGCTCAGGCTGCCAAAACAAAATGCCACAGACAGTGTGAGTATACAATAGAAATTTATTTTCTCGCAGTTCTGGAGACTGCAAGTCTGAGATCAAGGTGCCAGCATGGTGGGGTTCTGGTGAGAGCCTCTTCCTGGTTTGCAGATGGCTGCTTTCTCTCTGTGTCCTTGCATGGTGGAGAGAGAACTCTGATGTCTCTTCCTCCTGTTATAAGGACAGCAGTCCTGTCGGCCTTGGGCCCCATCCTTATGACCTCATTTAACCTTTATCACCTCCTAGCAGGCCCTAGCTCCTAATACAATCACACTGTGGGTTAGGGCTTCGACAGATGAATTTGGGGCCACAAACATTCAGTTGAAGGTTATTATTGGAGACAGTCAGCAGATATTGTCACTAGAACTTAGTAACTGTGTGACTTTGGGTGAGTGACTTTGACGTCTCTGTGCCTTAATCTCCTAATTTACCAAACAGTAATAATACCCATTTCTGGGATTGTTGTGAGGATTGGCACTTGACATGGAACATGGTAAGAGCTCAACAAATGTTAATTATATTACATCCCCCCATTACACACTTATAGCATTACAAGACATTTAACCATCTCTTACTATGAGACAAGCACTTGGCTAGTCTCTTGGAGAACAGAGATGGATGAGTAATGGTCTGTCACCTGGAGAACAATAATAATAGCAGCAGCTAACATTTAAGAGGTTTACATACATCATCTCTCTTAATCCTTATAGCAGCCCTGTGAAATAGGTGCTATTGATATCTCGATTTTACAAATGAGGCTATTAAGGCACAGAGAGGTTGAGTAACTTTTCGAGGGTCACACAGCTAGGAGGTGGCAGAGCTGGGCTATGAACCCAGGCAGCCTGACTCTAGAGTCTGTCCCCGTAACCACTCTGTGGCCCGTTGTTGCCCAGAGGGTCAGCTGGAAAAATAAATCCGTGATTAGAACACTTGAGACTCAGGGACATGATGAGATGCAGCTCACTTTATGTGATAGGGTCCTGTAGGGGCTCCCAGACTTGATGTGTGACTTGGGCCTGAACCAGGAAGTTTCCTAGATGATAAAAAAAGTGTGGGCCTCACAGGCCTTGCATGGGATCAGCAGCTACAGAGGCCCAGAGGCCTGACCATCAGTTACGAAGTGGGTTTTATGTCGAGACTGGATGTCTGTCTCTCTTTCTGGGACTGGGACTGTTTTTCCCAGCCAGGCTCTCCCAGCTGTACCTCATGACTAGGAAATGATGCTGTCACGTTGAACTCCAGAGACTAAGGTTATTTATGGGTTTTGTTTTCCTATGATGGGAAATTATCTTCTTTACTCTTGCCCTCTCTGAGGAGTCTCCAGCCGCCCTGGCTGCCTTGTCCCAGGGGCACGCCCAGCCCATCCTGCCCCCAGGCCGTAGCACTTGCACTTCTCTTCCTTGGATTGTTTCCCCACCCCACACCTGATTGCTCACACATGATTGCTCAGGTCTCAGTTCACGTCTCCCCTGCAGAGGCCACCCCAACCACACCAGCTAAATCAGCACCCGCCCTCCCCTGTCGTTCTTGTATCACCCTGCATTACCTACTCTGCTGCACTTGTTTCCTGTCTGCCTGCCTCCATCTTTTAGACTATAAGTTTCATGGGAACAAGGACCCTATCTGTCTATTCAGTCCCATATTCATGGTTATCTAGACCACCATGGAGAAAGAATGGTTGCATTCTTTGTAGAATGGATGAGTGAATGAGAGCCTCTTTCCCCCTTAGTGTGGGGCTCCACTCATGTGACTTTGTCTAAAGATAATTACCTCTCAAAGGCCTCACCTCCTAGTACTGTCACATTGAGGGTTAGGGCTTTGACATGAATTTTGAGGAAACACAACCATTCAGTCCGTAACACACTGCATAAAATTTGTTTTCCCGTATTCTCTGTAGTGTTTAAATAACCATCATAAGCTTCCTTGTATAATACTATTAGTTAATAAATTTTTTTAATATTATTAACAAAGGTAGGAAAACAAGTTTACTGTTGGACATTAAAGACTGAGAATGTCGAGTGGATTTAATATTATACCAGGACTTAAAAATATCAGATGAAGTGGATTTTTTTTCTGTTTGTAACCTGCTTTATACCACTGGGTTGCATTTTTCTATAAGTAGACAGAGGGTCACAAGCAGAGGATCTGGCCTTTCTTTTTCCCAAGAAGGGAGTTTGGCAGAATAAATGGTGCCTGACACCTGTCCCTCGAACGCTTGATTAGCTGTTATCCCAGGGCGTGTGTCTTGGCAAGTAGACTTCCAGCTGGGATTATCTGGCTGTGAGAAGTGAGGGAGAGGTGATGTGACTTCTGCTGCTGCCCATCTGTGGCATGTTTTTCCTGAGAAGTAGAAGGGAAGGCCTCAAGGTGGAAACTTTAGCTTTTTTTGTTTTTGTGGCTGTTTGAGTTTGTGTGTTCAATGCGGATGTATTTTGTTACGTAACCGTGTTATGTTATGTTTTGTTGCAGAGCTCTGAGCATTGTCTTGCCCTTCTAGCTGAAAGTAAAATTGCGATTTGGGATTTGTAGTCTGGGTATACTTTCTTCTATTTTTCAAAATAAAACTGAATCAAAGAGAGCTAGAATTATAATTACCAAGTGGTTTGTAAATGTAAGGCTGGCTTAATTTCCGGTCGGTTAGATATAGCACATAAGTGAAATAGAACATGGCTATTATTAATTAGCTGCCCTTTTTATTGATAATGGTTGATAGAAGCTCTGGCTGGTTGTTTATGTAGCAAATTGTAGAATTTGAGACAAGAATCTTAATGTCTACATCCAGGGCAAGTTTTATAAAGGAAAAAAGTGGACACCAAGGCCCACAAAGGCCCCTAACAGAGTTTGGTCCATTGGTGTGCGTTGTTGGGTGTGGTTCAGTCTGAGCAATCATGGGGCCATCATTTAGCCCTTATTTGGAGACAGCTGTAAACTCAGTGGCAGAGGCTCATTTGTGTCCTTTTGGAACTTGGAGATGACCCACGTGTGGCTCTGTCTGACTGTTTTAGAAATCCCCAACTGTGGACCCCTTGTGGACCCAATTTGTTTTTCAGGCATGGACTCACATTAACTATGGTAATTGAAATCAGACAACACTTTTTAAATTTACGGCAATAAATACAGCTGTCACGCAAACCAGGATGCTGGATTCAGTGTGGGCTGCAGACAGATGGAAGAGAATTAATATTTATTGAGCATTGTCAGATACCACATCGAAGGTCTGGATTAGCCACCTTATTTGCACTATTTCTATTTAATCTTCCTGACAACTCTATAAAGTAGATGATTTTAGAAAATGATTGCCATTTTGTAAGAACAGGTTGGAGGACTGATCTAGGTTAAAGGAGATTGAAGACAGAGAACAACGAAATTCTATATGCAATCCTTAATCATATCCTGGATTTGAAAGAGAGACTCTAAGATATTTTGGGACCTTAGTATTCTGGATGGGGCAAGAGAGAAAGGGGCTTCTTTGGCATCATATGGCACAGCTGAGGAAGCCGGCACTTGTTCCCATGCTCTCACTTTTCACCCTGGGAGAAATGCCGGCCGAGAAGGTCTCTCTCGGCCCTGAGCTGAGCGTGGGGGAGAGGTGACGCGGGTAAACTGGTCCTCTTACCCTCTTCAGTGCTCCACTCTCGGATTTTTTTGCTCCAGCTGTGTGCTGGAACCTCTCCACTGGACTCCTGCACTGCCACAAAGGCTCTCTCATTCGTGGGTGATTGTCTAAATCAGCGTTCTTGGGGGAGAAGATGGTAGAAAACTCTTGTTTCAGTAATTATTTTGGTAGAGATAATGTTGGTGTTGGTATTGGTGTTCTGAAACTGTATATTAATATGGAATAAAGTAAATGATTAATTTTGTGATAATCTAATTCTAGCATCCGAATCTGGTCTTGAACTAGGATTCTCATATGGAAGAAAGGAGGCAACTGATGTAAGATAATAGAGGTCAAGTAGAAACCTTGTAGTCTATAATTTGAATAAAAAACATCAATAAGAAATTGAGGTATTTAAAAATCTATGTATGTATGTTTGTATGTCTCTGTATCTCTATCTGTCTGCCCCTTATACTACCAAGGCCTAGAGACTGACCAGTCCAGCAGCAATGAGCATTCCTAGTGCACACATCATGGTCTTGAAACATTCTTTCCCACTCAAAGAAACCAGGACTTCTTGGAGACGGAAGGTCTGAAGCTGGAAGGGTAGTAAGATGATCTGGGAACTCCTGTGAAACCTATAGCAAGGAAGCTGTCCGAGTGTACTAAAGTTGTGTCAAGAGAACCCAAGCTGAAGAGGCCACCCTGGCAATTTGAGCATCAATAAGGATGATGGAGGCCGGCCCGGTGGTGTAGTTAAGTTCATGCACTCCGCTTCGGCGGCCCAGGGTTCGCATGTTCGGATCCTGGGCGTGGACCTGCACGCTGCTTATCAAGCCATGCTGTGGCAGGCATCCCACATATAAAGTAGAGGAAGATGGTCATGGATGTTAGTCCAGGGCCAATCTTCCTCAGCAAAACAAGAAAAAAAGAGGAGGATTGGCAACAGATGTTAGCTCAGGGCTAAACTTCCTCACCAAAAAAAAAAAAAAAAAAAGGATGATAGCTGTCTCTCAATCTTGAGTTCTTAGTGCTACTAGAAAGAATTGTCCACCTTTGGAAAATGATAGGGAACCAATTCATTATTTTGAAAATAATAAGTAATGAGTATTCTGCCTTTCTATATAATTGTACTGTTGGACAACCCAGTAGTTGATGAGAAGAGTTTCTCTTTCTAGAAGTATTCCAGCTAACAGTTTAAAGGGATGATAGAATTAGAATACAGTCATTTTGAAGTCCCTGATAGATTGGTGGATTGAAACAATGAGCATCCACATAACAAAATCAGAGATAAGCAGACAATATGTTCCTCCTGATGGGAGAACACACACCTCCTATGAATTAGTGTTACCCCCAAAATCACACCTGAGGCTGATCAGCACTCTAGATCTAACTACCAAGTTACAGGAATTCAGATGACGGAAAAACTTGTTAAACAACACCAGTCCAGACTATGGTAAACTCTACAGTCAAATGATGTGGTTTCTTCAACAAGTAAATTATAAGGGGAACAACAAGGGATGAAGTCCTGGAGATAGATGGTGGGGATGGTTGCACAACAGAGTGAATGTACTCAATGTCTGTTAACTATACACTTAAGAATTGTTAAAATGGTAAATTTTACATTATGTATATTTTACCACACATACACACACACAAAGGGATAAAAGGAATACCTGTGATTTAGAAGAAACTTAACATATTTGAAAATAAGCAGGTTCAACTAAACTATAGTGTTCATGGCTACATGTTTGGGTGGTAAAATAATAAAGAAAAGCAAGGAGATGACTCGTGTAAGGTCAGGACAGTGATTACTTTAGGGGAAGGGAGGAGGTTACGATTGGGCGAGTGAATTGAGGGCTGCTGGGGGGCTGGCAAAACCCTACTTCTTGACCTGTGTGGTGGTTTCAATAATAATTCATTAAGCAATATACATTTATTCTATGCAGTTTTGTCAACCAGTGTTATGTTTTGCAATAAAATGGTTTTAAAAGAACAAAAAAAAAATAGAAATATCTTCGTGATAATACTTTTGCGTGATGGCTTTTTCATCTGATCAGACTGAAAAATTATTGTTATCCAAGAAGTTTTCCGTCAAAGTATTATCTTGAAGATCAAGTCAGGCTGCTCCATGTGCATTTGTCTGAGGGACATGTCTGAGCACAGTGAGCTTTCAGAGAGATCGATCCATTAGTGTTTTGATTTTATTGGGATTGATGCTTTAGAGGAAAACAATCTTCAGGGGTTGCTGCTTCTTGACAGCAAATGGAAGCATCACCTGCTTTTGGTTTCCTTTTTAATCAATTAATGTAATTATTTAACTTGGGTTTCTCTTTCTGTACATTTTTTTGGCCTCTCAATTTTTTTTTTTTAAGATTTTATTTATTTATTTTTTCCCTCCAAAGCCTCAGTAGATTGTTGTATGTCATAGCTGCACATCCTTCTAGTTGCTGTATGTGGGACGCGGCCTCAGCATGGCCGGAGAAGTGGTGCGTCAGTGCGCACCTGGGATCTGAACCCGGGCTGCCAGCAGCGGAGCGCGCGCACTTAACCGCTAAGCCACGGGGCCGGCCCTGGCCTCTCAATTTTTTAAGAGAAATTTCAGCTTTCTCTGCTGATGGTTTCTGTTGGACATGATAACTAAACTTGGCACTTCTATTTCAGTATGGGAAATCGTGATCCTCAGTATTATGGAGCAGGTGAGACTGTGGGTGTCGTCTTGTCTAGTGAGTTTGTTGTACACAATTGGAACCTAAGTCCCCGAAAGGTGAAACAATTGGTCCAGGGCCTCGCATAATAGTGCCAGGGTCTCCGCTCACCACGGAAGTTTGTCTTACTGTTTGTGCTCCTTCCCTCCTTTAGGGAACAAACGGGACAATATTTCTAGGTACATCTTTGTGGTAGTTGTAGAGGTGAAATTCTGGTTTGCTGGGAACTGAATATCTGTTATAGTTCTGTGGACAAATGGAGATTTAGATTTCTTTTTTTAATAGGTGTGTGACACCAAGCTGTGGGAGGGTGGAGGAAAGGAAGGAGTGGTGGTGGTAAATCCTATCCTTTAAATTATCTGGTGCTTTTGTACCTTGAGAAGGAACCAGTTGACTTTGCTAAATAGCATTCATTTAATCTCATGAATTTTACTGCTGTGGGGAAAGTATGCTTATCTGCATCATGGAGCTCTCCCACCATTGAATGTTCATTCATTCAGAAATATGAACAAGGGTGTGCCTGGTTATGTCTCTTGGCTGTGCGTCCTTCTCAAGGCCTCTTCCCCATCCTTGACCCCTTCCTCTCAGCAGATGACCTCATTCAAAGAGGCCATCAGGCAGAGGTTTTTTCAACTTCCTCCTCTCGTCTAGAATACGTTTGCATTTCCATCTTTTTGATCCTGGGGGAAGATAAGTCTCTCCTCTAATTCTTGGACTTGTGCTCTGGATCAAGTATCCTGTCTCTTTGGACTGTTAAACTTGACCAGTGGTTTTCTAAGTCATGGTCTGTGGACAGCCTGCACTAGAAGGTGCTTGCTAAAATGCAGATTTCTTGGCCCTGCCAGCTCTTCTAAATCCATATCTGTGGGCATTGGACTGGGGTTTGTATTTCTGACAGGGTCCTCGGGGGTTCTGCACACTGAGGTTTGAGCCGTTTTGTACCAGTCTCTCAGCCGATATGCTCAATCTTTATCTTAAAATCTAGACAAAACAGAACAAATCCTTTCCTCAGCCAGGAATTTCTCTCTAGTACTATCTGCTCTCCCTTCGCTTCCTCATCCCTATACTCCTCGGCCTGCTGAGGTCAGGCCCCTCGCCGTTCCAGGGCCACCACTCATCAGTCCTCCGCGAGGTCTGCGATGCTCCTCTCTCCCTTTACCACACTGACTTCTTCCTTCTGGTTCTCCATCGCTGGCTTCTAGTTTTTTCTCGCATTCCAGCTAATGCTATTCCTAATGGTTTTGTCCTTAACCTTCTTTTTATGCCGTATTTGTCCTAAATGATTTTATAGACTCTTATAACCTAAAATTCCAATGCTATGCTGATGACTCTGAGATCTTTATTTCTGGTCCTGAATTCCACTCCTGTATTTTTAGCTGGCTTCCTGACATTTTCACCTGGCAGTTCCCAAAGCACCTCAGATCTAACCTATATAAACTCTGATACACTGCAGTTCACTCCACACCCGCTCATCTTTCTTTGCTTCCTCTGTTGATGAAAGCCGTCACCATCCACCCAGAAGTGCAGGCCAGAGACCTGGGAGTCCTTCTGGACTGTTCTTTTTCTCTCACTGCTAAAAGTCCATCACTGAGTCCTGTTTGTTGTTTCTCTTACACGTCCCTACATTCCCTCTCCCCCTTTGCCTCAGTATGCGCTCGAAACATCTTTATTTGAACCACTCTAAGAGCGCAGTAACCCTCCTCCCTGTCACTGGCCTTGCCTTCTTGAATCTGTCTTCTATTAGATTTTTGATTTTCCTGAAAAACAAATGTGCTTCTCACTTTGGCATATAAGTCCCTATGTAATCTGGTCCCAACCCCCTCCCCGCGTCCCTCCCCTTTTTGGCCTCATTCTTGCTATGCACCCTTACATTTCATACTTTGGCCATTCTGAAGTATTGTTTTGAGTGTGCGATGTTGTTTCCAGTTGCATGCCTTTATGCGTGCTGTTTTCTCCCCTTGGAATGTCTACCCATCCTTTGCCTGCCTGCTCACCCCAACTTTAGTCACTGCCTCTTTTAAGCCCTTATGCTCCCTACCTACGTGTCCTCTCATGGCCTGTGTGTCACCTTGGCACCTCTGGATGCTAGTATAGCTTCTCCCTCACTGTTTTACTTTACCTCTCTCTTCCCAATACCCTGCACAGGGCCTGGCTCAGAGAAGATTCCCAGTAAATATTTGTTGAATGAGTGGGTGAAAGGCATGTTATGAAGCCAAACAGAGTGGTCCTCACCCTGAGTTCAGGGAGGGGAGAGCTGTCGGGGCTGGGATGATCAGGCATTGGTTTCTGGATGCAGGGCCCTTGAACAGCGCCTGGCTTAGGGGTGAACTAGACACCAGTGGGTAGGGATGAAGGCGACAGGATTGAGGATTCAGGAGAAGGAGAGGATCTAGGTAGGAATGGTAGGTTCAGGCAGGCTGTGGAAGGCCTGAAACTCTGGAGAAGTAACTTGGACTTTATTGAAGATCCTGGAGAACCATTGAAAAGTTTTAAAAGAAGGTTGAGGTGATGGAGACTCTGTTTTGAGAAGGCAGATGGGTGGATTGGAGGGGTGGCCTGAGAGTCACCTGAGTGTGGTGGGTGACAGGTGTAATAGTTCAAAGGCGAGGAGGTAGGTCTTAAGCAGGAGAGCCAGGAGGGCTGGAGAGGAAGGCCCAGTACGGGGAGGAGATTTGGACCCCTGGCACTGGAGTCTATACCCAGGAGGGCATCCCCCCCAATCCTCCCTGTAGGCTGTCGCTGGAGGACTTCATGTGTTTGCAGCACAGAACTTAGTAGAAGTTGGAATAGTTCAGTTTTTTTATCCAGAGTTGGAGAATTGTGTTAAAAAAACCAAACATTTACATTTGGCATTTCATTATATTTTGTTTCTTCACAATTTAATGATAATGAATGCTTCACCCTATTGTTGTGGCCCGGGACTGCTTTTCTTTGAGAGCTGTCACTTTGGGACATACATTCCGTTTCATAACTCTCCTTTACCCTGTTGTTGTACCCTGACATTGGGACATTACTCAGTGTCTTTGTCCTGCTCTGCTGCTCCCCTTGAAAAGAACTAATTTTTGGAAATCTCAGACTTATTTTTTAAAGAACAGTGACTCATCCTGAATTACCCGGAAATCAAAGGCAAAGGCGGTTGGAATCTTAATGCCATAATATTTCTTTTTTCCTTTACAAATCCTAGATGCCTGAGGCTTTCACAAACATGTAATTTTAAGCAGAAGGCCAGAGATTTTGTTGACATCTGGTTTTTTTCTGAGGCTACAGAGTATAGAGGATGGAAAGAGGATAAACATTTATTGGGTGCTCCCCACGTGAGTGCATGTTATTAACGCACCCCCTGTAGGTTCCCTCAGCCATCTCTCACTGTAACCCTGAAAGGTGGTTACAGGCCGCCCCCTCTAGTGGTGTTTTCTCTGGCCTCCCGGCCTGGGTTGTGTGCCCCTAGCTCTGTGTGTACCTGTCTGCTAACACCGGTTCCCAGCTACTATAATAGTGTCTGCACTTCTGGTCTTTGTCACCACACTACCTGCATCTTGAGGGCAGGACCAGAGTCTTATTTGTCTT
Organism: Diceros bicornis minor; assembly: GCF_020826845.1. Taxonomy (NCBI): domain Eukaryota; kingdom Metazoa; phylum Chordata; class Mammalia; order Perissodactyla; family Rhinocerotidae; genus Diceros; species Diceros bicornis. The sequence goes on along the minus strand of NC_080760.1, from coordinate 53,048,770 downwards.
TTAATACCAGTTTCTATCTCCTAGCCTGGAGGTTGGCTCCTCCTTCCGTATCTTGCTTTTCCTTCTACCTCATGGGCAGCTCTTGGTCCGTTTTATTTGCTGATTCTTTCCCTCTTTACCATTACAGATTGGAATTCCATAGGGCTTCATCCAAGATCCTCTTGTACTTTGTTTCTAAGCTCGCTCTCTCTCAAGACTGTCTCATCTGCTCAGATGGCTTCAGTGACCATCTCCCTAACCTCACCCAGGCCAGATCTCTTCTCTGTGCTCCTGGTCCGTGTGTCCAACCACGTGCCCTGAGGGCTCTCGATTTGGGGGACGTGGGCCAGGTGAACCTGGGTAGGGGTTTGGATCGTGGCTGCCGCTGCCCTCCCCACACCGTGGTGGGTTCCCATCAGTGTCCTTGCACTACAGTCTGTGGCTCTCCCCACCACAGATTAAAGCTTGGATCCCATAGGGAGAGAGGAGAGGCTGGTCCGGTGCAGTGGTTTGTTCCCCTCCCAACCAGCATGGAGGAGAAGCGTTCTCAGGATCCTTCCTTACCTTCCCAGTGAGCTCCTGGTGGAAAAGCCTGCACGACGTGGACAGCAGCCCCCAGGAGCTTTACACTCTTGAAGCCCACACTAGGCCTTGAGCAATCTGTTCACGATTTCTAGCTGAACCTTTCTACTGGCTTTTATGGGATCTGGCAGAGGCCCACGTGTGCAGATGCTGGGGTCCTGCTTCTCTCTGTAACTGCCTGTCAACAGATTTCAGGTTAGTTTTCCCTGTGACTTCAGTTCTCTGATCAGTTCAGGAGAAGTTATTTGCAGTTTATCTAGCTTTTTCTTGTCTTAGGGTGGGAGCAATGCTCTTTTCAGCTCTCCACAGTTCTGAGCTGAAATCAGACGTCCACATCCTATATTTTAATTCAGACCTGCAGTCATTTTCGGATTGTGTTGGTCATTTGTCAGATTACACACTGCTTTTGTTTTGTGTTCAGTGGGTTATCTACTTTTGTTCTGAAGGAAAAGGTTAATGATGCACCGGACAGCCTGCATGTTGTTATATTTAGCCTGTATCACTCACCAGCCTTCTGACTCACAAACAGTAATTTCACAGCATGATGGCTCAGCCCAGGGAAAGGTCAGCCTGCTCCTGCATCCCTGGAGCTCGAGGAGCACGGCTCTGAGTGAGACAAAAAGCTTCACAACGCCCCGGAGCTGAGATCTTGCCCCAGACATCTGTCTAGTGACCTGTGGAGGTGCGTGTATCCCCGAACCACTGTTAGCCCTGCAGGTGGGAAAGTTGACTCAGTTCTTTGATTTAAATTCAGGCTGGAAGATAACTTCCTAAACCTCCAGGAGAGAATGGAAATCCAGGTGTTTGTCATTCATCAGCAACAGGTGATCTTACTGCAGCACAGAGCTGAAGTCTTCTGGACCATTGATCTCGCTGTTCTCATTATTCCTTTTCCAGCCAAGCTGGTGGTGAGTCACCAGGAAACAAATTAGGTAGGTGTTCAGTGGAGGGGGTTTAGGAGTTTTCTTTTTTTCAAAGAGAAAGGATGATTCTCTGGATCACTGCAGGTTGTTTTGCTGTTAGCTCATTGATTGCATCAAGTCTCCAGCTCGTTGATTGTACCAAATCTCCTCAATTTTGTTTTGTATGTATTTCCAGCCCTTCTCTCCATATCTACCTTAAGTATTCTGATGGAAGCCCTGAGCATTTCCCATCTTGACCATTTTGGTAGTCTCCTAATTGGTCTCCCAGCTGCTCATTTTGCCCCCTTTTCTCTCTCTTCTGCCTCGTGGCCACAGTCATCTTTCTAAAGCAGAATCTTCTGTGGGACAACTTCCAGAGGCTTCCCATTGCCCTCTGGATGAAGTCTCGAGTATGCCTCTTATGTTCTTGCCCTGGCTGCCTGTCCAGCCTCATTGCCCACGCTGCTCCCTCATTTAGTTTGTATTCCAGAGATACTGCATTACTTGTATTTCTCTAATTTGCCACACCCTCTTATGCTTACTGCCTGTAAGTGTAGACCAGTGGATCTCAAATTTCGCTGCACAATGGAGTCACCTGAGGATCTTTAAAAACTGCCTGGCTCCCACCCCCTAGACACTGTGATTTCACAGGCACGGTGTGACCTGGGCATCAGGGTGTTTTAAAGTGTTCCAAATGGTTCTTGTGTGCAGCAAAGTTTGGGAACCGTTGATACAGACTCTCTTTCTTCTCCTTGTGTTCTTGAAAAACTCATAGTCGCTCTCCTAGTTTCAGGACAGTTGTTCCAAATTCTGGGAGTTTTCAGGCAGACACAGTTCCTTCCTCTTTTCTATTTCCTGTGATAAGTTTTGAAATCTGGTAGGGCCAGTCTCCTCTCTAGATTATTGTTCAGGAGCTTTTTTGGATATTTTCTGTCCTTTGATCTTCCTTATAAATTTTAGAATCAGTTTGTCAGGTTCCTCAAAGTAGTCTGTTAGAATATTGATTGGGACTGCATTGAACCTATATGTCAATATGAGGGAAAATTGGTATTTCTATGATACTTAGTCTTCCTATCTATGAATATTGTCTCTTCATTTGTCATCTTAAATGTCTGTCAATAACATTTTCTAATTTTCTCTAAAAAGGTCTTATAGTATTTTACTAGATTTACTCTTATATCTTACTTTTGTTATTGTTAATGGTATTTTGAGTCTCTTTTAATGGAAATATAACTTACATGCAGTAATGAGCACAAATGTTAAATGTGCAGCTTGATGAATTTTTATTTTTAAATTCATATTCCTCCTTGCATCCACCACAGCCCTGGATATGGGTCATTTCCAGCACCCCTCCAGTTCCCTGTGCCCTGTCCCCATCAATAACTCTGCACAAAGATAACTGTAATTATAACTTCTATCATCATAGATTAGTTTTGCATGTTCTTGACTTGCATATAGAAGAAATAAATGTAGTATACACCTTTTGTGTCTTTTTTTGGGCTTTAAACAATGCAAACTTATTCTCTTACAACTCGGAAGATCGGAAGTCTGAAATCAGTGTATGTGGCTTTTTTCCCCCACTCACAGTTGTCTGAGGTTCATGTGTGTTGTTGCGTGTTGCATTTGTTTGTTCCTTTTGTTTGCTGGCTGGTATTCTACCTTGCGAAAAGGCCAGAATTTTTCTATTCCACTTGTGATGGACACTTGGCTTGCTTCCAGTTTTCGTCTATTCTGAAGAGCTATAAACATTCTTGTACAGGTATTAGGTGGACGTAAGCCCACGTTGGTGTTGGTGGATGCCTAGGGGTGGTTTTGTTGGGTAATTGGTTGTATGTATGTTGAGCTTTAATAGATCTACAGCCATCCAGAGATTCAACATTGTGTATTTTGATTCATGCACACCATCTATGTGGGAGTCTCCAGTGCTCCAGATCCTCACTACGGCCTGGTATTGTCAGTTTTGTAAATTTTAGCTGTTTTGGTCCATATGTAGTGGTATCGCATTGTAGTATTTTTTTTTTTTCGTGAGGAGATCAGCCCTGTGCTAACATCTGCCAATTCTCCTCTTTTTGCTGAGGAAGACTGGCCCTGGGCTAACATCTGTGCCCATCGTCCTCCACTTTATGTGGGACACCGCCACAGCATGGCTTGACAAGCGGTGCGTGGGTGCGCGCCCGGGATCCGAACCGGTGAACCCCAGGCTGCTGCAGCAGAACGCGCACAGTTAACCGCTTACGCCACCAGGCTGGCCGCATCATTGTAGTTTTTTTTTTTTTGTGAGGAAGATCAGCCCTGAGCTAACATCTGTGCTAATCCTCCTCTTTTTTTGCTGAGGAAGGCCGGCTCTGAGTTAACATCTATTGCCAATCCTCCTCCTTTTTTTCCCCAAAGCCCCAGTAGATAGTCGTATGTCATAGTTGCACATCGTTCTAGTTGCTGTATGTGGGACGCGGTCTCAGCTGGCCAGAGAGGCGGTGCGTCGGTGCGCGCCTGGGATCCGAACCCGGGCCGCCAGTAGCGGAGTGCGCGCACTTAGCGGCTAAGCCACCGGGCCGGCCCCCCATCATTGTAGTTTTAATTTACTATTCTCAGGTAAATAATGATGTTGCCCAGTAAAAAATGAAGATATTTTAACAGATACCTCACAAAAGTATATATCCAAATGATAAATAAGCATATGAAAGGTGTGCAACATTATTAATGTTGTATTTTTTTGCAGTTTTATTGAGATATAATTGGCATAACACTGTGTAAGTTTAAGATGTACAATATGTTGATTTGATACACTTATATATTGCAAAATTATTACCACCAGAGCTTTAGTTAGTATCTCTATCATGTCACATAATTACCATTTCTCTACTCTCTACTCTCTCAGCAACTTTCAAGTATATAATACAATATTGTTAAATATAATCACAGTGCTGTGCATGAGTCCCCAGAATATATTCATCTTCTATCTGAAAGTTTGTAGCCTTTGACCAACATCTCCCCATTTTCTCCACACTCCAGCCCCTGGTAACCACCATTCACTCTGTTTCTATGAGTTTGGCTTTTTTAGATTTCGCTATATAAGTGATATAATACAGTATTTGTCTGTCTCTACCTGACTTTTTTCAGTAAACAGAATGCCCTCAAGTTTCATCCATGTTGTTGCAAATGGCAGGATTTCCTTCTTTCTCTTGGTTGAATAATATTCCATTGTATATATATCACATTTTCTTTATCCATTCGTTGTAGATGGATGCTTAGGTTGTTTCCATGCCTTGGCTGTTGTGAATAACGCTGCAGTAAACATGGGAGTGCAGATATCTCTCTGAGATCCTGTTTTCATTTCTTTTGGATAAATACCTAGAAGTGGAATAGCTGGATCTTATGGTAGTTTTATTTGTAAATTTTTGAGGCACCTCCATACTGTCTTCCATAGTGGCTGCATCGATTTATATTCCTACCAACAGTACACAAGGGTTCCCTTTTCTCCCCATCTTTGCCAACACTTGTTATCTCTTGTCTTTTTGAGAATAGCCATTCTAACAGGTGTGAAGTGATATCTCATTGTGGTTTTGATTTGCATTTCCCTGTTGATTAGTGATGTTGAGCACCTTTTCATGTACCTGTTGGCCATTTGTATGTCTTTGGAAAAATGTCTGTTTAGGTCCTCTGCTCATTTTTTAATTGGATTGTTTTTTTTTGTTGTTGAATTGTATGAGTTCTTTATATATTTTGGATATTAACCCCTAATCAAATAGATGATTCACAAATATTTTCTCCCAATCTATAGGATGCCTTTTCATTTTGTTGATTGTTTCTTTTGTTGTGCAGAAGTTTTTTAGTTTGATGTAGTCTCACTTATTTTTATTTTTGTTGCTTGTGCTTTTGGTGTCATATCCAAAAAGTCATTGTCAAGACCTATGTCAAGGAGCTTTTCCCCTGTGTTTTCTTCTAGGAGTTTCACAGTTTCAGGTCTTATGTTTAAGTCTTTAATCTATTTCCAGTTAATTTTTGTGAGTGATGTAGGATAGGGGTCTAATTTCATTCTTCTGCATGTGATTATTCAGTTTTCCCAACACTATTTATTGAAGAGATTATCCTTTCCTTATTGTGTATTCTTGGCTGTCTTGTCAAATGTTGATTGACCGTATATGCGGGAATTTATTTCTGGGCTCTCTATTCTGTTCCCTTGGTCTGTGTGCCTGTTATTATGCCAGTACCATGCTGTTTTGATTACTATAGTTTTGTGGTATAGTTTGAAATCAGGAAGTGTGATGCTTCCAGCTTTGTTGTTCTTTCTCAGAATTCCTTTGGCTATTTGGGGTTTTTTTGTGATTCCATACAAATTTTAGGATTGCTTTTTCTATTTCTGTGAAAAATGCCATTGGAATTTTGGTAGAGATTGCATTGAATCTATAGATGGCTTTGGGTAGTATGGACATTGTGTTGAGAAGCCAAAGCTGGTGTATCGAATTAAGAATATTCAGATTACAGCCTGCTGATGAGGAGGCACAAGCCACCCACGCGGGGTTGGCAGGTAGCTCCCTCAGCATCCAAGATCCTACTTTAGGGAAGCGAAACCCAGGGCATCATTTTGATTGAAGGCGCTGTCTCAGTATATCCACACAAAGGAAGTAGAGTCACAAGATTTGTTACTTACAGATCCCAGAAGCGGGAGGGCGCAGTTAGCTGGGGGAAGGGCAGTCTTCTGTCCCAGGTCATAAGTGAGCAGGAGGTGGAGAGCAGGGTAGCAAGCACCTATTACTTATAAGGTGGTTGGGGCAGAGGCCACTAACTTTTTGTGGGCTGAACTCTAACTGCTTATTTTAAAAGTGCCCCAGGAAAAGCAAAGCAGGAACTTATGGTGGGCATCCTAAACGCAGGTCCTTATCTAAATGTGCAGCCTCTGGGTGTGAGCAGGGTTGTCATACTGTGAAATGCCTAGCCAGCAACTCAGAAAAACAAAAGCTATTTTTCTCATCACAGACATTTTAACAGTATTAATTTTTGTGATCCGTGAAGACAGGTTATCTTTCCATTTGCTTGTGTCTTCTTAAATTTCTTTCGTCAAAGTCTTACAGTTTTCCGTGTTCAGATCTTTCACTTTCTCTGTTAAATTTATTCCTAAGTATTTTATTGTTTTTGATGCTATTGTGAATGGGATTGTTTTCTTTATTACTTTTTCAGGTATTTCGTTGTTAGTGTGTAGACAAGCAACTGATTTCTGTATGTTGCTTTTATATGCTGCAGCTTTACCGAATTCGTTGAATAGATCGAACAGTTTTTTGGTGGAGTCTTTAGGGTTTTCTATATATAATATGATGACATCTGTGAATAAAGACAGTTTTACTTCTTCCTTTCTGATTTGTATGACTTTTATTGCTTTTTCTTGCCTGGTTGCTCTGGCTAGGACTTCCAGTCCTGTGTTGAATAGGAGTGGTGAGAGTGGGCATCCTCGTCTTGTTCCTAACTTTAGAGGAAGAGCCTTCAACCTTTCACCCTTGAGTATGATGTTAGCTGTGGGCTTGTCGTATATGGCCTTTATTATGTTGAGGTACATTTCTTCCATACCCAATTTGTTGAGGGATTTTATCATGAAAAGATGTTGAATTTTGTCAAATGCTTTTGCTACATCTATTGAGATGATCATATGATTTTTATCTTTCCTTCTATTAATGTGATGTATCACATTTATTGATTTGTGTATATGGAACCATTCTTGCATCTCAGGGATAACTCCTACTTGATCATGGTGTATGATCCTTGTAATGTGCTGTTGAATTAGGTTTGCTAATATTTTGTTGAGGTTTTTTGTATCTATCGTCCTCAGGGATATTGGTCTGTAGTTTTCTTTTCTTGTGGTTTCCTTGTCTGGCATTGGTATCAGGGTAATGCTGGCCTCAGAACGTGAGCGTGGGAGTGTTGCCTCCTCTTCTGTTTTTGGGAGAGTTTGAGAAAGATCGGCATCCATTCTTCTTTAGATGTCTGGTCGAGTTCACCAGTAAAACCACTTGAGTTATCTATTTTAATCTAATTTTTGAGTTAATTTTAGTGTGTAGTATTGTGTGGTACATATTAGGTAATCATAAATATTTCTTGAATAGGCTGTGGACATTATAGAATATTTGGAGTTATGTCATACAGTTATGAGTTATGAAAGTAACTGTTAATATTTCTGTTCTAATCAGGTAATAGACTTACATAATTTCCTCCTTTCTGGGTTATTATAAAGCAGTGTGTAGTTTAGTAAAGTAAACAATTATGGTGTGTATTTTTCCTCTCCCCCCTCACAGACATTGACAGAGCATCTATTTTATTCCATGTACTGTACTGCTCTTGGGATTGTCTTGAGGAGTAAAATGAGACACAGGCCCTGCCCTTAGGAGCTTAGCATCCAGTGCAGCATTGTCGGACAGAACTCTCTGTGATGCAGAAACGTCCTATTCTGAGCTGACCAATAGGGTAGCCATGAGCCGTCTGTGGCTTTGACAGCTTGAGATGTGGGATGGTGCATCTAAAGATCTGAAGTGTTAATATTATTTGATTTTAATTACTTTAAATTTAAATACGCACTATCTAGCGACTACTGTATTAGATGTATTAGTGGGAGAGATAAGCAATTTCACAAATAAACGAAAAATTGCCACTTTGCTAAATGCTGAGTAGGAAAGTATAGGATGCTTTGCCATATCATAGGGGTTTGACTTAATTCAGGGGGTTAGGGAAGGCTTTTGTTTGGAAGTGATGATTGAAGTAAGATTTATAGAATGAGCAGGGCTGAAATAGGTGCAAGAGGGTAGGATGAGGAAAATAGTTTTTCATACATGTGTAAAAGCCCTGTGGCAGAAAAGAGCAATGCTAGTTCCAGGAACTTATATTTTTGAAAAATGTGTGTGCATGTGCTTGTGTGTGCGAGAGAGAGAGAGAGAGAGAGAGAAAGAGAGAGAGAGATTCTTAAGTTAGTCCCGAGAGTTTGCCTGTAGGGATTCAAAACTAATTTGCTGAGGAAGAAAGGTTTTGTGGGATGCCAGGGTGAAATTTTTCTTTTGATAATTTTTAAATTAATGTTCCAACTTGAAACTGTCAGCTTTGTAATTTCTGTGATTTGGCTGACTATTTAATGAAGAAATAATGACTTTCCCTGTCTCTTAGGGAGGTGCAGTGCCTCAGGACTGCTGTGACGAGTGCACAAAACATTCGGATTGTTCTCTAAATTTCATGTTTCTAAAGAAGAAGCACGTGCCATTATTTGGCTTGGAAAACCACCACTCTCCCCTTATTATCTTGTGAAAATGGCGTCTACTTCCAGTTTCAAACTGGCGGTATTCTGGTTTTGTTTCTCTGATTTTTATCCTAAAATAACACATGTTAATTGAGCTATTTCTGTGGCTTTCTTTGGAGAATTGATGTTCTTTTATTTGTGTTTCTCTTAGGTAGAAATGGAATAACACATGTAAACAAGATGTAAAAGATATAAGACCCAGAGTGGAACGTGAGAGGAGCACTTACTAGCGCTGTCCATCATTCCTGTTGGTGCTCAGCGACTGGGAATGTCTTTCCCAAGGTCGGGGGCGGGGTTGGCAGAGCCGAGGCTTTGACTCCGTGTCCAGTACTCCTTTCAGCAAATTGCTTCTCGACAAACAAAGGGAGCACATCTGGGATTGGAACCCAGGTCCTCGTGTCTCAGTCCTTTGGGATTACATCCAGCAACTCTGCTCTCTTCTGCCTTCCTCTGCGTGGTGGGGAGAAGGCCTGGGCTAGGGTGATGCTGAGGCCGTGGATGATGCTGCAGCTGCTTCGAGAAGGGTGGTAGCACTTCATACTACCTTAGGTGGGAGCCAGGTCACCCCGCTTCATCCTCCCTCCAATTGCTCCCCAAGATCCTGGCCAAGAAGTTACCTGTCTTCTGCTTGGCCAGGTCTAGTGACAAGGAACTCATTACTCTTCAAAGCAGTTCATGCTGGCATTCTTATTCTACAAAGAAGTGATTTATTGGTTGTTTTGAAAATAATCCTTGGATTTGAAAGCCTAGCAATAACCCACTTTCTCTATTATGCTGGATAGATAGTCATTTACTCATTCATTCATGAAGTCATTCATTGATTCCTCTCATGTTTATTAGGTGCTTTAAGATGCAGGTGTGCAGCTCCGGGCGGCCACGCTGCACACTACTGTGCGCCTCCGTGTGAGTGATGGCCTTGGAGGTGTGCGCAGGGCCAGCTCTGTGCTGGGCAGCAGCCCGAGGGTGTGAGGCCGTTCTCACTGAAGAGTAGCTGGGCAATGACGTGAAAGCCATCCGTTCACCCAGCAAATATTTTTCCCCTATGTACTGTGTGCTAGGTGCTGTCACAAACTATTCAAATATGGACTTTAAAAATGCACAGTTCCTGTGCCAATGCGCTTACAGTGTAGTAAAGACATTAGTGCAGGACGCGTGCTCAGCGCGGGGTCAGAGTCTGTGCTCATTACGGTGTAGCTGCCCGTCCTCGTCAGCGGAGCTCCGTGATCACTGAGGGCTGCAGAGTTTCCCTTCCCTTGAAGATTTCCAAAGAAATTTGGAAAATTTCCAAAGAAGAGAAAGCAGCACTTTATTTTGTGTGTGTATATATATATATATATTTTTTTTTTTAAATAATTTTATTTCTTTGTTTATTTTCCCCCAAAGCCCCAGTAGATAGTTGTATGTCATAGCTGCACATCTTTCTAGTTGCTGTGTGTGGGACGCGGACTCAGCATGGCGGGAGAAGCGGTGCGTCGGTGCACGCCCGGGGTGCGAACCCAGGCCGCCAGCAGCGGAGCGCACGCACTTAACTGCTAAGCCCCGGGGCCGGCCCCAGCAGCACTTTATTTTGGACACATATTTCAGGGCCCCGTCTCCACTGGTCACAAATGTCCTTGGCTTTGGCTGAGCCTACCTGCTTCACTTTCATCTACTTCTTTTCTTAACCGTCTTTGGGGGAGGGGGTTAATCCTAACAGGACTATTAAATGGTTTAAAAGTCCACGCAGTTGGTTTCCTGGGTGGCCAGTGACTCACGTGCTGTCACTTTTCGGCAAAGGTGATCATTCTTATCAGCAGGCCCCAAAATACGATCTTAATGGAAATTGGCTCTTGTATCATGTTGTACATCTTATCTACTGTGAAAAGGCCTTGCCTTGTGTGAATTTTCACATTTCCCCTTGGAGGTGACAGGCTGGCCTCTCTTTGACATGACTGTGAGAAAGTGGGCATTGTGTGCCCTGCAGTGGAGAGTTATACTTTGGTTTCTTTTGTTATCTGGGACTGTGGAAGGAGATCCTACTCTCAGATTTTAGGGCTGCAACTTTAAAGGATTTTTTCTGCCAGCGTGATGTCGCCTTGTACATAGCAGAGGCTAGGGAATGGTTGTTGAACTGAAAACATCTGAACTGGTGCAAGCGTGGTGTTTAGACGTATATACATGCGTGCCATTTTCCATGTTCACCCTTCCTTCTTCCATCTCTGACATTTCTTCTGAAATTATTTTCTTTCTTCCTGAAGTAAACTGTCTAGGAGTTCCTTTAGTAAGGATGTGTTGATGGTAAGTTTTCTCAGTTTTTGTCCTGAAATGTCTTTATGTCACCATCATTCTTAGAAAATAGCTCTGTGTATATAATTCTAGTTTACCATTTAAATTTTCTTAAATCTTTTGAAGATGAATTCTTACTGTCTAATAGCTTCCACTGCTGTTGAGAAGTTAGCTTTCAGTGTAACTGTTGTTCATTTGGATACAATGTCTTTTTCCTTTATCTGTTTTTTCCTGAAGTGTGTTTATATCCTAAGAAAGTTGTACTAACCCTTTGCTTTAAAAAAATCTGAGATATAATTCACATACCATAAATTCATACATTGAAAGTGTACAATTCAGTGGTTTTTAGTATATTCACACAGTTGTGCAATCATCACCACTGTCAAAATCAAAACTTTTTCATCATCCCAAAAAGAAACTCCATACCCATTAGGAACCATTCACCATTCCCCACTTCCCCTCAGCCCCTGGCAACCCCTAATCTATTTTCTGTCTCTATGGATTTACCTATTCTGAACATTCATATAAACAGAATTATACCATGTGTGGCCTTTGGTGTCTGGCTTCTTTCACTTAGAATAATGTTTCAAGGTTTATCCATGTTGTAGTCTGTGTCCATCCTTCATTCCTTTTTGTGGTTGAATAATATTCTGTTGTACAGACAGACCTTTTGTGCTTATCCATTCTTCAGTTGATGGACCTTTGGATTGTTTCCACTCTTGGGCTGTTAGGAATAATGCCGCTATAAATAGCTGTGTACAAGTTTTTGTGTGGACATGTCCCTATATATTTTTGAGAACATCTTTTTCTCATTTTTTAGTATTCTGTAGTTTTACTATGTCAGTTCTAGGTTTGCATTTCTTTTTATTTGTCCTCTTGAACTTTCTTGTTCTTTTTGAATTTGAGGATTCATATTCTTCAATTATAAAAAAATGTTCAGTGAGTCTCTCTTGAAATGTTACCTTTTTCCAATTTACTCTCATCTCCTTCTTTAACTCCTGTTAAGCCGGCATAGCCTCTCACTCTCTTCCAGATCCTCTAACGTTTCTTTCATATTCTTCATCTTTCTCCATTGGCTGCATTCTAGATAATTTTTCCACCTCTTTTTTCCAATTCACTAATTTTTTCTTTAATGAGTGTTTACATTGTCCTATTTATTTTTCATTTTAAGAGGTGATATTTTGTTCTTTCTCAAGTTGCCTGCTCATTTTTGATAGGCTCTTCTTCCTTATTCCTTTGAATCCTTTTTTAATTGTTTTTAAACGTACCAATAGCTCATTAATAGCTTTCTTGGAAAATCATGCATACACTTACCATATGGGCTAGCCATCTTACTCCTGGATATTTAACGAAGAGAAATGAAGGCATATGTGCATACAATGACTTGTACACAAATAGTCAGCTTTATTTGTAATAATCAAAAACAACCTAAGTGTTCATTAATAGGTGAATGGATAAACAAATTGTATTATATCCATTCAGTGGAATACTGTTCAGCAATACAAAAGGAATGAACTACTGATACATGCAATAACTTGGAATTATTCCAAGATAAGTGTGCTGAGTGAAAGAATTCTCACAGAGTATATAATATATATGATTCTGTGTAGATTAAATTCTGGAAAATGCAAACTAATCTCTAGTGACAGCAGTGGTTACCTGGGGCTGGGAAGAGGCTTGAGGGGGGTGGCAGTGAAGAAGTACAAGGATGCACAGGGAACTTGCAGTAGATGGACACGTTCACTGTCTCAGTTGTGCAGATTGTTTTACGAATGTCACAACTTCTGCAGTTGTACGCTGTAAACATCTGCAGGTTACTATATGCTAGTTGTCTCAGTAACGATGTTAAAACAAAAAGCTCTGGTACTGGGGAGATCACCCAGAATGAGAGCATGCAGAGAACTGAAGAGAGCTGCAGACAGCTCTGGGAGGTCTTGTACAGGGAGTGAGAGGAGTAAGGAGAGTGACGGAGACCCTGTGAGGTGGGAGGAGCCAGGTTCTCCCTTACTAACAGAAAGGGAATCAAGCACGGTCATGGCTGCAGGCGAGTGGAGGAAGTGGTGATGGAAGATGCACTAGTCCTCCTCCCTCCTTTGATTGCCCCTCTGTGCTGTCCTTGGTGTTGGCTCATCGGGGAGGGGGCAGGGGAGTGAGGGGTAGGGATTTGTGAGGAGACGGGAAGACGTATTGGGGGCAAACTGGCAAACTTACTCCGGGATATGGTAGGATGCTCAGCGGTGGTGAGCGTGGTTGTGGGTGTGAAGGCAGCCTGCTTGGCTCCATCTATGGCTTTTCCCCCCCTTAATCTTCGGCTGTTTGGGTGCAAATGTGGAGAAAGTGGATAGATGGGTTTAACTTGGAGTGGCGTCTTGTCAGATGAGTATAAAAGGAGGAGAGAGGGCAATGGAACCACAGGTGCTTTTCAGGGAGAGGTTGTTGGTCCAGACCAGGTGTCAGCAAACTGTCACCCGGCAGCCAGAATCCGGCCCGCTGCCCGTCTTTGTGTCACTGGAGCAGTCACTCCATGTGTTTGTGGATGTCTACAGCCACTTTGGCCCCAAAACAGCAGAGCTGAGTAGTTGTACCAGAGACCTATGGCCTACAAACCTAAAAAATTTACTATCTGATCCTTTACAGAGCAAGTTTCGTGCTTTTTGGTCTAGACCGTAGAATACGTGGCTGGAGAAGGAAGGTGTGGACATAATGATGGGGGTTGATGGATAAAGAAAGAAGTGGAGTGAATGGATTGGATTTTTCAAAGAGGTCAGAACAGGCTTTGGAGGGAGAGTGTTAGAGGGAGTGAGCGTTAGCATGGGGAAACGGAAAGCACAGAGCGTGTGTAACACCAAGGAGCGCACGGCTCATGGGCCTGGGATAACAACTGGGGGACCACCCAGAACATTTCCTGTACTCCACAGGTAGTTATTACGCAACCATGGACCTCAAGGTCCCTAACGTCAGCGAGGGCAGGAGACCTGAAGTGTGGTCCCATCATGGGCTAGAGATGGGGCACCCAGCAGAGGCTGACCAGTGTCAGCGCGAGGCTGCCGGAGGCATGTGAAGTCCGCTGTTTCTACGTGAATTTTTTTTTCTTTCCTTAACATATTCCAGAGTTGCTGAATGACTGAGCGTGCTACTTTCTCTATGGAAACTGAGGATGAGTGCTAGCTAATTTCTGAGCCAAATGCTTCTACTGCTTTGGTTTTCTTGAGGATATTTTATGATAACCAGATGGGCTTTTTTGGCACCCGGGGATTTTATGAATAAATGAAAAAGCATCTTCAAAATATATTCTACCTGGAACAGCATACTCTACAAACTCCCACTGGGAGATTGTTGTCTCCTTTTGCCTTTGTAAATGTGTTTTATTCTAGTTACATTTTATTCTACTTTATTTCATATACCTATTGCAAGAGAGAAAAATGTATATTCAGCCTTAAGCATTAGTGTCTCTTTTGAAAGGGTGCAAAAATGGACACATTCCTTGAGTAGACCCATCACTGGAGTTGGATGCTAAGCCACTGTGAGGCTCCTTATGACAGGGTTAGTGGGATGCGTGGTGTCCAGGACCCTGTGTGGTGTGCTGCAGAGCAGCCTGGCCGGCGAGGTGTTGTAGAAGCTCATATTAGGACTGAAATGTGTTGTTTGTCCCAGTTTTGCTGGGTGGTCACTAATCTGACAGTCCGAGTGCTAGTTCTGGCTCTGCTTCTGGTGAACTGTGCTGTATTGCTAAGTTACTGATCTTCTTGGAATCTCAGCTTCCTCATCTATAGAACTGATAAAATATGCCTACCTTGCAGGGTGTGAGGAATAGTTAGATGGCATGTACCAAGTGCCCATTGCTGTGCCAAGCACATAGTGAACACTCAGTTACCAAACCTTACTAGTGTTTTTATTGTGACTGCTTTTTCTTTCCACTGCTCAAATCCCACTTTCAGCTGTCATTTCTCCCAATTGTTGCCATGGTTGTGATATAGCTGAATTCAAGAGAGAAGTATTATTTTAGCATACAAAATTGTATTTCTGAGTTGCCCACAGAGATGCTTTTAATAGAAAAATTGAGCACTATAAATGGTAACTATGAAATTCTCTCTAAAAGCTCAAGTTGATTCATGATGAGCTACCAGACTCATACCATTCTTAAATACCCTCTGTCCTCATGAATCCACTCAACTCTTTGGTCCTCCTACTAGGCTGCCTTCATCTGTTTGTAACTTTTTTGGTCCTGTCTTCCTATTAATTGCCATCCCAATCTGTTCTCTGTTCTGTTTGTGATAGACTGTGTTTGCAGGAAAATTGGCCGAATGATTGAACAGAATTTTCTCCCCTCCACCCCACCCCAGCTGGAGAGCTTTTCCTTCACAGGCGTTGCCCATAATTTGCTTCCTTGCTCACTGCATTTATTCCATCTCATCTCTCACCACTCTCTGTAGCTGCCCCCTTCTTCTCTCCAGCCCTGTCCTTTTATCGGCTGAGGGCTCATCTTCCAACGTTGCAGAGGCTGGCTTCTGTTTCCACCAGCGCTGGGGACCTTCTGTCCCCATGTATAATTTATACGTTACTTGTCTCCTTCATCCTCAGTTCTATTAGAGGGCAGAATTCTTTAGTCTATAAAGAAACTGTAGAGTGGCTTTTTTAGTGTTTTTCTGAGCTTGAAGATTATAGATTTTTGAGATTTCTTTGAGGTTTTGAGGTCTGTCTGAAAAGGAGTTAAATTTCAGATGTAATTTTTAGCCTTTTTGCTAAGTGCCCACATCCTAGATCCTTCCAGTTCTAAGACATTGCAGAATTGTATTTTTTTATTGATTCCCTTGAGTTGGTTCTAATTTTAGAGCCAAGAAAACTGAGGTTCATAGGGTTGTATGACTTGCTCAGAGTCTCTCAATGTGGTGGGAAGAATGGCTGTAGGAAGGCCCCATCTGTATCTTTATAGCATATGATTCAAAGGAAGGTAACGTCCCCCACCCCCAATTTGTAGGTCAAATCTCATAGAAAGACTCTGTGTGACCCTTCCTGTGTCTTCTGTCTGTGCTCTGGACCAGATAATGTTGATGGGACATTTCCATCTCCGGCCATGGCTGGATCAGGGCCATTCCTGATCCTGCCAGAACCACATGGGATGGAGAAGGAGCTATTCTGCAAGGAAAAGAGTGCCTTGCAGGCAGCAACCAGCTGCTTACTGCATCTTCCCATTACAGTCCAGTGCCTTGGGACCACTTGCAGAAATGAAGGATTTAGCATTGTATAAGTATAAAATAGGATTGGTATTTCCAAAGCAAAAAAGAATCTGAGTCCTTTGGGAGCTAGTGGCATTTGTGTAATTTGCTAATGATGGAAGCTTTCTCTAGGGAAGAGCAAAGTAGGCTGTATCCCAGGTCGTGTGTGTGTGTGTGTGTGTGTGTGTGTGTGTGTGTGTAGAGAGAGAGAGTGACAGAGATGAGATGGCATTTAAAATCCCTTTGGACACCAGGCCTTAACTCAGCAGAGGGTGACCTAGGGGCTGAGTGACATTTAGTGGTCTTCAGTACCATGCTCACTTACCACCTCCACTTGACCCAGTGGAGGGTTGGGGTAGGATGCTGAAAAGCATGGAGTTTGTTTTGCAAATATCTGTGTTCATAATACTAGTTCCCTTCACAGCAGGCACCGTGGTGTAGTAGAGAGGTTTTATAGATTGTGTTCATGGTGCTGGGAGAATGAGAAAAAGGAGAGAAAAAACTGATTCAAACCTAATAGCTTTGGATTGAGTCTTTGCAAATGGATCTTTGCACAGAGACACATGATGAAATTTCAATTAACCCAAAGTCAATTGTTGAATGTGACTTTGGGATGATGAAATTTTTGTTGAACATGGTGTGTAAACTAAGTATTGCATTTGACCCTGTAATTTATTAATTCATTTACTTAACATTTACTGAGGGTTTGTGATTTGCTAGAGCCTGTGCCAGCTACTGTGGGGGATTCAATAATTGACAAGAATTCCCTCTTCAAGGAGTTTATGGCCTGGTAAGGAATCTAAGACGTGCTAAATGGCTGTAATTATAATAGCTATTTTTGTTGAATGCTTGCCAAGTACCAGGCATTGTGATAAACACTTTATAT
This sequence comes from Diceros bicornis minor, assembly GCF_020826845.1. Taxonomy (NCBI): domain Eukaryota; kingdom Metazoa; phylum Chordata; class Mammalia; order Perissodactyla; family Rhinocerotidae; genus Diceros; species Diceros bicornis. The sequence goes on along the minus strand of NC_080760.1, from coordinate 53,031,667 downwards.
GCAGTAACTCATTCATTCTTCCAGGTAATCCTACAATTTGTGTGTTCCAGTTGTTCCCATTTTAGGGATGAGGAATTTAAAGCTCAAAGAGGTTAAGTAACTTGGTAAGGGCCACTCAGCCATATGGTGGAGAAGCCAGGATTCAGGCCTTTGGCCCGTCTGACTCCCCACCCACAGCCCTGCCACACAGCCTGTCTTCCTGGATCCAGGGCTACATGCAGTGAGCACGGGTCTCAGGGTAGGCAAGGGGTTGGAACTGAGAGGAAGGAGTACTTGCTTTCAGGTACAGTGACTAGGGCAGGCATTGTGGAAGAGGATGCATTTGGACTGAGACTAAGAATTTGGGATATTAGGAAACACAAAGTTAGAGGGAAGAGAATTGCAAACACACAAAGATGAGAAAACATGGGGCAGAATAGGGGTGACAAGGAATATATTTTGGTAGAAGAATTGCCTGAATCCAGTTACAGGGACTGACAGGATTCAAAGCTGGGCTCTGGTCCCTGTGAGGCTGCTTTATTTCCGGTCTACCCTTTACTCAATGTGTCATCCTTTGGGGTCCTACTCAAAGCTTCTGGGACTTACTGTCCCAGTGGGGACACTGAATGCCAGTGTTTTTCCCACTTAGTCCTGTGAATATGTCAAAGGCTCTGCTTAGATTCTCAGCCTCTCAGTCAACACTTCTGGAATCTGCAGGCGCCTCTGGGGAAATTTAATGCCAGACTCATGGCTCTGTATTTCCTTCTTCTGCCAGATCGTGGCCCCATAGCTCTTCACTGCCTTGTTAGCTCTCCAGTGCCTTGAAGAGATTTGAAAACTACTTTGTGTTCTCAAGTTGTTTGCAGTGGCTGAGTTGGTCTGAATTGTCTAGCCTGCTGTTATCAGAAATAGAATCTCCTGAAGTTCATTTTGTACCTATTCAGTTTGAGCTGCTTGTGGGACCCATCCATCCACCCACCCACCCATCCACCCATCCATCCATTCAAGTTACTAAAAGGATATGTCTTTGTGCATGGTATTATGCCTAGGATCACTTATTGCCAATATGACCTTAGGGAGATTATTCATTGCTTTTCTTTAAAATAGGTAAGTTTATAAACTATAAAGTACCTTACAGATAACTTGCCCTCTTACCAACCTCACTTTCTGTATTTGCTCTTTCTCCTATGTCTATTTCCATACATCTAAAGCCAAAATTAGTAATGACTTTGACCTCTTGCACATATCGCCTCTGGTAATTTGTTCTCTTGGCCTGGTTTACACTGGAAGTCTATCATACTTCACATAGGTATACTTTTCCTACATGCCAGCTGGTTTCTGTTAGCAAATTCCAACTACTTGAAAATAACTTAATAGGACATAATTTCCTTATGTTCTTAAATAATAAAAATACAGTTAAATAACCCACTAATTCAGCTGGTGTCTTCTCTTTAGTTAGTTGGAAATTAGTTCCCAGCAATAGATGCTTAAGGGGTCTGTCTCCTCAAATCTGTTAATTTAAATAGACTTCTTTGCAAATGGAACGGTGTTCCAGAACAGTGAAAAGGTCAGACGCTCCTAAATGTGAATCCTGACACTGTCCCTTAGTTGAAAAATTGCTTAAGTTTTTTGAATAAAAATGGAACTGTATTTTTAAACCTTTTTATTGTGAAATTGAAAAAAAAGCAGATTCTGAAAGCCACATAAAGGTAACACTCTTAAAACTATCACTCTTACAAGGTAATACTCTTATAACTATCACCTGAATTAAAATCTAGAACACTGCCAGCTATCTGAGTAGCCTCTCGTGCCCCATCTTTACCCCAAAAGGAAACACTATCCTGATTTTTAGTAATCACTTTCTTTTGCTTATTTATAGATTCATCACACAAGTATACATCCCTAGATATAATAGTTTAGTCTTGCCCACTTAATTAAAGTCTCTCTTAATGTACAGGTACCCTCATTTCTTCGTTTTCCTTGTAATTTCTCTGTTGAAGAACCTGGGACATTTGACTTGAAGAGTTTTCCGCAGCCTGGGCTTTCTTGCTTGCACACTCATGGTGCTGTTGAACGTGTTCTTCTGTTCTCAGAACCTTGATCAGGTTCATCTCTGATCCTTTTGGCAAGTCCAAAGGTGGTCTTGTGTTCTTACATCAGGAGACAGGGAATGTCTAGTTGTTTCTCTTTCTATGGTGTTAGTGATTGCTAATGCTCATTGCCTGGATCAGCGGTTCTCAATCAGGGACGATTTTGCCCCCTCCCATCCCTGGTGTTATTTGACAATTTTTGGTTGTCACAACTGGGGGGGAGGTTCCTACTGGCATCTTGTGAGTAGAGATTTTGCTAAACATCTTACATGCACAGGACAGCCCCAGCATAAAGAATTGTCTAGCCTCAAATTTCAGTAGTGTTGAGGTTGAAAACTCCTGGACTAGGGGTTGTAAAATAGTATTATTCCAATTTTATCATTTCTTTTTCATTTGTTTGTTAGAATACTTTCATAAAGAGATACGCTGCCTTATATATTATTTGGTTATCCAGTGCTACAGTTCATATAAGAAATGGAGTTTAAAAACCTGTTTATTTTATTTGCCAGTTTTCAGGATAATGGATTGATTCTTATCCTCCACAGGTGATCATTTAGTTTTTTTTAAAAAAAGTATTACTATGATCACGTGGATTAAATATGGATTTAAATATGGATCAGATATTTAAATTGGATCCATTAAATATGGATTTAAACATATTTGAAGAGTATCAATCAGTGGCAGTTACTCTCGTTTTTTGTGTTCCAATTGTCCCATCATCAGCCAGTGAGGACTTCCTCAAGCTGGTTGCAGAGATGACATGACTACGTAGTCTTTGTTAGTTTTCCTGCTATCTGATTATAACAGAATGTTTCCAGGCTCATCTTGTACGTTTCCTGCCACTGGCGTGGCATTATCAATTTATTGAGAAGCTCTGGTTTCTTTTAGTGGGGAGTGGTATTTCAAGACCTTGGTCTGGTCTTTAGGGATTCTCACTGTACTATGTTGGTCATTGTTTCTAAGTCTCTTTAGGGGATAGGGCCAGTTACTTATATACACGTATAATTCTGTATTTTCTTTTTGTTCAAGATAAAATACATTGAATTTATACTGATATTTCAATTCAAGTTCAAGAATATAGATTTTAAAATATTATTTTTATCTTTTTTATATTGTGTGTGTGTGTGTCTCCTTCTCTATACTAGAAATCCTGGTTCTCAAGGACACAGGAGCTGATAGAAATAGAACATCACTTAATTACTCATTTACTTTATCCTACAATATACATGCAACAGTCTCACAATAATAATAATTCTACCACCATCAGCTTAATTAATAAGAAAATTAATTTTGTACCTGCTTTTCCCATTCTTTTCCTATTTTTTAAATCAATCTTTATCTACATTGCCCGAGCATATAGCCACTATATATTTTACTCTCTTTCAACCCTCATTTATCCTTAGTTCTACAGATTTAGTGCTCACCACCAGTACTCATGTCAATTGTTAGTATAGTAATTTTGATTGTTTAAAACCTATCACCTAAGTGATTACTAAGGATATCTTGTCGGAACAATTTTTTTTGAGTTCTTGCATGTTGTTTTAACACTTTGTGTTCTTTACACTTTAAAGTCCGTTTCAATGAATATAAAATATTTGGTTCACATTTTCTTTTCTGGAGTGTATTAAATATGTTACTCCATTTTTTTTCTGTCTTAAAGTGTTACTATCAATATCAGGTGATAATTTGATTTTCTTTCCCTTTCAGTTAACTTGCTGTTTTGTTTAGATGCCCAAAGAACTTTATTCTTAAATTCCAGTATTTTTACTAAAATAAATTATTGTATTAGTTGATATTTTTAGGTTTGTGGTGTGCTCTTTCAGTATTTTATTTCAATCTTTTTTTTTAATTTCAAGAAGTTTTCTTGAATTGCAGATTTTAGTATTTCTCTTACTTTGATTTGCTTTTCTTCTTTAGGTACTTCAATTATCTGTATGTTGGGTCTTCTTTAATCTTCAATATTTGTCATTTTCTTTTGAATTCATTTTTCTTTTTTTTTTCTTCCAGTACTTTATTTTATTTTTTTAAATTTTTGTTTATTGCAGTAACATTGGTTTATAACATGGTATAAATTTCAGGTGTACATCATTATACTTCTATTTCTGCATAGATTACATCATGTTCACCACTCAAATACTAATTACAACCCATCACCACACACATGTGCCGAATTATCCCTTTCGCCCTCCTCCCTCCCCGCTGCCCCTCTGGTAACCACCAATCCAATCTCTGTCTCTATGTGTTTGTTTGTTGTTGTTATTATCTACTACTTAATGGGGGAAATCATATGGTATTTGACCTTTTCCCTCTGACTTATTTCACTTTGCATAATACCCTCAATGTTCATCCATGTTGTCAAAAAATGGCTGGATTTCATCATTTCTTATGGCTGAGTAGTATTCCATTGTGTATATATACCACATCTTCTTTATCCATTCTTCCCTTGATGGGCACTTAGGTTGCTTCCAAGTCTTGGCTATTGTGAATAATGCTGCAAGGAACACAGGGGTGCATGTATCTTTACGCATTGGTGTTTTCATGTTCTTTGGATAAATACCCAGCAGTGGAATAGCTGGATCATATGGTAGTTCTATCCTTAATTTTTTGAGGAATCTCCATACTTTTTTCCATAGTGGCTGCACCAGTTTGCACTCAAACCAGCAGTGTATGAGAGTTCCCTTCTCTCCACATCCTCTCCAACACATGTTGTTTCCTGTCTTGTTAATTATAGCCATTCTGACGGGCGTGAAGTGATATCTCATTGTAGTTTTGATTTGCATTTCCCTGATAGTTAATGATTTTGAACATCTTTTCATGTGTCTGTTGGCCATCTGTATATCTTCTTTGGAGAAATGTCTGTTCAGGTCTTTTGCCCATTTTTTAATTGGGTTGTTAGTTTTTTTGTTGTTGAGATGCATGAGTTCTTTATATATTTTGGAGATTAACCCCTTATCCGATGTATGGTTTGCAAATATCCTCTCCCAATTGTTATGTTGTCTTTTCGTTTTGTTGATGGTTTCCTTTGCTGTGCAGAAGCTTTTTAGTTTGATGTAGTCCCATTTGTTTATTTTTTCTATTGTTTCTCTTGCCCGGTCAGACATGGTGCTTGAAAAGATGTTGCTAAGACCGATGTCGAAGAGCATACTGCCTATGTTTTCTTCTAGAAGTTTCATAGTTTCAGGTCTTACATTCAAGTCTTTAATCCATTTGGAGTTAATTTTTGTGTATGGTGTAAGGTAAGGGTCTACTTTCATTTTTTTGCATGTGGCTATCCAGTTTTCCCAACACCATTTGTTGAAGAGACTTTCTTTTCACCATTGTATGTTCTTGGGTCCTTTGTCAAAGATTAGCTGTCCATAGATGTGTGGGTTTATTTCTGGGCTTTTGATTCTATTCCATTGATCTGTGTGTCTGTTTTTGTGCCAGTACCATGCTGTTTTGGTTACTATAGCTTTGTAGTATATTTTGAAATCAGGGAGTGTGATACCTCCAGCTTTGTTCTTTTTTCTCAGGATTCCTTTAGCTATTCGGGGTCTTTTGTTGTTCCATATAAATTTTAGGATTCTTTGTTCTATTTCTGTGAAAAATATTGTTGGAACTTTGATAGGGATTGCATTGAATCTATAGATTGCTTTAGGAAGTATGGACATCTTAACTATGTTAATTCTTCCAATCCAAGAGCACGGAATATCTTTCCATCTCTTTGTGTCTTCTTCAATTTCTTTCAGAAATGTTTTATAGTTTTCAGTGTACAGATCTTTCACCTCTTTGGTTAAGTTTATTCCTAGGTATTTTATTCTTTTTGTTGCCATTGTAAATGGGATGGTATTCTTAATTTCTCTTTCTGCTGCTTCGTTGTTAGTGTATAGAAAGGCAACTGATTTTTGTATGTTGATTTTGTATCCTGCAACTTGACCATATTCGTTTATTACTTCTAAAAGTTTTCTGGTGGATTCTTTAGGGTTTTCTATATATAAAATCATGTCATCTGCAAATAGTGAGAGTTTCACTTCTTCCTTTCCAATTTGGATCCCTTTTATTTCTTTCTCTTGCCTGATTGCTCTGGCTAGGACTTCCAGTACTATGTTAAATAGGAGTGGTGACAGTGGCCATCCTTGTCTGGTTGCTGTTCTTAGAGGGATAGCTTTCAGTTTTTCACCATTGAGGATGATATTAGCTGTGGGTTACTCATATATGGTCTTTATTATGTTGAGGTACTTTCCTTCTATCCCCATTTTATTCAGAGTTTTTATCATAAATGGATGCTGTATCTTGTCAAATGCTCTCTCTGCATCTATTGAGATGATCATGTGATTTTTATTCTTCATTTTATTAATGTGGTGTATTACGTTGATTGATTTGCGAATATTAAACCATCCCTGCATACCTGGAATAAATCCCACTTGATTTTGGCCCAGTTTTTAACCGGGTTGTTTGATGGGCCGTTTTTGAGTTGGGGTCTCTTTCTCTTGCAACCAAATTGGGAAGGGTGGAATCAGCGTGGCTTCAAGCTTGGCTCTGCCATGTGGCCGACGCCCTTTGGCAAGCCACTTGACCCTGCTGGGCTCCATTTTCCCTGTTTGTCAGCTGAGGCTGCCAGCGCTTGCTTACTTTGCAGGACTGGTGCCGGGGCTGGGGATGGAGTGTTAACGGAGATGTCCTCCTAGCGTGACTCGTGCAGGGCGGAGGCCCCTGTCTAGGATGGCCTTCCACCTGCAGTCTTCTCCCTTGCCCCCCTTCAAAACCAAACTCACGAGTCGCCTCCTCGCAATGCCTCACTGGCTCGCTCGCGTGTGGCACTTGCATGCCGTGCTCATCCTGGCTCCCTGCGCTGTGGCTTCTCAGCTGGACGCTGGCTACCACACCGTGAGCTCCCTGATGGCAGGCACCGGACAGGGAAGGGGCAGGGATGGGGCCTTGCTGTCTCCCCATCCCCAGGGCTCAGCAGGCACATGATGGGCGTTGGAGCAACGGTGGTTAAGTGACTGAACACAAAAATGGGGCGCCTGGGAGTGGGGCACAGATGACACTTGGAGTGTCCTCTTCTCCCGCCCTAAGAGAAAGGACTTGGTGTTTACTGAGAACCTTCTAGGTTCAAGTGCTTTACCAAAATCCACGTGGGTCCCTGAGCCGTGCTCTGAGGCCTGTGTTAGTGTCCCCATTTGACACGTGGGACACTGAGGCCTAGGGAGGGGAAGCGACTGGCCCACAGACACGCAGCGAGTGAGGGGCAGCGCGGGGTTCACTGGTTCTGTGGCTGTGGCAGGTAGCCATGATCATTCAGGCCCTGCCTAGCCTGGTGTCCCCTCCCCTCCAAGCGAGGACGGGTTCACAGCCTTCAGTCGGGGGAGATCACTCTGCATCTGCCACAGGCCCTCAGGACGTGAGGCTCCCAGCCGCTCCACACGTGGGAGCTGGGCTCTGCTGTCAGAGGAGGTGGGTAGTTACGGGCAGCGGGGCAAACCCTTGGCCAGTCCAGCCTCTCCTTCCTGCCGGTTTAGCAAACTGGGGTGTGCGGTACCAGCTGGTTTCAGCCATTCTAGATGGGGAGACAGCATCTCTGAGAAGCCAGCTTGAACCCACATGCCCCAGATAAAGATGAAACAAAGCAGCCAGCAAGGGAGATGAGTATCGATGTCCCCCTCTGGATCCTCGTGTAGTGCGAGTGTCAGAGCGCCAGGGTGCTGTTATGTGCTCATAAGACAGGATGCTCTGCAGACATTGTTCCCAGCTGGCCCATGGCCAGTGTGACTGTCCCATTGTCCGCCCTACATGTCCCCCTGTGGAGTGGGTCAGAGCCACCCTGGCAGTCGGCATCGTGCCATGAAGGGAGTACTGGGCGACGAGTCCACATCTGAGGGGTAGTTGGAGGCAAATCGGCTGGGGCAGGACCTGGCAGATGAGGTGTGGGGACAGGGGGGCTGGCGGCAGCCAGATTAAGTCCTTTCTGGCAGAAATCTTCCCAGGTGACATCTCTCTCCTAAACGCCCCCTCAAAAAACCAATCTTGAGCAAAAACACTGCCAGGACAGCTGTGGAAGGAGGCTAGGACACCCGGGGCGCCAATGGGCATGCATGTCACCGAGGGGCCTGCGGGGTGGCGTCCATCCTTGCTGCCAGGAGATTCAGTGTGGAGTCATGGAGGCACGGGGGTACCAGCTCTGTGTCTTCCTCCCGCATGTGACGCTGAGGTAGGGCCCTCTCTGGGAACTGTTCTCCTGTCTGCAAAATGAGGGGGATCTTAAGGAGCCCTCTGCCACAATAATGCGCCAGGCAGTCCTTGGAGCAAAGAAGTGCCCCCAGTGCCCCCTGCCTGGCCCTGGAGGTGCCTGGCCATCACTTCCCACCTGGAGGAACCTGGGAAGGAACTGGGGTCCCTCCAGCCCCAGCCTCTCCTGGGGAGCTGCTTCCAGGACAAGAGGAGGATGTTTGGGGGAGCCAGAGACCCTGGCTCGGGCCCAGCCCTACCTCTCCAGGTCACCTCTAGCAAGTTGGCTCGTTTCCTTGAGCCCAAAATGTCCTCCTCTGCAAAGTGAGGGTGAAGAGGCGTGGTGAGGGGACTGCGGAGACAGCATCGTGAGGCTCTGTACATTTGCTGGGGCGCAGGCTGGCCCTGCGCTCCTGGCAGCCAGTTCCTAGAGGGGGCACAGGGTCAGTGAATGGGGCACATGGGGCAGGACTGTGTTGACTGTGTGTGGACCTGTGGGTGGCAGGGCTTGTCAGCTGCAGAAGACTTGTGCTTTTCAAAGACCCTCATAGGGGGTTTGCCCCACCTTCCAAAGCCTGAAACAACTGGGTGCTCCTGTGCCTGAGGCCAGCCCCACCCAGCTGCAATCCTCAGAGAGCTGACAGGAGACCTAAAGGCTGGAGGCTTATAGCAATTGTAAGCCCCTGAGCCTAACAACCTGCCACGCTGGGGGCCTACTCACTTAAAAGAAATACTGCAACACAAATGTGGTATTAGAACTTGCAGCCAACTGTGCTGGGGCTCCCCACACCTGATAAAGAGACTGAAGGGCTCACAACAACTACAAGCAGCTGAGCATTACAACAGCTGGCCAGGAGCATAACTCAGCCTCCCTGGGCGCCTACAGGGAGAGCAAACAGGCCACAACAGAAGGACACACGTAACCCACATAGGGGTCAACCCTGGAACATTGAGAACTGAGGGAAGCACACTGCAGGCCTCCTAAGCCATCACTTACATAAGGTCACCTATCCAAGAGCAGGAGACGTAGCTGACCTACCTAATACATAGTCACAAGCACAGGGAAAGAGGCAAAGGAGGTCCTGAAGTGGACCCAGTCTCTCCACGGCAGGAGCCCCACACACTCCACCACCGCCCCACACTCTCCACCTGCTCCTTGTGCACGCCCTGCCACGGAAGTGGGCTGTTGCCAGGCTGCAGAGAATCCAGTCACCAATCTATGAAGGCCCACAAGTTGCCTGAGGGCTTGTTGTTGGTGGGGCCAGTCTCTAGGGTGGGCTGCCTGCCTGGCTGAGCTGGATTAAATTGGTGCTCTAGTGGCTGGGGCGGACCCTGGGCTAGCAGGCCCCAGGGAGAACTCCAATGGCGTCTGTGTCAGCACACCCACACCAGGCCACAACAATGGCCGCCGCCAATGTCCCAGTCCCTGGAGAGGTCTCACCTCTCACTGCAATGTACTCAGAGCCTATCAGGTGAGTCTCTTTTCACCAAAGCACTGTGCACCTTTCTTTCTGGTGATTTTCGGTTGCTTACTGAAATGGGTGAGTTTCCGCGTGGGCCCTTTAAGAGCCGGTTTTAATGTCTTTGTGAACCAGCTTTTCTAGGGGTGCTCCCCAGTATTTTAGTAGTAGGCAAAGTCAGATATTATGCCACTTGTCTCGATTGTGCTGGGTCCACAAAATGCCCCCAGTGGGGGCGCTTCCGGCTCAGGGCCCCGCTCCTCCAGGGAGGGCTGCGGACCTGTGGGCTGCTCCTGGGCGGCCGTGAGGCGCTGCAGCTCGTGAAGGTGGCGTTTTTCCTCTCCAGAAGGGAGTTTCTGCCTCTTCCACCTCAATTAGGATTGTCCTTTGTTGCAGGAGTTCCTCTCATCCAGTTTTCAGTTCTGTCTCAGGGGTAATTTTTCCACGAGTAGTTGTAAATTGGCTGTGTCCGCGGGAGGAGGTGAGTTCAGAGTCTGCTTATGCTGCCGTCTTGACTTCCTCTTCCAGTACTTTCTTCTTTTCTTTTTGATGAAAAATTTTCTCCTTTTTCTCATAAGGCATAATCAGTTGTTTGTTTGCTCTTATGTTCTTGGTTTAGTATTCATTTCTTAAATTTTTTTAATTGAAAAAAAAAAATTTTTTTTGTGAGGAAGATCAGCCCTGAGCTAACATCCATGCTAATCCTCCTATTTTTGCTGAGGAAGACCGGCTCTGAGCTAACATCTGTTGCCAGTCCTGCTCCCCTTTTTTTTTCCCCCAAAGCCCCAGTAGATAGTTGTATGTCATAGTTGCACATCCTTGTAGTTGCTGTATGTGGGACGCAGCCTCAGCATGGCCAGAGAAGCGGTGCGTTGGTGCGCGCCCGGGATCCGAACCTGGGCCGCCAGTAGTGGAGCGCGTGCACTTAACTGCTAAGCCACGGGGCCGGCCCCAAAAATATTTTATTTGAAACAATTTTAGATTTACTGAAGAGCTGCAGAAAGTACAAAGAGTTCATGTATGCCCTTCCTCCAGGTTTTCCTAGTGTTACCATCTTAAATAATTAACTGTGGTACTTTTTTTTTTTTTTTTTTTTTTTTTTTTTTGTGAGGAGATCAGCCCTGTGCTAACATCCGCCAATCCTCCTCTTTTTTTGCTGAGGAAGACGGCCCTGGGCTAACATCTGTGCCCATCTTCCTCCATTTTATATGGGACGCCGCCACAGCATGGCTTGCCAAGCAGTGCGTCGGTGCGCGCCCGGGATCCGAACCAGCGAACCCCGGGCCGCCGCAGCGGAGCGCGCGCACCTAACCACTTGCGCCACCGGGCCGGCCCCTAACTGTGGTACTTTTATAAAATGGGTTTTAATTTGTCACCTCCTTTGAGGTTTTCTAATTCTGATTTATGGTTTTCTTTTATCTGTCTTGTATCGTTTTCTTAATGTCTTAGCTTGTTTTGAAATAGAACGTTTCAGTTTTGGTCTTTCCCCTGAATTAGTCTTTCTGGCCTGTTTTCATTGTGTGTAGCAATTTTATTCTGCTCTGCATTCTTCTTCTTTTTTATCTTCTGATAACCTAGCATGGGGCTTGAAGTTGGTATGGGTTTGACACTTTTCTCTCACTTGTTTTTGTATAAAATTAGTTTTGTGGAGTTGTGGGAGGAAGCATGGTCACGGTGACTTTTCTGACAGCTCCCCGTTGTTGTGGTGTGGTAACTGTCTGAGGTTTCCTGGCTCCTTTTTTCCCTCCTGTATTTATTTGAATCTTGTCCTTCCTTCGTCTCTAATTTCTCCATCTTAATTTCGGTTACATTCATGGCAGTCTCTCCTCAGCCTGGACCCTTGTCCTGGAAGACAGCCAGGGTGTGTCAGTTTCAAGAACTTCCAAGGCTAGCCGTCCCCACCTCCCTCAGTCTTCCTTGTGGACCCCTTGCTTCCGTCTGCTTTTGGAGTGGACAAGATTGCTTCTGGATCAAGCTGTTTCCCCAGTTGGCTTGCTACGCTTTCCATTGAACACTTGCTGGCAATTTCAGGTTCTTCCTTGGCATTTTTCCAGGTGCCCCACCACTTCTTCCTTTCTTTTGCAGAAGCCCTGATACTACAGAGGTCTTGGGGCTCTTGGGGGTTTGTACTCACCTGCTTGTAAATTGGGGGTGATGATATGTTGGTCCCTGGTTTGGTGGTAACTGGGTTTTGGTGTTGCTGTCTGCTGCTCTGTCCACTTTATGTTGGGATTCTGAGGGATTCAAAAACCATGCTATTGCTACCATCTAGAATTGTATTTTGAGTTTGCTTTTTTTCTACTTAATGAAAGTCATTTAAAAATTAACTTATCATGGTTATATTCCTAACAAATGTCTCTTCAAAATTGGCAGGCATCTCCATCTAATTTAGAAATGGCTCCATTTTATAATTGGGTCAGTTTCTTTTGAGGTGCAAAAGATACTTATCTACACTGTTGTCAGCAGTTTTTTTTGGTCTGAAAAGACAAAGCTGGTGCATCTTTCTTGAAACTCACGCAGCAATTGTGCTGTGCAAAGAGATCTTGAGTAAAACACGGTGTCGTGGGAGGGGCATGATCTGATTTATGTTTCCATAGGCCAACTCCAACTGCTGTGGGGAAAGTAGATGGTAAAGGAACCATGGTGACATGGGAGAGCAGCCAGGAGGCCTCTTCATTAGTCCTGGAGGGAGGTGACAGTGACTCAGGTGGCCATGAAAGCCATTTCTGGATATACTCTGAGAGCTAACAGGATTTCCTGTTGGATTGATTGGGGTGTAAGACAAAGAGACGACTTAAGGATGAGTCCTGGATTAGACTGGTAGGTAATGTCACCAGGGAGGAAAAAGATCAGATGGCAGTAGTGAGTGCTCTACAGAGGTTTAAATAGGGTCCTGTGACAGAGGGCAGTGGCTTCTTCAAATTGGGTGAGGAGGTGGCTTTTAGGCTAAGTTAAAGCAGCACGAAGGAGCTAGCCACCCCAACAGAAGGGGAAGCGATCCAGGCTGAGGGAGCATCTCGCACAAAGGCCTGAAGGTAAAGGTGGGCTTGGCATCAAGTGCTCCTTCCAGTTACTGTTTTTGAATAAAACCCCCTACATTAAAAAAAATCCAGCTAACTTCTTACCTACAATCTTTATTCTTACCTTTTAGATGGAATCAGTGTGAGCGGCTTTCCACTGTGCAGTCCCTTTCGACAAGTCGTTAGGCCTCGAGTGGAGAACAAACCCGTGAACCCACCTGAGGGCAGCAAACCTGGGGACTCGAGCCACGTGAAGGTGAGTCGGTCCTGCACACGTGCAGTCTGCCAGGTGGCTTGTCGCTCTTGGTTTCTGCCAAGCCTTTTCGGAGGCAAAGTTTTGAGTATTTTTCAGAAAGGAAAGGAAGCGTTGTTTGATAATACAATTGTGTTTGTGGAAAGCTGGTTTCTCAGTATTTTTCATTCCATGGAATGTTCTGGAAAGCAGTGGCAAGCTTGACTGCATTGTGTTTTGGTGTTGCTAACTCTTGTTTCCTTGAAGTGTTGGGAATTTGTGGATTGAATCAAGGAAGGCAGTGATTAAAGTGGAATATTTCCTGCCTTTTTTCCTATTCATTTGAAAAACTTATTTCTTGCATAATTATTTTCAGTTTAGATATTTATCCCATAAACTTTTCCTCAATCCTTTGGTACCTCCTTCCACTTGTTGGTTTATAAGCACTAAGGAAGCCACAGTGAATATACAGTAACGAGTGACTATCAGTGCAAAGTTGAGGTCCCCTGGGTCTTCAGTGTGAGCAGAGAGAGTTGTCTCCAAGGAGCCCAAGGAGAGTGTGAACTAGAGCTCTCAGGTTTGGGGTCATCAGCATTTGGGAAAGCTCTGCTTGTCTCAGCCTGCCCAGGGAGAGTGTGTAGAGTGAGGAGACTAAAGGTCTAACAGCTGTGACTGGGATGCAGGCAACAAGGTCGCCAAAATGACTTTTCACGTAAGCATGCGTTCAGGCCCAGCCTTTTGGGGTACTGCTTTCAACCTTGATGCCAAAACTTGAGGGCATTGACTGATTAGGCCCATCAGAAGAGCCTGGCCAAGCTGGTTGTGAGTCAGCGGTACCGTGAATTTTGAGGAATTGGGGCTGATCTGATGAAAATAAGATGAGGGATGGAGGAACATGGGCGCTGTCTGAAGTATGGTCACGGCCGGAGGGAATACGCTGATTTTGGTGGATAGAGGTCATACTGAAGTTATGAGGAGCTAGGTTTTAGGGGAGAGTCTTCTCCATTCAGGGCCCTGCAGTAAAGAGAGAGGTTGTTGGTGTAGCTGGAAGCTCTCCATCACAGGGTGTATTCACACGGAAGCTGGATGGCTGTGTGTTAGGGCTCTTTGTGTTAGCCAAGGGGACTGGGATGTGGGAAGATGCTTCGCGCTTGAGGGTGTGAAGGCACAGAGGCGTGAAACAGTGTGACACAAGCATGGAACTACAAAGCGTTTGATTCTGTTGGGGGTAGTTTTCTGGTAGGAAGTGATGGAGGAGAAGCTGGAGAAGTGACTTCCTCACAGGGCCCTCAGGTGTCACCTCACCTGCAGCCTCCTGGTAACCAACACCAGACGGTTATTGTATTTCTCCTTTAGGTTCAGGCCTCTCAGCATCGTTACGTTTGCCTCTGCAGTTCAGCTCCTCCACTGTGTGGCCTCCTCCCACAGGATCAACTCTTAGAGTCTGGGGTAAAATTTCAAATCAGGAGATCATTGTTCATACTTGGTTGGGTAATGGTGGCTCTGTCATGAATTTTGTTTTCTTCAATTGGGAGTTGCAAGGCTGAATGCATTGTTGTTGTTTTTTTTGAGATGATTATAAATGTATGTAGATTTAGGTGAATGTTTGTAAACGTAATTATTTAAATGTAGTTACCATTTACTGAGTAGGTCCGGTGTGTCAGGGACGTGTACATAAATTGTCCTTTTAAATTGTCACGACAACTTTTTGCATAGGAACCATAGCTCCGAAAGGTGGTGACAGTCTCCAGTCTGTGTCTGCTGCACTGTGACATCTTCTTTCCCTCCACCACTCTCCTGAGTTTTTCTTGTGAACAGAGTCCCAAAGCCTCTTGATTCTGCATTCAAGGCCCTTTATGATTCACCCCACTTGCCTTTGCGCTTTATAGGTTCTCTCTGTCTCAGTATTCCCATTTACCCGTCAGCCACACTGGAACTTGTGCCGCTTTCCTCAGATGGCCTGGGGCCCCTTCTCCTCTAGTTTCTTATCAAGAAAACTGGAAGGAGAAGAGCTGACATTTATGGAATGTGCTCTGCAGGCCAGGAACTGCGCCACGTGCCTTACGTTCGTAAGTTTACTCAATTTCTGCAAATGTCTCATGATGGAAGTTGAGGGAAGTAACGTGACTTTCCCAAGTTCACAGAGTTAGCAGGTGGTGGATTAAGGGTTTGAATCCACATTCTTTCTACTAGTCTTATGCTGGGATTGGACCTTGAGTAGGATAAGATCCCACATGTGGAGTCTGAGGAGGGCATTCTAGATGAGAGACACTGCACCGTCCAAGTTGGGGGGTGTGTGGGGGCATTTGTGGGCAAGAGAGAAGAATTTCGGTTTGCCTGAGGTCTGTGGTGGTGGAGGTGGTGGTGGATTCAAACCTGTGAAATTACGCACCTTTTCCCGGCTGTCAAGATCTGTGCTCTGCGGCTCAGTGGAACTCCGGAGGAGTGGCGCGGGAGTTGTGTAAGTGAATGGCTCATGGTGCTGTTGTGTGTGGGCATCCATTGCTGGGGCCTGCTGGCACTGCTGAACTTGCTGCAGAGTCCTTCTCCCCGAAGCAGGAATGATGTGATTTAATTGGAAACGTGCTAAACCTGTAAAATTATCACTGAGGAATGGTGTAGTCATGGGAACAAGTAATTCAGTGAAACCGGCTTCTAGGGTGCCCCTCAAGAAGTGGGAAAAGATAACATGTGTTTCTTCAAGCTTCTCAGAAAGACTCCTTCCCCCGTTCAGCTATCACCAGTCCTGCCTGCACCAGTTCTGCCTGTCCATGTTCATGACTGGTCTTTGTGCCTACCTTGTGAAGAATCTTCTAGGACTGGCAATAGAGATTGTTGAAGTGGATGCATATTAGAAATGATATTCCTGTAAGCCGGGCTCTGCAGTATGGCCTCTCTGACCCTCAATTTCCCCATCTGTAAAATAGAATAATTATGCTTCCTTCTTAGGGTTGTAGGGAGGCTTAAATAATAGAAGAACCTGCCAGGGAAAAGAAATAAAGCTGGATCAAATCAAGAAATAATAACGAACTGGGGCTTCATTCTTGTATATTAAGAGATAAATGAGATCTGGTAAATGAGTCTAGTCAGTAGCTGTCCCGCTGGTTGTTAACAGCAGCCCCGGCATAGGTGGGGTAACAGGGTCACCAGCCTGGTGTCCTCTTTGTTCAGTTACTTAGCACTGCTGAGCCTTGCTTTCCCTGATGATAGTGAGCCTAGTACCTACCTTCTGAGTTAGACACTCTGTGCACACAATGTGGCAGCGTGACCGGAATGTGGCACGGGCTCCAGTGAGAGCCCTCCCGACAGGTGCCAAAGCTCGAGGACGACCTGTCCCCGGCTGGGGCTGCAGAAATGCCTGGAGAGCGAAAGAGGGGTTCTCTTCTGAGTTGGCCTGTGCTGAGTGTTTCGCTCGAGCTCCCCACAGCTTTGCCAATGGAATCATCCCGCTTACAGCCTCCAGGGCTGGACTCCACAGAAAAGATGGCAGCTGGCTGAGCCCTGGAGCGTGAAGCACTTCGAGATGCTGGAACAACTGCTGACAGTCAGAGAGCCAAATCCAACGTAGACCACTGCAGCCATTTATCATAGTGTACACTCTGGCTGCTAAATATATCCCAGTTTCTCCTCCCTCTACAATATTGCTCTGTAAACACTTCACACCTGCTTATAGCCTGCTGAAAAGCGATTTGGAAATCCTAACAAAACCAGAGTTTGCCAGGAGGTGGGAGAGCCAGGCCTGCCTTTGGGCTCTGTGCACATTTGGTTTTGGGAAGCTTGTTGGTACATGCCTACCCTTGTCAACATCTTGTCTTTAAAAATATCAGAGAATAGGCGTAATAGCCACAGCCATAACAGTAGCAGCTTTGTTCCTGGGCACTTCCCGTGGGAGCCAGGTATTGTGATGGCTGCTTCTTGCGCGAGCTAGGATTTGAACCTAGAATCTAGGTGCTCATGCACCTGCACATCCTGTGGTCTCTCGTTGCTGCTCTTAAACCCTACACAATCCATCCAGTGTCCCAATAACTCATTTAAAATGCCCGAGCCTTGGTTTCCTCATCTGCAAATTGGGTAGAAAAATCCTTTCTCGCACAAGTTTGTTAGTGAAGACCCATTGAAATAAAACTTGTGCAGGTGTTTTTTTTTAAACAATACACAAGTTGAGGAGGAGGAACAAAAATGGGAGTTGCCAGGATGGACGAGTTGAAGGGTACACTGAAGGCTTCTCCAGGCCTTTCTCCACTGGTTAGAGAGCTCTGGTTAGAGAGCAGGTGGAGGCCAGACCTCGTCTCATCCCGGTGCATCAGACGCCCACGGTGACAGAGCCCACCCAGCCTGGACCCTGCCTGCCTGCCTCTCTCCACATATGCCACACGGCGGCCTGCATTCTAAAATTAGAAAGTATTTTGAAGTGAATGAAAATGAAAGCACAATATGTCAATTGTGGGATGCCGCTAAAGGATTACTTCTGGAGAAATTTATAGTACTTAATGCCTATGTTGGAATAGAAGAATGATCTCAAATCAATAGACCTCAGCTTCAACTTTAGGAAAGTAGGAAAAAATGCAGAAATTAAACCTAAAATAAGTAGAAAAGGAAATAATAAATATCAGAGCAGAAATCAATGAAATCAGAAACAAAAACTCCAATATAGACAAGGAAAACAAAAGCTTGTTCCTTGAGAAATTAATGAAGTTTACCAACTTCTGGCCAGATTGATCAGAGAGAAAAGACACAAATTACAAATGTTAGGAATGGAAGAGGTGGTATCACTACAGATTCTACAGATATTAAAAGGACAACAAAGGTATATTATGAACAACTGTATGACAATAAATTTGAAAACTGAGATAAAAGGGACAAATTCCTTGAAAGACACAAAATATCAAAGCTTACTCATAGAAAGAAATAGATAATCTGAATAACCCTGTATCCATTAAGGAAATAGAATTTTTTGTTAAAACGCTTCCATAGAGAAAATTCTAGGCCTGGCTGGTTTCACTTGGGCGTCTTACCAAGCGTTAAGGAAGGAATAATATGAATTTTATGTAAACTCTTCTTTCAAGAAACTTGAAAAAGAATGAATACTCTATACTCCTAACTCATTCTATGAGGTCAGCATTACCCTGATACCAAAACCAGACAAAGAGATTATGACAACAACAACAACAACAAAGACCCCTGAACATAGATGGAAATGTTTTAAGCAACATTGTAGCATATCCTATTCAACAGTATGTAAAATATTGACCGATTGGGGTTTATCTGTGAAAGGCAAGGTTGGTTCAACGTTAGAAAACCAACAAATGTAATTCTCCATATTAACAAACTAAAAAAAGGAAAACTACATAAGCATCTCAATGGTTGTAGAAAAAGCATCTGACAAAGTACACTATTTCCAATAAAAACTCTCAGCAAACTAGAAATAGGAGGAACTTCCTATAAAACCCCTACAGCTCTCATTGTACTTAATGGTAGAAAACTGACTGTGCTTTCCCCAAGGGCTGACACACCAGGCTACTTACCCCGACTCCACAGTGCGTGCCGTCTCACACTGCTCTTCCCTTGTGGGGCTGTTGCCTTCGATTGGAAGTTCTGTCTCAGTTCCTTTGATTCCCGGTGTGTTCCCCATTCCTCCTTCAGGACCAAGCGCTGGTGTTACCTTGTCTGCCAAGCCTTCGCAGGTGGCACAAGCAGAACAAGGCACTCCTTCCCATGTCCCCACCTGCTTTCCGTTCCCACCTCTGTTGTCATTCTGTACAACATTCTGTACAGTAAAGTAAGTTTCTTCTCACTCAGAGTAAAGTCTACCTTTAACAACATTTGGGTGGTATCTTATGTCATCAAGTATTTTATATTACTTTAGCCTTTACAATAAAGAGCTGTGGGATGTTCATAAACTTCTTATGGACTTGATGGACTGAATGGAAGAGTCTGCTAAGAAAACTTATGAGCAAATGTATTCAAGTTAAACAGCCTATGTTATGTAACAAATAGCATATTTTCTTAGTGAAGCCGTGTTACAAATGAAAAATGGTTCCATGAGCTTTTGGGGCCTCAGGGCAGCAGAATTAAGGTTCCCATCAGCTGGGAGAAAATGTATTAGATCATTTGTTCATCGATCGTTTGCACACTCAAGGATGGCAAGCAATTGAGCATGAAAAGGCTGGAGAGAGGTGCTGGCCAGAGAGGCTTAGAATGTGACACCAGGGAGATTTAGCACTTTAAACAGTATTTACAGATACACCTCTCATGACTACAACCTCATATTATTCAAGTGGAAATTACTGAGCAGCTCAGAAAGATTAAATAATATGCCCAAGGTCAAGCAGTTACTAAGTAGAAGTTAAAATTTAAGCCCAGATATATCTGAATCCAAAGCTTGTGCTATTTCTAAGTTTCCAAACTTATTATGGGATACAAAACATTTTCTATTGATTGAAGCCATATTTATAGAGCAGTGAGTATAAGCCTTTCGCCTACTTGACCCTCAGTTTTCAATCTGTAAAATGCAGATAATAAGACTTTCTCTTGGGCTATTATAAGAAGTAAAGTGTCTGCTATTAGCCCTGGTAGATAAGAAAAGCTTACAAAATGGCAAATCCAATTCAGTTCCAAATTATTTCTAATCTGTCCCAGTAATAGTTACAGAGACAGGGAATTTCTTTTTACAAAGTTTAAGCATAAAAGCTTCAAAGGAATCCTTTAATCTGCTCAACAATTTCAAAACTTAATAAGAAATTGAGCAGTAAGAGATGTGGAAAGAGTCTACTGCATGTGGAATTCTAAAACAAATGTTAAGGAGAGATGCCAGAGGAATGTTCCTTGAGGTTCTATGACACTTTTGGGGCTTTTGCCTTCCATGATAATCATTATTCATCTAAACCCCCTGTAACATTTCATCCAATTCTTTCATTCAAAAAATATCTAGTGGGTAACTATTACATGCCCAGTTCTGGATGGTGGGGGCTATAGCAGTGACAAGATGAGGTCCTGGAACTTACCTTCTGGCAGAAGAGACAAACAGTAAACAGACAAATGGCAGGTTGTGAGAAACCCTGTGCGGGAAAGTAGAGGAAGAAATAGGGTGGGAACTACTTGATATGTTGGGAGAACCATCAGCACAGGCCTTTCTGCAGAGATACCATAGAAGTCTGTCGGAGATGCACACACACGGTCTGTCAGTGACGGTTTACTGTCCTGAAGTCAGGACGTTATTTGGAATATCGATAGCAACTGCCAAAATATTTAATTATTAGATCTGTCATTTTTTTCCCCCAGTAGATTATGAGTTAATCAAAGCTAAGGATGATACCTTAGTAATCTTTGCATTTTCAGCACCTGGTACAGGGGCTGATACATAATAGGCTCTCAGTAAATGTCAAATGAATGAACAAGAAAGAAAATGAAATGGCTTTTAAAGAATTGCTGTGCGCTGTCAGTTCCCTTTGCTATTAATCATGTGCTGTGTTGGATCATACCAATCAATACATTAAGGCAGTGGTTCGTAAATGTTAGTGTGCCTCTGAACCACTAGGGGGCTTGTTAAACCACAGAGTGCTGGACCCCATCCTCAGAGCTTCTAATTCAGCTGGTCTGGGTGGGGCCTGAGACTGTGCATTTCCAACAAGTTCCCAGGTGATGCTGCTGGTGTGGGGACCACACTTTGAGGACCACTGCCTTAAGGTATGAAAGTTTTTCAATTTGTTTTGCATCTTTTATTGTCTGTAGGACTAGACTGTAAGTATCCTTAAGAACAGTTCTGGACCTTTCTAATGTTCCTCATAACCTATGATGTAATTCATGGGTTGGCACATGGTAAACGCTCTCTACGAAGCTTAGTTTTGAGGTACCCCAGTGACTGATTTATAGCACCTGGATTCCTGAGAAGGAATTGTCATAAATATTTGTGATAAAATCTTTACATAGACATATAATTAAATCTAGGCACTAAAATACTTATTTTGGGAAAAGTCAAGAAACACCTGTCTAGGAAATAGATAGATCTGCCAGCCTTGCTCCAGTCCAGGGCATCTCCACAGGTCGAGATTGATGGTGGCACAGATCGGGAGTCTCAGAAGTCCTCAAGTCTTTGAGTGCCCGACTGTGTCGCTGAGAGAGCCTGGCAGTTCCCCTAAAAGATCTGTGGATTCCCAGGCACCTTCTCAGTGCCAGGCGGGGCTTGTGAACTATCATCTTGAAACCAGCTTCTGCCGCTGCAATTCGAGTTCATGGCATGAGTGCTCTGAAGACAGTGGGGGAAAAACAGACAGTAGATGAAAATGTGTACTTTCATTGCATTCTTGCCAAACAGGAAAATTGAGTTAGAGCAGCTGTTCAGAATGACTGACAGAAAGCAAATATGTTTGCTTTGGGTAAGGAAATGGAAATTTCAGACCATGAAATTTGGGGTCCAAGAGTCATTTCACGAAATGTGCTGTCATACACTTTTAGATGATTTCATTAGTCTCTAAAAAATTCAAAGCAGTTTAAATAGCGACCACATTAAACAAAAGAACTCTGCCCGCTACCCCAACCTGGAAATATCTCCACTATTGAAATAGGCAAAACAGGGGAGAAAAAAAATTATTTGGCATCGACAACCTTGGAATGAACCTCAGCTTTTTACCAGCTTTGTCACAGTGGATAAGGTTACTTCAGTCCTTCTGTGAAATGGAGATAATCCTTAGTCTATCAGAAGGAGTTCTTAGAGTGGAGCAGGTTACGCAGAACCCAGGAGCTGGGCCAGGCTCCCTCGTTCCCTCACTGGTTTGCACTTTCCTTTGTTATCTTGTCATAACTTGATGGAGTCATTGGCGGTTTACTGGCCTGTCACCCCACTAGACTGCAAGCTCCACAAAGGCAGAAGGCACTCATCTTTCCTTCCCCATGCTCAGTGGAATATCCACCACATGCTGGGTGGCCAGTAAGTGACAGTTAGGCTAAAAGAATCTAGAAGGCTTGTGAAGGAGGTGGGCGGAAGGAGGAGGAGCCGGCTCAGTAATAGAGAATGGAGAAAAGGCCTTGCAAGCTGCGGGGCCAGCCTAAGCAAAAGCAAGGAGGAATGAGCTTCTTTTGCATATTTGGAGCAGGTCCTCTAAAGTATGGCAACAGAAGATGAGCTAAGAGAAGATGAGATGTGACCACATGGTGAAGAATCCTGAATGCCACTTTAAAGATCCAGACTATGTAATGTGGGCCGTGGGAGCCACCTTGAGACTGTAAGGGAGCAATATCACTGTGACCCACCCCTAACCTGATATTTCTGGCTTTGTAAACCAAAACTTGAATATCCTGGATTTTCTTCCTTGCTCTGCCAAGGAAGTCAGGATACAGAGAATTATCTGATGTCCATCTCAGAATAGGCATAAGACATCCTATGACAAGGAAAATCATTGCTTTATAAATAACAGCCCCTGAAGAAAATTTTAAGACAAGGGAAGCAAGAAAGAAAATGTAAGACTAGATGCACAAAGAGTTATTAGATGCTGTAGAAAAGGCTTTGCCTGACTTTAAAAGCAGTTCCATAACTTAGAGGATAATTATTTTACCTTGCTGAATCTTCTAGTCTTATTTTGCCGAGAATTTTTTAAAAATCAGGAATGGAAATTAGGTTTTCTCAAATGCTTTTTATGTGTCATTTGAGATGATTGTATGGTTTTTCTTTTTTATTTTGTTAATATAGTGACTTATACTGATGGGTTTTAAAGTGTTAAACAAACCTTGCATTCCTTGGATAAACCTCACTTGGTCTTGCTGTAGACTAAAAACATATGAGATACTTAAAAACAAATCTGACAAAAGATGAGATGGGTCTGTGCACTGACATAATCAATAGGGAAGATGATGAGAGTCTGCAATAAGACAGGAAGTGGGGGCTGTGGAGAAGAGTGGGGGCCATGGAGAAGAGGGGCTGCATTTCAGAGGCTTCTCCTGGGTAACAGCAATGCTACTGGGTGACATGAATCGTGTTGAGATGGGAGGTGAAATCACAAGACTGCCTGCAAGGTTTGGGTAGAGGGTGGCTCCTCACCCGAGATGGATTACGTAGGACAAAGGAGGAGCAGGATCCACGGGTTCTGATTATGTTGTCCAGACTTGCCAGAACTGCCCGTGAGGGTGGGAGTTACCCAGACTCTATCAGGGCTTCTGCGTGGGGATTCCTTTTACTTATCTGTATTCTTATCAATCTGTTTGAGTTGTTCTCTCTGATTATTATTTTTTTAATTTTTTATTATTTTTGTGAGGAAGATCGGCCTTGAGCTAACATCTGCCAATCCTCCTCTTTTTGCTGAAAAAGACTGGCCCTGGGCTAACATCCATGCCTGTCTTCCTCTACTTTATATGGGACGCCGCCACAGCATGGCTTGCCAAGCGCTGCGTCTGTGCGCGCCCGGGATCCGAACCGGTGAACCCCGGGCTGCCGCAGCGGAGTGCACGCACTTAACTGCTTGCGCCACCAGGCCGGCCCCTCTCTCTGATTTTTAACTTATTACCTGTGTCACCTTGGGCAAGTTACTTAACCTCTCTGTGCCTATGTCTTCTCATCTATAAAATGGAAATAACAATAGTACCACCCTCATAGGATTGCTGTGAGAGAAATGAATTGCTGCGGGTCATTGAGAACAGCACCTAGTATGTAGGAAGTGCTCAGTATTATTCTTATTACTCTGAAATTCAATGGCAACTCTGGTCATACACACAAAACCTCATGCACTTGCCCCCCTCACTTCTGTCAGTAATTCCATTTTCGTTTTAAAACTCACAGAGGGAGCATTCCATTCTTACTCTGGTAGATGACTCTTGGCGTCCAGAGCCCTAGATGAGAGAGTGCTACAGAAGTGTTGCATCTAATACCAATGGCTAGTCTCTCTAAGCCACGCAGCTAAGAACACTGATTTTCATCTCACTGGAAGTTAGCTTAAAAGTGAAAATATAACTGAAATTTGGAATTTATCATGGAAACAATACAATACAGAACATAAGAACTGAGACATATGAGTGTTTTGGCGTGCTCTGAGAGCAGTCACAAACCAGCTCTGACATTTCCAAGCTCCCAGAAGAGCAATGGAGAGAGGTACCCTCTTTGAACCTCGTTCAAATTGCCTTTTCCCCTGGGGAGCTGTTAGCGGCTAAGGTTGTGGTAATTTGTGATGCAGAAGGAGAAAATTAATCCAGCCAGGCTAGATGCTTCACATGAAACGTACTCTACGTCTTGCCAACAACCTGCAATCTTGAGATGTCTCCATTTGGAATGGGGACACTGAGGCTCACAGCAGAAGCTTTGTAACAGTTAATACAACTAATAATGGCATCTTTGTGGTCCAAACCCAGGCTTGTCTGAGTCCAAAGTCTTTCTCACAGTATTGGAACCTCCCGCGTTCTTCCCTCGGTGCCATCTCTGCTCCGCTGTAGCTCTGGTAGTGTTGTGTTACGGTAGTTGTATATATTCTGTCCCTCCCACTGGACACAGAGCACTGATGTAGACACTATTTTATCTGTACCTGCGTTGCTGCTGTCCTAGGGTAATGCGTGCCTTCTCCATGCCAGCCTATCATCTCTTCCCATCGCTGGCTGCTGTCCTTTCTCGCATTCTTCCCTTTTGATAAGCTCTTGAGTGGGAGTCAAATGCAATGTGTAAAAATGTCACCAGCATCAAAATGACTCAAAGTATGACTGTATTTTCACATTAAATATCAAGACCTGTCATTTGACAAAATCTATAAATGACGATGAGGTACAGTGTTTGAAATTAGAACTGTTTGGGGAACCAGATATTCTGCAACAGTATACACAGTAGGCATTGAACAAGTGAATGAAAACTAACTCTATGATTTCTGGAAGAGTGGAAAATAAAATTTGTCAAGTATCAATTGAGTGTTAAGAAAAAAACTCAATGGAGGCATCCTTAGAAGAATCCAGGAGCGGTTTAGTTTTACCTCAAGCCAGATTGGTATCAGCAGTGTTTAGCCAGGAACTAGGGGACAGGAACCCTTCCCTCAAGAAACTTAATCTGTGGAAGTACATAGGGCCCTAATATTAATAAAATTTCAAAAAATAAATATGCTGGAGCTATATAAATAAGTGTCGAGTATCCCCATTGTAAACATTACATTGCAGTCTCCGGGATCCACGCTGAAGTTCAGAGGAGGTGCGCTGGTGCTCAGTGGGCCGAAAGACGCAGCCTGCAGGGTTATGCTTGGCCCTGCCAGTGCTTTAAGAATATTTTGCGTTTGGATGCTTCAGAGAGGGTGTGTGCTTCCCAATCCACCACAGCCCACCTCTCCCTGTGCCTCACGGGTCTTCCCGCCCCTCTGGCTCTGAAGGTGTGAGAGCTTGTGACCCTGTATGTGGCATTCCAACTGTAGGGAGGTCTCCAAGAATATGATGTTTATTTGTATCTCATCCTATTAAAAAAGGACCTTTTTATTTTAGAATCGTTTTGAATTTACAGAAAAGCTGCAAAGACAGGAGAGAGATCCTGCGTACCCCTCACCAGTTGTCGTTAACCTCTTGTGTTAGCACCGCACATTTGTTGCCCTCAGAAACCCATTGGTGTATCTATAATTATTAACTAGACTCGCTTCATTATTCAGATTCCACTAGTTTACCCACCACTGTCCTTTTCCTGTTCCGGGATCCTGTGCAGGAGACCAGGTGAAATTCCGTCTTCAGGTCTCCTCTAGTTTGTGACTCTTTCTCAGTCTTTCCTTGTTTTTCATGACCTTGACAGTTCTGAGGAGTACTGGTCAGATGTTTTGTAGACTGTCCTTCACTTTGGGTTTCTCTGATGTTCTTCTAGTGAGAGAGTTGACGTGTCCTCCTCATCACACCGTATCACTGATGTTGACTGTGATCACCTGGCCGGGGTGGTGGTTGCCAGAATAGAGTTTCATACTCGATTCTCTGGAAGCAAGTCACCAAGTGCAGCCCGGGCTCTCTGGCCAGGGTGGAGGGGAAGGGAGAGTGGGAATAGGCTCCACCTTCTGTTGGAGGAGTGTCTATAGGGATTATTTGGAATTCTTCTGGCAGGAGGATTTGCCCTGGCATGGCATTGCCCTCAGCCGACAGCCAGGAAATGGATGTGTGTGTACTCACCCATGTGTCTACAACTATCTGTAATTATGTGTTTATCCATCTGTTGCATTCACATATGTTTAAGTTAAACATGAGTTCACACTGATGTCTGACTTGATCCAGTCCTACCAAGTTCCTTCTGGCTATCCTTTCTTGTTTATCTGGAACTTCCCTCTCCAATATCGAGAAACCTGGTCCCACCATCCACTTACTTATTAGTTCGACCCAGTATACATGTAAAGCAGTTTCAGAATTGTTCATCCGAACCCCGTGAGAAACAGCATTACCAACTTGAGTGCAGAGTTTCTGTGCGGTTCCTTCCGTCTGTAGCCCTACAGCTTCCAGTAAAAACATTGTCTTCCAAAGTTACTGTCTCCTCTTTTTGAATATTTATTTTTGCATGTTTTAAAGTGTACATGTGTATAATTTAAATAAACATGCATATTGAAGATGCATTCTGAAAAGTTTTTTAACTCATAGGGGTGTGTAATAAATTTAAGCTCTATGGATAGACTATGGTACAGATATAAGGCAAAAATATTTACCTTTGACTTTGGGATGAATTATATTTATTGATGTAGTTTTGCCTTATTAATTTATTGATTTGAACAGACATTTATTGGAAGCAGCATGATACAGTGGAAATAACAAGGGTTCTAGGGGTTAGATAGATCTAGTTTCAAATTCCAACTTGGTCATCTACTAACTGTGTGGTATCAGGCAAGTTACTTAACCTCTCTGTGCAATTTTTTCCACCTGTAACGTTGGTTAATGTGTATCTCACAGGATTGTTGTATAGATTGGAATATATATCTGGAATACTCTGCACTCTGGCTATTCAAAGTATGCACCACCAGTTAACAGCATCAGCGTCCCCTGGGAGCCTGTTGGAAACAGACTCTCAGGCCCCACCCCAGACCTCCTGAAATTGGAATCTGCATGTTGACAATATTCCCAGGCGAAACTGAGGTTTGAGAAATTGTGAACCAAACAACCCTCGAGCCCCCCTGATTCTTCTTCATTCTTATAGTGTTGCAGGCCTTGGCTGTACTGGCATCTCCTCCGGGAAGCCCTCACTCACCCCTTGCCATGCGCCTTCTGTTGCAGCATTTAGCCTGCTGTGCCCTCTGTCCTCACATCATATCCTCCATTTCTAGCATGGTGTCTGGCACATTGAAGGTGCTCAATAGACGTTAGCCGAATATAAGAATGTTCTTGGTTCTATGCCAAGTTCTGAGAATACAAGAGGAGGGAATGGTCCCTGCCATTCAGGAACTCTGCCCCGGAGGGGAGGCCGACTTGAAGTGGACAGTGGTGTTGCAAGGTCATGTGCTCGATGCTGTGAATGTCCGGAGAAGGGAAGCGGAGCCACTTTCCCTACATGGGTATTGGCTTCTGCGAGTCTTGAAGACCAGCCAGCCAATACACTCAGCCTCCGTCTCACTTCACTGCACAGGCGTCTCAAGGAAAACTGCTGTTCTCTTGTTTCTTGAACACTCATCTTGGATGCACTGGCAGGTGCAGACCGGCTCATTTCAGGGGCCTTGTAAGTTCAGGGAAAGATTCTTCCTGAGCCTGGGACCGCTTCCTCTGCCTTGTCTTTAGCCTGTGCTTCCTCCCCCATGACAAATCTTGATTTTTTCCCCTTTTGTTCGATGTTCTTTTGTTTTATGTTCTATGATCTTGAAGAGATATAGCTTTTTAAGAAAGCAACACGAAACTCATTAAATGAAATATCCCTAACGGTTGGATTATAGCCTGAGTGTCATTACATGTCTGATGAGGAAAGAGGAAATTAAAACCCACATCATTCTGTTTCATCTGGAGAGTCCTTGATACCCGGGCGGACAGGCCCTGAAACGACTACATACAGTGTGAAGAGAAAAACCCACCCCAGGCTCGGATCCAGGTTCTGTTCACCAATTCCCGTGTCTTTGGGAAAGTCACTGGGCTGCTCTGGGCCTCAGGTTTCTAATCTGCAAAGTGGAAGAGTAATGCCTCCTCTACTTTCTTTACTGGCCTTTTGAGAGGGTTCACTCTGATAGTCCCAGGGTTAGAATGATGCGTTAAACTGGGGTTAGAATTTGTGGCTCCAGGTAAGCGCTGGAGGCAGGACTGGATGCTGTGTTTCCCTTTTGCAAAATGATAAAACAGTAGCTTCCACAAACTGGGAACCAGCTTTGTCTTGGGCACTGTGCTAAGGGCTTTGTATACGTTACCGGTAATTCTCGGCACAACCTGGAAAGGTAAGTGTTACCATCCTTGTTCACAGCGAGGGTTTGTCCAGCCTTGCATTTTGAGGGTGGCTTGGCTGCCTGACCTCACAGCATGTGGTCTGCCTCCCTGGGCCCAGTCTCAGACCTTCAGATGGACGTTCCAGCAGTAGTCACAGTTATCAAACAAAGTGTTTTTTTCCCCTGAAGGTACAGAGATTCCTTCTGCTCTTATGGAGCTTTGTGGAAAAGTCTCCTTTTCTCTTCTCTTCTGGCTCAAATTTGAACTCATTAAATTTGCCAGTGATCTAAAAAATAAACAGTTCTGTTCTAGATGTTTTAAGTTCAACTTTGCCGATTTCTATTCAACTGACTCAGGTTGACTTGACAATGTCTACAACATGGAGCTGCTCCCTATTCTGAAGGCAGGTCACTCCTTTTGTGTTAAATTTGTGTTCATGCTTTTTAAGCTGAGATCTTCAAGAACCTATGCCTTAGCTCTTAGTGTGTAATTTAAATTGATTCCTGTGGGGAAAATAACCAAGATCTCCATTAGAAAGTTGCTTTGGAACACATTTTAGATTGTTGAGCCAGGGATTTAAAATATTGTTTCTTTAGAAACTTTCCTCCAAGGAACTCAAGAATGGAGGTTTGTGTAGCAGAGGCATTTGAAACTTGTCTTTCCTCAGCAGAATTCTGGGTTTTACCTCTGTTAGATTTAAACAGCCATTCCTTAGAAGTTTGGGAAAAATACTTAATAAATAGTGGCTACTAGTTATTATTATCAGTAAAAATGGTTAATAATAGTTATCTTTGTGACAAGCATTCCACTTGACACGTAGCATATTATTTCTAGTACTTAAAGTGAACCTAGTTGGAGTAGGTTTTGCAGGTGCTGAAGTTGAGTTCCACATAAAGTTGCTTTAACTTTCTGGAACCCCTTTCTGAGGCTTGACCTTCATTGCCTGGATCTAGGTTTGCAAATTATAGCCCATTCAAGGAACCTGTGTGGAAGGCTGGCGTTAGAAATGAGCACAGCTGATTTAGATTCTCCTGATTCGCCACAGCTCTAAGAAGTGAATATTTATAACGAAGAGAAGGGATATCTTATTTCTCAAATGCCTGCTTTGTGCCAAGCAATATCCATGATCTCACTTAATCCTCATGTCAGTCCTAAGTGTAGACCCTTACCTCCCTTCAGGGAGGTGGAGGCCCAGGAAGTAAGTGATTTCTCAGTGTCGTGGAGGTGGGAAGCGCTAGAGAGGAGATTGAGACTGTTGGGGAAGAGGGATAATCCCCCTCCACCCTTTCCCTTAAGGTTCTTATGGCTGGCCAAATAATTAAAAGACAGGTTAGCAGGAGAAAAGAATACCAAGTTTAATAACATGTATACGTGGGAGAAACCAGGGAAACTGAGTTTCTCAGCAAATGGCAGAGGTTTTCATCTTAAATACAATCTTCAGCTAAAGACAAAGGAGGATGTTGGGGGTGGGGGGAGTCAGTTATGGGAGATTACCAGAAAAGCATGGTACACAAGAGTAAGGTTATTATGTAGATTTAAGGCCTCACCTTCCACATTGATAAGTGTCCAGAGATGAGGTCATCCCCCCTCTTCCTAGTACAGAGAGGGAGATACCTTTACAAATGGAGATTTCCCTTATAAATGTAATTGTTTGTCTGGCAACTATTTTCAGGGCCACCTAGAGAATGTGGCCTGGGAGAGACAGAATTTTTGATAAGATGGGTTTGTTGGTGCCTTTCCTATTGTAACATCTATTTTACGTTATACTATAGCCATCATATGATAGTGGCTCCTTCCTGAAACAGGTCTTCTATGTTAAATTGTTTAGGCAGTTTGGGGGAGGTCAAATGTCCGTCAGAGAAAATAATCAAGGTAAAGAAACATATTTCAAGGTGGCCAATTTTGATCTCCCACAAGACTCAGTTCTTCCTCTCAGCCTGTGCTCCTTCTGCTGTACTTTGGGGTGTGAGCCCAGTGCCATCTGCCTTTCCACGGGCAGCACAGTATTGTTGGAGGGAGTATGGGACTAGGAAAGATCTTTTGCCCTAATGGTAGACCTAGGTTTGCATTCAGGGGTCCACCACTGTCTGTCACCCATGGGCAAGTTACTGAGCTTCTGTGAGCCCTCAGTTCCTTTATTTGTAAAATGGGAATAATATGAGCCTCAGAGAGTTCTTGTGAGAATACAAAAATGCACATGAAAGCATCTGGCACATAGGAGGCCCTCCATAAAAATTGCTTTCCCTTCTCTGCTAGTGATCAAAGCCTAAACTAATGCATCTATGCCTTGGTGGGGCAGGTGCTGAGCATTTTATAGGATACTGTGAGCTCCCCCTCCCTCAGCCCCCTCCCCCAATTCTCTGCTGTCAGCCAATTTGCCTCTCTAAGATTGCCAGTTCTACTTATCTGAGGACAGGGATTTGCAGGGGACGTGACTCTAGTATTGAGAGTGAACTTGAGGACCCCATTGTTGGAGAGCCCCTCAAGCGTGCAGCATCCGAGATGGCATTCTGTGTCTACATGAAACACACTGCAGTGCCCTGAGGTTTTGCTTTCCCCTCTGTGAATCTCTCTTCTTATGTATCTGAACTTCTTTCTTCGGTGAAGTCTGGGCAACAGAACTGAGTAAGTCCTTGAATTGGCTGAGAGTGTTTCTTTGATAATTTGCTATTTGAGAAGCAGATTTTCTAGAGTGAGGAAGAGGGGAAAGAAATGACAGATAAGAGGCCAGCAGGTTTTCTTCTGTGAAGCTTTGTGCTGCTCTCTCTCTGCGACATTCCTTTGTGTAGCAAGGTGAGCACTTTTTCTCAAAAGAGACAGATCTGGTTCACTCCCGGCTCTGCCTCTGTGTGCACTGGGTACTTAGACCTGGTCTCTCGGGACCAGTTAATAATACCTGCTTGGAATTCCAGTTGGCCCTCATCCCAGTGCTTAGCTGCTCCCTATGGAATTTTAGTACGGTATTCTCCTCTGGTTTCTGACCAGAGCTTCCGGTACAGTGAACCGCAGACAATTATTACCTTTGATTTCTCTGTCTTCTCAGTTCAGCTCACCAAGTCTTTATGGAAGTGCTTGTGCTTCAAAAGTGACTCTAGAGTGTGGTGATGCCCACGATAGACAGGGAGGTGCAGAGACCGTGTGTCTGCCCTCCAGAACCTGGCTGCTGTTCCAGGGCTGGTGCACTTGAAGTGTTACTGAGGAGGAGGAGTTTGTGTGGGGAGAAAGGGAAGATGAAACTAGAGGGAGCTGGGAACCAGATGGCTCATGCTAGGAGCTGCAAATGCAAAGGAAAAGGTTTTGGAGTTTGTTCCTTTATTTGTGCTTATTATTATTTTTCCTTATCACAAAAGTGGTGAATGCTCCTTATAAGAAAGATCTGGAGAATTAAGAAAAATGTAAAGGAGAAGAGCAAAATATTCCTGATAGTCTCGCTACCCAGAACTGAGTGCGATGGTCATTTTGGTGTTTTTCCCTATGCATTTTTTTATATAGGTGAGATCATACCTTATGGACAATTCAGTCTTCTGCCCATTCCACTAAAATTCTATCATAAGCCTTTCCTCACTGCATGAAAGACCCTTTGTGAGCATATTTTTAAGTCACAGCCCCATACGACTACACCATGATTTACAACATGGCTCCACTTGTTCGATGCTTGGCTTGCTAGTTTTTCACAATGATAACACTTTGATGAGAGGAGCTAATCTTATGAAACAATGAGCTGGCAGAACTTTGTAAGCAGGGAGTTCTGTATCAGATCTTACTTCCAGGGCCGTCCTTCTTGTGGCAGTGTGGAGGCCAGACTGGCAGGAGGAGTTATTGGAAGCAGCAGGAACACTGTTCATTCCTTTCAGCTTTCCTTTAGCAATTATATGGCAGACATGTGTCAGGCCATTTAGGAAGCTGTTGAAAAAGCCCAGGGATAAATGATTCAAGTTTGCAAAAGGCAGTTTTAGTGAGAGTAGAGAGGAGGGGATTGATGTTAGGAGTATTTGGTTGAAAACCAGTAGTTGTGTATGGGGTGGGTTCTGGAAGCAGTTGGAGTGTTATTTGGCCACGTAGCAGAAGGTGACACCTTGGGATAGTGACAGTGGGAGGAGGGCAGTTTCAGAGGGTATTTGGGAAATTAGTTATGGGGCTGCCTGTTGCACATCCAGGTGGATGTGCTGTATCAAAGAAGTAAATTTCAGCTAGAATTCTTGAGGGAGGTTCAGGCTGGTGACATCCATCCGGATAGTGGCTGAACTGTGTGTGATTCTTTGGAAAGAATAGAAAAGTAAAGAGGGGCAAAGGTGGATCCCTGGGGAGCATCACTGTTTAAGGGCAGTCAGGAAAGTGAATGGAGACTCGAAGGATAAACACACACTTTTCCAGGATTACAAGAGGTAAAGGGCATTCCAGGCTGGGGTGCTGCCTGTGCAGGGCAGAGGGTGGCAAAGGGGAGTGCCATGTTCAAAAGCAGCAGCGGGTCAGTGTGGTCTGGAGAGCTGCCGGCAGGGCCAGAGTAGAGCTGGGGGGCAGTTTGGAAGGTTTTCAGGGAGAGGGATCCAGCAGAGGTATAGATATCAGATGTGCACATAAATGCCTGTCTTAGAGAACACAGAATACTAAGTTCCTTAGAGCAGTGCTGGGAAGTGGTGTGTTTTGAGTTCAGAGGAGGGAGAGGTTACTTATATCTGAGAGTCTGAGGGCAGCAGTTGGAGGATCAGGAAAGATGCATTGATTCATGGGTTTCTATTCATGTTTTCCTGTATTAATTCAATTCTGTTTGTGCATTGATTTTATTATATATGTATTATCTGTATGTTTTGTATACCTGCAGATATCAGTGATTGTTTAAAATTTAAATTCACTGAAGGTAATGACAATGTCATTTGTTTTTGCTAGGAAAATTCCCAGTCCGTCCCCACCCCTCAACTAACCTACTAAAGAATATTCTAGTCTTGCTCACCCATTCATCTTCTCCTCCCATGATCTCTGAGGACAGGCCCTGTTTTTCTTGGCTGCTCCTGGACCTCTTGGGGGAACAGGTCAGGGTAATGAGAAGAGCAACGGAAGCCTAGCGAGTGTGCAGGTTTGGGGAGAGCATGGTCCTCTAAGGAGACAAGAACGGGTGGGAGGGAGGGGGAGGCCGGGGCAGGAGCTGGTGTGGGGGTCTTGCTGTCGGCTCCCAAGCCCTCGTGGGAGTGAAAGAAAATGGGCTTGTAGAGAAAGGATTTAGGGTTATGCAGGATTTAGGGAAAGCTCATCAACGTTCTTCAGGGGGACTCGAGTGAAGACCTGGATTCTTCTCAATGATGTGGTGGTTGGCCTTTGCTTCAGGGAGTGTAGCCCTGAGCTGAATCTGGGCCACCTGGGACCCCTGCATCAGTGAAACTATAGCTTCTTAGTAGAATATTGTGCAGAGATAAGTACCAAATGAATATTTTTGATAAATATCATGATTACTTTCACTAGAATAATAATCAACATTTATCTTTGATATGTTTTTCTTTTTTCATTGACTTTCAACAATAGTTTTATTGATTTGTCTGATTCAAAAAACAAGGGGAAAATTTCAAATGTTGGTTTAATGCTTAGTATTAAACATTATTATTAAGAAGATTTGATGGTTGTGTACCTTAGAGCAAATCTTTTGCCATCCGTAAATTCTCACTTGTGTTGTCAGGATCTGATCATTTTAGAATTCCCTTTTTTCCACCTGCTTCAATTAATTAAGAATTATGAAGAGATACAGAAAAGTTTATAATGAAGTATACGATCAAGAAGAAAAGGATAATTGCTTATATTATAAACAGTAATGTTAAATGCGATTACTGAGGCCATTTAGTAACTTTTTTAAATAAAGAAAACAGAATTAGTTCTAAAATAGGAACAATAACAGTTTATAAAAATCTATAACCACAATAGTGTGGAAATTCTTTAATAGATTTCTTTAAATTTGTTTTGTAAATTGTTTAAATTTAGTTTGAGAAAATGTTTTACTTTGAACTTTGTGTAGTGATTTATACTTTTCACAAGCCTTTGATATCTTTTGTATTATTTGACCTTCACAGTAGATTTGTGATGAGAGCCTTTGGGTATCAATATCCCAACTTTGTGGAAAGAGCCTGGAGCTCAGCAGGTTCTTGCCTCTGGCAGGCTCTGCAGCCCCGTCTTGCTTCCCTTCTCTTTCTGATAGGTAGTTCCCACCTTGGTGCTTGGGTCAGGCCTTGAATCTTTCTCTCTTGGATTCCACAATGGTGTCCTAACTGGTTCCCTTGCCTATAGTTTCTCTCTGCTCTAAAGCTACTTGAGCAACTTCCTAAAACATAAATTTGTTTGCATCACTCCCCACTTGAAATCCTTCCTTACTGTGGCACGCACAGCACTCCACAGTGTGGTCCCTGCCTCTCCCCCTCCCCAGGCGGGTCCCTTATTGTGACACATGCTGAGCTCCACAGTGTCTGGTCCCTGCCTCTCCCCCTCCCCAGGTGGGTTCCTTACTGTGGTACACACAGCACTCCACAGTGTGGTCCCCATGTCCCCACCAGGTGGAGACTGCTCCTGGCCCTCAGTGTCTACTTCCTTTCTTCTCTACTCACCAAGCTGCTTCTAGCTGGGCACAGGCTGCTGGTGAAGACCCCTTGTTGAAGCCTCCATTGCTGCTGGGTATGGGCGTGGGCTGAGTTCTGGACAAGGAAATGTCTGGAATGCAGGCGATGTGAACAGAACTCTTTGTTTCCTTCCTCCTCCCCCAAGTCTTGCTCTCTCACGGTTGGGCCACACCCTGGCGATGGCAGAGCAGCAAGGCAGGGATCTGTGTCCACAGCCTCTCAGAGCTGCCATGTTAGCCTTGAAGTGCTCAGCCTGGGCTGTTAAGGGAGAGAGAAATACAGTTGCACCATCTTTGTCACTGGCATTTTGGGGGTGGTGTAGCACCCAAACCCGTGTCCTAACCAGTACAGCTGCCTGGCCTCCTGTGGCTTTCAGTTTATGCTCCACACCTACACCTGCTGTAACTTGGAGGCCGCACCCTGTGGTTGCTCTCCTCTGTGCACTTGTGGACACGTCCATCACTCCATTCACTCCGCTGTTGTATAACTAACTGTGTGCAGGCACCCACTGGACTCCGAGCTCCTTGAGGGCAGGAAGGCATCTTGTCCTTGTTTGTCTCCTTAGTGCTGAGTGGTGGTGTTCAGCACGTGCCTGTTGGATGATGCACACGTCCTCCACAGTGCCTGGTGCGCAGGAGGCACTCAGGATATGTTTTGTTCTATGCTGGTAGAAAACTACCAATTCTACAGCAGAATTGATAGCTGAATTTGAGAATATAGTGGGATTATAGCTATAATCTTGCTGTTAACTATAAAATATCTTATGGAAAGAGTACTCTCCTGTCTGGAAATGGTGTAATGAGTTTAAAAATTAAAAATTCTTTAATTTTTATTCATTAATTCTATGCAAACCTAAGATTTGGTGTTGGAGGGCAGGACAGAGGTTGCTTTGGGGGAAGAGAAGGCAGGGCGCCTGAGCACAGGCAGGAGAGGGCCATGGAGTGCGGGCCCCGTGGAGTGCGGGTCCCGTGGAGTGCGGGCTGGGTTCTCTTTTTCAAGCTGAGTGCTGGATTTACAGATGTATACTTTCTGATAATTTGTTGAATTTACCTTTATATTGGGTGTGCTTCTCTGTATATGTGTTTTCTTTCAGTTATTGAGATATATTTGACATATAACATTACATTAGTTTAAAGTGTACAACATAATGATTGATAGATGTGTGTATATATTGTGAAATGATCACCACAACAGATCTAGTTAACAAACATCACCTCACATGGTTACAAACTTTTTTTTCTTGAGATGAGAACTTTTAAGATCTACTCTGTTAGTGACTTTCAAATATACAATACAGTATTGTTAACTGTAGTCACCATGCTGTACATTACATCTTCAGAACTTACTTGTCTTATAACTGGAAGTTTGTACCTTTGATCACCTTCACCCATTTCCCCCACCCTGACCCCTCACCTCTGGCAACCACCAATCTGATCTGTTTCTATGAGTTTGGTTTTTTTGATTCCACATATAAGTGAGATCATACAGTATTTGGATGACATATTTCACTTAGCATAATGCCATCAAGGTCCACCCATGTTGTTGCAAATGGCAAGATTTCCTTCTTTTTTATGGCTGAATACTATTCCATTGTGTCTGCTTGTATAACATTTTTAAAATCCATTCATCCATGGATAGACACTTAGGTTGTTTCCTTATCTTGGCTATTGTGAATAATGCTGCGAGAAACATGGGTGTGCAGATATCTCTTCAAGATAGTGATTTCATTTCCTTCAGATGTATACCCAGAAGTGGAATAGCTGGATCGTATGGTAGTTCTATTTTTAATTTCTTGAGGAACCTCCATCCTGTTTTCCATAGTGGCTGTACCAACTTATATTCCCACCAGCAAGATTGTAACAAGGGTTCCCTTTTCTCCACATCCTCAACAGCACTTGTTATCTTTTGTCTTTTTGATGATAACCATTCTTTAACAGGTGTGAAGTGATATCTCATTGTGGTTTTGATTTGCATTTCCTTGATGATTAGTGGTGTTGAGCACCTTTCATGTACCTGGTGGACATTTGTATGTCTTTTTTGGAAAAATGTCTATTTAGTTCCTCTGCCCATTTTTCACTCAGATTCTTTGTTTTTTTGCTATTGAGTTGTATGAGTTCTTTATATATTTTGGATATTAACCCCTTATCTGATAGATGATTTGCAAATATTTTCTCCCATTCCATAGGTTGCGTTTTCATTTTTTTGCTTGTTTCTTTTGCTGTGCAGAAGATTTTTAGTTTGATGTAGTCCCACTTGTTTATTTTTGCTTTTGTTGCCTTTGCTTTTGGTGTTATATTCAGAAAAATCATTTCTAAGACCCACGTCGAGTAGCTTACTGCTTATATGTTCTTCTAGGAGTTTTATGGTTTCAGGTCTTACATTCAAGTCTTTAATCCATTTTAAGTTAATTTTTTGAATAGTGTAATATGGGGTCCAGTTTCATTCTTTTCCATGTGGCTGTCCAGTTTTCCCAACACCATTTATTGAAGGGACTGTTCTTTCCCCATTGTATATTCTCGGCTCCTTTGTTGTAAATTAATTTGCCATAGGTGCATGGTTTATTTCTGGGCTCTCTAGTCTGTTCCATTGATCTATGTGTCTGTTTTTATGCCAATACCATTCTCTCTTGATTACTATGGCTTTTGAATATAGTTTGAAATCAGGAAGTGTGATTCTTGTTCTTTCTCAAGATTGCTTTGGGTATTTGGAGTCTTTTGTGGTTCCATAAAATTTTAGGATTGTTTTGTATATGTGTTTTTACCGCATAAGAATAATATTTAAGAGGTAGCTCATTTTAGTTATTTTTAATTATAGAAGTGGTTTGAAAATGAGCACTGCCTCTAGCAATTAGATAACCAGTGTCAACTTTTGGGGAATTTTCTTCCAGTCCTTTTTCTCCTGTATATGGCTTTTTAAAGAGCAATATAGCACTTATAAATTAGAAACAGAGCC
Source organism: Diceros bicornis minor (assembly GCF_020826845.1). NCBI lineage: Eukaryota > Metazoa > Chordata > Mammalia > Perissodactyla > Rhinocerotidae > Diceros > Diceros bicornis. The sequence continues at coordinate 52,993,819 of NC_080760.1, read as the reverse complement.
TCATACCATGTCTTGGGTAAATTAAACTGTTATATACCTCAAGAGAGGGAAATCTCTTAGATGTCACTTGAGGTCTTATCAAATATGTGCACTTTGCTGTGCTGGTTCCCTAGCATCCTGCTTTCTTACAAGCAGTGGCAATGCTGCCATCCAGACCCACCACTGCTGAGGGGACGATCTTGTTGGCCAGTTCTCCAGACCTGGTCAAGAGCCAGAAGGGTCAGGCCCTCTCACAGGGGAGAGAAAGCTATTGCTCAAACACAGCCGATCTCAATTTATTATTGTCAAAAGCTTATGACTGCTTACCAGCTAATATTCTTTGGACGCTTCTCAATTCAGACATGAACTCGCAGAGTTGCTGCATATAATGATAAGTAATACAGATGAAATTCTGTACTTGGTAGTTTTTAATATTGTTCATCTTTTTCCTAGATTGGTTCCTTTGATGATGTCATTAGACTGTAGTTCCTCCTTTTCCACATGTTGAGTAAATTGTGTCAGGTTCTGGGGATGTAGAGACAAGTTTTGTTACACTTTATCACATGCACACCTGCCAGCAGCTCTCCCTGCTCCTCACTATGTTGTGAGCACTTCTAGGCAGGGCTCGTCTTTCATTTCATTCTCTTCCACTGCCCAGCATGGTGAATAAGTGAAGACATGATCCTTTTCCTAGAGGAAATTATGGCTTACTGGTCGAGAAAGCCAGAACTGGGAAAAAAATATGTCAAATTCCATGGCATCTCTTTCCTATCACAGTTTTGTGTGAGAAATGAGTGATGTGATGTATATGGAAGCTTCTGGTTTATACTGGAAGGTAATATTAAGGTAATTATAGCAACACAGACAAAAGGTTCTGGGAGGGAGAGATTACTGGATCCTGTTCATTGGAAAGGCTACACTGGGAAGCTGAGGGTTGAGCCGTGGTATGAAGGGTGTGTAGAGTTTCATCAGGCAAAGCAGAGGGCAACAGCATGACACATGGTGCAGGTGGTTGAAAGTTTAGGTGTGCATGATGGTGTGTGTGGCTGAGAATGTGGAGCAGGGCCAGGTTAAGAAGGCCTTGAATGCCAACAGGGTGCGTTTTTAGAATTTGAAATTTCTTGAAGTTGGCTCTCAGGATTTCATAGTCAAAAGGTACGAGGATTTGTTCTGCCAGCTCCTGATATTCTTTATTGGAGAATGAAATGGAAGGGCCCTGAGCAGGAGGTTGAGAATACGTTTAATAAGATGACGCTTTTCAGTGGATAAATGTGCACTGAATCTTTTAAAAATTAGTATGAAAGTAGAGCTGTGCAGTTCAAGAATTAGCAGACATTAGTGTATCAGTAGTAAAACTTTTTCCTGTCTATTGAATAATAGCTTGGGGGAAGCAGCCATTCTCAGAAATATTTGTAAAACTGAATTTAAGGTAGTGGGCAGTTATTTTTGGAAGCCAATCTTCCTAAGCCATATTTCTTTTGATTTAGCTAAATATGTGGAAAATAGATTAATAGGCCAAGTTCTTAGGGAAAGACAGTTTTCTGAAACACTTGCCTGCTTCAACCCAGAGACTACAATTTAATGAATTTTTGGTGTATGTATGCGCTAGAAACCTAGACAGTAAGATTTCCAGATACAAGAAAAAGAAGAAATTCAAAATCTGAGTGATTAATGGAAACTCAAGCCAAAGTACCCCCTTGTGATAGGCTTTACCAATCACCACTGGGCTTCTGATGCCGATGTGGAGAAGACGGTTCAGGGCTGCAGGCCTCTGGTGCTGAGTCAGAAGGCTTCCCTGAAATTGGACCAGCAGAGTCTGCCTCCAAATTGAGGGAGTGGCACAGAAGCATGCCACGGCCCAGCAGCAGGGGTGTGCTAAGGGTTAGCCATAGGAAATCAGCACTTCACTCAAACCTGCAGGGAGCAACCAAGTCAGATATAAAACTGCTTGGTGGAGACACTTCCCTGGACACAGACACGTGAACTTTCCACATGAAATAATTTCCGCAGAGGATGAGCACACAGTCAGAGACTACAAACTACGCAGGAGACAGACTGCATGAAGGGGAATTTACAGGTGCAACAAATGGGAGAATCTGACCTAGAAATAATAGAACAAACTGAAAGAGACTTTTAAGTAATCCTGCTTGATATGGTCAGAACTGTATTGGAAGAAATAAAACCACAAGTATGAAACAAAAGCAGGCAGATTTGAAAAAGAACAGATGGAAATTATAAAAGTTCTAAAATAAAAAATATGGCTATTGAATTAAAAAAAATTAAAAACATACAGTAGATGGTTTAAAGAAGAGACTGGATGCAACTGAAGACTGAAGAGAGAATAAGTGAATTGGAAGATAGATCTAAGGAACCTCCCAGAATGTGTCACAGTAAGACAGGTGGAAAATATGGAAGAGTAGTTAAGAGGGTAGACTAAGGTCTCCAAAATATGTCTGATAGGAGTTCCAGGAATAGAGAACAGGAAACAGTCTTGGAGAGAAAAATATTCAGGGATAGTGAGTGAGAATTAGCTTAAGAAATACATGAGCCCTTAAATTTAACAAGTATGTCAAGTTTTGAGTTTTCAAGTTTAATGAGAATGATAAATCCTCAGATCCAAGAAGCTTAACAAACCCTAATCAGGATAAACACGAAGAAAATCACATCATAATCAAACTGCTGAAAGCTGGTTGTATTGAGAAAAATCTTTAAAGCAGTCAGAGAAAAAAGCACACATTACATGGGAACAAAGATGATAATGATTGTAGACATCTCGTCAGAAAAAATTCAGCTAGAAGAGGTGGAATTTTATCTTTTACTTGGCAAAAGAAAACAACTGTTATCCCGAAATTCTATATCCAGCAAAAATATCCTTAAAAAATGAAGATGAAATAAAGACTTAGAGACAAACAAATGTTGAGAAAATTAATCTCTATCAGACTTGCTCTGCAAGAGTCCTTAAAGTAGGTTATTAAGGCAGAAGAGATTGATGCCTCAGGTCTTGAAACATGTTTGAAATGGTAGAAATATGGGTAAATATAAGGATAAATATAAAATGCTTATTCTTAGGAATTTTAAAATTTTATTGAAAGAAAATTAACCACATTTTAAACAAAAAATAACATTTTATTGTGTTTATAAAAATATATAAAGTTAAGAATATGACAAATAGAGTGGGAGGGAGAAATGGAAATATAAATTCTTATACTGTATATATGGTTATATACTATTATTTGAAGGTAGACTGTAAGTTCAAAATGCACATTGTGACCATAAAAAAACCACAAAACGAAACTAAACAGTACAAAGAGTTATAGCAAAGTCAATAATGAAGATAAAATAGAATACTAAAAATATTCAGTCCTAAATAAAGCAGAAAAAGATGAAAAATGGAACAAAAAAGAGAATAGCAAGATGGTAGAACTAAACCCAACCACATTTATAATTACATTAGATGTAAATGGTCTAAAAATTTCAATTTAATGGTAGAGAGTATGATTACGGGGACCAAAAAAAAAAAGATCAAGACTCAACTATATACTGTTTACAGGAAATGCATTTTATATATAAAAACACAGATAGATTAAACATGAAAGGATTGGAAAAGATATACCATGCAAGGACTTATAAGAAAGCCGGGAACAGCCATATTAATATAAGACAAAGTAGACCAAAAATATTATCAGAGATAAAGAGGGTCATTTCATACTGATGAAAGGCTAAATTCTTCAAGAAGATCTAACATTCTTAAATGTGTATGCACTTACTAAGGGAGCTTCAAAATATATGAAGCAAAGAACTGACAAAATTGAAATGAGAAACGGACAAATCCATAAGTGTAGCTGGAGATTCCACCACTTGTTTCTTGGTAAGTGAATAGATAAAATAGAAAGAATATCAATAAAGGTATAGAAGACTTGAATAACACAACCAACTTGATCTAGTTGCCATTTATATGGCAACAAAATAATACACATTCTTTTTGAGTATATGTTGAGCATTTAGCAAATAGACCATATGCAGGGCCATAAATCAAGTCTCAATAAATTTAATAATATTTAAGTCATACTATGTTCTCTAATATACAACGGAATTAAATTAGAAATAAATAATGATAAGATGTCTTGATAAGCCCCAACATATTTGGAAATTAAGTAATACACTTCTAAATAACCTATGGGTTACAAGAAGAAGTCACAAGGGCAATTCGAAAACATTGTGAATTGAGTAAAAACGAAAACACAGCATATCATAATTTCTGGATGCAGCTAAAGAATTGCTTTGAGGGAAATTTGTAGCTATAAATACTCACATTAGGAAAGGAAAATAGTTTAAGATTAATGAATTATAGTCCACCTTAAACTAAAAAAGAAGAATGAGTTAAAGCCAAAGTAACCAGAAAGGAGAAAATAAAGACTAGAAGTCAATGAAATTAAAGGCAAACATTAGAGATAAACCAAGGAAACCAAGAACTTGTTCTTTGAAAAGATCAATAGTGTGCATAAACCTCTAGCCAGACTGATCAAGAAGCAGAGAAGGCATAAATTATCAATATTGGGATGAAAGAGGAATGAAAGAAGGGACATCAATCTTGCCTACAGACATTAAAAGAATAGTAAAGGACTTTAATGGACATCTTCATGTGAGTAAATTTGATAATTTAGATGAAATGGAAAAATTTCTTGAAAGATACATTACCAAAATTGATTGCAGATGAAATAGAATACCTAAATAGCCCTACCTATTAAAGAAGTCAATTCATTGCTTTAAAATATTACCCAGAAGAAAAGACAGCATCACTGGTAAATCTTATCACATTATAATGAAGAAAGAAATACCAATTTTCCCAAAGTTCTCTCAGAAAATAGAAGAGGGAACACTTAGCAGTTTATTTTATGAGAACAGTATCATCCTAATACCAAACTCAGACAAGGATGTTATAAGATAACTACAGACCAGTACCCTTCATGAACACATATGCAAAGCCCTTAAAAAAGTTATTAGCGAGTAGAATCCAGTGATATACTGATTAAAAGAAAAGAAGAATCCAGCATTATATAAAATGGATAATTCTTCATATCCAGGGGGATTTATTCTAATAATGCAAGGTTGGTTAAACGTTCAAAATCCAATTAGTTTAATTTAATTTATTAACAGAATAAAGGAGAATAAAAACCATGACCATGCCAATAAAAAAAGCCTTTGACAAAATACATCACACATGTATGATATAAAAACACTCAGTAAACTGAAAATGAAGGCAACTTGCTCAACTTGCTAATGGGCATCTATAGAAAAATCTGTACTTGCTATGATACTAAATGGTGAATGCTTTCCTCCTACAGTTGGTAAGAAGGCTAGGATGTTCACTCTCGCTACTTGTATTTAACATTGTACTAAAAAGTCTAGCTAGTGCCATCAGGAATGAAAAAGAAATAAAAGCCCACAGATGGGAAAAGAAGAAATAAAATTCTCTTTATTCACAGAAAACATTATCACGTACATAGAAAATCCTAGAGAATTTACAAAAAGTGTACTAGAATGATTAAGTTAATTTAGCAGGGTAGCAGATATAAGGTCAGTATACAAAGATCAATTTTATTTCTATGTATTATTAATGGACATTTAGAAAATGAAATTAAAAATACCATACCATTTACAAAAAAAAAAAAAATCATATACCTAGGAATGTATTTAAGAAAAGATGTGAGAACCAGTATGTTGAAAACTGCAAAGGACTTATTTTACTTGAGAAAATAAAGACCCAAATAAATAGAAAGATGTTGAAAGATATGCTTGTTCATGGATAGTAGTACCTAATATAAAGATGGCAGTTCTTTCCAAATTGATCTTTAGATTAAATTCCAACAGGCTTATTTTCTAAAGAAATCGATAACTTGATTCTAAAATTTATATGGAAGTGCACAGGACCTGACATATCCCAGACAATGAAGCTACAGCAATCAAGACTGTGTGGTATTGGCATAGGGTTAAACGCTCAGATTAACGAAAACAAGATAGGGAGGGTAGCAGTAGACCTGTCTGTATACAATCAGTTGATTTTGGACAATCGTGCCAAGGTAATTCAAAGGGAGGAAGGACTATCTTTTTCAACAAATGATGCTGGTACAATTAATTATCAATATGCAAAAAATTAACTTTTACCCCACACATACATAAAAATTAAATTGAAATGGATCATAGACCACATAAAAGATAAAGTGGTAAAGTTTCTAGAAGAAAACACTGGAGAAAATCTCAGTCTTGGAGTGGGCAAAGATTTCTTAGGACACAAAAAAAGCATGAAACATAAAAGAGAAAATGATAAATTAGACTTAATCAAAAACTTCTACTCTTCAAATCCACTTTAAGGAGATGAAAACGCAAGCTTCAGCCTTGAGTAAGTATTTGCAAAACATATATCTGTTCAAGGACTTGTATCCAGAATGTGTGTAAAACTCTCCAGCTCACTAAGAAGAAGATAAAGAACCTGATTTTTAAAGTAGGCAAAAGATTTGACTGGCTAGTTGACCAAAGAAGAGACATGGATAGCGAGGAAGCACGGGAGAAGATGCTCAGCATCATTTGTCAGTAGGGAAATGCAAACTAAAACCATAATGAGATACCACTATACACCTATTAGAATGACTAAATGAAGAAAAGAGATTGTCCCAAGTGTTGGTGAGGCTGTAGAGGAACTGGAACTCGCCTACATTATTAATGAGAATGAAAATAGTACAACTACTTTGGAGAACTATTTAGCCATTTCTTATAAAGTTACCTTAGGATCCAGCAATTCTACTTTTAGGTATTTACCCTAGAAAAATGAAAACAGGTCAACACAGAGGTTTGATTGAATTCATAGCAGCTTTGTTCATAATAGCCTCAAACCAGAAAAACACAAGTGTCAGCATGAACAGGTAAATGAATAAATAAATTGTGATATATCCATACAATAGAATATTACTTGGCAATAAAAAGATGAAGTACTGTTATGCCCAACAACACAGATAAGTCTCAAAACCTTATACTCCGCTGAAGAAGCCAGACACAAAGAATACACACTGTGTGATTCCATTTATAAACAATTCTGGAATGTGTAAAACCAAACTGTAACGACAGGAAGCAGGCCATTGGTTGTCAGGGGCTGTGGGTGAGGCAGGCACTGGCACTGAAAGGGAGGAGGCAAGAAGGAACTTCTAGGGGTCGTGGAAATATTCTCCACGTTACTGGTGCTGGTGGTGACACCAGTAAATTCATTCATTAAAGGCTGTTGTTCAGTATACTTAACCTGGCAGCATTTTATTGCATGTTAATTCTTCTCAGTAAATTGATTAAAAGAACTTTTCCGTGTTCAGAGAAGTCTTCTTTGGCTCTCTTTCCTCACGATTCAACCTGCTGATGTGTTCAGTAGCACCCTGTGTGTTTATTTATCGAATCACTCAGCACACGCTGAGTTGTAATTGCCTCCTTCCCTGCCTCCCACACCAGACTTGCAGCTTCTTAAGAGCAAGGAATGACTTTTTTGTGTATATCCAGAGCATAGCCCCATGTTTGGCATGGATATTCATTGCTTAATTTAAATGTGTATTTAGTATAATATTTTCAGTTTATTGATTGCCTCCTACGTGCCAACAATAGTGCTAAATGCCTTTCACTTACTATTTCTGATCTTCAGTAAATATTTGTTGCACAAATAAAGAATCCTCACTACATTCCAGTTGTTATGGTAGCATGGTTGCATGCTGTCACAAAGTATATCTAACAAAAAACTGAAGCTCAAGTGATTTAAATATTTGCTTAAGATCATTCAACTGTGTAGTGGCAGTGTTAGGACTAAAGCCCAGGGAAGTCATTCAGATTCTTTTGTTTCGCATATAGATCTTCAGCCATTGTCTGCTTGCGTCTCAGACTCCACTTACTTCTCTTTTTCAGAACTGGTCTTGTGAGCGAGTGGAATTTACTTTGGAGATGTGAGCCTTAAATTTTCCAGTCTCTTTGACATCAGTTTCTTTTGTTTGGGTGACTCATTTAAAGTAGGAGATATTCTGGAACCAACCTACTTTTAGAACCTGGCCAGGCATTTTAAGTTGAGTGGCACTTTTATTTCCTTAATTATGTAATTAACTATGCTGTATGAGCCTAAGAAACTCTCATGACAACTCGGATGCCAATTTTTGCTTGTGCCCTTCCCTCAAGGAAGAAGGTCTCTTACTGACTCTCAGCATAATAGAAATTCGTAATTCAAAATCCAGTGACTTTGGAAGCTATTGGATAAATTTTCTTCGGCATCCTCTTGTTGACTGATTCCCCTGTAGCTCTGTGTGTTGTTTTTCTGTAGAAATGTGGTCAGTGGTTATCTGGTGGAAATTACAGTGTATTGGGTAGACTCTGAGATTTGATCACTGAGATTTGATCATTGAAACCAGGCAACACCAGAACCACTACTACCACATTTTTCTTTTTCTATTAAATTCTAAAGAGATTTTTAAAGTATCTTTGACTTTAGGTTGTAGTTAAAAACAATCCCAAGGTGCATTGGAAAACAGTTTGCCGTTCCTTAAAAAACTAAACATAGAGTTATCACGTGACCTGGAAGTTCCACCCCAAGATATATACACAAGAGGATTGAAAACATGTATCCACACACAAAATGGGACGTGAATGTTCATAGCAGCGTTGTTCATGATAGCTGAACAGTGGAAACAACCCAGATGTCCATCCGCTGATGAATGGATAAACAAACTGTTGTGTACCCGTGCAATGGAGTATTATTCAGCCATAAAAGAAGTGATGTACTGATACATGCTATAACATGATGAATCTTGAAAATGTTATGCTAACTGAAAGAAGCCAGTCACAAAAGGTCACACGTTGTATGATTTCATTTGTAGGAAATATCCACAGTAGGCAAATCCGTAGAGACAGTAGGCAGATTGGTGGTTGCCAAGGGGCTTGGGGGAAGGGAGGGAGGAATTTGGAGTGACTGCTAATGGGTACAGGATTTCTTTTTGGGTGGATGAAAATATTCTGAAATTAGATAGTGGTGATGGTTGCACAATTCTGTGAATACGCTAAAACCCACTAAATTGTACAATACTTGAAGAGGGTGAATTGTATGGTACGTGAATTACACCTCAATTTAAAAAATCCCTAAAGCTAAACCTTTTTTTGCCTCTTCTCTGCTTTTCTTCTTGCCCTTTACTACATCACCCATTCACATCTTCTGAATAATAATTGTAATAATGGGCTGCCATTTATTAGGCTCCTACCCTGTGTCATCTCTGCTAGGTGCTTAATATCTGCCATTTTATTTAATGCTCACAATAACCCCGCTTTACAGATGCTGATATCATCAGAGGCTCAGAGACACTGAACCCCTTACCGATTTCACATACAGTAAGTGGCAGAGCCAGGATTTGAAGCATGATCTGTCTGACTACTAGAACTCTCGATCAATCAGTTGATTGATTAACCCCCCCCCCAAATATTCTTCTACCTCATTCAAATATATCTTCCTGGTATATATTCTCAGTGAGTGGAGAGCTAAGTGTAAGCCCTGATCTATAGACACATCCTAGATCAGTGTTAGTGAATGCTCGCGGGGGGCAAGCAGGTTGCCAACTGGAAGTGTGTGGAAGGCCGGAAGGTCTGTACCTGACTGAAAGCAATTCAATCACTGATTTTTGTAAGACTTTGAGAGGGCGAGACAGAAGACGTGTTCCACCCAGGGGTTCTACCTTGTGATCCTCCTGATGCACCTGTTCCCTTCTACTTCCCTTTTTTCTGGCAATTGTAAAGTAGTAATCAAAAGTCTTACCAGTTAATAGATGGTGCAAAGTCAGTATAAATCTACTAAAACTGCAGGCCCTGTAGAATGGTAGCATTATCTTTGCTATCCAGGGAAGGATATGACTTCTCAGTGTGTCTGTCTTCATCCCTGTATGTTGGGGCCCCAGGATCCCTGGCTCTGACTCTTGTGAGCCTGTTAAGTGGCTGCCTGGTTTGAGTTTCTTCCCCTCCAGTCCATTCTCTGCTTGACTGCCAGTAAGCAAGTGGCTCAGAGACAGCTTCTGCAGTCAGACTATGGGACCCAACCACTTAGTAGCTGGTGACTTTGGTCAAATTAATGTTAATCTCACTGAACCCCAGTTATCTATAAAATTGGAAATGAGAGTGCGTTCCTTGTAGGTTGATTAAGGGGATTCGTTTTAGTAATAGTAAGAGCTCACTGTGTTGCATGCCTGCTCCAGTGGTGCTGGAGACTTTCTGATCTCATGGAAAGCATTTAGCACAGTGCTAAGCATTTAGCTAAGTCCCCAGGAAATGTCTACTGCTATTATTACTGTATCTCTTATAAAACTCAGATCTAATCAGGCTATTCCTTTCTTAAATCCCCTTTTATTGTCTAGCAGAGATAGTTCAAACTGGCGTCTAAGGCCTTTTCCAATCAGATGCAGTTCTGGCTTTTCAGTTTTATCTCTTTGCTGTCTTTTCCTCTCTCCTTCGTGGAATACTCATCTGTTCAGAATGCTCTGCCCTGTTTTGCTGTATTTCAAATGTACTCTTGCTTTCAGGTCCAGCTCAGCGTCACTTCCTCAACTTACCCTTCCATTCCTGAACAAGGAAACACTTCTTCCTCTGGACGTCCAGTGCAGCGTGCACTTACCTGAGTGGTAGCCATGATTGCACTGGATTCCCAGGATTTGTGTCCTTACCCTTCAGATACTCACTCAGCCTTTCTCTGTCTGGGTTCAGGCCTTTTTCACACGGCGCCTACAGCAGTTGTCATTTCTGACTTTGCTGTGCTCTCCATCACACCTGGCTGTCTTTGAAGACAGAGGCCTTGACTCTCAGTACCTCAGATAATTCCTGCACAGAGTGCCTTGGTTTGGTATGGCCATACCCTACAGCAAAATCTCACTTTTAATGTATTAAAAGGTGTAAATCTTACTTCCAGTACCAGGACACAGCGCAGGGGATCTCAGGAATGTAGACTTGGAGTTTCCCCACCTTGCTTCTGCGGCTCCTCAGGGTCCCTTGTCCCCCTCAGACGCTCTGCCAGGTGTCAGGAGTTGGAGTGAGGACATTGTGAGGCGTGGAAGAGCCTCCAAGGCGGGGTGCTCAGCTCTTCTATGTGCCCTGACTCTAGAGGTGACTTTAAACCTCACTATTTGTAATTCTTGCTGTTGATAATTCTTATAAGATTTAACAGGACAGAGCAGTAAGCATAGAGAATCACATAGCCCTCAATGACTTATTAGTATACTTAATTTCCAATATATGTATAATAAAAATTCAATAATGTTTTCAATGAATGGATGAATAAATGAATAATGTTGCAGCATTTATTTAGTAATTTTGTCTTTAATTAGTTTAAAAGAATATTTTCCCTCACCTATATCTCACCTGTACATACTACCACCTATCTATTTATGTCTATTGTTAGGGATACAATTTTATTTATCTCTGTAGTATTTATGCATAAAAATGGTAAGATTGAGGAGGACATTTTGATTGGATAACTAGAGACCCAGAAAAGCCCAAGTGGTGACCTGCTAATCACCTCTCCCTCCCTGCTTGAGGTCTAGAGGGAGCCGTGTAAGAAAGAAGGTCCAGATGGGGCTCAAAGCGTCACATCATCGGTGACCATGTGAAGACCTCATAAGCCACAGGCTTGGTCTCTGGTAAAGACAGGCTTGGAGCACAAGGCTGAGGCTGGAGACCTCAGTTGTGTTCGTATTCTTTCTATCCTCTCCCCTTCTCCTAATTCTCAACCTTATAGCTCTCTCTTTGGCCACATTTCTGTAAAGGGAGCAGGAAACAAATGGCTGGGATCTGTAGGGTTGATCCTGGTTCATTTTTCTTTCTCAGCTGTGTTCCTGGTGGCAACAGAAAAACACACAGAAAGAGTAGAAGAATGCAGTGTGATTCTACTCCGTAGCATGTGCCATCCAATCCATGCCTCAGGGGCTCCCCACTCAGAACAGCTTCTCCTTTGGGAAGTGTAGAGGAGGCAGTGCACGCTCACTCACTGACTCACGTGTGTGGGTGGTCATTAGACACCCTGTGTACAGCAGTGTGCCTAAGAAGTGTTTGCTCCCACTGGTCCCACTCTGTCAGCAGTAGTCTTTCCTGATAGCCTTGTGCTCATTCCAAGTCTGGATTTCTGTAGCAGCATTCTTTGCGTTGTTAATGGCAGAAACCTCAGCTCTAAGCGCTATACTCAAGAGATAATTTTTTGTCTCGTTTAATGGAAAAGTATAGGTGTAGATTTATTTTCAGATTCAGACTTCCTCTCTCAACTCTCTTCTCTGTTTCCTGCAAATTGGTGTCATTCTTAGCTTCCATGTGGCAGAAATATGGCTGACCTGTAACTCTAGGCCTATATTCCTCTAGGCTTAAGGTGAGGGGAAAAGGATGTGCACTTCTCTCTTTCTCGACTGATTGGGCCCATCTCCCCGTTACCCAGCCACATGGCCAAGATGAGTGGAGGCTGGCCTTAGCTAGGCCTGAGTCTCAGGCCCACTCTGAGGCTGGGGGCGGGTCATTCCCACCCAAAGCACATGAACTAGGCATATTTCAAAGGAAAATGGGGATACTGTTATCAGAAGAGGAAGTGAGCGGATGTTGGACTACAAAACAATTCGTGTCCTCCGTGCTATCCTTCAAAGATTCCTTCAGTGTCTACTTTTCCAAGGATTCTTTCTGATTCTTGTCGAGTTTTTCCCAGTGCTCTTTTCCTCACACTCCATAGTATGTTCCTCGAGTCTCCTGAAACTCATTCTACTGTGTATCAGGGTTTGATGTCTGTGTGTTTCCCTAATTGGATTGTGAGTTCCAGAAGGGTAAAGACTCTTTTTCTGCCTTTTCTCCCACAACCCCTGGCATGTGTCAGATGCTCAACAAATGTTTCAGAGGGCAGCAAGCAGAGAGGGCATGGACTTGGAGTCAGACACACCTTGCTTTCAGCTGGGGCTTTTCTGCTTATTAGCTGAGCCGTCTTAAGTTGATTTTTTTGCCTCTATGAACTCAGTTTCCTCATCTAGAGAACAGGTATAACAATGTCTCTTTTGGTAGAGTGATGCAAGGGTGTGTAGAGTGCCTGGTATAGCAATTGACAAAGATTAAGGATGACGGCTCTTACATGCGTGAAGTAGAGGACAGTCACACTGCAACTGGCGCTGTCCCCACCCCGTCCCACTGCTGCTTTCAGAAATCACAGTGAATATCCTGATAGAGCTGCTGTTTGTTAAAGCAGCCATCAAAGAGAATTCATATAACAATTTTATTGCTTCCAATTAAATGCTTGAAAAAAAGTTATGTAAAATATAAATTTGAGACATTTTTGTTTTCAAATATATTTGGTTTCTTTCCTTTGTGGCTTGGTTCCAGCATATTTCCAGGATCATGTCCTTTGCTGCTGCTTTTGTTGCTCTGTGGAGAAGATTTCCCAAGTGCTGGTCTCGGCCACGCCTTCTGCCGACGCAGATGTGCACATGCACAGGAGGATGGGCGGCTCGGTCAGTCTCAGACCAGGAGCCCTTGGAAATAATGAAGTCGTAGCTGCTGATATGAGTTGTGAGGGCTCTTTGGTGACTCCTCGTGGCCTTCAGAGTTGAGTGCATATTCCTGTGTGTGGCATTTGTTGCTCTCATGTCTGGTCCTCTCTATAAAGCCGGGACAAACGGATTGAGGGCCAAGAGAGGAGGCGCTGCCCGAGGGGCCAGCATCCAGAGGAACAGGCATGGGGCCAGGCCCTGTAGCTCATGGGTGCATTTCACTCTCTCCTGCCCTGCCCTTTTTCCCTGTGCACTTGTTCGTCATAGCCCTTAACTCTGTTATGTAGGGAATAGTTTATTGTGTGTCTCCTTCTCTCAAGTGTAAGTTTAATTGGGGCAAGGACGAGGTTTTCTTTACTGCTGTGCCCTGAGTGTCTTGAACGGTGTCTGGGACATAGTAGGCTTTTAATAAATGTTGAATGAATGACTAGACACTGGAGATACTGACATAAACTGTCTTCAAGGGGGTCACAGTCCCCAGGGGAGACAGGCAGGTGAGCCAACAATGAATGAGGTAAGCATGGAGTGAAACATGAGCCCAGAGGAGCCTATACATCCCTGACGAACCTGGGAGAAATTTGTTTATTTTTAAGTCAGTAAAAATAACATTACTATTAGTATTTTATAGTGAATATTGATTATACTTGTGATCAAAAATAGGTAGTGAATGCAAATCAAAACCACAATGAGGGCACCACCTCACACCCACTAGGATGGCTATTATCAAAAAAATGGCAAGTAACAAATTTTGCTGAGGATGTGGAAAAATTGGAACCTATTTACATACATCGCTGGTGGGGATGTAAATGGTTCAGCTGCTGTGGAAAACAGTTTGGCAGTTCCTCAGAAAGTTAAACAGAGTTACCATATGATCTGACAATTATGTTCCTAGGTATATACCCGAGAATTGAAAACGTATTCAAACAAATACATATACCCTCATGTTCACTGCAGATCTCTTTACAATAGCTGAAAGGTGGAAACAGCCTAAATATCTATCAATGGATGAATGGGTAAACAAAATGTGGTATACCCACACAGTGGAATATTATTCAGCCATAAAAAAGAATGAGGTACTGCTACATAATACAAACATGGATGATCCTTGAAAACATGTATACTCAGTGAAAAGAATTGAAGTGAAAGTGTATGATTCCATGTATATGAAATATTCGGAATAAGTAAATCTGTAAAGACAGAATGCAGATTGGTAGTGTCTGAGGGACGAGGGTGGTGGAATGAGGAGCAGCTGCTTAATGGGTCCAGAGTTTCCTCTTGGGGTGATGGAAATGCTTTGGAACTGGATACAGGTGGTGGTTGCACAACATCGTGAGTGCACTAAGTGCCACTGAATTGTTCGCTTTAAAATGGTTAATTTTGTGTTATGTCAACTTTACCTCAGTAAAAAACTAGTTAGTGAAAAGTAAGAAAAAAAAGTCATGATCACTTTGAAAGGCTAATTGTGTGTGGTGACAAAATGATAAGGATACCACGCTAATGAGACATCTAGGTGCCTGTTTAACCACCCCGTTGTCACTGCATTTCTTCATTAGTTCGCCTACTGATGGGAGGAGAGAGCCATCATCTCTGGAGTGCGAAATAGCGGCTCGCCCTCTTTTTCAGTCTTCTCCATTTATCCAGCTTACAACCATAGCCTCATTTCATGCAATTGCTGCACAGATTTCTGTCAAACCTCATCTTCTCCTTTTATCCAGGGTGCATCTTCTCGGGTGCTGGATGTCACCATTGCTCTCAGAGCAGGTTCACCCAGAGCAGAGCACTCCTGTGAAGGGGACTTTCCCTTTTGGCTAGTCTCCAAGGGAATGGAGGTGTTCTCCTATAATTAGTTGTTTCTTTATAGAAACACTGGGTCAACTTGCGTGTGGCCTCATATTTTATAAGTGAAAGAAAAAAGAAATACCTATTCATGGCTTATGAAATATTAGAAGCTTAACATTCATCTTCAGCTCAATTTTCTTACCTGCTTTACTCCTGAATTTCTAATTTCCTTTGGGGTGGTCCCATTTGGATGCCTTCATGGCCCTATAAATCCAGCCTGTCCAAATTGAAGCTGCCTTTCAACCAGACAGACTTAGGTTTGAGACCTGTTTCAGCTGCTTACCAGCTGTATGATCTTGATCAGTTCTCAGAACCTCGGTTTCCACCCTTGTAAAGTGACAGTGATGATGCCTGTCTCAGTTGTTCTGAGGGCTAAGGGAGACGATGTGTGCAGAGTGCCTCACCTTGTGGTTTGGGCATGTGGCATAGGTGCAAAGGTGGTAATTTCTTCCTCTCCCATCCCAATGCCTAAACCACTTCACTCTTATTTTTGAAATCCTCTTTAAAAAATCTTTGACACAACCATTTTCCCTCCACCTAATTATCCGTGTCACTGGTATGTCCCCAGAGACTTAGCTGTTCACTTTGTGCTTGTCCTCTGTGTGACTTTGCCATAACATTGATTCGACACACTCCTCCTCTCAACCAGATGATAAGTTTTGTTTTGCTTTAAGACCAGGAACTGTCACTTAGACTAGCCCAGGTCTTGGGTGCCTGGTATCATCGTGAAAATAAAGGCACTGACAGTGAATACTTGCGTTTGATTGATTCTGCTCCTTCTATTTTTGTCTTCAGTGGTATATATGATGGAGAGAGTGTGGCTTTTGGATCCAGACAAGTCTAAATAGCCGTTCTTCTAGCTGGGAGATTTGGGACAAGTTGCTCTCCCTCCATCCCCTGAATGGAGGTAATACCACCTCCTGGCTGAGTTGGGCGGAGCTTGGGGTAGCGTATTAGGCACAGGCCCAGTCTAAGTCTTCATAAATGGAAGCTTCCGTTTCGTCTCTGGATAAGGAGGCTGTAGACACACTTTGAAAAAGGGGGGCTGATGGGTGAGGGGTCTTGCTGATTATGCTCCAGGTGCAGGTGTCCAGAGCCAGCACTGCCACCAGCTGGGCCAGCCTGCTTCCCTCCTTACTGCACAGGTCCCTCACACTCACCACTTGTTACACCTGTCACCAGGTGGTCCGGGGCAAAAGTGTCCCTAGAACCACTGCTCATGCCACTCCTATTTTCTTATACCCTCCACAACTGTACTCTTCCATAGCCCCTGCCACATTTTCCTGTGTTTGCTTATAATCCTCACTCCTCCTGGTGAACTCGGAGCCCCCGAAGGCCAGCACCATGTAATTCTTAAAGTGTCACCATGTGCTGTGTTCCAGACCCTGCACTGCGACTGGGAACATGGCCCTCGAGGTGCTCAGAGGCTCCAGGGGAAACAGAGAAGCAGAGACTTGTCAATCAGTGTTGAAATTGCTACACTAGAAGGTTTGGACTGGAGGAAGATTATATTTTAACCAGGAAGTTTTATTATTCTAAGCTTGCATCTGGAAATTGGTGTGATGACACTCATTGTTGACACTCAGCCAAACCCCACCTGGAGAGAGAGCCTTCTTACCTGATCAGCACACATATTTCAGTGTCCTCTTATGGTGATCTTTCTGCCTTGCCTTTTGAGCATTATGATTAGTGTCACCCTCCAATGCTTCCAGTCACTGCACCACCTGGTCCTGTGCTGGAAGTGTGCAAGACGTGCTGAGGCACTATGCAGAAACGGCTCCTAAAAGAGGTGGGGAGGGAATGGACAGTAAGGGCTCCCTGGGGAGGGGGCCCCCGAAATGTAGTCTGGAGGATGAGTTGGGTTGCTCTAGGCATTAGAGGGAGCAGTGTGAGCACAGAAAGGTGCAGAAGTGGGAAGCAGTTTTGTCTCTCTGGAGTGTACATTTTGAGTGAGTGAGTGGTGAGAAATGATCCTGGAGAAGTGGGCGAGGCAATGGGGAGAGTGGCGGATGGCATGGGCCTGGGGCCAGACGGCTGCAGTTCAAATGGCGGCTTCGTTGCCAACTTCCGTGTAATCTCAGATGAGTTACTCCTTCAGTGTCCCTGGGCTTCAGTTTCCTCATCTGTGAAATGAGGATAATGGGACCCATGCCATCCTTCCCTGGTGAATTCTGCCCAACAGTCAAAGAAGACTTAATATCTATCCTTCTCAAACTCTTTCAAAAAATTGAAGAGGAGGGGAAGCTTCCTAACTCATCCTATGAGGCCAACATCACCCTGATACCAAAACCAGACAAGGACAACACAAAAAAAGAAAATTACAGGCCAATATCACTGATGAACATGGATGCAAAAATCCTCAACAAAATACTAGTAAATCTAATACAACAATACGTTAAAAACATCATACACCATGATCAAGTGGGATTTATTCCAGGGATGCAGGGATGGTTCAACATCCACAAGTCAATCAACGTGATACACCACATTAACAGAATGAAGAGTAAAAATCACACGATCATCTCAATAGATGCAGAGAAAGCATTTGACAAGATCCAACATCCATTTATGATAAAAACTCTCAACAAAATGGGTATAGAAGAAAAGAACCTCAACATAATAAAGGCCATATATGACAAACCCACAGCTAATATCATCCTCAACAGAGAAAAACTGAAAGCTATCCCTCTAAGAACAGGAACCAGACAAGGATGCCCACTGTCACCACTCCTATTTAACATAGTACTGGAAGTCCTAGCCAGAGCAATCAGGCAAGAAAAAGAAATAAAAGGGATCCAAATTGGAAAGGAAGAAGTGAAACTGTCACTATTTGCAGATGACATGATTTTATATATAGAAAGCCCTAAAGAATCCACCAAAAAACTCTTAGAAATAATAAATGAATACGGTAAAGTTGCAGGATACAAAATCAACATACAAAAATCAGTTGCGTTTCTATACACTAACAAGAAGCATCAGAAAGATAAATTAAGAATACAGTCCCATTTATAATTTGAACAAAAAGAATAAAATACTTGGGAATAAATTTAACCAAAGAGGTGAAAGACCTGTACATTGAAAACTATGAAACATTTTTGAAAGAAATTGAAGACGCAAAGAAATGGAAAGATATTCTGTGCTCTTGGATTGGAAGAATTAACACATTTAAAATGTCCGTACTTCTTAAAGCCATCTACAGATTCAATGCAATCCCTGTCAAAGTTTCGATGACATTTTTCACAGATGTAGAAGAAAGGAAGGACCCATGCCACAAAGCGGGTGTCAGCATTGAACCAGTTCGTCCTGAGGTCGGTTTATCCTGGCGCGGGATAAGTACTTTCTTACACCTTACTTGAGGTGTTGTCTTACTGTTAGCAGGGCCCAGGTCACGTGGGGACCTTTTTCCCTTATGGCGAGGTGTTGTACTTTAGGTGTGTGTTGTGGTCTTGGCATTCTGGCAGCTCATGGGAGACTGGGGACGGGGGAGACTGGTGGGGGAGTGGGGAGGGAGGACGGGTTGCTGCAGGTGCTTGTGCTGGGAGATGGTGCAGGCTTGAACCAGGTGTTTGGTATGGATAGGAGAGGACGCATAAAGGAGGCATTCAAAGGAGAAAATGGGGATGCCTCAGGGATTGATAGGATGTGGTGGGGTGGGTTATAGTGTTTGACTTGGTTGGCTACTGGATAGAGGGAGGAGTGGCTGGTCCATCCTAAGTTCCACTCGGACACCCTGAGTCGTGGCCCCTGTGCCTAAAGCACAGCAGCTGGTTGTCCAAACAAGTCCAAGGCTCAGGGGACAAGTCTGAGCCATAGATGGAGTCCTGGCAGTGAGCTCCAGGCAGGGAAAAAAAGCCATGACATGGCAGCCATCACTCAGGTGATCCTGGGTGAGAAGAGATGGGCCGTGCTGTGCTTCTGCATCGGCAGTGTCCGAGAGATGGGAAAGTGAGGAGATGTTTGCGGAAGAGATAGAAGAAGAAGAAGGAAGAAGAGTGGGTCACAGAAACCAGAGATTATCAAGGCAGATGAAATGATTAATAGCAAGGGGATCCAGGAGGACAAATGTGGAAAATGTCCCCTGAATTTGGCAATGTGGAAGTTGTTGACGACCATGTTCAGTTATTAAGAGAGGTTTCAATAGAGAACGCGGGCAGAAGTTGGACTGCGAGGTGTTGCGGCGTCACTGGGATGAAGCAAGCAGCAAATAGAGGTCTTCTTTTGTGAAGGTTGGCTCTAAAAGCTATAAGAAGTGAGTCAGAAATGAGAAGTGGATTTATGCATCTTTGTGTCCCCACTGCCTGGAACCACCTCGGCTTGTGGGAGGTGCGTGGCAGTGTTAACTTTCCCCACTGTCTGTCACATAACTTTGATAAAAGATGTAACGATTTTACTCGTTCTCAGTTCTGCATGTCTTGTCTTCATTAAAGATTTAAGGTAGCAGCTCTTTTATTATTTGAGATAATTTCATTAGGTGAGATAGTTTTAGTTTCTATTTCTTAATTAACCCTAAATCTTCTTTTTTATATAATTTCTGAATCAGTTCTCTTTTTACAACTCTGCTCTTGGGCCTGGAGCTAATAGGCTTTTGCATTGACCTTATCCATTCCTTGAGATGTGAACTGGTAATTATATTCTGAGTTCTCTCTCCCTCCCTCCCCTGATTTTCCCTTTAAGTTGCAATTTATTGAAATAAAGCCTATGATAATCTAACCGAAAGTCTTATATAAGTAGAGTCAGGTTGATGGGACTTTAGGACTCAGTTCCTAAGATGTTGGCTTCCATTTAAGACATGCAGCATGGCTTTCTAAATCTCTCTGGTCCTGCTGCCTGCCACCCGCTCCATTTCTTATCAAAGTTATTAATTCGGTGCTTCATTTATTCATTTGTCGATTCATTCAGCACTGAGATGGCATCAAACTTGGATTTGATTCTCCTTATTGGTAAACGGCAATAATATAACATCCGGAAAACCTGACACATAATCTCCGCGCAGTGGTGGCTTCTGTCCATTTTTTTTTTTTTTTTGTGAGGAGATCAGCCCTGTGCTAACATCCGCCAATCCTCCTCTTTTTTTGCCGAGGAAGACGGCCCTGGGCTAACATCCGTACCCATCCTCCTCCACCTTACATGGGACGCCGCCACAGCATGGCCTGCCAAGCAGCGCGTCGGTGCGCGCCCGGGATCCGAACCAGTGAACCCCGGGCCACCGCAGTGGAGCGCGTGCACCCAACCGCTGGCGCCACCGGGCCGGCCCCTGGCTTCTGTCCATTTTTACTGAATGCTTTCTGGGTACAGGACTCCGGGCTGGATTCTGGGCATTGGAAGAGGTTAGTCTTTCTCCTTAAGGAGCTCACAGCCTAAGTTAGAAACTGGAATGATTTGACTTGGAAAGTCATTGTGAGGTAGATGTACATGCAGCTCTGCCTGGGACTGGCTGGGCTGGCCCATTGCACACCTTCCTTGTCTACACAGCTCTGCCTTGCTGCAGGAAGTAGGCAGTTCTATTGAGCTGAAAGAGTGTAGACCATAGACCATGGCTTTTTAAAAAAATTACTTATTTTTAAAAATTACAGTAAAATATACATAATATAAAATTTATAATTTTAATCACTTTTAAGTGTACAATTCAGTGGCATTAAGTACATTCACATTGTTGTACAACTGTCACCGCCATCCGTCCACAGAACTTCATGCTTTTGATTCTACTCTCCTCCCACAATTTAATTATTCTGCAATAGCAGCCAGGCTACATAGAGTTTATTGATTATTCTTTTATTTGTTCATTAAATATTTATTGAACACCTACTGTATATTATGTTCTGGACTGAGTGCTGGGAATACAGATCAGTTACTGTCTCGGGAACTCAGACTCGACGAAGGAGCACAGTAATAAAAACCAATCCTGGACCGGGTTAGAGTGCATGGAAAAGCCTTCCACCAAGAGGAGACAGCACGGTAGTTTGGGGGAAACTGTGAGTTTAGTATGACCATAGCCTCTGGTGGGACATTGAGTGCCGGCATACGGCATGGTGGGAGGTGAGGTTGGAAAGCTGGGTGCCAGGTTGTGGCTGTCCTTATATCCTTCGTTTGGGTTTTTTCTACAACAACAAAGTGAATTTTTTTCATTCTCCATTTCACGTGGATTCTCTAGGCACAGTGCAGCACAACTGGCACTTCAGAGCGACAGGCCATGAGCAGGAGGCAGGTAGGCCATGTCATGCGGTGGGGCTGGTGCTGTGACGGAGGTCTGGTCAGGGCTGTCCAGAGAAGGCAAGATGGAGTGGTGCAGTGAGGGCACCTTCAGGAAAGGCACCTCTCGACCCCTCGCAGCCAGAGCTCTTGGACTTGGCCTGGGGAGGCTGCCGTGTGTCAGGAATCAGGCTTTCTTCGTTAGTGTCTCTGTGTTGTATGGTTCCTCTGGACATCCTGGTGGGGTGTGCCAGCTGATGCTCACATCCTCCCTCTCCCTGCCCTTTTAAAGTCTTGCATCACTCAGGTTTAGATCCTGTTGATGTGTCTCTGTTGTGGCTGCATGATGTAGTGGAATGAACAGTTACATCTGGAGCAGCAGGACCAGGGAGTGAATCTTGCCTCTGCTGCTTGCTGTGGCATCATGGGCCAGCCACTTCGTCTCTTGGAGCACAGCTTCTACATCTGCAAAATGAGGATAAGATTTACCGTGAGTGTTGCACAGAGTAGATATCATGTCTGCAAGGTGCCTGGAGCACGGTGAGCGCCCCGTGAATGCCTACAGGTGAACTTGTACTCTGTCCCACTAGAGGGAAGGGTAGAGGAAGGGTTAAGCCAGCTTGCCTCAGATGAGGTACACCTGGGTTCCAGTGAACTCGAGGGTTCCTCGGTTATTAGCTATGAGGCCTTTTAGTGAGCCATTAACTCCTCTAAGCCTCAACTTCCTCATCTGTAAAATAGGGATAATAATAGCCACATATGACTAAATCAGACAGTAATTTAGGCCCTGGACACATCACATGGTGCACACTCGGTAATTGATGGCGGGCACTCATAATTTGTGTTTGTAGTAATAGTACTATTTTCCCTCTTGCTCTCGTTTCAACACTCAGGGTAGTCTGGTTCACTGGTATCTGCTCCCTTTCATTCACTCTTAAACCAGGCAGCAGCTTCTAAAGCAGAGGCCAGCAGACTCGTTAGCCTATTTTCTCTGGCTTGAGAAAGAGGAGCGAAGTTGAGGTGATCAGGCAACGTCCGATGCTGCAGTTCATGTGTCTGACCACACGGGGCTGCTCTTTCTCAGGGAAATCGTCAGCTGCGCTGCTGTCTGTGGGCACCCGAAAGGCGGCTTGTTTCCGAAATAGTAGCGATAATGTGATTTGTTTTTTTCGTTGCTCTTTTACATATAATGCTTGATTTTCTTTGGATTTGCAGAGTGAGAGAGCTCATTTCCTTCCTTCCTTTAGCTGAATGGTTTAGGTGAGATTTAGAAGAAATTCTGGCGTTATCCATGAAATACTGCTTTATCTAAAATGCAGACTCTCTCTCTTCCTTGCCCAATATGCTTTACTTGTGGACATGGCTTGGAGGTAGGTGGAAGGCAAACCTTTGCAGGGAAGACACCCCTGATTTCTGTGGAGTTAGAAAATGATGGAATAAAGAGTATGGGTTTTGGACAATAACTCGACAAGTATTTATTGAGGGCTCCCTGTATGCAAGGCACTGTTCTAGGGGCCTGGGGCACCTCAGCGAACAGAGAGATAAAGGTTCCTGCTCTCATAGAGTCTACCTTCCACCAGGGGTGATAACGGATGTAGGAATGAGTGAAGTTAGACATTTTAAATCTAAAGTAACCTAAGTGGACTTTTAGGTAGAGTATTATGGGAAAGAAGGAAAAGTGGAGCAGGGAAGGGAGGCTGGCGGGTTTCTGTGTTAAACGGAGTGGGTGGGGACTCACTCCTGGCCTGGCTCTCCCGCTTCCGGCTGCCGTCACCCACAGGGAGAGGAGCTCCACTGGGGGTGGGGACCCTGTCTTTTCATTGCTGCATCTTCATGCCTAGAACTTCAGTGCCCGAGCGATAGTAGGTGCTCTTTCAATATTTGTTGAATAGTTAAATAAATAAATAACTTTGGGGGGAGTCACTTGATCTTCTTGAGGGATAGTTTGTTAAGCTGTAAAATCACATTAAATAAGTCCTTGCTTACAAGTTTAGGGGAAGGGATGTATAAGATGAGCCCAGCATGGTGCTTGGCTCATAGCAGATGCTCAAGAACATGTTAATTCCATTTTCCTGGGCACAGTGGGCCCGCTCATCCCAAGCAGTGGAGGCTGGGGTAGCTGCAGGGCAGACGCTGATCAGCTGGCAGGACCAGGTGGCAGAGTGGTATTGAGTTATCGAATACAGTTTACCTTAGCAGTAATAATTACTTTATAATTATTACAGAAACATTGCATTTATTAAAAATGTGTGTTTCCTATTGCTGCTATAACAAAAATCATAAACTCAGTGGCTTAAAACAACGCAAATTTATTATCTTCCATTTCCTGAGGTCAGAAGACTCTCTGGCTGAAAATCAAGGCCTGTCTTCTGGAGGCTCCAGGAGAGAGTCTGTCTCCTGGCCTGCTCCAGCTTCTACAGGCTGCCTGCATTTCTTGGCTCCTGGCCCCTTTCTCCATCCTGAAAGCCTGTTGTGTAGCCTCTTCAACTCTCTCTGACTCTCCTGCCTCCCTCTTTTCCTTATAAGGACCTTTGTGATTATGTTGGGGCCACCTGAATACTCAAGATTATCTCCCCATCTCAAGATCCATGACTTAATCACATCTGCAGAGTCCCTTCTGTATGTAAGGGACCATAGTCACAGGTTCTGGGGATTGGGAGTGGACATCTTTGGGGAGGGGTCATTATTTGTCCTACCACAATATGCAAATCTTTTGACCCAATAATTCCATATTTAGTTTATCTTAAGGAGAAGAAATAGACTAGTGCACAAAATGTGTTTACTAGGTCATTTGTCATAGCATTATTTATAATATAAGAACTATTAGAAGCAACAGAAACATCCAATAATAGGGAATTCATTAAATAAATTATGCTATATCCATATGATATAAAACCATTAAAAATGAAGGTCTAGAAGGACATGCATTAACATGGAAAGATATTCATGACTTAAGTTATAAAAGGCTGTACAAAACAGTGTGAATGATATGATCCCATTCTTATAAAATATATATAAGGGTATATATTTTGCATTGAAAAAAGTCTAGAAGAATATACACCAAGATGACAAGGGTTATTTCTGTGTTTGGGGTTATAAGTGATTTTTCTTCATTTTGCTTCTCAGTGTTTCCTAACATTTTGACAGTGAAGATGCATTAGTCTTATAAAAGAACCCGCCTGCTTTTTTTTAAAAGAAAAATTACTGAATTTAGTGAAAAAGAAAATTTACGATCTAATGCAGAATTGATATCTGAAAGTTCCACTTGTTGAAAAGAATTGGATTTTTCTTTGAAATGAATCTTTAGCCCCAAATTGGACACAGCCCCTTGCTTAGTGCTTCAGGGTGTCACATGGAAACTTGTTCTGCTCTTGACTCTTTCCAGAGCCATGCTTTCATTTTGTCATCCACTGACAGAGGTGGGTCACTCCCTGCTCCCCATCCTGTCCACAGAACAAAAGGAAGCCTTTTGAATGGAAAAGGAATGCTTTTCCTATTTTTGCTGCAGCATGATGGTTCTATGCTCGTCTTATTTGAACCTGCTTTTTTGAGGCTCTCTCCTTCTTACATTAAAATTTTTGTCATTCTCTCTGCTTTTCACATTTTTCCATTTTTACGTGTTTTCTCGGCCACATCTCCATTCTGGAGCTCCTGTGACAGTTTTCACATTGTATCAGTGGCTCTACTCCTTTCTTTGTGGTTGTAACTTGGAGATTACTTTCTTCATTTTCCTGAGCCTGAGGCTGTGTCTCCTGTGCCTGCAGAGGGCAGGAAGGAGCAGGGCGGCTGCTCCATTGCTTCTCAGCAGTTTTGCTTTTATACTGCAAAAGGTGGCTAGGCTCCTGGTGCAGATACAGATCGTTTTCGGATTTCTTTCAGGAATCATATGGCTTTTTTCTTGTATGCTAGAAGAAAGAAAATAAATTTGTAATTAAAAAATAATTTAAAACTATTTTTGCTTGCAGTGATAATAGCAGAAGTTTAACACAGCACTTTGGTATCCGGCTTTCGTGTGAGCCTTACAGTAGTCCTGGGAGGCAGGCGGTCTCATTATTTTCACTTTTCAGAGGCAGAAACTGAGGTTCTGAGATGTGAACTGACTGCATTGGAGTCACAGCTAGTGAGCGTCCAAGTTGGGTTCACTGCCCAGGTCTCCTTGCTCCAGGTCAGCACTGCCAGATGTCCATGTGTTTGTCGTTTTGGTCAAGAGAGCTCAAGAACATGTTAATTCCATTTTCCTGGGCACAGAGGGACAGGTGGGGGCGTGTCCAGCACGTCGAGTGCCTCCTGTGCATCAGGCCCTGTTGTCGGAATGGTCTTTGGATTCTCACAACAATCCTCTCTGCATTGAGTTTTATCCTTTCCGTTGAGTGAGCTGAGGCTCAAAGAGGGAAGGAAATTGTCCTTCGTCACACAGCTAGTGGGATAAAAGACCTGAGCTCCCTGACTCCAAACCCCAGTGCTTTCCACCTCTCCACGCATTCCTTGTAGGCGGTAAGCAAGGGCATTGACTACTGTGGTCGGCAAACAAGGTATGCCCTTAAATGTCAGTTGCAAAGTGGTGGCTTTCAGATGAGTTATTTTAAAGGTTTGCAAGTGTCTCCGAAAAAGTAAGATGATGTCTTTTTTGTTGTTGCTAGAACAAAGGCCCCTTTTCCCGTTAGGCATTGCCAATCAACCTGGCAACTCTTACAAGAACCAGATTATACACTCAATTGGTTTAGTTAGCCTGCTTTTTTGGGCATTGATTGACGGGAGTCGCATGTCAATAGACCCAAAGAAATTTATCTTTTTGGCCAAAAGGTTGCTTATTGAAACAAATGGGACCGTCTTTTTAATTTATTAAAGTGATGTCTTACGATCTAAGGTTAGAAACAATCTGAACAGCCACCTGCAAGCTGCCCTAGGGTGCCATGTGGATCTTCTCTCTATCTGTTTCCCCTGTTCCTAGCATTCATGTAATAGGTGTTCAACAAATATTTACTGAATTAAAAAAGCAATTTAGTTCAGTCTCTACCACATGCAGGGATTCCGTCTATAGCGCGTGAGCAATGGCTGTGGGGTCTCTGCTTGGTCATGTCCTGTGACAGGAGCTCAGATTCCTCCTTATATTTACGTCCACAGCTTCCACTCACTGGTCCTAGTCCCTGCCTCTGGGGCCTCACTAAGTCCACAGAGATCGCTAACACTGGGGAGAGGGGGGCCCCCTCTTCTTAGCCTTTCTGTCCTTGATCTAAACAGTCCCAGTTTGGAAACCTCCCTGCCCCTGTGTTTACCAATGAAAACCTTTGCCCTTTTCAATTGTAGTACTCAGATGCCACCTATCCATCGAGTGAGCCCTTCAATCATGAGGTAATTATTGAGCATCTGCTAAGTGCCAGGGATTGAAATTAAAAGCTTCTATCCACGTGGAACTCACAGTCCAGTAGGGGGAGATATATCACTGAAGTTTTCTAATAAGATAGTCCAAGTGCTGTGCTAAAATTCTGCCAAGGAACAGTGGAGCCCAAAGGAGTGAAGTGGTCATTTCTACCTGAGAACTGCAATGAGTAAAGATTTCATGTAGATTTATTCACTTAACTTATACTTATTGAGTGCCGTTTCTGTGCCCGCCGTGTGCTGGGCATTAGGGGCATAATGACATGGTGCCTTCTCTCATGGAGTTTATAGTCTGTAGACATAGTACTCCAATTCAAAGGAGGCTATTATTTGAAACTGAGATAAAAACTGTGAAGAAAAGAAATGTGATTCCATGAGGCCATAGACTGGCCTAGACAAGGGTATCAGACAAGATTTTTCTGAGGAGGTGCTGAGATCCAAAGGATGAGTAATTGTTAGCTTGTTAACTAGGCAAAGGGATGAGAGGGTGAGTGTTCAAAGCAGACATAACAGAGAGGGCTTGGAAGCTGGAGTGGTGGTCTAGGAAGCTTGGACAGGCAACCTCTGGGCCACATGAGGTTTGGTGTTTATCATCAGGGTGATGAGGAGAGGATTGCAAGTGGGGGACGGACAAGAGGAGTGAGATGATAAGGTCTAGCACCCTAGCTCTAATGTGGGAGAGGTGTCTGAAGGGAGGCCAGTGTGGAAACGGGTCAGTCGGGAGGCTATTGTACTGGACCAGGGGAAAAACAATGATGGCTTGGAGCAAGGTGATGGCATAGAGCCAGAGAGAAAGGGATGGATTTCAGAGATATTTGCGGACAAAAAAAAAATGGCACTTGGTGAAGGAGGATATAGAGAGAGGAGATGGAGTTTCTGACTAGGGTGTTTGGACTGATAGTAGGGTCGTTATTGAGCTAGAAACTGGGAAAGGAAAAGTGTTCTCTTTTTCTTTCCAGTGGCAGAGTAGAGACTGTCATGAGTTTAGTTTTAGATCTGGGGAGTGTAGGGTGCCTTTGAAATAGCCAAGCAAGGTAGACAGCTGTATAAACAGATTTAGAGCTCAAAGGTGATGTTTGAGCTGACTCGTGAAAAAATGATTGGGTGGTTTCCAGGTGAACAGTAGGGAAGGACATGCAAGGCAGTCCAGTGTGGGGGGTGTGACATACACGCAAGTGGGGAGGCTTGAAAGAGCTCTGATGTCAGGGGAGTTATAAATGGTTTGTGGGGTTTAGAGAGTGGAGTATGTAGCGAAAGGTATGAATGGAGAGATGTGGGGCTGGGGCAGGTCTTGGGGAGTGTTTTATGCCACGTTAAGAAATTTGGACTTTATCCTGAAGGGTATTAGCGGCTATTGAAGGATTTTTAGCAATTATTATAATCACTTTGCACTTTAGAAAAATCACTCTCCCAGTAAAGTGAAGGATCAGTGTGATGAGTGTGATCATTCATTCATTCCTTCACCAGTGCTGTGTGTTATATGCTCTGTGCTAATTGCTGTGTGAAATGCTGGTGAAACCAGGGTCAAGGCCGAGACACCGCTTTAACCTGTGATTGTCTGTTGGGGAAGAGAGACCCATAAACATAAAATTGTAATACAATATGGTAATTGTGAGGATACACATGTACACAGGATATTGGCAGCATGGAATAAGGGAAGCTCACCTAACCTCTGTTTAGAGAGTTTCTAAGATACAACAAGACAAGATTTAAAAGAATTGTAGGGGAAATGCATGGTCATAGAAATTGCATTCCAAACACAGGGACACAATAAATAAAATCATAGAGGGGGCCCCGCCCCGTGGCCAAGTGGTGAAAGTTCCATGCGCTCCACTTCAGGAGCCCGGGTTCATGGGTTCAGATCCTGGGTGTGGACCTACTCCACTCACCAGCCATGCTGTGGCAGTGTCTCATATATAAAGCAGAGGAAGATAAGCAAGGATGTTAGCTCAGGGCTAATCTTCCTCAGCAAAAAAAAAAAAAAATCATGGAGGGAAGAAGTAGCAGGGTATGTTAGGAAATCCCAATCAGTTTGTTGCCATAAAGCAAAGAGCAAAGCTAAAGTGGTGAGAAATGAGGATGGAGAAGCAAGGGAGGGGTCTGAGCTTCCTCAGTGTCCCGTAGCCTGAGGAAAAAGCTGTCATATGATCAGCTTTGCATTTAGAAAGATCACTCTGGCAGCTGTGGGGAGAATGGATTCGCTGGCAAGAGACTGTGAGGACCCCTTCATGATAAAAAACCACTCCCTGAAACCCCAAACCTCATTAGGAATAGAAGTGAACTTCCTCAAATGGATAAAGGGCATCTGTGAAAAACCCACTGCTAACATCATACTTAATGGTGAAGGACTGAACACTTTCCCCCTAGGATCAGGGATGAAACAAGGATGTCCACTATTGCCGTTCCTATTCAACATTGTACATGAAGTTCTGGCCAGATGATTGGGCCAGGAAATGAAATAAAAAGCATCGTATTTAGACAAGAAGTAAAACTACCTCTACTTGCAGATGACATGATCTCATATAAGTAATTCACTAAAACACTATTAGAACTGATAAACAAGTTCAGCAAGGTTGCAGGATATAAGATCTATGCAAAAATCAACAGTATTTGTAAACATTTACAGAGAACAACCAGGAAATTAACACAATTCTTTTTTCATTATAGTATTAAAAATAAAATAATTAGGAATAAACTTAACTAAAAGAAGTGCGGGACTTATATATACTGATCACTACAAAACATCATTGAAAGAAGTCAAAGAAGACCTCAGTAATGGAAAGACATCCCATGTTCATGAATTGGAAGACTTAATATTGTTGAGATGGCAATACCACCCAAATTGATCTACAGATTCATTGCAGTCTCTGTCAAAATCCCAGCTGGCTTCTTTGCAGAAATTGACAAGCTGATCCTAAAATTCATTGCTTTTCTAGTGTGGGTTCCTGGGAGAATGGCTTCACCCAGACATAGCTAAC